>NC_136365.1:7548928-8159642 GCF_037039965.1 Doryrhamphus excisus
ATGTTGTGCAAACTGATTATTTTAATGATCATCTTGCATAAAATTTGTTTAAGCATCACCACATTCATTATTTTGAATGTCCGGTCTTCGGGCCAAGAACAGCTTGATGATGTTTTGTTCAGCGTGGTCCCCGTCATCTTGCATGCTCATCAGAACCATCTGTATTTTTTTTATTTGTATCTACAAACACGTTTTTAAGTCAGCCATCCTAGTCCCATGTTAGTTAGTAAGTAATAGGTGTTAGTAAGGCCGTTTTAGCAGCATGCAACTTGGCAAGTCATTTAGTAAGTGTGCATCACATGGGGTCATCTTGTATTTGCCAAGAATACTAAACAGCATACAAATAATAATCACAGCAGCATCACAACTTCAATGTTTTTTTTTTTTATTTATGTCTGAGTTAGATCCTCGCGTTCTCACTTACTGCTCATACCGATACGACATCTCCTTGTGTGTTGGATTCCCTGTTCATGCGGCTGTGTTTTTAGGCTGTGATAAATGTCCACTTCAAGGACAGCAGCTTACTCCTCTCCGATTGGTTTCTCTGCTGTTCTTCCCCTGTCGCTGGCATGCCGCCAAAAGTCTTCTCAGCACTCTATCACGTCCGCGTCTGTGTGTGTGTGTGTGTGTGTGTGTGCTCACTTGTATGTATACTGCCTATGGTTTCTTCTCAAATCATTATCAGCTCCTGGTAAATTTTTTATTTTGTCCTTACTGTATTTACCACAATAATATATCCGTTACTGTTGTTCTCAGCAATAGCCTAATGAAAATGCTAATAGAATAAAACATGAAATTACGCATGCAATAATTATGACTAATGAGGAAAAAAAATATGTATCAATATTAAATGAATACCAGCATTGCTGTACAATGAGTGAATTACATTAGTATCGGATTATATCAGCCTCAGTCTTGGCAATAAGCAATAAGCAATCAGTTCCAGACTCCGACCCAGCACGTGATCACAGCCCACGTGTTAAACATGGAGTAGTAGTGATGTCAGACTGTGTATATTTTGCATTAAAATCAGAAAAAGACATTGAAGCTGAATGCAATACATGTCATGCAGAAATTTCCCATGGTGGCACAGAACTGGGGAAGTTTAATAACAAGTAAATTCGGGTTTAAATGCTGAATTGAGCACCTTGAACCTCAATATATTAAGCCTAGCTGCCACTCACAGCTGTCTGGACTGGTCGCCAGCCAATCACAGGGCACATACAGGCAAACAACCATTCACACTCACATTCACATTCAATTTGGAGTCGCCAATTAACCTAGCATGTTTTTGGAATGTGGGAGGAAACCGGAGTACCTGGAGAAAACCCACACATGCACAGGGAGAACATGCAAACTCCACACAGAGATGGCCGAGCAGGGAATCAAATCGGGTCTCCTAGCTGTGTGGCCTGCGTGCTAACCACTCATCTCTTTGAGAAAAAAATAAAAATCTCATTAGAACCAAGCCTGAGATGATAATAAATAAATTAATGTAATTAATTATCTAATGAAAATAGTTTGAAATACACACATCTCATGATAATGATAACATCTCTCTAAACCAGAGGTAGGGAACCTATGGCTCGGGAGCCAGGTAGGGCTCTTTTGATGACACTATCTGGCTCTCAAGCATTTCTTACCACAATACATCACAGAAAGGACTGTTAAAAATAATATTAAAAATCAAAACTTTCTTATACATTTTAATTCGTCCATCTATATTCTGCTGCAATACGGCCAACCATATCTATCTTTCCTGATGATATTTTCCAGGTCAAACACCAAAACTTGATTATTACTGGGTAATGCTGTAGTCTACCTCGGTCATTGAGATGTCAAAAAAACATGTAAATGTAAACTTTCCTCCTTTAGTCAAATAGCTAAAGCTGAAGAACCAAGCCTTCTGACGAAGATGGCCAAAAGAATGAAATATACGGAGTACGGTGCAAAACCATGCAGCAGCAGAAGTTGTATTAATGGCAACAAGTATTTGATTTATTATTAGGCACTGCGCTGCTCACGAAAGTGTGCTGGCCACACCCCATTGGCGTGGGGTAGTGTGCCTGGTCTACGTAATTAGAGCCCATTATCTAAAACTGTTGGTCTTAAATAAAAATGCACACATTTTATTGCATTCAATGTTTAAAAAAATGTATATGGCTCTCACAGATACACATTTTAAAATATCTGGCCTTCATGGCTCTCTTCGCCAAAAAGGTTCCCGACCCCTGCTCTAAACAATGCATTTCATGTTCTTTTGCATTCTTCAACAAAAAATGGAAAAACTGACTTCACATTATCGCCTGTCTCATAGAAAAACAAAAAATGTGGAACCCAAACATCCAGCACACCAGTTCTCCTGCCAGATGTTTTTGGCTTTAATTCCAGACATCTGGCTGAGATTGCACCAGTTTCTACCATGTGAGTTAGCAACATACCCTCTCTGAGCATCATCACTCTTTAATGCTTACTCTTTTTTCCTTCCAGCTGTTGCCTCCTGCTTTTTCTATTTCTAACCACAAATGCATGATCTTCGTTATATGGGGTCTGCTGCATGATCGACACTGTTGCTGGATGGCTTCTGTGTCACAACCTTCTCTGTTTTTTTCTGTCCTCCAACTCTCCTTTTCAATCTACCTGTTTCAGCTTCTCCCAACGCCCCTCTTGCTTGTCTTCTGTCTGTCTCCCCTTTTCTGTTCTGTCTACTCGCCAGCAGAGCTCGAGGGTCCAAATCTGCTGGAATTCACTAGTTTGCCAGGTCTATGTGTGTATGTGGGTGGGTATGTGTGTCTGTGTCGATGCACCTCATTACACAGTCAACATCTGTCTGATATGCGTGTGCAATTTCAGTTCCACATAAATGTCACACAGCCCAGCAGATGCCAGTTAACCACCTGTAGAAATAAACAACGCCCATGTGTATTTACGCAGAAATGTCCCAATCACTTAAATTGTTCTACCTTGAGTTTTACATTATTTGCGTACAAAAAAAAAAAAAACATGTTCACGCAGTGAAGAAGATGCAAACTTGTGATGCATGACTACTGATATTGAACGGGACCTGCAATGGCTGAAAACAAGGGCGTTTTTAAAGATAGAAAGATAGATAGATTTCGTTGCCTGGCTCCCGTATAATAATAAATAATAATGTGGAGAATAAAAAGATGACATCAAATATGAACAATGTACAGCGTAAACAGTAATTAATTAATTAACATAAAGTAAAAAACTGTATGTTGTGCGGTCATTCGTGGCACCTTGTGTTTTTACCCCCTCCTTTCGACTTCTTCATCCCAGTCCTTTAACTCCTACTAACTCCTACTAACCTGTGCTCAGTTCCCACGTTGATATTCAGCAACCTGGTGTTTTCTTCTATGTTGTGGCATGTCAGTTTTGAAGATTTTCTAAATTTAATAACACTGCCTGCTAAATGCTGCTGTTTGCCCAGCTCCGGGCACCGGCAACAATGACATAATTGCCTCTCTTGCTTATATTCCCCTGAGTATGTCTGGGAAGTTAAATAGCCTTCTTTGGTCTTCCTTCGCTTCATTCCTTAACCCCTGCGTTTAAGCATTGTGGCAAACCGGGTACGCTCTCACTGTCATGGTGGCAATAAACACGAAGCTGCCCATTGGAAGGCTGTAAACAATACAACACAACTGTTAAAATAGACAGTCCACCTGCCAGCTTATCAACAAACCATTGCTGCCAAATTGCCAATTTTTATAAGTAAAAACATAAAAGTTAGTGCAGCATCTAATTAGACCTTCTGGGTCCAAACCAGTCAGGTAAACATGCAATGTATTCTCGCTTGCAGGCACACACTCTATCTTCTTTGAAATGTGCCCACACACACACACACACATACACGCACGCGCACACACACACACACTGTGATTAAAGACCAAGGCCATCTGGTGCTGTGAGGAGGGTGAAGGGAAAACACAATCTCGGGTTGATGCAAGCCTTGAGACATGTCATTTACATGTCTTCTCCCTCTCTTGCCAGCTTTAACATTTCCTGTTTGCCACCATGTAGCATAACATCAGCGTTACCCCGGGCTCACATCAAATCTGTTGCGACTCCGTTGGGACCGATTGAAAACAGTCGCTCTGTGCACGGTCCAGCTACGGCACAATGGAAAAAAATATGTTTATGGGGTCGAACTTTTTTTCAGCACTCTTTAGTCAAGCTGTGGGTATCTGGAGTGAGTGTGAGTGGTACTTTGTGGTAAACCGGACTGGATCAGTACCAGAGCAACAACTGATTCAGTGTGAGCCTGGGGTTAACCTTCCTCATCTCATCCCTGCCTCAGTCAATACCACATCAAACCATATAATCTAATTATTTCATTCATTTTTACCGCTTATCCTCACGAGGGTCGCAGGTGTGCTGGAGCCTATCCCAGCTGTCTTCCGGTGAGAGGCGGAGTACGCCCTGGACCGGTCGCCAATCAACCAATCACAGGGCACATATAGACAAACAACCATTCACACTCACATTCATACCTATGGACAATTTGGAGTCGCCAATTAACCTAGCATATTTTTGGAATGTGGGAGGAAACCGGAGTACCCGGAGAACATGCAAACTCTGCACAGAGGTGCCCGAGGGTGGAATCGAACTCGGGTCTCCTAGCTGTGTGGCATGCCGCCGTGCAGCCCAAATAACCTAATCTAAATGATTAATTAGTTATGGCTCATGGTGGTCAAAACTTTCAGGAATTCTCAGTTTCATATCGCATCTATCGGTCATGTTGGCTCAGTTTGGGATTGAATTTCCAGACTTCTAGTGAGGTAAATCAAAGGGAAGCCCAAGAAAAAACCCGTCATTATGAGCATTTGTTAGGCTTTGGCTACAGTTGCTACAGTATCATTTTCACACCGACTGGCAACATATGGTCTGAGTCATTACCTGTAATATGGCATAATAGCGGCTTCCAGAAGAGGCACATGTGTAAGTGCATGTCGGTGAGTGTGTTGTTTGTGTAGCTGGCTGTACATAATGTCAGTATTGTGATTAGGCAGCAATCTAAGCCTAACAAGCTCCGGATAGAGGACACCTCCATGCAAGCCCCCAGGAGAGAGCACGCTGGCATATTCGGTATCTTCATCCACATGCTTGTATGAACATAGCAATTGGAGTTTATTTCAGGTCACATTGTCAGTGATAGTTAGAGTTTCATCCCTGGTGCTTTGCCAAGGCCAGGTCTTCACTGCAAACATCTTGACTTTTACTATTGTAACTCCTTACTTTGGCCTTGAGCAGTCCTCCACTCACCAACTACGACTGGTCAGAAAATGTCTGCTTCCCTGATCACAGGCTCTAAAAGGCACAAACTTATTACTTGCGTCTCTCCACTGGCTGCCTGTTATTTTGATAATTACATTCAAGATTACATTCAAGTTTTTAAATCTGGTCATGGGCTGACACCACACTTCAACCAGAGCCTTTAGGTCCAATGATCAGTTTTTATTAGAGTGTCCCGGGTCGAGGCAGAAAACACTTTCACAACTAAAAGACAAATAATTCCAATTGAAATGAAAGTGTTATTTAAATAACAAAAGAAAAAATATATACAGTATATTCCATCCATCCATCATCTATACTGCTTGTGCTCACTCGGGTCGAGGTATGCTGGAGCCTAACCCAGCTCTCTCCAGGTGAAAGGCCGGAGTACACTCTGGACCAGCCAATCACAGAGCACAATACTGAATGTTATATATACATTTCACGAGTTGGAGCAAAATGGTAAACAGCCAGGTCTCTACTTCAACCATGTTGTTTTATTTCAAGTTCATTGTTGTGTCGTATGGAGTGGTTTTATGTCAACTCTGTTGTTGTCCAAATGTGTGACATATTAAATTTAACATCCAGATGGACCATTTAGATTCGATCTAAAAAAGTGAGGGCTGCACGGCGGATTGGTGGATAGCATGCAGGCCTGACAGGTAGCAGACACAAGTTTAACTCCACCCTCGGCCATCTCTGTGTGGAGTTTGCATGTTCTCCCCGTGCATGCGTGGGTTTTCTCTGTGTACTCCGGTTTCCTCCCACATTCCAAAAACATGCTAGGTTAAAACTCTAAATTGTCCATAGGTATGAATGTGAGTGTGAATGGTTGTTTGTCTATATGTGCCCTGTGATTGGCTGGTAGTCCAGGGTGTACCCTGCCTTTTGCCCAAATACAGCTCGGATAGGCTGAAGTAGAAAATGAATGAATTAATAAAAAAAGTGAGCTAAATATTCTAAATTCATTAGATAAAAAAAAGTGTGACTAAATTTATACATTTGGCAACCCATAATGAAGACACAAGAAACCTTGACCTGAATTTAGTGACTTGCAGCATAAGGTCAATAATTGCATGACATCTAAAAATCACTTCTAACGAACATTTCCAGAAAGTCTAGAGCGGAATTATTATAAAGAAACATAATTTCCTTACATCTGTGCATCTGTGATCAGTTTTATGAGAAAATGAAAGCTCCAGCCCATGCTGTGCAATAAAAGTTAATCATAAAGTTGTTAAAAAAAATAACTCAATAAAAAACATAAACTGGTTGGATTTTGCTTTGATATTGCCTGTAAGATAAAATATTAAGTCTTTAAAGGGGACCTATTCTGTTCATTTTCTGGCCCTTTGTATTGAGGTGTGGACTCCCATAGAGCAGCGACGTACACACCATAACCAGCATAGAAACCTTTCTAGATCTTCCAGAATCTGCACCTCTTCCAGCTGAATTGTGGTTTGTTTCAATTCCACCCACGCCCAAGTCCTGTCCCACTTTATAGGAGCTGATAACATATTTTACATTTAACATTTAACACTTTTAACATACATCCAAATGTGTTGGATCCCAAATCTGATCAGTCCAAAGCATTTTAGCGTTAGGTTTTCAACATTATCTGTAACATGTAATGTGGTTATATCACTTTTTTTTCAAGACTGCCAGTTAAAAAAAAAAAAAAAAAACTTCGGTAGACCCAATGATTCGACACAACCAAGTAAGGCTGGAAAGGCATCAGCATGTTTTCTGGCTAGTCTAGCTATATACTACCCATGTTCACAAAACAGTCCAGTGTGAAATGCCGTTGACAGATTAAAATATTTGAGAGATAAAACTTGGTCCTTACTTACTGATGTCATTTTTGAATGAAATTCCTTATTTGGATTGGAAGAACTGACTGTGTGTAGCCCTCAAGTTGATGTACAGGCTTTTTATTCTATTCATCAGAAATCAGACTTTTTTTTTCACTGTTCCGAGCAGTGCATGTCAGCAAATGTGCATCAATAAGTGCCTAAATGGAAGCTTCTATCAACAAGTAAACGTTTACGCTGCATTCTGGACACTATGATGGGTAATGCCTGGTAATGAGTGTGTGTATGTGCGTTCTTTAAGAGTATGGTGAGGCTTTGGCACGGTTTTCGAAAGCCGTGCCAACTGTTAAGCCTTGTCTTTCTGCCAGGGCCTGCTGTCAGCACCACCTGTGCCATGAAAAGACTCATATCTCCGCAGCCATGCTCAGAGATGCAACATGCTTCATGCAGTGACATTTTAAAAGCAAGTCAAAAGGTGTGAAAAAGATATAAAGAGTAAGGAGTGGAAATCAGAGGGTAGTTGAAGTGATGTTCTTTAGGGATATACAGGGGGAACAATCTAAGCATTTTGAAGGAAATTTATTTACAGAAACATTAGAAAGCAACATGGAAGTCTGTGATTTCCTTGAATGCCATATTTTATTTCTACAGTCTTGCAAGCAGACCAGATTTGTTGATACCTTTGAGAATCTGTAAAACAATAACAGACTGAACATTTTTCATCCCCATCTTTGCCCTCCTGCTGCCTTTCTTAGCTCAACTCCCGTGTCTCAAATTCTCTTGGTGCCACAGAAAGACATAATCTTATAAGGTTGATAAATCTTATTTTGTTTTATTTGTCAGTGTATGCTTTTTTCATATAAGCCTGTTTGCAAAGAAGTGTATGTGCTTCTCCTGACCAGCTGTGCCAAAAGAAAGAAGTGAGGAAATCTCTGAAGACACAAATACCATTTACCTGTGACATAAATAAAGACAATACCACTGGGATGATGATGCAATGAGAATCAAGTGATTTTCCGTATCTTAGTGGCTTCTTCACTTGGACCTACTGTAGCTTTTAAGGGATAGAGTGAGGAAGGGGGGAAACGAAGGGGAAGGGCTTAGGAGTAAAATTGGGATTCAGTCTAATTCTGTTCGTAATTTAGTGACTTTTCATGAAAATAACTATTAACTAGTAGCCAAGGGTGGAATTGAACCTGCACGCTAACCACTCGTCCGCTGTGCAGACGCCGGCAACATTCATTCATTCATTCATTTTCTACCGCTTATCCTGACAAGGGTTGCGGGGGGTGCTGGAGGCCATCCCAGCTGTCTTCGGGCGAGAGGCGGGGTACACCCTTGACTGGTCGCCAGCCAATCACAGGGCACATATAGACAAACAACCATTCACACTCACATTCATACCTATGGACTATTTGGAGTCACCAATTAACCTAGCATGTTTTTGGAATATGGGAGGAAACTGGAGTACCTGGGGAAAACCCACGCATCAACATGTAAATCCACACAGAGATGGCTGAGTGTGGGATTGAATTTGGGTCTCCTAGCTGTGACGTCTGACTAGTAACTCAAATAATCAAATTTTTATATATGAATGGTCCCAAAACTGATTAAGGGATATTACAATAATTCCAAAGCCATCATGCTATAGACAAAGTGAGAGGTATACATTCCCACATAGTCTTGGAGGACGTCTGGCAGGTGCAGCAGCTGTACTAAAATAAAGAAAAACAAACCTTTCAAGCCAAACCCAGATGAATGCCAAAGGCAAAATAATAATAATAATAATAATATGTATGTCATATGAGGAGAACGGAAAAAGGAGTGTGTAGCGATTAGATTGATGAGAAAGTGGAGGTGATGCTGTAGATGAGTTTTACTGTTGGACTAATGTACAAAGTTTAATGTATTCTTTTTCAGACATGGTACAAATGACAATAATTTTTTTGTATTTATTTGTACACTCATTTAATGTAACAAACTAATTTGCAATAAAAAAAAAATACAAACAAAGAAAAATGATTGCAGTCACGCATGGAGAATCAGCACTCCTCGTTCTGTAGATTCTTACCGCACTAGAATGTCATTAATATGAAGTCGTCCTTGTCTCCAAGACTATCCCCATTGGTGCTGAATAATTATTCTCCTGCTCTCCAATGTGCTGATTACACTCACTCTTCACAGAACACATCATCTTCCACAAATTGACGTTCTATTTTTGGGATAATTTCTTGCTTTTTTGTTCCTTAAACTCTTCACTCAAGAAACAGTGGGTCGTGTTTGAGGAGTAAGAGGACACATTTCACAATTTAGGATACTTTGATTTAGATAGAAACAAATGACAGTTGGTAAAGCACCTAACACACAGGAGCACTTGTGTTGGTTGGGATAAATGGCTTGTGTTTCGTTTCAGCATGAGGTGAGGTTACAAACACAAACGACTGCTCCTTCTGCTTTTTTCCAAACGATTAGCCTGGGGAGATATGCAATCTCTAACTTTGACAATAAGTGTTCATTTATAGTACACATACAACTAGAATTATTCTCTGTAAAATATCCATCCAACCTCTTTCTACACCGCTTATCCTCACTAGGGTCGCGGGGGTATGCTGGAGCCTATCCCGGCCGACTTCGGGCCAAGAGGCGAGGTACACCCTGGACTGGTCACCAGCCAATCACAGGGCACATATAGACAAACAACCATTCACACTCACATTCAGACCTATGGACAATTTGGAGTCGCCAATTAACCTAGCATGTTTTTGGAACGTTGGAGGAAAACGGAGTAACCGGAGAAAACTCACGTATGCAAGGGGAGAACATGCAAAATCCACAGAGATGCCCAAGCAGAGAATCAAACCCTACATGCTTCCATGCTAACCACTTGTCCCCTCGTGCATCCCCATATATACTTTTAGTAACATGAAAATCTCATCTTGTTCTAGCATGTTTTTGGAATGTTGGAGGAAACCGGAGTACCCGGAAAAAAACCATGCATGCAAACTCCAGACAGAGGTTCGAAACCGGTTCTTCCCGATCTCCTGACTGTCTCGCCAACATGCTAACCACTCATCTAACGTGTGGCCTCTGTAAAATATATTTTTCTTCATTTTTTGAGTGTTTGGAATGCATTAATATGCATTCCATTTATATTACTTCCTTCCTGTTTTCCTCCTCTCCTTTTGGAAAAAAAATCACAATGACAACCGAGGTACCACTGTACATGCACTTCACTTTTAGCCTGATGACGTCAAAGCTTAATAACACTGTGCACCAAGAGGGACCAATACAAATTCATGCTGAGATTTCATCAAGTGCAAAAGAGGAAGAAAGGTGGAAAAGCAAATCAAGCAAGAAGGCCTTTGAAAGCTTAACTTGCCTGCTAATTTCCTCTTTAGCTCCTTCTATTGTGGCTCTAAGGGGGAGCTCAAAGCAGTCAGACACGGAATGCATACTAAGCAAAAATACACATCCCCTCACAAACACACAGACACACCTGTCAAGGGAAACCATTGATGGTAGGTAGGCTAAGTGCTGCCAAAATGGCTGCCTCTTGTTTACAAATCTTGTTATCCTCTTCAGTTCACAGTACGCATGATGAGTAATTGCGCCATCAGCATACAAGTCGTAGCACTTGTGTAATACTTTCACTATAGTATATCAGCATAGATAAAGAGCTTATTATATTTTATTATCACAAAAAGGAGATGGCAGGAAGTAAATAAACGTTGTCTTGGAGAAGGCAGCTAAATATTATTATACAATCGCTCTGTCACAACAGTTCAGTTGTAAGTGGGTCATACCTAAAGGGAGTATTTGGGAAAAGACCACACTATGTGATGGAGCGCTATTATGCCAAGAGCTTGCATTCTATCATTGCTCATGCAATTTCAGTTTTATCTAACTTAAATGCATCATAGTTCTTTTTTTTTTTTGTAACTCGCCCAACCTTTAAGTCATAATTTCAGAGCAGCTCACTTTCTCACAGCTACATCTCTCCAGGTCATTGCTGTGTGCGAGTGACAGGAAGAAAAGCTCTGATTCACTTGTGGAGGAGTCTTAAAATGTGTAACACATTTGTAAAATCTCAAACTGATGTGTTGATAACAATAAGCATCAAAACATCACGACTTAACAATCACAAAAAAGCAGATGAAATCTTGCAAGTATAGAATTAATGGAGTCTTTTAAACATGTTGTAAAAGAAAAGTCACACAAAATGTTAAGGTAACCTAGCTACTGATGAACAAGCAAATGGAGGAAGGAGTGAAGCTATAATTGAGGAGGGAAAAAGGTAAGAAAGAGTAGCAACTAGCGGGATGTACATGTCAGGGGAAGTAATTAGAAGACTGTCTGCCATCGATTGACTGGGAAGGTGTGTGTCTGTGTCTGTGTGCTGGAAGAGGGGAATGGAAACATAATTGCATCAGAGGACTGTAAAATACAATTATTGTACATGCAAATGACACACATCAGTACACTGCAAACATCACATTAATGTTTTTTTATGAGCATAGCTCGTATTCCTGTTTGTGTTATCATGGAGTACATAGTTGCCTGTAACTGACAAGCTTATTAGAAGTTTATGACATGAGATATTTTTATTTTTTAATGTGTTTTAAGTGTTTGGGCTTGTATGGGGGATGTTAAGATTTAAACGAATTGCCTGATGACCCATTAACCCCAATACAGTTTTTATAATCTGCAGTGCAAGAAATTGCCATGCTCATGTCTGTAATGTGCAGTGAGGTTCATGGCTGGTGAGGCACTGATTATTTTGGAGTTGTTTTTTGCAAAAATACGGGAAAAATTCACTTCTTTAGATTGTTTTCAAAGACCTCTTAGTTCCATTTATTTATTCTGAACTGAAAAACATTTGTTCTTACCTTTTATCTGTATATGAAGTACATGCAGCCTTTCCTTCTGGAAAAGCTTTGATACTTTGGTGTGAAAGTCTGATCGCAAATATAGACAAACAACCATTCACACTCACAGTCGTGGAGTCGCCAATTAACCTGTTTTTGGAATGTGGAAGGAAACCGGAGTACCCGGAGAACAGGGAGAACATACAAACTCCACACAGAGATGCCCAAGGGTGGAATCGAACTTCAGTCTCCCAGCTGTGTGGCCTTCGCGCTAACCACTCGGCCTGTCTGCTATATTATTAGCGACATTCTGACAAACAGAAAGTTAGCAGTATGGTAGCCAGCAGCAGTTACAGCAGCCTCAGCATCAGGAAATGTGAAATCTCAGTGACTTTTACTTAAAGAAATGTTAAAAATGATTCGACTAATACAGGAAATATCAGGGATGTCCCGAGATGATATTGGGCCGGGAAAAAACAAGAGATTATATCTTGGATTATATCGGCCTGGATCTCAAATCTCACGATATTGGTACTTTGATTACACCAGCAGTCAATTCCAAATACCACCCCAGCACATTTAACTGGCAGCGAACAGCGAGAGGGCCCATGTGATCACAACAACAGTGTTTCCTAGCAGGAGTGTCAGCCATGTGGCAGTAAAAAGACGTTGCAGCTGAGTGCAAAACCTGTCATGCACAGAACTAGGGAAGTTTACTACGAGCCGCTCCATTCCAAATATGAAGTTGCATCAGACAGGAAACTCTCACAGGACAGCAAAAAATAAATAGCTTTAACAGAAAAGAGCACGCCCCTGTCAGTGGTGAATAATGTTGAGTTTAAATGCTTCAGTGAGCACCTCAAACCTCGCTATATGATGCCGTGCCACCATAACATTATGAAAAAAACTATAGTTGTTGCCTGCGATAAATTATAGTGCCAGTCTTCTGAGTAGTGTAGCATACTAACTAAAAGGTTATCAAACTAACCTGGGCTCCTGTAAATAGTTTACGTGTGAAACAAAACTCAAGAACATCTACTGGACTCGAGTTGATAAAGTGTCCTCTATGATCTTCCCAGCTTTTTCAAATTCAGTCTGGTCCAGGGTGCAGTTAGTGGACGGAAGAGAGATCTTAATCTTAACCTTAATCCTCCTACCAAACTGCAGACAATCTAAGTAGTAAAATGGAGGATCCACTTTCACAATTAAAGGAGCTCAAGAGGCAGTGAGCCACTGCTAAAGGTTCCTTCAAAAGGAGAGCTAACCTTACTCCTAAACGAGCAGACAAGATGAGACAAGAAGAGCAAGGGCCAGCACCGTCCATGAAATTAAAAGCAAACTGGAGCATACCATAATCCAATTTTTTTATCCCATCGATGTTGGGAGAGCTGGCAGCAGAGGAAGGGGCAGTGCAAGTGGGACCGCCACCAAACTTGTGACTGAGTCAACAGTGTCAGGCTTGAACCACCAACCTTCCAGTGTCTGGATGACATAGCCTACGTCCTGAGTCACTGCCGCTTCACTGTCCCATTCATATGCGGAAAAGGTGAATCCCATTACCATTTATTGTTAGAGGAAAAACTGCCAGCAATACGGATTGGGGATAATGGGCAAAATTGAAAAAAATAGTGCAGTTTTCCTTTTAAAAATCGAAAAGAAAAACTGAAGTTTGGGAAACAGCTCTAAATGATCAGTCATTTAATTATTATGTTGATTTACACCTAAAAAGCAGTTTTAATGAACTACAATATAGTAAAAAAGAGGTTTTATTTTCTTGTTCTTTAGGGTACAGACGATAAAACAAACTTAATTCACATGCCACTAAAACTTGTGATACGTTTGGGTTGAAAATTTGCACTCTGGGAGTGTCACCACTGGTCACATATACACTAGTCACATTTAAACATGTACACCACAGCCTTGTGGTGTGCCGTTTCTGAATATGACATAAATTGTGTTTGTTTGTATTTACAGGGGACCTATTACACATTTTTGTCCCTTTGTATGAAACTGTGAACTCCTATAGAGAAGCTACAAGCGATAACCCACACAGAAAGCTTTCTAGATCTTCCAGAATCTGCGCCAATTCCAGCCGTATTTAATTGGATTTCAAAAACTGTTTGTTTTAATTTAAGTCCCGAGGACTTCCAGACTACTGCCAAACTACACTTTATAATTGTGTGGGTACAGGAGTTGATAATAAATGAATAAACCCTTTGGAGAGCTAGTTGAAAAGTGGCTAGGAGCTACTGGTATTTCATGAGCTACTGGTTGGAGACCCCTTACTTACCATGGAACCATGAAGGGTTCATAGATTATATAGTTACTGTACACTGATGTTTGTGATTTGTTAAATAAGCAACAGACATTAACTATTTGGATTTTAATTATGATGCTTTCATTGGAGCAGGAAGTGTGCATTTGTACACAACTTACGCATAAAGTATTGCAGATCATCTCTGACCGTGGCAATGTTGCCTTTTTTTTTATTTGCTATTTTACTTCCTCGCAGGCCTCTATGAGGATTTCCACTTATGTCAGGGGAAAGTAGGCTGCTCTTGTTGCCACGGTGAATCGGTGACTCTGTGACTCTGTGACTCTGTGTAAGGAAGCCATACACACGCACTGATTTGGGGATTGGTTTCACTTGGCTTGATTAATCCGCATCTACTCATCCTGGTTTAGCTCATCCTAGCAATCAGTTGAATTTAAATGTTCATGTTCTGGATTGGTTGAGCTCAGCTCAGTTATTTATCTTGCATATCTGAATCCTAATTTTGTGCAACGGGCCCCAGCGCCATGACTTCCCTTACAACACACAGATACCCATATGAAGAATCTGTCCATTGGCTGAGCCAAGTGGAAGCAGTGCTGGTATTCATTCACGCATCCACCTTTCTACCCAAGACAAATACAAGTGGCTCCCATTTTATCTGTCTTTCTTTGCCCATGAGTTTCTGAAAGGAAGAGCGTGCTGGTTAGCTTCCTGATAGCCCGTTGCCCTTTAACAGAAACCCTCTCCATTCTACAGAGGCTGAAAAAAGCAAAGGGGAAGATATTGAGAGCTGGAGATCATTAACTGCATGTTAATTAGCCATTAGATTCATGTTGAGAAATGACTGCCAATCAGACTAAAGCTGCACCAGCTGCGTGTGTATTTGTGTATTTGTGTGTGTGTGTGTGTGTGTGTGTGTGTGTGTGCCCTGCAAAATCACTCTCACTCATTCACTGTTTCTAAACCTGATGAGACCGGGTTATAGCATGGACTGAAGACAAGAATGGATCTAAATACTAAATAATTTGAAACTACTGTAAGAATGCCACTGTATAGAATTGGCTTCTTTTTTTGTATAAGATTAATGTCTTCAACTAAAAATTGAACGGTTGAACCAAATTGAGTCAAATTATTTGACTCACACTTGACTCGAATTGTTCCGTTTTTAAAATATATATTTTAAAAATCATATCTAGATTGGGGTGGGCAAACTTTTTGACTTGTGGGCCATATTGGTTTAAGCATCACATAAATTTAACTACTGCTACTGTTTCAACAATTAAGCTCTAAATGTAACTTGTAACTTAAACTGGTATTTACAAGAGCCCACAAGGCATACTGGGTAGTGTTGTGGTGAATGATCTCAAGGGTATGTGAATGTCTCGTCTTTTTAAATTATCTGACGATACAATTCAACATACATGGTGACATGTTGAGAGATAGAGTACCAAAAGCTACCCAGCATGCCTTGCGGTGGGAATATATGGGTGCAGTTGGTTGTCACGTTTGTGGACGTGTTGTTTGAATCACTGTTTTTGTACTAGTTATAGATAGCATCTGACTATTGACTCATGTTGCTAGCCACAGTTTTGAAACTATTGGTTAAAAAAAAAAAAGAATCTTTTGGAAAGGCCCTGACAGGCCGGATTAAGACGTTTGCCACAATTTGCCCACCCCTGATCTAGATTCATATCGAATAGTCGATCACAAAGACAATTACATCGATAATTTCTATGTATCACTCTTTCACATCCCACCGAGCTTATACTCATTAACCCCCACACAACAGGTAGTCAATACCTGACAATAGACAATTTGTACAGAACGTGTCTGTATTACATGTACTATTGCATATTTATCTTCCAAAAAGGAAGATTTCAAAATATTTGTGCACAACAGATCCAGTAGATATAAACACACCGACTTGTATTACTGCCCAAGTGGACACATTACGAGAGCCATCCTTTAGCCTCAAGACAGGGCATCCATTAGTAGCCGTATTGTTTTCCGATTTTAAGACTTGCCCATAAATACTACAGGCCCCACATTCAAACACCTTCCAACACATCAGTAAACAGAGTAACATCTGGCCTCACACATCTCATAATTATCTTTTCAGTCAAATAATAAGCATGTTGATGGAGCTAACTACAACGAGTAATAGGTGATTGCATGTTTTATTAATGCATCTGTCGGTGTGTGAGTGATTGTGTGTGTGTGTGTGTGTTATGTATTATTCATCATGCATGGATGTGCTGAAGTGTTAAGTAGTCAAGACATCCCTTACACTATCCTGTAGTGTTTAAATTTACTGGAATTTCCGAACATTGGTGAAATAAGTGCCAGCATGGATAACCAACACATGTCAGTCAGAGTTCTGCATAATTATCGTGTGAATAACTTTCCAAGTGAAGCACATTCACATGTTGGCAGGGAAAGGTAGGCTTCAAACAACTCAAATGGCTCAATTGCTCTACACTTGAAATAATGGGAGCTGTATTTAATAATTCACTTAAGCAAAAGTGCATGATGTTAAAACATTAATCCCACTTAAACTGCTGCGTGCACATACATATATGCATGCAGATTTAATTTCTATTTCTATGATTTGAGGATGTAGAGATTTTAATTGGTAGCTTATAGTTTTGGAGTAGAGAAGTTGTTGAGATTTAGGTTTTACTTTTTCTGCGTCAAGGGTGGCGTTTACCTTTTCCAATCTACTGTGGATCTTGTCGATTTTGGAAATTACTGGAATATATGTGTTAATGTTGAATGTTTTGACTTAAGTAACAATATTTTGATTTGAGAAATGATTTTAGAGCACAATGATCTGCTGTCCGGGGTATAGATATTACAGTTCTGATCTGCACATCACTAATGTGAGTGTGAATCCCGTAGTATGCTACTTTATTTTATGTTATGTACTGTTATGCTTTTTCCACTTTACTAAACTATAAATGTTGTTACAATATTGTATTATCATGTTAAACAATGTCAAAGTGTCAGATAATGAGGTTTGCACATTTGGAAACGAGCGCTGAAAGACGTTTTGAATGGCTCTGTATGCTTAGTTTAATGAGTTTTTTCGAACACAGAGTTCTACTGACATCAGACTGGGGCCTACACTCAGTAAACCCAGATATACGAATCCGAAAGTCCTTGGGAGTGTGACCAACCACAGTGAATGAGGCTGGAGGCGGAGGAAATTAAACATACTGTTTGGGTCGGAAGCAGGAAGTCAGTGGAAACACTGTAGAAAGAGGTGCAGATTCTGGAAGACCTAGAAAGCTTTCTGTACGGGTTATCATGTGTAGCTGCTCTATAGGAGTCTGCAACTCAATACAAAGTGTAGAAAATGGGTATCTGCTACGATTTAAGGGCATTGTGCAAGTGCAACCAGTGTTGCCAACATAGCGGTTTTTGATCTGGCGACATTCCAATCCCTCATGATGACACATTTTCTCAAAAGCGACTAGTGATAACTCAAGTGACTTTTTCTGTGATTGACAGGGAGTTTTTTTTTTGTATTTGGGAACCAAAATTGAAAGTGTCACACAGCTTACCAGCACGTGACGGTACACACAAAGGTAACCAAGGCCATTTTGAATGCATCTCTGAGAAAAGCTCACAAAAGCCCAGTTAGTGGATGGACACCGCATAGTATATTAAATAAACTATTTAAAAAAAAATAAATAGATACAAGTTTCTCTCAATTGATGTAGTACATGTTAAGAGTTTTCGTGAAATTTTTATGCGCAGTCCAAAAAAAGAGCGTATAAATAAACAGTGAAATGCAGATGCCATCTGTTCATGATTGAAGCTGGTGGATCACCACATGATTGTGTGTGAAGGATTTGTTGCATTTGACTTGCATTCACACATCAAACAAAACAAATATACTGCTGATCAAGGATATTGTCAAAGGCTTATCTAGTTATACATGAGCTGAAGTTGGTAACCATGACAACACATGACGTTAAAAGGATACAAAAAAAAAAAATCAAGCAGTATGATGAAGTTTAAAGTTCCCGCTAGTGTTACAAATAAATGCAGTCGTCCCTCACCACATCATTGTTCGAATTTTGCAGCTTCCCTTCATTGTGTTTTTGCCGAGTCGTGGTTGAATACGGCATAAAAACAAGTGTGCGTATTTAATTAAATTGTGTATATTTTTTGCCTAAAAGAAACATTTTCAAGCATAAAAATGGCTTAAATAAAATACTAATATCGGACATTCAGACGATATACAGTATTTTACAGAGTATGCAGTAATTTACAGAGGTCAGCAGATGTCAGTAGGTGAAACATGCAAGCGCCACACTTGATCCTCAGAACAACAGACTTTTATTGCAGGTTTGAAGTATCTCACAACAAGCACACTAATAATAACATAATCATAATAATAATACTTATTTTCTTTGATTACATCTACTATATTGGGTAATATGGATGTAAATTTGACGATGGCATGTTATTTCATATCCAGAGGGAGCAAAATAATGTTAAACTTTATATGTAGAAGGTCGTAAGCAGTTTTTCTATGTTCTAATTTCTACTTCGGATGGAATTAACTTATGGTCGGGTCCTTAACCAACTATCCATCCATCCATTTTCTATGCCGCTTATCCTCACGAGGGTCGCGGGCATGCTGGAGCCTATCCCAGCTGTCTTCGGGTGAGAGGGCACATATAGACAAACAACCATTCACACTCACATTCATACCTATGGACAATTTGGAGTTGCCAATTAACCTAGCATGTTTTTGGAATGTGGGAGGAAAACCCACAGAGTAAACTCCACACAGAGATGCCCGAGCAGGGAATCGAACCCAGGTCTGTGCAGATTATAAGGTTGCTTAGACGCAGTAATGTCCAACTTTTTCTCGTAATGTATTGTTAGAATCCACAAGTGGACCGTAGGGGAACCCCTCTGCTCACTTTCCTTGAACTGCTAGGTTGACTTTTTAGTGGCTTTTTATTGCGAAGCAATCTTATTTCCTGTGAGAACTGGTTTCTGTGCTGAACAATTTTAGTGTGTACTGTCTTTTACCCAATCAGAATTTCAGATTTAACAACCCTCAGCACACTCACAACTTCTCTCATAAGCAGTCATCATTCAGTATTCATTCTGTGCCTTCAGCCATTTAATAATGCATGTTCTGTCTTTGGCAGCCACCACTGGAGCTTCTGTACATGTATTGATTGTGAATGTAATGTACACTAAATACTACAATAATCTACGACCTCATAAATACTGTAGCTTTATCAAGGTATGTTTCCGTACCTTTATATTTTGTACACTTAAGACTGCAGTACGAGTCGCCGTGGTGTAGTGGTTAGAATTCTGGAGCTCGGAACAAATGCCCTGGGTTCGAATCTACACTAGTATGTATCATTGGTATTCATCAGGAAGGGCATTCGGATATAAATTGCTCAAGCCGAAATCAGTATGCGGATTGAGAGATCAGGAAATATCATGAAAAGCTAAAATAAACAAACAAAAGTCCGCAGGACAGTAATCGTTGGTTTATCACGATGAACTGGTTCCAGGCCCGACCGATGATAAATGTGTTTCCGCAAAGTAACATCCCTTTTTTATGAATGGAATATTTTTGTAGTTAGAACACAGAAAACATGTTGTTAATATTGTAATAGAACTCCAAACATAATCTGCCATATAACCCTCCTCTATATCCGTATTACCCATTATAGTAGACAAAATAAGAGTAAATAAGACATAAATAAGACACATGTTTGTGTTTGTGTTACTATAAGATTAAGATTAAGATATGCCTTTATAAATGTGTTCTTTAAAGGGGCGGACAGGAAATTACATAAGTGGTTCAGAGCTGAGCTGTTGCGTATTTATTAGGGATTATTGTACCTGTTGTGAGATAATTCAAATATGCAATATTGTTCCAGTGATCAAGTCTAGCGTATGTTTCACCGACTGACACACAGTGATCAGTGGAGAATATTACATTTCATCATTTTCTATAACAGTTTTTTTTTAGTGCCTTATATTTGTATTTCGGTTAATCTAGCTATTTTTATGCTTAAAAATGCTTAATCCAGGCACCAAAAAATTAACATTTGCTTAAGTGTGCATATTGATAGGCCACATTTAACCACAAAAAAAGCATGATGTAATGTATTTTCGAAAAACCGTGATAGAGTGAAAGAGTGATATCATGGGGGACAGCACTATACAGTACACTGACAGTAGTCATCCTTTCAGAAAATGATCTATTTTAATATATTGGTTTCATTGGAAATCTGTTCTTTTATTTTTCCTGTGATATTTCAGTGTTAGCATGTCATTTTTCATCACAGTCTGGACAGAGAGAGTAGTCCCTGAACAGATATGGTGTTCTGTTCGTGTGCATATCTGCATAATATCTGTTCTGTTCTACCAGACAACCCATCAAGAATAGTGCTTCAATATTTCATGAAGCCATCATCTTATCAAGAATGAACTGTTCTGTAAAACGCCAAGGAGAAGTCAACAGCTGCCCACTGTTGTCGTTCTGCATGAAAAATGTATGTCAACATTTGTTGCAGTGTCGGCATTGTAAATTGTAGTCTGCCAGAAGGATGGTAGTGAGATGTAAATGTAACATTTGGCATTACTATTGGGACGCCATTGGCACAACAGTTGTCTGGTTTATTGTCCTGTGAGGCTGGAGAATGATTTAGATCTCATTCATATTTGAAACATCTTACGGGAACGAATCGGTGATGCATGCAAAATTCTTTTCACTTCCCTTGTTTATAAGTCTACAACACACAAAAACTTATCATTGTAAAGCTACTGACACAAAGCTGGTCGACACAGCTTTATTTACCAAACTGCAATGTATCAAGGCCACAGAAGTTTAGTACAGCATATCAAAAGGAGAAATTACACTGAAATTTCTAACCTTTACGTATCAGATTTGATTTACTGTGGAATCTTGGTTAACATCATGAATCCATTCCAACCAAATATACTGGGGTCTAATATCCCCATTAGAACTGTTGGAAATCCAATGGATCCATTACAGAAAGCTAAAAAAGCTTGGATTCAACAATTTCTCACTTTGTTTGCCAAACTTCATTTGGATATATGGTGGATTATTTTGCAGCCGTGATCAAAAAACAAGCAGAGACTTGGGGCGTAACTGTGTTAGTTAGCAAAGAATTACAGGGTCAGCTGCTGATGACATCACAAACAGATGGGGTGGAAATAGTATTAATAGGGTGCTAACAAGGACATGTTGTGATAAAAAAAATCCATGAAAAATATAGTCGTACTCACACACTGTACAATAACATGACAAGATGGATGCCATATTGTACGTTAACTGGAAAATGTATGCAAACCAGGGCAAAATTTCAGCATACATTTTCAACATTAACCGATAAGCGGGTTGTATGATAATGGATATAATATCCCACTGTATATAAATCTTTAAAGAGACCTATTTCAACAGTATAAATACTCAAACAAACAAAAAAGCCATATACTAATTTGTCTTTTTATGATTTCTTGACAAAACATCCAACAAAGTATTTGAATTAAAATTGTACATTACACTACATGCATTTTTTACGACTACTTGATGTGTTGATAAAGAGTTAAGGACAGAGGGATAGCTGCAAAGAAGAAATTCCATATTAGAAGAAACAAAAATGCCCAATTGAATCAAACAATAACAAAAGTAAATAATGTTTGTTTAAAAGCATTATTAATAGATATCATTCAATTGAATGGGTTGTCCCAGCTGCCTCCCGCATTCCAACAGCATGTTCTGTTAAATGGAGACTATGTTGCCCATAGGTGAATGTGAGTATGAATGAATTGTGTGCCATGTGATTGGCTGGTGACCAGTCCAGGTATGCACTGCCTGTCAGCTGGAATAGGCTCCAGCTTACTTGTGACCCTAATGTGGACAGGCGGTATAGAAAATGGATGGACAAATAGATGGATTATTCATCATAAAATGCCTCATGAACTCGAGGCACCTGTATTCATGATGCATATTTTAAGCAAGATATGCCATTTTATTTCTATTCACTGTACTTTTTACATGGCCAAAAGTTAATGAACTAACCGATGAATTACTCTTGACCATGTCTGCTAATCAAATATCTGAAATTGTTAAAATTACAGGACAAATGCATGGATTAAAACGTGGCCAGCTTTGCCTTGAAAATGTAAGACTTGAAGAACAATCTGAATGGAAGACAGTGTAACCTAATTTTAAAGCCAAAAGATAATCCGAGCTTTTCTAAGTGAACGCATCCTCTGATATTTTTCAGAAGCATCATTGCTGCAGGGTTCTCATGGTGCACCCATAAAGTATTGAGGGCAATTACTGGAGGCTATTATTTCACGCCTATGCAGTATAAAATGGCAAGTGTGTCATCTTGATTTTTTGGGATCCCTCCAGCTGTTTATTACAGCTTTGCTAGCCATTAATGGGTATCCTGAGAGTGTTTTCCAATCAAAAAGTTTAAGAATTGGAACCTTATGCACTTTATGCTAACTTTGTCTCCCGAGCCAAGTACTAAAATATTATTTTATTGACTAATTATGATAAACTACTCCATGGCAAGCATAGGGTTCTGTTACATATTGACACTCTCAATCATGCTACAGCCAGAAAATTGGAAATGTATGTCAAGGAAATCAAGAAATAAATTGATTGTGGGTGAGAAATTGCAGGGAGATTTCTCCGAAACACACATGCATACACAAACTGTTGATATGAAAAAGGGCCTCATTTCAATGTGCACAAAGCATTCTTTCCTCAATTATCTTTTGTGTCGGTCTGTGAACAGGTAGGAAATGCATTAGCTGTACTGTGTTATTAAAATTACAGTTGAACTACTCCTTACCCAGTCACACCTCGCCACATACACTTGCAAATTCACTGCAGGATTGACAGCCGGTTGTATAAAGAGTGACCAGTTGCACAGTGCACAATGAGCCATGCACAAACCCACACAGCAAAGCACTCCAGTAAAAAAAATAAAAAAAATCATCCACCCATCCATTTTCCACACCACTTATCTTGTTTTCGGTCATGGGGGGTAGCTGGAGTCTATGCCAGCTGACTCGGGTCAGGGTGGCTTAGTACACCCTGGATAGCTCCCAGGTCAATCACAGGACTGACGCACCCTTCGACACTTTTCTGCTTCTTTCACCATGGATGGAGGATGGGAGACGGCTCCTCTACAGTCACTATCGTCTTTCTGAATTTAACACACTGTAATACATTCCATTACATATTCTATTTTAATCTATTTTGGACCACTGTGTCCCAACAGTCAAATTGAAAAACTTAAAAGAAATGGATTAAACTTTGTTGCGAACGAGCCCCAAAATAGGAAATATAAGTCCTCTCAAAATAGCAAGCTCCTTTCATGTCATATATTTTGTCAGGAAAAAACAAAACTTAGACACATTGACAATAATGATGGCTGACTCAACAAAACACAATGCAGACATAATCAACGTCATCAATTTCCCCTTTTGTAGCATGACAAGATGCCTGCAGTGAATAACGCTAACCTCCACAATGTCTATGGAAATACAGCATACAGGGGATAAAAAGGGGCTTGTGACTCGCAAAAAAATATCCCCAGCTGCAACTCATTCAATCCCAAACATTTTTCAAAACACATTCCTCTCAGTGCCTGCCATTTTTTATGATTTTGATGACTGATTTTTTATGTACTTAGATGAGGATGCTGAGGTTCACGTTGGGAGTGACCAGGATGGATAGGATCAGGAATGAGTACATCAGAGGGATATTACATGTTAGAGGCCTTGGAGATAAAATCAGCAAGGCCAGACTGAGATGGTTGGGACATGTTCTGAGGAGAGATAGTGAATATATTGGTAGAAGGATGCTGCGTTTAGAGCTGCCAGGTAGGAGGCATAGAGGAAGGCTAAAGAGGAGGTTTATGATCTAGTGAAGGAGGACATGAAGGTGGTGGTGTAGGTAGATGTGAGGGAGACAGATGCAGATTTGATTGATTTGCTGTGGCCGAAAAAAGAAAGATTATGAAAATGAAAATTGTGTTGAAGAGCCACACTTTCATTTCAGCATCACCAGCTAATAGTGGAATACATACACCCTTAAAATTGTTTTTTTTTTTTTTTTTGGTGTCCTGTCCAGCCATTGGGGCAGACAGTACGATTTATCTAAATGCCTTATATACAGATTTGCTCTGCCAGGGAAAAGTGTATGCCACACCTTCCCTGTTATATGGAATATTATTTGGCTTCATTTGGCGATTTGTTGTTATGGAAATGGAGCGGCCGGACTGGAGCAGGATGGGGTAGAAAATAACAAAAAAGAAAACGGAGGGGATGAGTGCGGGGACAAGCGGGGGACAAAAAGAGAGACACGAACAACAGCTACAACAACGGCAATGACAATAACAGAACGATAAAAACAAACAGGACTACAACAGCAAATGTTGATGTTGGTTATAAAAAAGCAGAATGGAGAGGACAAAGTGTAAAACAGCCACAGTGATATTACTGTAATGAAACAGTCAAACATATTAGTGGTAAGAGTAGTAATGAAAATATTAACCATGATAGTAAACAGAATGACAACAACACACACCATACAATTCACCATGACTGCATAGACTGAATAACATAATGACATGAGTGAGTTATGTGGGGTTAGTACTTACGTATGTACTGTGAGTGTGTATATGTATGGACAGAGTTGTCGATCACCAGCTGGTAGTTAGTTGGCTCCGATGATGGGTTGAATACCGGTCAGACATGGCAGGTTTTTGAGGGTCTGTTGGGAAGTTCCCTGTTACAAAGAATCCATGGAGAACGACTTCTGCTACGGTGTCTACAGTTGTGTCTACAGTTGTCTACATCGGTACGTTGTGGTGAAGAAAGAGCTGGGGCCGAAAGGCGATCTATGTTGATTGGCTGGGCTCTCCATTAGAAATAAGGTGAGGAGCACTGTCAACCATGAGAATGTCAGAGTAGAACCTCTACTCCTCTGTATTGAGAAGCACAAGATGAGGTGGTTCGGACATCTGGTCAAGATATTCAGGGTGCATCGGACCAGTAGAGTCTCTCAACTGGCCTGGGAACACCATGTGATCCACCAAAAAGAGTTGGATGAAGTAGTCGTAGAAAGGTAAGTCTGGGATTCTCTGCTTAGGCTGCTAACCCTACAACCTGACTACAACCTGACTTCGGATAAGAAGAAGAAGACGGATAACTGGGTGGGCAACCCAACTGGGGTTGAGGTCTTTCACGGACCATAAGCCCATAGATTCAACACAGATGTTTGTGTCTCTGTATTGTTGGTGTGAACAAACAAAAGAAAACATTAGCGCTGTGTTAATAATGAAGCTGTTGTGTTAAAACTATAATCGTGTCTCAGATGCTTATGTCGGCCAGTGATACAAAATTGGAAACTGCACTTAGTACTGGGACATGGGGAGAAGCCATTACCAAATCCCCTGAGTTACATACAAACATGAGGCAGCACAACAGAAACTCATAAAATGCCTGCAAAGCTCAAGTTATTGTCTCAAATACATCCAGGAAGTGGTCAAAATAAGCTGAAGCTTAGAAAATAGCCCAGGGAAATGGGCAGAATTAGGGAGTCCATCTATTTAAGAATGTACCTTGTGGCTTTGGATTAAACTGTTTATGCAAGTGTAAAATTGGATTGCAATGATTTCTGGCTCTGAGCTGCAAAGGCTCTCAAGGCCGAAGTTAAAGTGCACAGATATAAAATATAGTGCTACTGTCACTTCATTATTTCTTTGCTGCATATCTGTCCCAAGTACTCTCAACTTGCCCTCTTCAGTCACCACAGCCAGAATGTTGACGTCAGCAACGCTGCTGGCCTTACTTTTATTAACCTGAGACAGTTTTAAGCATTAGAGGGGCTTAAATATCTTCCTGGTACTGCCAGAAGTATCCCAAGTGATTACCAAAAGTGTCCGAAAATGTGGATATTCGCAAAATGTTTATCTAGGGCAGGGGTCAGCTACCTTTACAATCAAAAGAGGCATGTTTAAACTATTTGGGTTGTGATAGTATCTTGGTTAATTGTCACTAATGATCTGCATAGTGACTTAACTCGCTGGCTTAACTGTTAACTGCCAATCAGTGATAAGTCGCGAGTTCAAGCCTGTTTGTGCAGGGTTTGACTGCAGGGTTGGCTACTTTTACACCTTTAGGTTGTTTTGAAAATGTATTTCAACGTTCCGCAATGCATATGAAGCATATAGGTAAGTCTGGAATCATTGATAGAGAAAATAAAGGAATCTGTCCATGCAGAATTAAAACATATTTCTTCTGAGATGTTGATTTTGGGGCTTAATATTAATGGTCAGCTTACCGCGTGGGGGAAAAAGATGTCTCTATCGTGTCTCAATGAATACAAGCAAGTAAATAAAGACTATCCTTCCTTCCTCAGCCAGGATACGCTTGCGGTTTTACAAAAAGTCCAATATTTTTAACTCTTCAAAAATGCTAATTTTCCCTACTCATTATATATTTGAGCATTCCAAAGGAGGGTTGGGCCGGCGATTAAATAATCAAATCATACTCTGTTTTGTCAAAACGGCCTGTTAATTTCAATACATTTAATGTATACCTCATCTGTATGAATAGTATATTGTTTTATTACAAAAAAAAACAAAAACAGATTCCAGACGAAGAGCAAAAATGATCAAAATACGGCTGAAAAATGATTCCAAAAACAGAATTACCATAAACCTGAGGTAAAATGTTGTTTTGTAATGTAAGCAGTATTTGAACTGTCGTTGAACTGTCCCCAATTTTCACGAAACTTCAACTCAACAAGCATCATAGGATTAACATGTTTTTCTTTTTTTCCTTTTTGGTGGGGGGACTTAATGGCAACATTCAAAAAACTGCCCACATGGCAGCTTCTCAGAGTTTATGTCACATGCACCTCAGTGCCATACTACAGGTCAATTTATTGGCCCAATGAAAACCAGAGCATTGTCATCATTTTCTTAATAAAAAAGGCAGGTGTTACAAGTACCAAGTACCAATTACCATTTCCACAGAAATGTGTCAAGGATCCAGACAAATTGGATAATTTAACTGTAATTGTTATTAACATTAAATAAAAGGTTTGTCATCGTGAAATGTGTTGAAAAACGTTCAAAAGGGCTCAGCTCTAATTAAATCATTCTAAACTCACATGGTCATTAAAACTGAAGATATTTATTTGTATACATGTATCCATAATAATGGATTGGATTTATTTAGCGCTTTTCTGGAAACTCAGAGCACTTTAAACAGAAAGCCATTGTTCATTCACATCGAGTGGTGGTAATGTACATCTGTACCCCCAGCTGCCCTGGAGGATATTGACAAAATTGTGGCTGCCAATTCATGCCAGCAGCCTCTCCAACCCCCAGCACACATTCATTCACATTTATACACCATTGTGGGATCCACTGGAGGTAAGATGGGTGAAGTGTCTTGTCCAAGGACTAGCATGGAGGAATTCGGATTCCAGTTGCCATCAATCGGGCTACTGATGTAAATTAAATGAATTGAGGTATATGGTCTGAGGTAATAAATGTACACTATCTATAAATGTATAAACAAATACTTCATTAATTAGAAAATCAAATCAAAATATCAATTGAGTAAACTACTGTAACTTTGTGAGAACGAATATAACATAGTCTTTTAAAAAAAATTGGATGGCTTGCCACAGACCACATTGGGATGTTTCTGTCAAATTTAAAATGCCATCTGTAGATCTTCCACATGAATAAATCACTGTGAAATGAGGAACGAGTGACAAATAAAAGTAGTGGGAAAAGTGCCTGTGGTTGTCACACTTGCACTCAGGCTCTTTAGTATATTATTTGGGACTCATTTAGAAAATTTGGCAGGAATGTTTTTGGTCTTTTTTTTTTTTTTTTGGTCTTTAGTTGTATCTAGTCACTGGGAATATCTGCATCACAATGACAGATAGGATCTCTGGAGTGCAGGCGGCAGCCAAGACCAGCAGACCATATTTTATTATATGGGTATAAAAATGGCTGATTTCCTGTCTTGGATAAGCTGCGTCTGAATAAAAATGGAATGGGTTTTTACTAGAGACTGATATACTAGATATTGGATTTCTTACCAATATCTGATATACCAATATTGTCCTTCGCTTCATTACCCATACTGATATTGGAAGCAGCTATTCCTTCAAATGTCGTGTAATGAACACACTGCGCTTCTTTTCAGTTAATTTGGCAATGTGCGAGTGCCATAAGTGCTATATGTATTGTTATATGTATTTGTCTCATAAATAAGTTATTTAAAAACATCACAACAAACATAAATTATTATAGCATATACCCCTACTACAACTGCAATGATGTATTTTCAAAAACGTATTCGCATATTTCTATGCAAACAACTGCATAAGAACAAAGTAAAGTACAAAGCATGAAACACTTGAATAATTCATTCATTCATTCATTTTCTACCGCTTTTTCCTCACGAGGGTCGCGGGGGGTGCTGGAGCCTATCCCAGCTGTCTTCGGGCGAGAGGCGGGGTACACTCTGGACTGGTCGCCAGCCAATCACAGGGCACACACTTGAATAATACGTTCATTTAAATTCTTAAGTGGGTATAGCAGGGTAGTATTTAATCTTCCTTGTAAATTTATGTGAGTAATCTTAGTGCCCCAAAAAAGATGTCTTCTTATCAGCAATTCCCTCTCCCACACTGTCCGTGTCTCTTTTTTTTTTTGTAGTTGATTGCCTCCTTGCTGCTTTTTGCACATTCTCAAACTGCGAGAAAATATAGTAAAATACCTTTCTTGATTGTATGAGCTTCTTCTACGGAGTTGAACATCATGCAGTTCCTTTGCAAATACAGGAATTAATCAAGTTGACTTTATGTTCTACGCAAATATTAGTCAACTTTAAATGTTTTAATGTAAATGACTACATAACGATTTTAACAAAACAATCAGAATTGGCCAGCATACCCTGCAGTGTGAAGGTAGCCCTAAATGTAGTAACTATTCTTACTTTTCCCTGGCTTCAGCACTACAATATGGGCCCTGTCAGGCCACAGGGAAACAATCAAGATTTGATGATGATGGTTTCACTTTTAAGGCAAACAGACTTTTTTTGTTTAGCACCAACGTATCTGATACTCCACCCCATTAACTGCCAGTGCAATGCCTCCAATAGTCTCACCATCATTTTATGGGAAAAGTGTTTTTGCTAAAAGGTCAATGAGGACTTCAGGTACCAAATACTGTTTGTTGACTTGAGGTCTCGCTGTAGTATTACAAATTATACAGGAACCAATTTTCAGAGTGCAGATCTTTAACATTTGGCCATTTTGGAGTTCAGGAGTAATAGTTTGTGGCGCGGCAAGATGTTTTAAAAAGTAAAAGCAGAAAGGTCAAGTGTGTGTCATTTATTTTAACGAGCCATGGTGTTGCTGCCACAAGTTCAGCTCCAATGACACGAATGGCGAAACAGCCTTCTGTGTATTTTTGTAAATAGAATCAAAGACACACATTAATTGAAATGGGTTTCTTAAAATGCACATACATAAACTGCAAATATATTAACAGATCAAACCGAGTTGCAGCACCACCATAATAGATCAAAACAAAGCAGTGTTATCTTTATTTTTCAACCTGTCGAAAGTACACCGGTACATATCATCAACTATATTTGTTTCAATTCAAAAGGTGTGATTTGATCACCAAGTAGCACAAGCTATAAATGACACATTCCGCCTATAAATAAATACAACAATTTGTTTTCTTAATGCAAAGAGGACACATCTGAAGCCATCATCCATTCTGTTACACTTCAGTCCACAGATAAAAGCATGACAAATAAGCATTTCAAGTGATTAGTCATAAACATTTTTAGTCTGTATCCTTTTGATCCCCTTCTTTCTCTGAACTGACATCTTGTCATCTATATCATGCAAATAATGCAACTTGCAAAAGTTATTGGTATGCTTCTTATCTAAATTTACTTTTAGAATTGTTATTCTAGTCCAGGTGTCAGCAACCCATGGCTCTAGAGCCGCATTTGGCTCTTCAGCTTCTTTGTTGTGGCTTTCTTTACAATGATCAAATATATATTTTTTAACACCCAAGTGCGGAAAATGCACATCTTTGTAATGAGCTAAAAAAATACAACTTTGTGTGAGACCATGAATGCATCCTGGCTCTGTTCTGACTGGTGATTGGATGAGCACAAGGATGAGCAGACAGAATGCTATTCAGTTTACTCTCACACTGGTAAACATGGAGGAAAAACAGTAATTCTTTCTATTTAACTATTTGACATTTCTAAAAAAATAAATTAGCATTATTGGCACATCAGTACATTTTTTGCACCAAAGTAAAACAAATCAGGTTTACAGTAGTTTACAGTAATTTATGTTTATTTCCAATACTAGCAAGAGTACTCGATCAACTAATCTTTTCTTATCTGAACTATTTTAATACCCCAAAATTCCCTCCAAATTTGACGGCCAAAATCGTGGTATACTCATAATTCGCTCAGCTGTTGGTCGCCAGCAAAAAGAAACAATTCATTGTGCTACACATTTCTTCAGGCGTCAAGGTAGTGAGGTTTAATCCTACTAGTTGACTGTAGTTGGCTAATCTTAATGTTCTTGTTAGCATCCTATTAGCTTGCCACTACATCTAAAAAGGATGTGTCGCTCGTCTATGATGTTAGCAGCAGTTGACTCACATTATAGTATAGTCGTCCCTCGTCACATAGCGGTTCAAATATCGCACATGTTCTTCAAAACGTGGTTGAGCTTCCACTTATACATTTTCCACATGAATAGCAAACTGGTTATTTTTCCCATTGAGGCATGTATGCTGACCACGAACAAAATGACTTTTAGAGCAGACTCTTTGAAGTGAAGGTGATGCTGTTTCTTAATTTAAAGCAGATATTTATTTGACATGTATTTATGTAATATTTTGGGGGTCAAAATTTAAAATAAAAGCTGATATTCCCATTACTTATGCTTTTTTGTACAGTTATAGCTAGGTCGTGTTTTAGTAGGAGCCAGGTACAAATGCCACATGGCAATAAGAATGCTTGATATGCTGTTAGAGCGTGAAAGAAGCAATTAGCCTTTGTCATTCTTAATGAAGGTTCAAAATTGTAATGTCACATTATGCATTAACAGATGTAAACAACAGCTGTGGACAGGACACAGAATTAGAAAGAGTCCCATTTTGATTCGTTTGAATACTTTGGAACAGATGAAAATCACCTCAGGTTAGGAACAAATAGAGCAGCCATGTGGGGCTCTGCAATTAGAAAAACACAAATCGACATGAAGAGGGCGCCGCCAAAGTGTGTGCAACTACAACCACGTGTGTCATTTATGTTAATTTGAGCCTTTTAGTGAATATTTGATGATGGTCTGTGTTAGAAGTCGCGTTAGCTGCCAGTGTGCAGCAGCAAGTGGAAGATCAAGTGAGCACAGCGAGAAAGAATAATCACTCGGAACGCAGCTCACATCCACACCGATCATGATGACATGCCAGGCATTAATGATTCAGAGGCAGAGGGCTGAAAAGAGCGAAAGAGGGAGATGAGGGAGGAGAGATGCCAGGTGGAAGGGAAAGCAGGCGAAGACGGGGAGAAAGGAGAAAGTGTGGGAGGGTTTTGAGAGGCAAAGTTGAATGAGAAGACAGAGAGGGAATAAAGTGGCAGAGGAGAAGGAGGAGACTTCCCCTGCCTTTTTTTAGCTCCAAGCCATTTTGGTTGCTTCGTTCCTTGTGCTATATTTTAGGAAAGTGTGACATGAATTTCAGAGCAGTAAAATACAGTTGGACATTCCAGCAGCCACCGAATTTGGAATTTAAAGTCATACCACGGAGGTTTCAGGGAACACCATACAGTAAAACCTTAACTTGACTTTGCTGTTTGCCAGCCATCACCAAATGGCGGAACTCGTTCCGAACCCGGACCCTGTGATGGCCCTTTACATACGTACGTGTAACCATAAATATACTATATATCATGCTCGCAGACCGATCGCATTCTTACTACGGTGAACATGACAGACACAGTGACGTCAGTCAAAATGAGCCGATTAAATTGTTTGTTTACTTGCCAGGAACAATCCATCTATTCATTTCCTATGCTGCTAATCTTCGAATAGAACCAAGGCTTGCTCAAAAGTAAGAAGCTGATCGAGAAAACCAAGCATTTAAAAGTCAGGACCAAACTGTAGCGCCAAGTATGAAAAATCTACAGTATGAGCATCATAGCACTTTAGTTTACAGCACAACAATGTTCAAATGACTAGTCACTAAAGATTGTATGGATATTGGAGCTAAACAACTACATCTTTCCCTAACAGGAGTGTTGTGCCGTGCTGCTGCTGGAGAGATCTTACCAAAAGGTAAACAATGCACAACTTTTCTGTTAAGTAAACGCTGATATTGTTTTATTTAACTTAGAAATAATGCTCTTATATTCATCCATTGTTTGTAGGCTCAATCCTTTTATTAATTATATGAAATTTGGTCCTGTTTTTGTTTACATGCAATTGTGTGTCGTCAGGCAGTGGTTCTCCATCCTGTCTAAATTCCCGTCATGCCACCACTGGGGGACAGAAATATTTTCATATCCCCCCAATATTATTTATCTGTACTGTACAGACTGAACTCGAAACTGAAACCAGCAAAATGCAAAATTGAGAGCAGTGAAGCATACAAGCATATTACAATTTCATGCTTGGTACAACAAATTCATACATTTTAGCAGGTCTGTGTTAATCCTGAAAGTCCTGCTTGCCTTTTGAGAAGCCCTAGTAGGGTCAGGGGGCAAATGGGTATCTTGTCCCAGGCCCAGGCATGAGGGGGCGCCCAGAACTGGTCCCTCATGAAAATGTAATTAATCATTCTGTTTTATTTCAGAATCAGTTGATTTGAGGGATAAATTGTGGCATATTTACATGCAAAAAAGATTTCTGGTTATTTTGTCTTTATTGTCTTTGAAAAGGGTCAAGAATGCCCCTACCACCTATAATGCACAAATGGTTTGGTCTGATTAAGGTGTTAAAAAAAAAACAAAAAAAGACGACACTATTTGATCATAACGCTGTGTGTGACGAGGTGGGGGGGACTCAGATTATTTGTGTGAAGCTGCCAAGGGCCCTGAGTAGGGTGATGTGCAGGGTTTCATTACATTTGATATTCATATTCATATTTTAAGGCAAAATAAGGTTCGGACCTTCGCTGTGAAAAAATTGCATAAACGTGCCTGACTCAATTTGAATTGAAGACCCCTGCTATATAAAATCCCTTTGTTTTATTAATATTGTTGACTTATTGTGGACTTAACCAAATGGTGCTGAGCAGACAGGAAAAAAAAGACCAACCATGTTGGCACACAAAAGAGCAAATAAAATGCAAAGCATGCTTGTGGAGTGAATCATTTAGATGCTGAGATACTTGTGCTCAGACACTGAGATGCGCAAGAATATTTGCAAAGGCACAATATGCTGATGAAACATCCAATGTTCTATCAACACTTTTGAAGCAAATTTTAAAATTGCTCTGTTATCGTGAAAGTCTAACAATTCATTGGTCCTTATTATTTGAGCTAATAAAACAGAACAGAATCTCTCCAGCTCCATCGAATACTGCATGGAAGAGAAAACTGAACCCTGCTGGCATACAGACAAGGTGGCGAGGGCCTGCAGCCAAAACTGTCAATGTGATTATACACATACACACTCATGCATATACACACACACTCACACAGATGGGATTGTTTAGTCCAGAGGGAATACACCCATACACCAGTGACTTGTGGTCAGAGGATGGAGCTGAGCCTCAAGTGCCTCTGAAAAATACAAAAACAAATATTATACCAAACTTAAATATTAATAGTTGTTTATTGAACTGTTTTCTAAATGCTTTTCCTGTAAGACTCAAACCATGTTCTTCATATACAGGGAAGAAATCCAAGTTAGGTTAGTGTGAGCGTGGCTTCTTCACTTCGTGTGCAAAACTCACCTGTCATCTGAGTTTCTGTTTTCTGTATAGAAACTTTTATAATATACCAAGACTTGAAATATTCTTCTTTTATCATCCTCTTAATGAGCAAAATGTGCTAATGTAAAAAGAGATGATGGGGGTCAGTGCTTGTCAGGGGTCGCCACAGCAAATCAACCGCCTCCATCCAACACTGTTTTCTACATCTGTCTCTTTCACACCAACTACCCTCATGTCCTCAACATCCATAAACCTCCTTTTTTGGTCTTCCTCTACGCCTCCTACATGGCAGCTCTAAAGGCAGCACCCTTCTACCAATATATTCACTACATCTCCTATGAACATGTCCCAACCATCTCAGTCTGGCCTCTCTGACTTTATCTCCAAGGCCTCTAACATGTAATGTCCCTTTGATGTACTCCTTCCTGATCCTATCCATCCTGGTCACTCCCAATGTGAACCTCACTGTATACATGTGATAATACAGATAGAATGTAGAGCAAAAAACGTACATTGTTTCAAAAAGTTTGTATGTTTATTGTGCATAGTTGAGACTTGGCCTTCTTTCCATGTCAGAGAAGTGGCTTTTTGGCTGCAACCCGTCCATGAATAATCTGACCAGACGTCTCCAGACGGTAGATGGGTGTAACTGGTTCCCATTGGTCTCTGCCAGTTCTGAGCTCATGGCATTGCCAAACACATCTTTTGAATTCAAAGAGAAATAATCTTCTGTTTTTTTTATCTGCTTGAATAAGTTTCTTTTGTCTACAATCCTCAACATTGCCTTTTTTATGTTTTTTTTTTAAGGGCTTGAGCATCACACCTTGAAACACCACTTTGCTTTGAAATACTTGTCTGGGATAGGCCTTGCTGATCGAGTATGACTACCTCGTGTCTTGTTGCTGTGCTCAGTCTTGCCATGAAAGACTGACCAGTGACATAAAACTCTTTTCCACAACCTTAGCTTGGTAGAAATATTTGGCTGTTCTTCACATATTTGACATTGTGATGTTGTAAATCTTTCATCAGGTGTAAAGTCTGCAGTGTACACCGACTCATGCGAGATAATTGATTAGAACCAGTTGATTTAAATTGCCACTGTCATTACTTAGCAACGTGCCAAGTGGATATTCAACCGCTACACTATTGAATGATCAATAAGTGTCATTCGTGACAGTCATCGTTTTCAACATAAATGATTATGGTTAGTGGGGGTTGACTGCTTCCACTTATTGGCACATCAGTTCATAAGATATTGAGCACACTCATTGGAGGAAAGGACAGTATTTCTTAAACAGATGCAATAAGTATGCAGTTAATTTATTATCTTTATTTAAAATCAGCTAATGGAATCATCTAAGTATATTGGGCATTGTGTACTTATGACATGCGCAAGACCCTTGGACCGTTGGATTCCTCTGTAAGCTATATTGATCTGGCTTTATTGGCTATTGATTAGTATATGCTGCTCTCAAACAAGTGGATTGGTGCATAAGCCATAACGGTTAACAAAGATGGATCATCTGAAGACAGAGCCAAGGAAGAACAAAGGACTGTAAGAACTGTATAAACTGCTTGGCGTTATTAATATATTATGTACAAAAAAATGCGGCTTTTCTCTGATGGGTACACATCTGAAAAAGGTACTGTATTACCATGATGTATTATTAGAGTGGGTGTCAGGTAGAGGGTAAATGTACGGAATGTTATACGCCCGACAGGAAATGAAAGATTTTTATGTAACAGAGTTCAAATGTAGGATGAGATTAAATTCCGTGTGATGGTACATCTTGGGGAATATGACACAGCTAAATCCGATTTTCAAGAGAGAATAAATACCAAAAAAAGACACAATTCATCATTTTCATGGAGTGAAACACAGCATGTTGAATTGATGAACTCCACAAGTTACCCAGACTAATTGTGTTGAGATTGAGAACTCCAGCTAAGACCATGCATATTGTAAATGGAGCTGCAACTTTATCAGTATTCTTCTTCTTTGAAGAAAAATCTAAATGAAGAAAAATCTAAATGAAAAATGTATAACACCTCTCTTGTTCAAGCAAATAATATACTGTAGATTCCATATGTTCTAGTGGCTTAGCACGGTTCACAACATTAAAAGAACACCCCCCCCCCCCCTTGTCTACTTATGTTTGTGGCTAATACTTAAGCACAGTTGATATTCTTTAAAATGGCAATTGTGCACTTTGCCACTTTTTGCAGATGAGGGGCTGTAAACATAGAAACGATAGTTGAACACGGCTGCAAAGTAATCATAAAAGATGCACCAACCAGATGTCTCCCAATTGATACGATATAAGCTTTCTGTAGGAATAAACCCAACAGAAGAGGAAAAAAAAATCAATTGCATGTTCCACATCAGTGACTGATAGATGCATTTTGCAAGCAAAGGCAAATGTCTAACCTTCAGATACAAATGCAAATGTCTGATAAAACATCCATGGTCCTGTTTAAATATTATAAGAGGCTCTTGAGCATGTTTGGAGTGTTATCAAACACTGCATATGCTGATTACAAGTCAAGTAAACACGCAGATTGGGCAAGGTGTTCTTTTAAGAATCAAGCACAATGTTAAACACATTCACAGCAGGATGACTGGTGAGGTTGGTAGTGGGAACATAGTCACAAGATTAAGGTTAAAACGTGACAAGATTTCTTGTTTTGAAAAACTCGTCTCGCATCCTAACAGGCAGGAAGAGAGTACACTCTCTGCATTAGTTTCAGCGCCTTGGCGCATGTGCTTTATAGAACAACAGCATGAAAGGAGTGAGCCCTTTTGTTATTGTCTTTGTGGAGGTGGGTGGAGGCAGGGCCGGTACCAGCCTAACCCTAACCCTAACCCTAACCATCCATTTTCTATGCCACTTATCCTCACTCGGGTTGTGGGGGTAGGCTGGAGCCTATCCCAACTGTCTTTGGGCGAGAGGCAGAGTACACCCTGGATGGTTGCCAGCCAATCACAGGGCACATATAGACAAACAACCATTCACACTCACATTCATACCTATGGACAATTTGGAGTCACCAATTAACCTAGCACGTTTTTGGAATGTGGGAGGAAACCGGAGTAACCGGAGAAAACTGCAAAGGAAGAACATGCAAAATCCACACAGAGATGCCCAAGCGGAGAATCAAACCCTACATGCCTCCATGCTAAACCACTTGTCCACCTCGTGCATCCCCATATGTTCTCACAGACTCAATTTTGTGCATCATCTTGTTTCGTGACACCCCGATACAAACCCATCTGTTGAAAGAATGGGAACCTCAGCTTAATTGTAGTCGTTTGGAAACCAAAATATATCTCACACATCCTCTTTTCAGGATAAGAAAGCAGATAATGGGTGGATGATGCTAACATCTTTTCAGGCAATGACACACGTACTTTACCACTTGTGCTCATCGACACGCACAAATCTGTCTTTTTAGTGCCGGACGACCTCATGCATATAAAACGAGACGTAATGTTTTCACTTGCACTGCTCAAATGCACAAGCAAATAAAAAGAGCTTTTGTTTTTCCTGTACATGAACAAAATATGAGTGCACATGTTGAAACTTCTCTCACTATTATTTTCATCTAAGATCACAAGGCTCATAAACAAGTTTTAGTAAGTCAATAAAGCTGTGTGTGTCTGCCAACATGTGTCCTCTATTTATACTGGCACTAAACACAGCAGTGTTTAATTAAAATGTGTATGAGCTCTGAATGGATTAGAATACAAGCGGCACCTAGGAAAGTCATCCATGGTGGTAAAATGACAGCAATAAAGGATGGGGCGTGGACCAATTAATGCTTAGGTCCAATTAAATCTGATGACACAATATGCATTATATAGATATATAATTCACCTTTTCTTTCTTTTACTAGTTGACAATAATTTAAATGCCTGTTGAACAGTCAACAAGCAATTATAGTTTGCATATAGCAAACTTGTATATTTTGTAACCAAACACTTCATATTTCAGTGAACAGCAGCTACTGTAACCATGGCCATGGTTTCTGCTGAGTATAAAACGTCATCTGATGCCAATTTCAACCCAAAAGCGCCTCAGCATTTTATGACATGTGTGAGTATGAGTATATTGACTATGTATCAAAGATGATGAAATAAATAAATGGTGGTACTTATGTTTAAACATTGGCTGCGACCACGGTGATCGAGTGGCTAGCGTGCAGGCCACACAGCTAGGAGACACAAGTTCGATTCCATCCTCAGCCATCTCTGTGTGGAGTTTGCATGTTCTCCCCATTTGTGGGTTTTTTCCCACATTCCAAAAACATGCTAGGTTAATTGGCGACTCCAAATTGTCCATATGTAAGAATGTGAGTGTGAATGGTTGTTTGTCTATATGTGCCCTGTGATTGGCTCGTGACCAGTCCCCGGCTCTCGCCCGAAGACATCAGGGATAGACTCCAGCACCCCCGCGAACCAGGAGTACCTGGTTTGAGACATTTTAAAGAGGACCTACAAATGTAATTAGAATGGTAAATGTTACACAATTCAAAAGTTTCAGATAAAGACATTTGCGCATTTGGAAGTTTGGGATGACTCTGTTTAAAAAGGCGTGGTAAAACCGTTCCTATGTGATGTCACAGAGGGGCTTCCTTATATAGTTTATGGTTAGGAAGCACTTTGGGCTTGTGACCATTCATTCATTAATTTTCTACTGCTTATCCTCACAACGGTCACGGGGGTGCTGGAGCCTATCCCAGCTGTCTTTGGGCGAGAGGCGGGGTACAACCTGGACTGGTCGCCAGCCAATCACAGGGCACATATAGACAAACAACCATTCACACTCACATTCAGCTGTGTGGTCTGCATGCAAAGCACCAATCACGAATTCATTTGTGGGTGCAATAAATTAAAACAGACCATTTTGGCAGGAAGCACAAATCAAAGGAAATACAGCTGGAATAAGTGCAGAATCTGCACCTGATTTAAAAAGTCAAAAAATTTGCACAATAGGTCCCCTTTGTCATCAACTCAAATATAGTTTAAAATAAACGTTTTTAGAAGACACAAGCATGTCCATATTTTGTGTCATGAATACCAACATGTCAACTGCTTCAGGCTTAGCAGCTGTGTCTCCAAATGAGATGTCAGTAAAGAGGGCCCTGCTGCCATGAAATCTGATGGGGTTTTTTTGTGCTAGTTTTAACATTCAAATTGGTTATAAAAGAACTCAAATTTTCATGTCCTGCTCAAATTTTCATGCTTTTGGTACCCCTTTCGGGAGAAGGACCCTTGCACTGCTACATGGATCATCAATTCCTCAATCTGATGCAGCAGGCACAAAAGTCCGTCTCAACTCAAAATATGGCATCAAGCATCCCAAATGGGTCAGTTACTATGACAACCATTACATGCTTATCCATGCAGCTTAATATTTGTTTAGCAGATAGTTTATAGTTTGCCTCTGAGCAGGGTAATGACATTGGCCCACCTGCTGTTTTCTCTGTAACAGACAACATCTATAATAAATGAAGTAAACACAGGCCTTGGCACAATCTAGGTCATGTGACTGGTTGGGCTCACCGTCTTTTCCTTTTTGGCATGGTGCCAATTATAAAGCAAGGTGAGTAAAACTATCCTGCAGGTGGAGTGTCAATGTAACCTTCATAATATGCTCAGTAAATTGCAGTAATGGCTGTGTAGTTGGTTGGTTCATTTGCTGTCTAAATTATTATTCACTGACATCTCATTTATTTCCTCTTATATCTGTCTGTTGCCCTTGAAATAAGTTATGCATGTGCAATCTTGTATCTATGTCATGTATCTCATACATTATACTATTCTATAAAGTCTGCTGAGGCATTGATTAATATGCGCTGTAACTAGCAGGACTTTTCTGCTCTGTTAGGTAATGACACATATTTGATATAATATGAACAAGATAGAATGTGCATGTGCACGGCATCTTGATGTCATCTTACTATGATTGCACTATCGGTAAGACAGTGACTTTGGTGCAGGTGAGGTTGAATTAAACATAAATATGATAATACATAATACTATTTGTTTTTGAAATGTTATTTTCTGTATGATTCCAATTGTTCCGAACCTTTAAACAAGTAAACATAACTGTATTTGCACCTTTCCTGTAGGGTTGGATGCTGAGATGATGCTGTGTCAAATCTCTCTTCTCCTTTTAAGAGCACAGCCGAGCCTGCCTAGTGCACTCAATGACAGATGGTGCGTTCCCGTTTCTGTCGTATGACTTTCTATAGCCTATGTAATGTCTTTAATGTCTTTACTGTTTTTTACCTCAGCACCAGCTGGAGCAAGATTTAGCAACAAGTCAAATGCTTTAACTAAATTTTTATGCTCTACTGAATGAATGGATGGTCTTGACTGCCAAGATGGAGGATTATATAGCCAAGCTCAACAGAAGGTTACAACAAAGGATATCTTGAAGGATAGGTGGCGTGTACTCCACATACAATAAAAGGTAAAACCAAAAAAAAAGAAATAAATGGGATGCAAAAGAAACATAAAAAAACAGACTTTTTAACCAAAGTGATTTTTTCTCTTATTTTTCTTGGCACCAGCCAGGAGCCCCATACACAACACTATGCCAAACTTAAAAATAAAAATAAATATAAAAAAATAAAAATAACTTGAGGGGCAGTATACTCAATAATGACTCTCATCCACAGAAACAGGAGAAAGGAACTGAATAACAAACAAGATCTTTTTAGAATGATACCTTCACATTCAGTAAGTAGAATATATACCAAAAACGGAAGGACAGGATAAAGCTGAATAAACATCAACCATCATTAAACAGTAAGGTACACCCTGCAATAATGCCCAGTTAACCGGACAAACGTCAAACACACACATTCACTTCTGAAGGCCATTTCGAGTCATGAGTAAGTTTATTCCAGTGTAAACATGAGTCAACATGGATTTTACATCCATGGCAGCTCTGAGGACGATACAACTCTGAGAACCTTACTTTACAATTCTAATGAGTAACTATTGTGCTCTCTTCAGGATTTCATTTTTTGTGTCTGTTTTTTTGTCCAAATTGTGACTCATCATAATAATGATGAATTATATTTGTCTTACCACCAGAACTGAACCACCGGGAAACTAAATAGATTTTTTCTTGTTAGCAGAATAATGACTTTTAAGATTAGACATTCAGTCATTTCTGGGTATTCTGATTCAATACCGTCTTTGCAGTTTGACAATTACTCTTATTGAAATCATCATTGTGATTAATCATGATTAATCACAGAGTAGACATGTGACTAACTTGATTACATTTTTTTAATTCAATGACAGCACTACTAATTATTTCTGCATCGTCGAAGACCTCATCCAATGAATGTGCCAACAAAGATGAAACACAATAGAAATTGCACTAAATTAGCTATTTAGCAAATGCTACTGGCAAACAGCTTGCAGTGCATACATAGACAGACCTGATGTAACAGATCGATGCCAGATTGCTATAGTTAAAGTGGACTGTATCAGGTTACTATAGCAACAGTCCTCACCAATAGCCTCTTGTCTTGGGATCAAAAGTAGAATGGTATTGATGCAACAGTCAGGAAACACTGTGTAATGATTTGCTCTGTGACTCAATAGCATGAAAAAAAAATTTGTGAATATGAAAAATTTGTTGCATGAGCATGTACAGTAGTATGTCTACGTATGCAGAGGGTATTGTATAACAGACATATTGGGGGGGAGTCGAAATGGATAGAAGTCAACAGACTAAAAAAATGGAACGAGAAGAGAATGAGGGAAGGATGGAGGTGGAGAGATTAAGTCATTAAGAGGCACCAATTGACCCCAAGAGATTTGGGGTCAATAGGTCAACTCTTAGCTGCAAGTGTCAAGTATTATTATCACCACCTGCACCTTTGCGGGTAATTGCTCTTTGTGTGCGCCCGTGTGTCTGCCTGTGTGTTAAATGAGACAATTTAGCTGCTCCTGTCCCTCATCCATCCAGACTCAGAATGATAAGATGCATTGGACAGTTATGGTGAAGAGGAAGCTTAATTTACTGGTTAATCTACATTCCTACCATCACCTATCCTACCCTCACTTATGGTTATGAGCTTTGTGTAGTGACTGAAAGGACAAAATGATGGCTACAAGCGTCCAAAATGAGTTTCCTCTGTAGGGAGGCTGGGCTCTCCTATAGAAATAGGGTGAGAAGTATTGTAATCCAGGGAAGTAGAGCTGACACTTTTCCGCAGTGAAAGGAGCCAGATGAGGTGGCTCAGGCATCTGGTTAGGGTGTCTCCCGGACGCTTCCCTGGGGAGGTGTTCAGAGCATGTCCGGCCAGTAGGAAATCTCGGAAAAGTCCCAGGACACATTAGGGAGACTATAGAAGTGTTTTCACTTGCACTCAGTTTGCCTCCGCATTGTCCCGCAATTAGCCATGGCAATGCACGTCATTAATTCACTGGGACATCTGAAAAGCGTCAAGACTAGTTTGCACACTGTTTGTGTTCTGTTTGCACATGAATTATGCACTTGGCACACAACTTGTGACCGAAATGGTGTACATTGGCACAAAATGACCACATTCCTTTGCAGCTAATTTACACCTTGTCAAGTACTGTTTACGTCAGGTGCACAACAATAGAATTCTAGAATTCTAGAATGGCATTGTCACCACCACTTCCCACATCCGTGAAGCGTTATTTGGTCCCATTAATTACTCTTTGATGTTGAACTCCAGAGAAGAAGCTTTAATTGTTAGAACAAAAGGTAAGGATATATCATCTTTCACCCCCAGAAAGAAAATGCACAAATTGCAGGAAAGGTTAATACACTAGAAAAAAAGAAGCATGGCCAGTGTGGGAAAGGGAATTGCATTATTGTCACTTATTAACAGACAGTGCCACTGAAGAAAAGACAGAGATGATGATGCTGAGGTTCTCATTGGGAGTGACCAGGATGGATAGGATCAGGAAGGAGTACATCAGTGGGACATTACATCTTAGAGGCCTTGGAGATTAATTTGGAGATGCCAGACTGAGATGGTTCGGACATGTTCAGAGGAGAAATAGTGAATATAGGTAGGAGGCGTAGAGGAAGACCAAAGAGGAGGTTTATAGATGTAGTGAAGGAGGACATGAGGGTAGTTGATGTGAGAGAGACTGATACAGAAGACAGGGTTGGATGGAGGAGATTGATTTGCTGTGGTGACCCCTGAAGGGAAAAGCCCAAAGGGAAAGAAGAAGATTAACAAAAATTCACAAGGAAGGTCCAAGAGGCGACAGAAATTACTGCAGAATTCCCTACAAATTACTCTAGGAGGGGGTGGAAAAGTAAACCCAATGATATGCTTCGAAACGCACCGCCCACATTGTTTAGGCATACATTGTGGTGCGTTTGCAACTTGTTTATAGAAATGTCTGCCACAAATTAATTTTTTTTCTTCATGCAGTGACATGCAGCCCAGCACAGTTTAAACATATGTCACACCAATGAACTCATTGCCATGGTATTGGCATGAAAAACTGCATGCCACTGCGAGGACGAAATGGGGAAAAGTGTAAACAAAGCTTGTAAGTGTTAATAATAGATTGTCGGTTTGATAGTTTTCGCTGCCCTCTGAGGAAAGTTAGATAATTCCATTTTTGTTGGGCATATTTTTGCCCAACATTCCAGAATTCCAGAATTATACAAGGTGTGGGCATTCAAATTTTTACTGTAAAACCCTCCAAAAAATGTGAGGCTGTGGGAAGAGAGAAAGTCCTGCACATGTCAATAGGAGTGTGAAGGGAAGAAGGAAAAAAAAAAGAGACAAAGCATTTGAATGCTTTTAAAGCACACATTTAAGTCTGCCAGTATGGCACCTATTGATTTTCCATTCTCTCTAATGGCCATTATAGCCCTTGTATATCCATCTATACGCCTATCTGTATCTATATATATGGTTATAAACACACAGCAGCCATCGATGTTAACTTACTTTGAGTCAAAATGACGTCGACCTTACCAAAAAAAACGAAGAGGTTTGTTAATGTTATGCTGGCTTTGTCCTTACTTTTAGTCTTCTTTGAGTGTCAAGTACATGAGCAAAGACAGCAAACACTCGCTGTGATATGCTGACACATCGCATAAGCTCTACTTTGCTTGCACACACACTCCCATCACTTTCATTCAACTCTTGTCCAATGTAATAGAAGACATGAGAGGAAAGACAACAGGATAATAGGATTATTATTCTCTTCTAATCTGTATGAGTCAGCACCACTCAGTTTGTGTGTGCAGGCACCCGTTATATTTAATTATAATAAACAAATAGCCAATAAGAGATGAAAGAGCTTGTAGCATTGCAGTGGGTGATTGCTTATACAATGTGCATGACAAGGTGTTTGCATTGTTAGTCCCGTCATTCCAACTAGTTTAGGGGCAACATTGATGTGTCTGGTTTTTCCAATATAGCCAACATTCCACACAACACTATACAATTATAAAACAAGTTACTCCAAGTTAGAACTATTTTTCCAGTTAAGAAACTCAATGGCAGTGGATTATTGAAATTCTAATTCACTGGACTACTTTATCTTGAGTGGAGCAACTGAACCCACAAAAGAGAACCAATTTTGGAAAGACCAAATTAACTTTGGCCAAAAAGTCTATCTGGAGTCCTAATGAATAGGTTTCACTTCAGAGAATCCACTTCACCATTAGGTGTGTTAATAGGTCAAATAGAAAGGATTCCAACATGCAATGAGTGCAAGTGGAGTATGCGAATGAGTCAGCTTAACAACGCCGGCCTAAAAATGAGTCATATGTTTGTATTTATGGTGCAAGAGTAGGAGACACACATCATTCACTGTCATGTCACAACCTTTATCTGATGTTTTATTCATTTTACAAGTATAGTGGAATTTGCCAAAGAGCACAACAGAGGCCTCGATGACCTACTTAAACATTACATAGTAGAGGAGTGATACATGAGGGGACACAGTCACTGTATTCTCACTGTAGATGCATAACCTGCATCCTCACGTGTGTATGTGTCAAGGGCAAACTAGCTTCAAGATATAAACTATTTTATCCGTTTTTCAATGATAAATGGAGTCAGAGTTAACAAGCCAAGGGTCCTTCCCAGTATGAAATCGTTGAGGACATGGAAGAGGTCATTAATAAAAAAATCCTTTAGGAAAGCCCAAAGTCAAAAAGACATGTTAAAGGTCCATACTTACATAGATGTTATAAAAATAAACAGTTTTATAATAAAAATAAAATCATGAAAATCATTGTTTTTAAATATTTGGGTTTTTTTGTGCTTAATTGTCAGTGACACTATGTACTTTGTAATCTCACTAATTGGTTGTTGGCCCCCGCTCCAAAGTTGGTACGAGTGATGTGTGATTTTCATTGTTGTTGCAATGTTGGTACAATGTATTCCATGGAATAAATGAAAAGAAGTACAAAACAGAGCAAGGCAAAGCTTTCTGTGCTGGTTATTGTGTGTAGCTGCTCCATAGGAGTCCACAACTCAATACAAAGGGCCGAAAAATGACCATAATTGATCCCCTTTATTTTAAACACAATTGAATTTCGATGGGCGGCACGGCGGTCGAGTGGTTAGCGCGCAGACCTCACAGCTAGGAGACCAGGGTTCAATTCCACTCTTGGCTATCTCTGTGTGGAGTTTGCATGTTCTCCCCGTGCATGCGTTTTGCACATTCCAAAAACATGCTAGGTTAATTAGCGACTCCAAATTGTCCATAGGTATGAATGTGAGTGTGAATGGTTGTTTGTCTATATGTGCCCTGTGATTGGCTGGCGCCCGAAGACAGCTGGGATAGGCTCCAGCACCTCCCGCGACCCCCGTGAGGAAAAAGCGGTAGAAAATGAATGAATGAATTTCAATGTAACAGAATCCAGCTGGGTGCAGCTGTGTGAAAGTATGTTAGTAAACCTCACTTCCTGACACATTAAGAGCAGCGTTTGACAACAAGTTGACAGCACAGGCTTTTAGCTGGATACCTATTGCTCTCAACTCTCATTTGGTCATCCGTGGTTTGATCCCCGGCCGTGCACAGGTGCAGACTTCATGGGTTACACAAGTTTGTTGTGGTTGTTTGTATGGTACATTTTTTTTAAAGCATATGCGCATAGCATGCCTCACATACAGCAACGTACGGTTGGATGTGGCAAAATTTACACTTTAAACGACATGTGTGCATCTTGGCATCTCATTTAGCAAATCAACCAATGTAGGACACACTCACCGGCACATCAGCTCTGCCCATCTCGCTATCTATTATTTGGATATGGTATGCATTATTCAGATTCGTCGCATTTTTACTCGCCTCTGCCTCCGACAACTACAACGGCTCATTTCTCACGTTTTACATCTCATCAACTTATTCCGCCCATTCTCTCTCTCTCGCTTTCTCTCTTCTGTGTGCTCTAAGTTATCTGCTGTAAAGTAGATAAGCATCAGTTTTTCAGCAGCAAGAGGAGAGGGAGGATAATACACAACATGCTGGAGTGAAGGTCGAACTGCCTATGTTATCAGAGTGTTTGTAAGCGTGTGTGTGCTAGTGTGTGTACGTGATTTACAATCCCATCCCTTCTGTATTTATCTGTATTCTTATCCAAACCTTGGCAGCCTTTCCTCAGAGAGTAGACACTATTAGCTTCCACACAAATACGCACATAGGTGTGAGGAAGTGCTATATCAGGAACAAATGGCTATAGGATGATGAGGTAAACTGTGACGTTCTTCTTTTAGTTGTCCATAGTATTTCTACTACTCTACCACTGTGTGACAGGTCAACATTGTTTGCATGTCTTTATAAAGTGGCGGTTTTAGTTTGATGCCCAAGTTGTCTATCTACTAGTAGGTACAAGCTACTCTGCTAGCACAGAGATTAGCTCTTATATTGCTGCCACTTGTTGCTTATCTTAAAACCACCAGCGATACAAATTACCAGGAGGTTACATATTGGTATTACCGTGAATTGTAACATTCTTGTGGGACAAGATGCTCATCAAACGGGGCTTGTGCATCTTCCACACCAGGTAACTTCGCAGTTTTTCTGCCAGATTTTCGTCTTTGAGCTACAGATCAAAATCATTTTACTTTAATCCATTTGAATGTTGTTTAAGTGGACCGTTTAAGGTTCATTTAGCGTTGTTGTGTCTCCTCTGTTTGAACATGTCTTTTTCACTGGCAGGTATTGTGACAGGTAGTGGCACACAGGTATTTCTAATGCTTTAAATAAGCAGTTCCTTTCATATTTTTCCAGAAGCAATTTTGCCAAAAAAGGCAAACCTGTTAGACATTTTTTTAACTTTGTGCTTTTCACCATAGCAAGTAAGTTGCACAAACATTGTTGACTTTGTTTGTATGCCCGGATGCACTTCCTAAATCCTTGCCCTCTACCATGACAGGATGAAGTACCATTAGATAAACACAAGGGGCATTGTATTAGTTTATCGCCTTAAAAGGGACCTATTGTGCTGAAGAGCAGCTACATACAATCATCCGCTTTCTAGATCTCCCAGAATTTACACCTATTCCGGATGTATTTCCTTGGATTTCCAAAACGGTTTGTTTTAATTTATTCCACCCAGAGCCCACTGGAGGGCTCTAAATCTCTTTTAGATGTAATGATGGTCATGGACCCCCCTGAAAGCAAGGTGGCATTGCCTTTTTTATTTGTTAGACACTAAATGACTGAATATTTTAAGAAGGGATGAAAGGACAGAATTGCAAGTGGGAGAAAGGTGGTGTTGTAGACTAAGCCCTCAGTTCAGAGATGGCTTGTCAACTTTAATGTGGGTGGCTTCCCTCATAAACAAGTATTACACTCGGCTGCAATGTATTTTTCAGAGTTTAATAAAAAATTCACCTGGACAATATCACTCCTCGTCCATGCCAACGTCTTTAATTGGTCTTTGAATGTCTTATATATGTGTTGCTGTTATTTTAGCAATTTTTATGCTTGAAGATGCTCAATTTGGGGGGAAATGCATAAACATTTGCTTCAAAATACATAGTTTAGAGTAAAAATAGGCAATGAAAACCACAAGACAGCATAATTTATTAATATATTTTTGCAAAACCATGACACAGTGAAGCTACGGAATTTTAATCACAAGGTGGCAAGGGATAACTGTATTATAATTTGAGATACTGTGCATAAAAGGAGCATTCCACCCCTTCATAATCATTATGGCACTGTTTGTCATCCTTCTTGAATCAGGATCTAACAGATGGGCAAACAAACACAAAGACACTGCACAATTGTTGTTTAAAATGTATTCTGTTCTGCAATTCGGCCTAGTTAAAGATTTGTGCTCTGCTAAGTGACATTCTAGTTATGTGGTCATTCAAGCATTGCTAAAATTGCCCTTTTGCATTGTATGTGTTTCATACAAAAAGGAGAGACTAACATTTTGCAGTAGTTTCATAAAAAAACACTAGTGCACTCTCATACAATCGTTTTTTTTAGTACTGTAGAATTTGAAAAGCAGCACTCTCATTCATTCATTTTCTACCGCTCATCCTCACGAGGGTCGCCGGGGTGCTGGAGCCTATCCCAGCTGTCTTCCGGCGAGAGGCGGGGTACACCCTGGACTGGTCGCCAGCCAATTACAGGGCACATATAGACAAACAACCATTCACACTCGCATTCATACCTATGGACAATTTGGAGTCGCCAATTAACCTAGCATGTTTTTGGAATGAGGGAGGAAACCGGAGTACCCGAAGAAAACCCACGCATGCACGGGGAGAACATACAAACTCCACACAGAGATTCCACAGAGAGGTGGAATCGAACTTAGTTCTCCTAGCTGTGAGGCCCGGCGCTATCCACTCTTCACCGTGCAGCTGTGTTAACATATTGTTTTGTTTTACTTCATGATTACATTAGCCATTTGGTGAACTAAAACCTTGAATATATGTATGGCAGATCCTTGCATTGACATTATTTACAAAATAAGAATAATAGTGAAGAGAGATGTCTGGACCCCGTTCCTTAGTTTTCTGGAAATGTGGCCCACGTGCTTCTCTTATGTAAGATATTACACTACCTGGGAGGGAGGTGTCCATTATTTACTGTACCACCATCTGGGATTATTATTGTTTGTCCTTGGCTGGGATCTGTACTCAAGCTAAGTACTTCAATTATGACTGGTCAACTTTTCAATTTTTTTTTCTTACTTTTATAAAATTTCAGCCATCATATTTAATTTAATTGACAGAATAACAACATCAGGGACAGGCGACACAATAACACAACACACGTCCACATACTAGACATGAGGACATTCAGAATCTAGAGGACAAAAAGCAAAAAGGAAGGTGAGTGGTCGCTTCTGCCTGGATCAAAAGTAGATTTATACAGGCAAGAATAAAGACTGTTCCGTCCAAAAACAGTGTGTAAAACATGTCTTATTCATATTCTTATTCTTATTCATCCTTATACCAAGGACATCAATTCCATTCATAAGAGCTACATCTATTCAACTGTTTCCTCCTGCAGACACTTCACCAGATAACGTTATCTTAGTAAGGGTATCTGCAAGGGATGTCCGATATTGTCTTTTTTGCCCCAAAATTATATGCCGATATTGTCCAACTCTCAATTTCCAATACAGCCGATACCAATACCGATATGTGTAACATGACATATCTCCTGTGGTGGACTGAACACATATGTGTTGTATACACCATTTTTCTGATCAGGAACAGATGAACCGTTATTGTTTTTGTATGCTGATATCGGGCCAATAATTATCGGTACTGATAACTGTCATACCTAGTATTTACAGTATTTACTGTGCATGCTAAACCCCACATCCATTGAGCCAATTACTACAATCTCACCGGTAGCTGTGATATACGGATTGTCTCTTCAGTTTTATTGGCACATCTGTGTATGGTTATGTTTAAACACAAGAACAGTTTGGTTAGCTGTTGTGTGTGAGAGAAAGATGAATGCCCAAAAAGACGAGCGAGAGAGAGAGGGAAATCTACACAGATTTCACTCAAAGAGATACAAATGGTAAAGCAATGAATGTGTGTGTATTTCTTCAGTGTGTGACTGCCAAGATTTGTCTTTCAAAAAGGTGTGCATGTGTAGGTCTGTGCGAGTGTGCGTGTGTGTTTGTGTGTGTACCTTGACAAATCTCTCCATAAACCTGACCGTGTTCAGGCATTCGTGCCTGACTGCTTTCTGTACACTCCCTATGTAAGAATGTATGTTTTCACCATTTCTTACGCAACCACGTGTATTTGCCTGCATACTCACACAAACTCATTCAAACAGTGCGCACATGCACCAACAAAGTATTGAGCAGCTACTTATTCAGTGATAAAAGGCAAGCCAGAGGGAGCCCAGTAATTGAAGTTCTGTGCACGAGGCTTAGAAGCGCCATGCATATCAAGGATAATAAGAAAAAAGTTATTATTCAACTCAAAGATGCACGCATACACACTTGCATTGGAGCAGATATATTGATTCACACAACAAAACTCCCAAACCTACAATCTCCAGCTTTAGACTTTCAAACTGAACCAAATTGGAAGAATGACGAAAATCAGCACATGGCGTTGTTGCATAAGCAAATAAGCCTTGAAATTGTTGACTTTCACACTCTATCGCCTGCTGTTCCACTGAATATATCACAAGCCTCTGACGGTCGCTGTGTCTGTATTGCTGTTTGGATGTATTTAGAGCATTGGCAAGAAGGGCTCCACAATGTGTTCACTTTTGCGCTGGCACACAAGCAGTGACTGGCACTCACTCAGCAGATCTCATGCAATTCATGAATGTTCTCAATTGCTTTATTGCAGTGGTTCTGAATTATTTTCTGTCATGCAGCCCCTACGGAACAGAAACCAAAAAAAATACAGTCATTCCTCATTTACTGCGGCTAAATTGTTCCAGACCCAACCGTGATAAGTACATTTCTACAAGTAGGATTGCTCATTTGGATTTTTTGTAGAAAATGTGTTCGGTGGACACACAGCAGCATAGCGTATCCGAAATTATTGCCCCTTCTCTTACTGTACACTCTGATTCTACCGTAGGAAGCCGATACATCCATCTTGCGATGAAAGTCAGTGGGCTGCACGAGCATTCTACATACCATGTAACATACCATAGTCTACATGAAGCGCACCCTTTGGCTACCCTCGTTCCTCTAGGCGTTGGCCATGGCCAGCACATTTCCCCAAAATTGCAGAGCCTATGTGTGTGGTAACAAGTACATTGAGATGTTCACACACGCACTAATATACTTGGGAAACAGTTAGGCACCAAAAACAATGTTTTTGGATGCTTTTGATCTTCTCAGATGGTTAACATAACAATGTTGACCCTACACAGTAGTAATAATTCACATTGCATCATCAAAATGGTGCAGGGCATGTATGAGGACTGTAAGACAGTGGTTAGATGTGTTGTAGGTGTGACAGAAGGGTTAAAGGTGGAGGTGAGACTGCATCAGGGATCACCTCTGAGCCCCTTCTTGTTTGCTATGGTGATGGACAAATGAGGTTAGACAAGAATCTCCATGGACTTGGCAAATGATGTTTGTAGATGATATTGTGATTTGTAGTGAGTGTAGGGAACAGGTGGAGGATACGCTAGAAGAGTGGAAGCTAGAGAGGAATGAAAGTTAGCTGCAGCAAGATTGCGTATATGTGTGTGAATGAGAGGGACCCAAGTGGAAGAGTGAGGTTACAGGGAGAAGAGATACAGAAGGTAGAAAGAAGGTCAACAGTTCAGAACAGTGGAGATTACAACACTGTTGGTCTTTCCAAAAATAACTTAAATCAAAGTACAGGAAACACAAATGTATTCTTATATAAAATCAATTAATAATCTACTTAGAAATGGGTGAAGTAGCTAACAAAACAACTGTACTCTTGTAAGAGTATTTTTCCTTTACAACAGTTTTACTCAAGACAAATATCAGTTGATTTCGGAATCGGAAATTGACAGTTGGATAATTTCGGTTATTGTCAAAAAAGCCAAATTGTACCATATTTTTTTTATCTTTAGCCAGTTGCATTCAGTCTCTTTTATACAATAAATGGAAATATTGAAATATGATGTCTTTAAACGCCACATCACATATTCATAGCTGGTATACGGTTGGAGTACACTAACTGTAGGTCAGTCTTTACGTATATATACAGTTGTAAGGGGCCTTGCAACGTTTTGCACATTTGATATGTAAATTAAAAGTCATTGTCTGTTGTTCTGAGATTTAACCGTCATGATTTAAAACGCTATTGCCAACCTATAATATTGTAATATTAATTAAGACCACTGCAAAACAGTGTATGAGTTGCTGGCACCAGCATTATCCAAGCCCACTATTTGAGAACCACCAGTGTGGTTTGAATCAAAAGTGTACAACTTATCACTCACTGCTGTGAGCTCATTATGATGGGTGATGTGAATCTGAGTGAGAATACAAAGATACCAAGCAATTACACTTGGTCTGAAATGATTGCATATAATGACAGGAGCATATGAAGGGAAAAGGAATGAGTTGGAAAATGAAATCAGTTGTTTGAATTTTGCATGGCTGACTGGATGATTGGAGGAAGTCTCATGTGGGCAGACAAAATGAAAGAATGCATCTGATGTCTCTGGAAAACAGACAGACTTGAAAGTAGCTGTTGTTTTCCCAAATTGGCAGCGTTGACTTCATTTGTTCGAGTTTCAGTTCAACGTTTGTTGTCTTGCATATCCATGAGAAAGCCCTGATTATTACGAGTCAAGAGTGAGCATAGAAATTAAAGCCATGAAACGACAGGCTGATAACTGTGGGATTGTTTGCCTCTCCGGCTTTTGTTGAACTCTCTGCCTTAGACAGGATTAATGCCACTTTATTAACTAGCAGTAATACAAAGGTTGGATTTGGGAGGGCTTATGTGCTCTATCACATTAAATGTAAATGGAGTTATTAGTTTGCTTTTACTCGAAAGTAATTAAGTAATAATTTGCTTTGTCAAACGTGTTAATGGGGTCTGTAACTAATACAGTCATCCCTCGCTATATCGTGGTTCAAATATCACTCCATCACTATATCGGGTTTTTAAAAAAATAATGACTTAATAAATGATTGCTCTTTCATGGTTGACTATGGCCTGTTATTAGTCCAAAAATATGGAAAGACGAAGTATATGTCGTAGTTATGTTCTGATCAGAATTTTATGCTGCCGATACCGATCCCATCATCCGTGATTGAAATGGTCTGATGCCAATCCCAATACGGATTACATGGCAAAAGTTTCGATATTAAGGTTGCACATCGATGAGCCAATTCAAGAAACAATACAAGCAGTTGATGTTTGCTAAATACAAGGATGACGAGTCTTGAACCAGTCATGATGTGCTATATATATCACTATATTGACAGTTATTATGGTACCCATTATGTCATTGTATGGTCATATCACCTCATACTTCTGTACGTGACAAAAAAATTAAAAAAAATTAAAAAATTACAAGAAATTAATAAAATAAAGTTAAAAAAACTTAAAATTGTAAAAGTTTAATTGCAAAAGTACCAGATGGAGGGGTAGGATTTAATAAGCTTTGCTTCTTCCTACTCCTTTTGGACATGTGGAACTGTGAACTGATTATGTGATGAACTCAATTGTAATCTGATGGATGTTCAAATGAAATAAAACCATTACCATTACCATTACCATTACCATTACCATTACCATTACCATTACCAAGGTTGGCTATTACTGAATGCATCATAACCACATAATGCCTTTAAATGTGCATGTGCAAAAGGCGTTTGCGTACATGCACGTATGAAGAAGCGGAGAGTGAAAAGCTATGAACACCAATAATTTTATTTGCGCTGAACAAATTTGTTCAGTCTACTTGTTGAGTCTATTGCTTTAAACCAGTAAAAATGCGCCATTTGGGACCGAAGACCAACAAGCACCTTTAAGAGCGAAGCTACTTTAAAATGGAAGGCGGTAAGTACAGATTTGCAAGGGACGTCAGAGACTGTTAAAATAAAGACGGTCAAAGCAAATTAAATGGTGTGCTAAAATGTAAGGTCACCTTTGAACATACATTTAAAAGAAGTGCATAATGAGGAAAGTACTGTGTGTGTTGACATCTCTTCCAGTGATGGGGAGGCCTCTGCTCTGATACGACTCATCACCCCTTTTACCGATTGAGGGAAGGTTCACTCTTCCTTCACATTCTCTCTTTCATCTCGACCCCATCACACCATCCTCTGGGGGCAGGGCAAAAAGAAAGGTGGAGGACAGGGGCAGCGAGGAATGGCTTTTTATTCATCCATCGCCTCACTTGTTCTTCTCTAATGGCCTTATCAGTCCTCTTTGACCTACAAACTTTACTTTACTTTTGTTGGCTTTTCTTTCATGTGCTCTACTTTTGTCTTATTTACTGTATGTCCTCTGACTAAATTGTTCTTGCTCTAACCGAATGATCGAACAGCTCGATGTTGGAAATGTATGCAAACAAGAAGTTAACATTCAAGCAAGTCCAAGTGCAGTGATTCAACATTCACTAAGATGACCATTTCTTCTGTAAACCACCCCTCTATTTAGGCCAATAGCTCGAATTGGGAATTAAACAGTACTGTCATACTGTACCTGGTAGTCTCAATTGTGGGCAGAAATTTCCCCATCTCCACACAACATGTTGTTATGTCGCGTTCTTCTCCAGCAGATATCTAGCAGTGTCGGACAAACTGGACCTTAAATCCACGGTCAGTTTCCTTCTACTCCCACTCAGGTTTGAGCAAGTTGCCCATAAACATGCCACACACCTCATGGTTGTGTAGCAAGCAAATAGCACCGGAATGAGATGCATTAACAGACATCGGATCGTTACATCACTTTTTTTTCCCCAAAAACACAGTTTCGTTGCATCAACCATAACTTAAACAGGCAGACGCATGAATGGAATCACTTTTCAAACCACTTTGACTTTATAAAAATCAAGCTGGATACGAGTTCAACACGCCAAAAAAATGGACTGAGTCATCATTCTTCTGTAGCGGCATCAAAAAGCAAATTTAACAATTCTAATCTGTATGACTTTGAGCATATTCAACTTTAGATGGTCCATGTTAGATGAATTGATTGACTGTAATCGGTGTGAGTGGTTATTTATCATCATGGATGGATGGGCTTTTAATGTGCTACATTTGGCTCCTTCTTGGTCACAGGCATAAAATGTGTGGGTGTCAGGTTATTCCTTGTTCAATTTGTAGTTAAGCTGTAATGTGAGGAGGAGGAACCCCCCCACCCCACCTCCAACACCCCCTTTTTTGCCATCCATCCTTTGGAACGGACACAATTTGATAGCTTTTAGCTCCAAGGAGTTTATGAAATTTCAATCTTCATGACCTCAGGGATGATTAACACGCAATTCTTGGGATTGATGTCTTTTTCTTACATTGTCCCACATAGACACACACGTGCTTGACTTTTTGTTTATGTGCTTTTCTGCCCTCCTTTACCGCTCAAGGAGAGCACTTCATTATCTCCAAGCTGCCTTTCATCCACTGGAAATCTCAATGTAAGGCTTCATTGTCCCCCCCTCCACAATATATAGGTGGTATTCACTTTCTTAGACCACAATCAGCCACATTCTGTGTTCACCCGTTGCGCTCACTGAACTGATTGGTGTCGTCTCTCATCATTGACACCACACACAAGGAACGGTTTGATTAGTGACAACATACGTTATTACACTGCTATTACACTTGTTTTTCTGTTTAATAAGCACCTAGATCACCTTTCCCTGAAGTGAACCATTGGAATATTAATGAAAGGCAGCTCTTAAATGCCTGCTGCTAACAAAGCGAAGAATGATGGATTCACAAACATATCTATTAATGCAAATGCATGTATCTATATTAAGCTGCAGGTCAGTCACTCCAAGGTCGGTGCTTATGTTATGTAGTACAGGACACATATAGACAAACATACTAATACCTATGGACAATCTACGGTCTGGGCAGCGTGGGAGAAGGTTAGCACACATGTGCTTTGGCACATGCTGTTTCAAATGGAAACGTGCACCACTGAATAGCAACTCAGCTTTTGAAATGAATAAAATATCCCTAGGTCAACAGTCAATACTGCTTGTGAGAAGACTGATGGATGAATAATTCAAGCGCAACCCATGCAACTATAATCATCTATACAAAACACCAAAAGCAATATAAGTATAAGTGATTTTATTCATTTCAATCCTGCTCCCGTTACAATTAATTTCAGTTTGATTTCACTCTCAAGACAGTTGTTTTCTTCCCAAGATTTATTCTATTCAGGATACATATTCGTTATTATTTGCTGAGATTTTGCCATGTCAAAGCTGCCACGGTCATGCAAAGATTCATTCTGTGCTGCCAAACATTTTGATGTACTGTATCTGCACTCATTGCAGCTCCAACTGACAGTTGATGTCCTCTCACATATGAAATGCGAGCGCAAACCTTTCCATATTACGGAATGTCACTGGAACCTGTCATAACACCAACATGTGGCATAGATTATGGCGACATAAACCAGATATTATGCGTGTTAACTAGGCTGTCATCTTACACATTCATGCTTTGATGAATGATGACAAAGTCGATCCCATTCGGTCTTGAGCCCTGCAATATAAAATGACTGTCTTCACCCTACTATCATGTCTTAGCAAGGCACAAAGCATCTGTCTGCATCTCCAGTCGTCTAGGATGGCGCTTGCCACAGGTATGCCAAAGCCAAAGGCCGTGCTGTAAATTCATTATCAGCTGTCTTAAAGATGAGAAGCCAATCTGTCTGAGAGGTGTCTGGAAGGCTTCGTAATGCCGCCATGACAGAATGAGCTGGAGTGAAATGCCAACTCAGTCCCAGGAGTGTGCTGTGTTTGTGTGTCTTTGTGTGTGCATGAGGTATGAGACAGAGAGAGTCCTGATGGTTGTTTATTGTGTATACATATATGTAGGTAACAGCCTTGACGCAAACATTATTGCACTTGATATAATATTGTATTAGGTAAATAATCCCCATAGAACCCTTATCTATATAGTACACGGTTCGCATATGGCCGACGGTTCGTAAAATGTGATGTCAGAGTTTTTTCCCTGGCTGAGAAGACATGTTAGTATGAGCTAGCTAACATTGCACATCATCGGGAGGTACCTACTTTGACTATGCTCGCTACAAAAACATTTTATCATTTTATATACAGTACATGCCGTGATCATGCATTAAGAAGTATTTTATTAATAACATATAATAATTACAGTATCTTGTTGTATTGATTTCACGTGGCTATCGCGACTTGCATCAACAACAGCAGCACAGAAACAACAACGACATGTACTATGTCCGCTCTCATCGGGATGGCCGTGTCTTCCAGCACGAGGCAGTCCAGTCCTATAGAAAATGCCGACAACAAAAAAACATCTTGTGGAGTCTTCTTAGCGAAATTGAGAGCCATTAGCCATTCTGTCCCATTGTCAGTGATGCTTCAGTCTTTATGAGTGACGCTGAGACCAAGCGACTAGCGAGGCATCGTGTTAGTCCGCCAGATAAATATATATTTAATTTCTATGCTAGCTGTAGCATAACGCTATCGCTGCAGCTTGGTTAATATACAGTTCAGTGTTGTAAATGGAACACTTTTGGCATTTTGAAGATTTTTGGTGAGGGGTTTTAGCATCAAAATAGGTACCTCCTATGACGTACATTGTTAGCTAGCTCATTTTCTCTCGGTAGAACGCACAGAAAAGGGAAAGAAATACGTGTTCATGTTTCACATAAGGATTGTGAATGTTGGGAAAAGTCCATCAAGTACAAGTACAAGTACAAGTACAAGTACAAGTACAAGTACAAGTACAAGTACAAGTACAAGTACAAGTACAAGTACAAGTACAAGTACAAGTACAAGTACAAGTACAAGTACAAGTACAGTTTTCCTTTAAGAGCAAGGTGATCAATGAACCAGTCATCAAACAGCTAAGAATATTTCACTGATATGAAAATGTGGTCCTTTTTTGTATTTTTGATTTTGTCTAATATTTGTTCCAAAAATGGGTGTTGACAAACATGTTATATCTTATATTATACTGTATTCAGGTCAGTAGGATACATTACAAATGAAAATTTTGGTATCCCACTGTGTAATCACCTTGATCATCAACCAATCCATTCATTATGCCTGTTCCCCTTTTGCTTTAAATGTCACCGCTGATTTTGTTTCTGTCATGATCACTTTCCAAGTCACTCATTAGTTCATTAGTTCGGCCAGCAAAAAGAAAAGGAGGGTGAGTGACAGGCTGAAGGAAAGATGACAATTGGCTGACAAAATGACAGTCATCAGGGACAAAGGAGGAGCGATACGGAGGGAGACTAAGGTAAGTAAATAATGATGGGCACGGTGTAATGGAAGATTGACACGGTACTGAGAGTGGAGAAGAATATGGGCAGACAGTGATGGGCAGAGGGCAGAAGAGAGAGAGCCTTGTCACTTAAGTAGTATGTATTTTCCCATGTGAGCAATATCTCCCTGGCAACTCTCACAGGATGATGAAATGTGTCTTTCCCACACTTGGAAACTCTTCCTATGTGTACGCATCATTTAAACGCTTTGTGTGTAATCATGCATTATGGTCAATTCATATTCACCGAGAGCTTTACTACCACAATTTCCAAGAAGAGTGAGCCGTTTAGTCTCTAGGGTTTCAGTTCAGTCCTCACCGTGGGAGGTTGTTTGTTCGTATTAGACAATGAATTGACTGGTGTTTTTTAATGGAGGGTTTGAATCTGAGTCTACATATTCTCCTGTGTTTCCTGCAGGTACTCCTACATCCCAGAAACATGCATGCTGGGTGAATTGGGGACTCGCAATTGTGTCATATATGCCCTGCAATTGGTCCAATTCTAGTCCAACCAATCCTTGCATACGAAGTCCATCGGTAAAGCTACAGCTCACCTGTTCTGATAAAAAGAATGGAAAATTAATAGATTCTGATATATTTTCAGTCACCTGCGACTTTGTCGGGATTGTGTTATCCACCCATGCATTAATATTCTATTCCATTCTAATAATGACCAGCAATTTACAACTATGTCTTCCACATTTGTGTAACTGTATTATTATGAAGGTTACTCGTAAATCGCTGGTGTTCCAGGTTAGGAGGAATTTTCTGATAAGTCAACTCAATTTGCCCTAATTTAAATAACTGTCAGAAATCATCATCAACACACACTGAAAAAATGCCCACACACCTTCATACAACGGAATCCCCTCGACCTTCCCTAATGCTGTGTGTGTGGAAGGCGAGAATGCACACTGGCGCCTTTCACCTTAAGACAGAGAGGACACACTTATTCATCACTCCGCTTAGCTTTCCTGTACACCGACCTGCACACACATGCAGACACACACACACACACACACACACAAGCAGGTAGACAAGACACAAAAGGGAGGGAAGAAGGCTGGAAACGGTGACCCTGTAATGTCGGGTTTCTTTGCAGAGAAGATGAAAGAGCGAAGATCAAACACGCGCTGCTACGTGATACAGAAAATGTCATTCCTCCCCTCACATGCACATAGAAAGCAAGCCAGGGTAGACGTACAAATTCCCACATGCATTAAAGCAACGCTGTCCATATGCCATGTGTGTGAATGTGTGCGCACCGGATAATACCATCCATGTCATCTTTAGAGTAATTAATCATAAGCAGCTCAAAATAACTTAAAAGCACCACCGCCTTTATTTTTTTCCTATTAATGTACACCTAGGGACGGAAAGAAGGACCAAAATAAGGTCACAACAATATTTAAATCAGTTCCTCAATTACACTCCATCTTATCAGGCAAAAATAAACATGGCTTACTGCAACCTTGAGGATGATAAAAATCAGCATCTGATGTCCACTGGTGATACGCCTGTTGTTTTTATCAACAAACCTTTTTCTCAGGTTTTTTTTTTTTTTTTAGGTGGGGTTTGGTACCTAAATGTTGTTCATTAGCCTTCATTTCGTCATAAGCTCATTCATTTATAAGTGCTTTAAAAAAGTAGTAGCCATTAGTCAGAAAATTACAGTATACTATATAAATACTGTCTGTGTCATTTTTAACATTTCTAACCTACAACAAAAATATAAAATGGATCTCAAGGCTGCACGGTGGTGAGTGGTTAGGACACACAGCTAGGAGACCCAAGTTCGATTCCACCCTTGGGCATCTCTGTGTGGAGTTTTATTTAGTTTGCATGTATATATATATTTTATTATATATTATATTTCGGGCGGCACGGCGGTCAAGTGGTTAGCAAGCAGCGAGGAGACCAGGGTTCAATTCCACCCTCTGCCATCTCTGTGTGGAGTTTGCATGTTCTCCCCATGCATGCGTGGGTTTTCTCCTGGTGCTCCGGTTTCCTCCCACATTCCAAAAACATGCTAGGTTAATTGGCGACAACAAATTGTCCATAGGTATGAATGTGAGTGTGAATGGTTGTTTGTCTATATGTGCCCTGTGATTGGGTGGCGACCAGTCCAGGGTGTACCCCGCCTCTCATCCGAATACAGCTGAGATAGGCTGCAGCACGCTGCGACCCCCGTGAGGAAAAGCGGTATAGAAAATGATTGAATATTCAAGGCATCAAGTCGGCGGGCACAACACAAAATAATTGAGAACCACTGCCCTGCAAATATGAAGAGATGTTAGTATAGTATATAGTAAATATAAAACAAAACCTAATAATAAACCTAATTTAACGAAAATTGGGACACCACACATCTGTTCAGACTGAGCTTTTGTAACATTTCTCAGGTTCAGTGTGTGCCATGTCAGCTTTAAGCATTGTAATGAAGTGATGAGAAATGAGCACACAGTGATAGTGAAGGCACAGCAACAGAAAAGGTCACATGTCCCCCAAAAATCCATCCACTCAACCCATCAGCATCATTTTCTGTCATCTACAAGCCAGTCTTCACTTTCCTCTGAACATATGCACCAAAAACAGTTCAGAACATCGATAGACTGGATTGACCTTTAATTCTGGTCAGACCTGAATGGAACTTGACATAATAAGGGCTTTTTTCCCACATGTTTTTCACTTTTAATAAACACTCAGTAACAGATCCAGTCCAGTCTAGGTAAGTTCAGAAATATCCACTTCCATAAGAGATGATGTACTAAGATTATTATTGTAGTATGCTGTAACTGTTACTACTACATTATCTATTTCATCTACTTGCTGCTACAATATATTTCAAAACAGTCTTTATTCATCAGGGTGAAAAAAAGACTGTGTTTGCAAAAGATTATGTTTCTCTGTTAGTTATCATTCATCTTAACTTAAACTTGCAAAACTAGTCAGGATAAAACAGCAAAAACAACCGTGTCAGTAGTGAGAAGTTCCATTGTTTCCAAGGAGCATGTGCCTTGACGGTCGCTGCTGAGGACATTTGCTCAATGCTACACAAGGCTAATCCTACAATATTGGATATTCATTTGCAAGTTGTGCCCTTAGAGATAATTACACCCAGTTAACATAATTTGGTCAAGTTAATTATTGCCTTTTTTTGTCGTTTAATATTACAACAGGCTCTTGCTAGAGCATTGTTACATCACAGCTGGCTTCAACTCCCACCAGCCATCAATCACTTCAAATTGAGAGAGGTGGGGGGAAGGGGGGGGGGGGGGTAGAGAGAAATAGTTTATAGCATCGTTTTATTAATTCTTGAGGCTGGTGGGTAAAAGGATTGCAGTGGTTGAAAAAAAAATGACTGTGAGAAGTTGTTGCATATTGAGGTGGATCCAATGCAAAATGGGGGTTTGGGCACAATGGCAATGACTTGTAGTGAGAGAGCAAAACGTGAGGATGGGGGGGGGGTTGGGGAAATGAGGAGGACAGAGGTGAGTAGGATGCTGGAGGAGGGGGAATGTTAGGGGATCTGGCAGTGAGGGAATGAAGAAATCAATGAAGGAAAGGTGGAGTGACAATCGGTAGGTTATAGAGGAAGAAAAGAAAGTCAGACACGGACAGTGGAAATGTACAGACGGTGTTGGATAATTGGATCAAAGAAAAGATGTTTTCGACTACATAGGGCCATGAATGTGTGTTTATGTGAAGGAATGGAGCAACCACTGCAGGAAGGACTGAAGCAATAAGCTGTAAATCCTCCACCTGTCAAAAATAATAGGGGGGAGGGTGCTTCAAGGAAGGAAAGACGGAGAAAAAAGAGGGATAGAGGTCACAAAGTGAGGTTAAGAATGAAGCTCAACTGAGGAGGCATCATTGTAGAAAAATGGGAGCCTGGAAGGAGAATACACTGACTAACAAGAAAATAGAAGATAGCAAACAAACCAGAAATGGGGACTATGAAAGGTCAACTCATCATTCAATTGGTATTCTTTATTTTGAATGAGGTGGGAGAATAATATTCTTCTTTAAACCACATACATGTACACTACCAATGCGAGTTACAGCTAAATAATGCACTCCATTTTCCAAACAACAAACAATCCCACACAATTAACATAATTCCTATGTCCTTCCTAATATAGACCAAGATAAACACATCACTTTACCTTTTAAGAATATGAAACAGGCTTGGTTTCAAATGATTTCCCAGTCTAGTAGAAAGTCGGATTATCATGATCATCATTAATAAGCAAAATGCCAGCAACCCTAAGCCTGCCTCTATCTAATAAATCCTTCCTGATCCACACTGGAGTGTAATTAATGCAGAAGGCAAGGGGGTAGAAGGCTACCATCAGCTGTGCATGAGTTAACAAGGGAGTGCAGGAAGTGCACAAACTGACTTAAACCTTTTCTTTCTTTTGCATGGAGACCAAAACTAAAAAAAAAAAAAACACTGAGTAAGTAGTCTAATACCTACTCATTTATGGTTTAGACCTGGGGTTTTCAAAGTGCAAGGCAGGCCTCCTCAAAGAGGTACCAGACAACTTTAGGGTAGACACAACAACATCCGTCCATCCATTTTCTATACTGCTTATCCTCACTAGGGTTGCGGGTATGCTGGAGCCTATCCCAGCTGTCTTTGGGCGAGAGGCGGGGTACACCCTGGACTGGTCGCCAGCCAATCACAGGGCACATATACACAAACAACCATTCACACTTGAGAAAAAGAAACGTACATTTTTCTAACCTGCAAAGATAACTTCAGTTCCCTCAAAGGCGACAAGGAACTGATTTTTAGTTCCTATGGTGAGCGAATAAATGCCACAAAATATGCTCCAGAAAATCAGTTTTCCACGAGAGAAAGCAAAGCCTCAACCATATTATGACCGGGGGGGGGGGGCTCACTGTGCCACATTTAGATGAGATTAGACCAACGTGAACTCTTGAGAATGTCGAAATGGTACAAAAGCTGTAGGTTCAAAGTGGACTGTGGACTATTATGCCTAATACTGCAGATGAATCTTATTCATTCATTCATTCATTTTCTACCGCTTTTCCTCACAAGGGTCGCGGGGGTGCTGGAGCCTATCCCAGCTGTCTTCGGGTGAGAGGCGGGGTACACCCTGGAATGGTCGCCAGCCAATCACAGGGAATGGTCGCCAGCCAATCACAGGGCACATATAGACAAACAACCATTCACACTCACATTCATACCTATGGACAATTTGGAGTCACCAATTAACCTAGCATGTTTTTGGAATGTGGGAGGAAACCGGAGTACCCAGCGAAAACCCACGCATGCACGGGGAGAACATGCAAACTCCACACAGAGATGGCCAAGGGTGGAATCGAACCCTGGTCTCCTAGCTGTGCGCTAACCACTCGACCACCATGCCGCCCAGATGAATCTTAATTGAGTGTAAATACAAATTGAGAATGTGATCATGTTTATTGGTACAAACCAATGTAGGAGTTGCTGGCAGTCAGCATTCTGTTTGCAATCATTTGATTATCACAATAGTTGAATAAAATGAGCTGAGGTATAATCAGCAACAACTAAACCCTTCCCACAAAGCACCACAACAGTATTTGATGACTCGAGTATGTTGGGCGCATGCACGTGTGTAACCCGTCCACCTTTTTTTCAATCTCGTGCCAAACAAGCCTCCCTACAGCCATCATATCTGCCTCCCTCGTACACTTCACACCCTCGTGAGCCATCCCTCTTACTTGTGATGTTTCCATCGACAGCAACCCTGATGCTCACCATCTCAATGACTCACACATGAGTCACAGCGTTCAAAGGCTCTTTCAGCAGGTCTGATAGAATTTAAGAGCAACAAGTTGAGCGACAAGCTCAGTCCGTTAACTCTGGTAGTGTGTCCCAGATGGAACATAGCAAGGCTTTTGAACAGCTGAGTGGGAGGAGCTAGATTGTCGAAATTGGCCACCATAAAATGTTACTTGCTCCAAAGCCAAAGAGTGAAAACAAAGCAACAACAGCTTGCAAGTTCTTCCTCTTGGCAATCCTGATTTGGAACTAATTCTGTTTTGAGTATGCATGTGCATATGTTTGGGAATTTGGGTGTGGGTTTGTGATTCTGAATAATAATAAAAGGCTAATTTGTCTTTTTTATATAGAATATTAAGGGTTGCGCTGGTTTTTTTTTTTCCACTCGCCAACTGTTTCAGAATTGAACGTCTGACCTTCAGTATGTCCCAAACTGACTAACAAAAAACTGTTTTGGGACTTTTTATCTCGTTTGCAAATGCATGTGTTGGTAATTCCCTAACAAGTCCTGTCTAAAAAGTGCATGTAAAATGCAAGTATCCAATAACGTTAACTCTGCTAAAATGATGGGATAATATTGATGATACTACAAATTAAGTATGTGAAGGCTCTCGAAAGAATGCACTGTTTGACTTTTCCAAAGAGAGAGAGATTAAAAGGATTGGAATAAATCTAATGAATAGGGTTTCAAATCCTGTAGGATTGACCTTGGCTTTGTCTTTGGGGGCTGTAAAAGTTGTCCCAGGATGAAAGATGTTCGCTAAAACCGAGCTGAACACGAAGCAATGAAACACCAGGAGCTGCTCTTAGTTTTTACAAGATAAAAAGCTTTTATTATTATGATTATTCGGCTCTAATACAAACACTTGGTTTAACTGTTTTGATCTCTATATACTAAACCTTTTATCACCGTGTTGTCACATGTATCACTTTTCTATGTATTACAAAATGCATATGGAGTACAGGAAGTGTATAAATGTACTGCAAAAAATGTGGATTGGATTAAATACGTCTTGCTTATTCCAACTCCTTTTGGACTATGGAACAATGATTGGAATTATGTGATGTATTCCATTGTACTTTGTATGCATGTTCAAATAAAAACAAACTATTATCATTACCATCCCTGAGTACCACCCAGAAACCAGATTAAGGGAACATGTGGTACCTGTGGAGAAGTGGAGTACCTGGAGCAAACATGGCATGACATGACCTGGCAGGGTTGGAGTGCAATACAATATTATTGTGAGGGTCGCGGGCATGCTGGAACCTATCCCAGCTGGCAGGGTACACCCTGGACTGGTCGTCAGCCAATCACAGGGCACATATGGACAAACAACCATTCACACTCACATTCATACCTATGGACAATTTGGAGTCGCCAATTAACCTAGCATGGTTTTGGAATGTGGGAGGAAACCGGAATACCCGGAGAGAACATGCAAACTCCACACAGAGATACCCTAGGGGGGAATCGAATCCAGGTCTTCTAGCTGTGCACTAACCACTCGTTCACCATGCAGCCCTTTTGTCATCAGGCCTGTTAACAAGGAGGAACGCAAACACGCATGATAATTGATGCTGTCAAAATGATTAAGCTTGCTTTTATTAATCGTGTGATTAATTGATTTATTGACTATTGTGACAGGCATAGTCCTTGCTTCTTTCTTTCTTTTTTTAAATCACAAGGGCAGATGTCAATAGGAAATTGTAATTGAAGCAAGAGAATTACAGATTTGCACCTTGGCAGAGGTCCCCAATCATACTTCCATCTTGTTACTCTTAGTATTGAACATGTCAGCCGCTGGAGCCAATTCTTTCTTTCTTCCCACAAGGAGTCACTTTGGGGTCACATAAGACTATTTGCTTCTTTATCACGAGTGGGAGTAGTCCACGTCCCAGTACTCCCTACACAATTTCTAATATACCTGCAGCCATCTCTGTGCGTGTGCACACACACTCACACATTTGCTCATGCACACAACTCAGCCAGCCCGATTGGCTCGCCAGGAGCCTTGATTAAATTTTTCTCCATGTTCAGCTTCAACTGTGGTTAATGTTCAAAAGAGTTTTTCTTTCTCCCTCGCACACACATCTGTCAAAAATATTCAGGTGTGTCAAATTCCTCATCTGCATTAAAAAAATGGGAAAACACATCCAAAGAAAATGTCATCCTTCTTGTCCACTAAGCTGTATAGCGAAGAGACTATCCTAATCAGATATGTTCTTTACAGGCAGTGAAAGATCAAAGAAAAAAACGCTTTTTCTATGTCTTCTGTGCAAGTACAGAAGCGTACTCACACTAGGCCCGTGCTTCTCAAATCCTGGGGCGCAAAGGGGAAGGGGCAGACTTTCAGTATCAGTGTTTTTCTGCTCCCCGCTAACGTTTGGCCTCTATTTGCTGGCTCAGTTGAGTTCCATTTCAGAGCCTTCATACTTCAAAGCGCTAAAAAAAACTGAGCCTAAAGAAACAAAGCGTGTCAATCAAGGTCAATGGAATCCAATACAACTGTCAACTCAGCATCCAGAAACACTGCATTGTAAACGTGTCTTCTATGGGTGCCATGATCCAAGGGACATGAAGTATGACTTCCTGTCTGGTGCTCTGATTTTGTGTGGTGTACTTCCTGCTGGGTGTATAGACGCTTCACTTCAGCGGGCCTGCGCACGGCTGTTTGCAATTGTAATTAGTTGGGTTCATAAGTTGCCTCTGTTCTCTTCGCCTGGGCTGTCACCTAAATAATGACCGTACCTGTCGCTACTGTTCAAGACATCTTGTTGTGTTTTGTTTTTTTTTCACAGAGGTTTTCCCTATGTCGTGTTTTGTTACTTGTATCTTGCATTACTGTGAGTCCCTGCACCTGATTGTTCCTAATAAATGTCTGTCTCTGCGTACCAGAGGTCCGGCATTCCACATTCACAGTATGCGGCCTCATTGTTGTGCCTGAGGAATTATTACATCATACAGATGAATCCACTAACATCAAAAGATAGCTCTAATAACTAATAAAACAAAAACGCTTCAATGAACCGTACTGTGCTGCAAGTGGTTTATAGGCTTAGAAATCAAGCGCTCCTTTTCTGTTATGCTGCAATTGGGCCTACCATAACTTCTTCTGAGATCTCTTGTAAACAAAGTGTCAATCGTGTGGGACTTTTTACAGTTTTAAAGGAAGATATTTCACCAAATACACCAAATGCTCTGCAAATAATTCACTAGCATCGCTATGACACCCAGGGCTTGTTCCTATCATCGTGGAGGTTGAAATGTGCAGAAAGTTTGCCAAAGACGACTAGGATTCTAAAGCGATCTGTGATTGCATCATGGAAATTACCATCATTGAATATCCCAGCTTTTTTTTGGCTAGTACCATTGGGGATCCATGGTTTGTATTTTTGAGTCGCTGCTATGTTTTACATGTTTTGTTAATAGTGGTAATGTCATAATATTTCAAATCTACAGGTAGTTTTTAAAGTCCAGCTTTGAGTCATTCTTACCTCCAAATGTGCATAAACTATTCATTCATTTTCTACCGCTTATGCTCACAAGTGTGCTGGAGCCTAACCCAGCTGTCTTCGGGCGAGAGGCGGGGTACACCCTGGACTGGTCGCCAGTCAATCACAGGGCACACAGACCATTGATAACGCACTCACGTTCAATTTGGAGTCCCCAATTTACCTAGCATGTTTTTGGAATGTGTGAGGAAACCGGAGTATCCGGAGAAAACCCACGCATGCACGGGGAGAACATGCAAACTCCACACACAGATGGCCGAGAGTGGAATCGAACTGGGGTCTTCTCGCTGTGTGGCCTGCGAGCGAACCACTCCTACGTTGTGCAGCCGTGCATAAACGAGTTAAATCTAAAAAAAAAATAGAATAGAGAGTAAATGAAGAATTAATGAATAGAATAAAGATGAATACTAATCAAATATATAAAAATGTTTTCAGATTAATCTATGAAAAAAAAAATAGTTGCAGCCCTAAATTGCTGTAAACCACTGTTCAGCGTGTTAAAGTAATGAAGCACACTAGCTTAACTTTGATAAATGAGGCTCCAATAATTAGTCTCTAACAATTGAATAATTGAAGAAGATTTCCTTTGAATTTGGTCATTGGTTAAAATGAGAAAAAGCGTAACAAATGACTAAGCTAATGGGTAATGTTTTTGCCATTTTTAGCCCATGTCTTTGTTGGAGATCCCAACTTCTGTTCCAACTTCACCAAAGACATGGATGGACAGTTGATGATACAAAATTCAATAAAAGCTGAGAGAAACACACAGAAAATGAGAATGTCATTGTGTTGCCTCATGAACTGTTGTTCATTTACAGTTTCTAACATTCCGTAATGTTTCCTCGAACCAGTGAGCATTACAGTCACATTGGGAAACTGTAATTGGCCAAATTAGATACGGTCAGATATACTGAAGTAGGAATCATTAGGCAAATGAATGCATTCTGTCATTTAAGTCATTAAGCAACATTTTCCTTAATGGATTCTCATATCTCTATCTATTCACTACTCTATTCACTTCTTTTGTCTTTGCTGTTAATCGCCAGCATTAAAATCACTGCTTATTCTTCCCCTTTTGTCTCCTACATTGGCATGCAAGAGTCACGGCAACAAAGCCTCGCCATGCCTGTGATGTAACGTCTACTTAGTATTTTTCCACACCCTCACATGCATTACCGTATCACTGCTCTCGTTCATCTGAGTCATAGCTGTAATGCTATCAGCCTTACTTTTCGGCTTGAACTTTAGTCACATCTGTTCTTGGAAAGTTCAAAACAGAGGCGGAATAATATGCTTTTAGAAAGATTACATTGAAAATAGAAGGTTTTTTTTTTTGTTTTTTTTTTCTGAGTCACTAACAGATTAGCTTTTCTGATGGCTGAGAGAGAACCTCCATAAAGTGAACACATGACGAGCATCGTCGATTCTGAAACAACAATAAACAAAACCACAATAAAGGTGCAGATCTTTTCAACTGAATGGCCTCATAATGTTGGGGAGGTTGTGTGTGTGTGTGTGTGTGTGTGTGCTATTTTAGTTCTCTCACTGATGCTGCTTTTTTGCTCCAGCTTGCAATCAACAGGATGGTTTTTCCTGCTATACAAGTAACATTTTACCAGACCCTGTTCAACATGGAAATTATTGTGAATCATGTGAATAATAATAATAACAACAGAGTAATCCTTTGTTAATAACAGTGAATTGGTTCCAGACTCAGAATTTTCACAAAATGCTCATTCGCTGTCCACATTTTTTGCACTACTACTGCAAAATAATACTGCAACTATTACATGTTCTCATCAGTGTATGTGTTACTGCATGATCACAGCATATTCATCAAACCATGCAACATTGTTAGAGGTCTTCATGTATTGTTAGCTCAATGATATTAACTCGTTTTCTTGTGTTATAATGCACAGACAGTCGAAACAAGTATTGTGAATGATGGGCAAAATTCCAAAAAAAAGTGCAGTTGTGAGGCAGGCCACACGAGACGTGCTAGGCACCAGTAATATTACATGATGAGACATTGCCTGCATAAAGTCAGCCATGGATGAAGAGTCTGACATGACAGTGAACAGTGAGTTTATAGTTTTTCGACATATGTGATGTTTGAGATACTACAACAACAAGGAACGGTGAGTTCTAATGTCTTGATATTGCTCGTCGTTTCTACTATATCTAGGATTGAAGCACATGTTTTGTGCTGGAAGATACAGCCATCCCAAAGAGAGCGGACATCGTAAGTGTTATCGCTGTATCTATGCTGCTGTTGTTGACGTGACTAGTATAAGTATGTGTATCAATGTGCCCCGAAAATAAGTTTGGGTACTGTTTTAAATCATCACAATAGGGCAAGATACTGCAAGTATTACATGTTATCATCAGTGTATGTGTTACTGCACGATCACAGCATATTTATCAAACCATACAACGTTGTTAGAGGTCTTCATGTATAGAGATATGCCATAAGATATGCCTTTATTCGTCCCTCAGTGGGGAAATTTGTATGTATTGTTAGCTCAATGATATTAACTCGTTTTCTAGTGTTATAATGCACAGACAGGCGAAACAAGTATTGTGAATGATGGGCAAAATTCCTAAAAAAGTGCAGTTGTGAGGCGGGCCACACGAGACGTGCTAACAGTTTCAGACAAATTAAGGATTTTTTTTTTCATTTTTTTAAAACGTGCTAATCTAACTTGTATTTTGTTTAATGGAAAATTCACATGCATACACTCCAAAAAATTATTTTTCGGGGTGTCCGAGGCTCCTGCTGTATTATGTTCACTGAAGGGAGGCTCACTGTGCTGCATTTTGAAATAAATCAAATTCATAGGATTCCTTTTAGAAGTCAAGATATTATTTTTACCCTGCTTGCACTGAGATTGTTCAAGAATAATACTTACGAATGAGCGTACACTACATGACCCATGATCTCATTGTAAGCTGAAAATGTTTGCCATATGATATGCGTGACCACACACACACAGTGCGAGTCATGGATTAACGCCTTAGTGGGGTGTCTTAGAACGCATCTCCTGCCTCCTACTCAGCTGGCTGACATAGTGGTACACACTAAACCACACAAGGGCCTGGAGGTGCCTCACAGCATGAGAATGTGCGTGTTGTGTTTGCCAGTGCTCCTTTGCTATTTTCTACTGTTTGCACAACACACATTGCACTCATCACAGTATGCAGCCTCATTGCCGGGCCTTAAAATGAACGCCACAGTAAAGAGAGGTTCATATTTGTTTGGATTAGGTGCATCTATAAAATGAAGTGTCACATGCTTCATCCAGATGATGGATTCAATAAAAATGCCATGACCTTGGGGAGACATCATTTCATCCAGATCAAACTGACTACACACTGAACTTATTAGTATAAAGTTAAGTCACTTTTTTTTTTTTAATTTGCTTGATGACTATCAGTGAAATGCTGAAGCTTGGGCTTTTTGATTCGTATGTCTTATGTGGATATCCTGCTCCATTCAAGAGGAGAGATTTCCCAATCTGACTTTGGCGTTTGCATGTAGATAGCAGGGCTCGACAATAACGATGTACCGATGACCCGGGGCAAGTTAAAACAAAATTGGGGCAAGTAAATCCAATCAGTGATATTCCCGTCGGGTAAGTGCACTTTGGCATGCCATTACTGCCAAGAGTTTTTTTTAAAGCGGTTCTTGTTGGGTGTTGGTAAAACACGGACTGCGTAATTCAGGTGGTAATTTGCAAAGCAATCCTTGCAATGGACCAATCAGAATCGTTTATTTAGACCGCGGTCCGTAATCCACAGTCCGCGTTTTACCCACACCCGTTGTTCGCGATCAACCAATCAGCGATCGTTTGACTACAAAAACATCCATCATGGCGTCGCTGCCAACATCGTCTAATTCTGAAGGAAACAGCAAAAAGTGATGAACCTCTATCGTTGCATGGTTTTTATTTCCAAGGCAGCATGAAAAACAACTTACTGGCCTGTTGCAGACTTAACTAACTAGCTGGGCGCACGGCAACCGAACTTCTCCTTTTTTCCCTCTCGTTCCTCTTCTTTGGTCCCAAAACGCCCGCTCCAAGACCGCAAGCTGAACATGACTGCCCCCCAGCGTCCATGCATGAAACTACAGCCCGGAATACAACACACACGCAACGCTACAGTATTATTTATTTTATTATTTTATTTATTTGAGATTCTCATGTGATGCCACAAAAAATTACATGATATCATTATTTTTTTATATTATTTTTTTTTTTTTTCATTTTACATGGGGCAAGTTCGGGCAAGTAGTTCTCACCTTAAGGATTCCCCATGGGCAAGTCATTTTGGTTTTTAATGTAGAGCCCTGGATAGAATTGTTACTCGCGACATCACGATTCAAGCAATCACCCCCTCGCACCCAAGGTTTACTATCACCTATTATTAGGGAAAAAATATTGAAAGGCAAGTCATATGTAGTATTACTAGGCACCAGTAATGTTACATGATGAGACATTGCCTGCATAAAGTCAGCCATGGATGAAGAGTCTGACATGACAGTGAACAGTGAGTTTATAGTTTTTCGACCCATGTGATGTTTGAGATACTACAACAACAAGGAACTTTCCCAATGGTAACGGTGAGTTCTCATGTCTTGATATTGCTCGTCATTTCTACAATATCAGGGAAGAATGTTAAAAATGTTTTTAGAAGGTCCCAAACAGGTTTTCTATGTCTCTAACCACGAAAATTTAAGAGGGACGACAAAAGACTTCAGAGAAAATACGCCTTTCAAGAATTATGCAAGGAATCTTTTTATGTATGCTTTCAATATTTAATTCAATTCCACCCACGCCCCCCTATCAATGAATATATCTCCATAATGACATGAGATTATGATGTTTATTTTCCAGTTTAACCATGTACCGATGTGTTTTTGAGGTGCTGAAAAGTAGTGATGGGAAACTCCAGTCCTTTTGCTGGCTTGAGCTATAGCTCATTCATTCAAGCGAATCGGGTACTCGATTTACTTGAGTCACCCGTCAGAGACTGAACAAGTTCCACCTCCCCAGCAACTTGTCCTGCATTTAATCATGCCTGCAAAAGTTAACACTACACACTAAAATTATTGACACTATACCATTGTGGAAAAAAACAAAAAGAAAAGATAAATCCACCTGGTCTCGATACACCGCAGCGTTTATTGACAGTCGATTTGCAGTTGTTGTGGTTGTGGTTTTAACGAATCGATGCTCACTTTCTCTCTCTCTGCATGTCTGCTCCTTTATGCAGACACACTGCCCCAATCTGAGGTTCAGATGATAGATTTGGAAACACATGAAAACACAAACATTCTTAATGGTAATGTATTTTCTCTAAAGCAATGATGAAGACAAAGCATTGGAAAAAATCTGCAGTCATTTTACAAGATTATTTTGCAACATTATCAGAAATTTAAAAATTAATCAACTACTTGTGTTACATTGGAAATGCCGGTATTGAGAAATAGAATGATTATTACATGGACCTTTTTGTTAAAATGTGAAAAACTGTGAAAGCAGTATCCAAATAGTCTTTCTTGTGTCATTCCCAGCTATAAGACGCCCACCCAACAAATACAAATACACTTTAATTCTAAATCTGTATCCCCAAACTGTTAAAGTGTACACTTTTTATATATAAGCTAATTAAATCAGCTCTACATATTGCTATCATCAATGAAGAATCCACAGCAGATAGTGTAAACCAGAGGTCTCAAACACGTGGCCTGTGGGCCAAATGTGTCCCGCAGGACACTAGTTTGAGGCCCCTGCCTTAATATGAAAGTTTAATGTTAGTGCGGCCCGTACAAGTTTGATATGGATGCTGTATGGTATCATGTACCCAGAAAAAATGATTACGTTTGATTAATGTTCATGTTAAAGGCTCAATAACTGTTAATAGTTAACCTCCCTATCTGTGTGGAAGTGGTAAGTTTTTGGCTATTTAAGTTTAAAGGAAATAACTTGGAGGCTACCGTTTAGGTCGCTAGCTCTCTAGTTTGCGAGTTAGCATGTGTCTCAAGACCCTGCAGTTGCGCAATATGTTGTAAATAAAAAGAGGATAAATGTGACTATAGTCGTGTTTTGTCATGTCTACAGGGCTCTAATAATGCTTTGTTAATTTTAGTCTGAAAAAAATAATTTGTGGTTTCTTAAGTTTTTATTATTTGCCGTTTTATTATTATTATATTTATTTATTTTTTACCGATTGATTGATTTTCTTTATTCTTGATTTATTTATTTTTCATCTTATTTTGTGTAGAAAAATAAAAAGTAAGATATTTGAGAACAGTCGAATGTTTTATCAGAGCTTTTCTTGTAGAAAATTGGAAGTTTTTTTTATTTTTTTTGTTTTTAATAAATGCGTTTTTTTGGTTTTTTTTTTTTTTGGAAAACCTGATGCGGCCCAGTCTCACCCAGACCCGAGCTCCAGTGGCCCCCAAGTAAATAGAGTTTGAGACCCCTGGTGTAAACGGCTTGCATTATTACGATACTGGAATTATTTGGTAGTTTCCTTCGAGTGTGAAGTATTACTGCCACCTACTCAACTCGTAATTGGAGAAATCAAGTTGTATTTCAAGGCAGCAAGAGTCAGTGTTGGGGCAAGGCATTGCAAATTACTGCAATCAGATTACTTTATACATGTGTGTTGATAATGGCAGTAACAATATTACTGTTAGAGATAAACTAAAACATCTGACTTTCTGGGACAGAGACTTTCCAGGTGGTTTGTCCAGTTTTTCAAGCATTTGTCCATACTTTTGCACTATAGTGTAACTCATAGTTACCGAGTTACTTACTGTAAATTGATAGCTACACTGATAGCTACAATGCTGCAATGATTCCCAGCTTAAACAGTCATTGGGCTTCAAAGGCTTGTTGGCAAGAAGACCCATTCTAACAGTTTTTAAACATTCCTGCCTGCTGTGATGAAGGTTTCCGCTACTTCCCTGGTTCTCTTATCAATGATTAGCCATGTTTGTTATGAGCTGTGCTGGCTGGTTACCATGGAGTCTAACTGAGAGACATCTGGATCTGGGTCACCGGGGGTAATATGACAGTATGGCTCCAAACTGCTGCGGCGATGGCTTTGATTTCACATTGCACCAGTTCTGTTTAGAAATGGAGTCAGTAAAGGTGCCACCTTCTCTTGCTACCATGAATGCCTATCATGAACATCAGAACGTAACATGCGGTCTTAGTATTAATTAAAATGTTGATAACTACATCAGAGGCGGCACGGCGGTCTAGTGGTTAGCGCGCAGACCTCACAGCTAGGAGACCAGTGTTCCCTCGGCCATCTCTGTGTGGAGTTTGCATGTTCTCCCCGTGCATGCGTGGGTTTTCTCCAGGTACTCCGGTTTCCTCCCACACTCCAAAAACATGCTAGGTTAATTGGTGACTCCAAATTGTCCATAGGTATGAATGTGAGTGTGAATGGTTGTTTGTCTATATGTGCCCTGTGATTGGCTGGCCACCAGTCCAGGGTGTACCCCGCCTCTCACCCGAAGTCAGCTGGGATAGGCTCCAGCACCCCCCGCGACCCTTGTGAGGAAAAAGCGGTAGAAAATGAATGAATGAATAACTACATCAGGCCATTTAGACGTAGTTAATTGCCACTAACAGGTCATGGATTTGGATAAGTTCAAGGTAGACAGAGGTGAAAGAGCTTTGAAAAACTGGACAATGTTCTGCCAGGTCTGGGCGTTACCTTTCCTGGTGCCCACAGGGTAAACGGGGGTTGGTTCCATGGGGGCCGGGGTTGGGTGTTCCATCTCTGGCACCTGAGCCTCCAATTGTTGTTGCTGTTGTCCCTCTCTATATTGTCCCCCGTCTTGTCCCCACACTCCTCCTCTGTCTACATTTCTCTTTTTCTCTATCGCCTCCTGCTCCAGTCTGGCAAATAATTACATTCATTCATTCATTCATTTTCTGCCGCTTTTCCTCACGAGGGTCGCAGGGGGTGCTGGAGCCTATCCCAGCTGTCTTCGGACTGGTCGCCAGCCAATCACAGGGCACATATAGACAAACAACCATTCACACTCACATTCATACCTATGGACAATTTGGAGTCACCAATTAACCTAGCATGTTTTTGGAATGTGGGAGGAAACCGGAGTACCCGGAGAAAACCCACGCATGCATGGGGAGAACATGCAAACTCCACACAGAGATGCCCGAGGGTGAAGGGTGGAATTGAACCCTGGTCTCCTAGCTGTGAGGTCTGCGCGCTAACCACTCGACCGCCGTGCCGCCCAAATAATTACATTACAATAAAATATTAAATGAAGTCAAATACAAACAATATAAAAGGAGAATAATATCTTACACTTTTCCCCAACAAAGCAAAACTGTTTAGCATGTAACAGCATCTACACTATTGTTTGTCCCACTGGTTAGACAGTACAAGGGGAAGGAAAGGAAAAACTAGACAATATCAAAGTACATTTAATTTCCACAAAAAGCTTATGCACTATTCACATAAGAGTTCATGTTCGAATTAGCAAAGCAACAGGAATTCTGGAAGAAAGTCAAAGAATTCCATTCAACTTCCATTGCAACCATTTAGGATGTGCCTGCTGTGATATCCATGAAGATATCGCACTGCCCATCGCACCGTGTCCGATAGATGCTTCCGAGCTCCAATGTTGCCAGCTTTGAATTCCCTACAGTTGACACAGGTGCTCTTCTCCGTGTAAGTGCATTTAATTAGTTTGAAATTACAGTGGAACAGCTATCCATGTGGGTGTTAAATCCTCACATTATTTAACTCTGCCAAGTAAAAACTGCCCTGGGCCAGAGATGTTTTTATTGCCGTTAGTTAGTTATTTATTTAGTTAGTTAGATTGATTACGCAAAATCTACAGACCCAAATTTTTCATCAGAAAATGTGTGAAAAAGACGGCTCCTCTTATATTCAGGGACAAGGCGTTTATGAATACGAACAAGCAGGTGGCTCCAAACGACTTGTCCCCAAGCGAACCAGAGCTTGTTTTACTGTCACGCACACACATCAGTGGCATGGAGAGATGCAGCCATGACTAAGGCTATGTTCACACACGGGGTATGATGTCCAAATTGAAATTTTTTGTCTCTCAGCCAAGATGACATCCACCTGTTCTATGGAAAGTATAGTAAATAAGTCAGAATCTTCCTACATTGAGGCTGCACGGTGAATGAGTGGTTAGCGTGCAGGCCACACAGCTAGGAGACCTGAGTTCCGTTCCACCCTTGGCCATCTCTGTGTGGAGTTTGCATGTTCTCCCCATGCAAGCGTGGGTTTTTTCTGGGTACTCCGGTTTCCTCCCACATTCCAAAAACATGCTAGGTTAATTGTCCATAGGTATGAATGTGAGTATGAATGGTTTGTCTATATGTGCCCTGTGATTGGCTGGCCACCAGTCCAGGGTGTACCCCGCCGCTCGCCTGAAGACAGCTGGGATAGGCTCCAGCACGCCCGCGGTAGAAAATGAATCTTTCCAGCTTGCTTGGTCCAAAACAAACCACTATGTATAAATAACCAGTTGGGTTAAAATGGCAAAATAATACCCAACAAATTAAAAAGTGTGAGTGTGAATGGTTGTTTGTGCCCCGTGATTGGCTGGCGAACAGTCCAGGGTGTACCCCGCCTCTCGCCTGAAAACAGCTCGGGTGGACTCCAGCACCCCCCGTGACCGTTGTGAGGATTAGCGGTAGAAAATAAAACTCCGGTTTCCTCCCACATTCCAAAAACATGCTAGGTTAATTGGCGACTCCAAATTGTCCATAGGTATGAATGTGAGTGTGAATGGTTGTTTGTCTATATGTGCCCTGTGATTGGCTGGCGACCAGTCCAGGGTGTACCCCACCTCTCGCCTGAAGGCAGCCGGGATAGGCTCCAGCACTCCTGCGAGAAAATGAATGAATCTTCCTACATTGCTTGTCCAACAATGCTGTAATATTAAATCCGAGTTACGTTCTTTTCCATAAAGTAGTCTGTCCCTTCATTGATCCCTAAACTATCAGCATATAAAGAAGCGTGTGGGTGTGGAGTCGGAGCCAGGAGTGGTGGGACATTGACCTGAATAATCAATCAATAATAATCAATTCCAAAAACATCCTTTTTCTGCCTTTGACTGTTTTCTGCTCCTTCATCTTCATGAGTTCGTCTGTTCCTTTGTGACTTTTGTGACCTTTCGATGGCCTAAAGCTGGATATACAGTATGCAACGTGAACGTTAATACTGCAGTAGCATCGGATACATATCTGATTTTAGACCACATGAGAGGCCCCGGTCACATTTGAAAAAAATCCAATTGTACTGTTCACGGTGCCGTGAAAAATAATCAGATAGAGGTCAGAATTGACCTGAAGTTTCTTTTTCCCTTCTTTAAGTTTCAAAGGTTGGGAAAGTTTTTAAATAACAGAGTAAGAATTCATTCATTCATTCATTCATTTTCTACCGCTTTTTCCTCACGAAGGTCGCGGGGGTGCTGGAGCCTATCCCAGCTGTCTTTGGGCGAGAGGCGGGGTACACCCTGGACTAGTCGCCAGCCAATCACAGTGCACATATAGACAAATGGGGAGAACATGCAAACTTCACACAGAGATGGCCGAGGGTGGAATTGAACCCTGGTCTCCTAGCTGTGAGGTCTGCGCGCTAACCACTAGACCACCGTGCCGCCCAGAGTCAGAATTTTGATGATAATTTTAAGATAATGGTGATCAATGAAACATGTCATCAAACATAAATCCTACATGCTTTTTTTTATTACGCTAATTGTAATCTGACTGAATAAAATATGTCTTGAAAAAGAGAGGTTATCTTAGGTTATAATCCACAAAACTTTGTAGGCCGTTGGTGCAAGGGCCAAGGAAGGCCAATATATAAATTTCCATTGGAGCAGTACCATTTGGGGCAGTACCATCTGGCACATCATATGTGTCAAACAAGGACATATTGTAGATAGTTCATGACACAGATCTCACCTCTCGTGAGTGCCGTTATAATTTCAACATAAATAAACACAGCGATTACAATAGGACCATTGCACAGGCTGGATCTTTGTGCTCGGTGCCTACTAAAATAAGCTCTCCCAAAACACTTTTACACAAGATTAGGAGCCTGTATCTTCAATCAGATTCTGCTAAGTGTTGATATGCCCTGCTGTGGTGGTTCACTCATGCAATAACACCAGTTTCCCAGATGAATAATTAAGGCCAATAACAAGAACAGAGACACCAAAGGAAGCTAGTAATTTTTGATTATGGCTCATAATGTGTGTCAAACGCTGGTTGACTGATTTCCAAACAAATATTCCAGAGGGAAATACTACAAAATAGAAATGATCCTTTTTAGGGTTTAACCTTTGCCATGTGAAGACCTACATTAATTTTTCATATTTACAATTTACAAGTGTAAAAAGAAGGCAACCGCTGCTATGTGAAAAAATATTTTCTTATAGTTTCTTATTAACACAACACTACATTAACACTTTTCAAAGGTCGAGTGAGGTGAGATGAGGTGTCACAATATATGACGTCCCGTGTGGCTCGAATGGTTCCAAGGTTTGTACCAACTTAAGCAGCGTATTTTTCACAAACATTCTGGTTGAGATGCACCACTTTTACACAACTTCAGTGCCTTTTCACGGTTCCACTGTGCTTCACTGTTTGACTGGACAAGTTCTGGACAAGTTCTCCTTAATCATTCATCCTCTTGTCCACATGTCCTCAAATTGAGACAGGAGACACAAATTTAACCACTGATGACCATACATCTCCCTCAACAAGGCCATTGTGAATACTTTGCATTCTATGTCTGCAGGTCATAGAAGGAGAGAAAGAAAATAGGAAAGACTTCAGGGAGAAGAGCGTGGAGGTGGACCAGGAGGAGGAGATGAGATGAGAGCAAGAAGAGGAGGGGGATTAAAGAGCTTAAAGGTCTTAAGACTGGAGTCTGAGGAGGTGAGGTCATCAGAAGAATTGTAGGGTGAGAGAATGAAAAGTAGCCAGGGATAAAGAGAGAGAGAGAAAGAGTCAGGGGGTAGGAGTGTGAAGAGGAATCCATTATGGGATCCCGTAAGCTTACTCTCCTTTCTCCTGCCTCCTGGACTCAATACAATGTCCCCTGACACATACAAACATACACACACACACATTGTAACTTTCCCAAGGGATCCACTAGACCAATTCTTTCTATTGATTTGGATGGAGACCTGAGAAGCTGATGAGAAAGACTCACTTTAAGACTAAGTGCACCTAAGCTGCAACACATAGCTGAGCTATGCTGTCTGTGTCAGGTTTGAGAGTGTGTGTGTTTTCTCATATTAAAGCCGAAGTGGGGCCTCGCCGTGGCTGTGTTAAGTGAAGTCAGCGCTATTTAAACAGGCAGATTTGACATTTGATGTCAAAGGAAGGAGAGGAGGGACACAAGAAGGTAAACAGACGCCACTTGCAGACTGCCGTCGACACAGACAACTATTTGCACAATTTCAAATGTGACATTCAGGAGCAGCGAGGAAGCAGTGAGGAATAGATGGAAATGCTTATGAGCTTTTAGGGAAATATTTTAATGAGCATCCCGGCTGTGCAACCAAAGGTTTGGGTTTTTAATATGCAAAATAAAGGACGGCACAGTCATTAACCTGCGACTAGCCTCAAAGACAGGTTGGCCTGGGTTTGAACCGAGTTTGCATGTCCGGCTGCTTGCATTCGTTTACTCCAGCTTACTCCCATTTAGGCTGCAAGTTTTTGCTCATATGTGACCGTTATCAGATTCCCTGTGTGTGTTAGCAGCACATGACACAGGCCTTGTTTGTATGTAGATATGCATCCAAGATGCATCTGGTCTATTGCAGTTTGACTGGTTATGTCATATACTGTATATGCGATTTACACATCACAGAAAGGCTTGGTTTACCATGCAAGACTGGATAAAGGTAATCGCCCATGTAGGGAAAAAAAAAAAAAAAAATCATCAAAAATTATTTGGAAAAAGTGTCAGGCTCATGAAGATGTTCCACCACTCCTGGCGCCCACATGTTCCTCGAAAACCCTCAAAGTACAAAGGCCCTGTGGTTGACTGGTGACCAGTCTAGTGTATTCTGCACAATCGGTACAAAGTCAACTGTGACCTGGAACCTGATAAGTGCTGTAAAAAAAATGAATGAAATGATAATGTAAATATGGCTTTGCCAAAAATGCCATAAGTGCTCACCAGTGCTCCACCAGGCGATTCATTGCTAATTAATAAAGCAACCTATTTACATTCATTCATTCATTTTCTACCGCTTATCTTCGCGAGGGCCGCTAGGGTGCTGGTGCCTTTTCCATCTGTCTTTGCGTGAAAGGCGGGGTACACCCTGGATTGGTCGCCAGCCAATCACAGGGCAAATATAGACAAACAACCATTCACACTCTCATTCATACCTATGGACAATTTGGAGTCGCCAATTAACCTAGCATGTTTTTGGAATGTGGGAGCGGCGACATCCCACGCATACACGAGGGAGAACATGCAAACTCCACATTGAGATGCCTGGCAGTGGAATCAAACTCGGGTGTCCTACCTGTGAGTCCTGTGCGCAAACCACTTGCACACCATGCAGCCACCTATTTACCTATAAAAGGGTTGCAGCTTGTTCATCTTGTCACCATTTATTACATTTTGTGAGGATACAGCTAAAAGTGTCCATTCATATTGCACAGAAAATTACTTTGACGGAATTCCGCAATTCCATTTACTTTTCATTCACGCTGCTAGAGACTGAGGCTAAAGTTTGAATGTGTGGACCTGTCCTTCTCACTATTGTCCTTTGGGCTTTTGAGTCACGCAGCACTAACCCTGAGATCTCAACAAATTTACTGCTTGAGAAAACAGCAGAATTTACCTTCTCTGAGGGTTGCCTTGTCGTTTTACCTCATTTCCCAACAGTATAGAGTGTCAAAATGGTTTCAAATCTGCCAAAGCACATTTCTTCACACATTCTGACCCTGACCTATGCTCTGTTCTCACAACTGTAAGAAATGTTTCTGAGACAGTTTACAGGTGGTGACTTGGTCCTAACATTTCCAAAACAAACCCTTATGTATAAATAACCAGTTGGGTTAAAGTGGCAAAATAATACCCAACAAACTAAAAATAGTGAGTGTGAATGGTTGTTTGTGCCCTGTGATTGGCTGGCGACCAGTCCAGGGTGTACCCCGACTCTCGCCCGAATACAGCTGGGATGGGCTCCAGCACCCCCCGCGACCCTTGTGAGGATAAGCGTTAGAAAATAAAACTCTGGTTTCCTCCCACATTCCAAAAACATGCTAGGTTAATTGGCGACTCCAAGTTGTCCATAGGTATGAATGTGAGTGTGAATGGTTGTTTGTCTATATGTGCCCTGTGATTGGCTGGCGACCAATCCAGGGTGTACCCCGCCTCTCGCCCGAAGACAGCTGGGATGGGCTCCAGCACGCCTGAATCTTTCCAGCTTGCTTGTGTGTGTAACCCTACTAATCCACATTTGGACCAATCTCGTGTGGTTTTAGCTGCAAAAACAGACAAAACAATGTCTCATTCACTTCAAAGATGCAGCTCTAAGACCTGTTTCCTTCATCAGTGACCCATTCCTGTTTTTCCAATGCTTCATGCTAATAATTTGACACTGCTGAAACATATTTTCTACAACTACAAGGTGTGTCTTTCCACTCCAACCACATCAGTTCGGCTTATCATGTTACCTTCTGTGCTGCCAAATCCAATGCTTACCTATTTGCTTAGTTACTTGCAACTTATGCAGACCTTGAGTTGAGCTTAGGTAAGAATTGACTGGAACCCAAACCCACAAAAGATTCAAAACATCCCTAAGAACTTTTTTTCAGTTATTCTGTCCCAATGTGCAACTATTCAATGAATGAATGCCCAACCCTCTCTCAACCTTTGTAACCAGGCATCCTAGAAACAAGCGGATGAGAGAGTACCCTCAGTCATTTACTCACTATAAAACATCCATCACAGCAGCCAATGGAAGTCCACCTCCACCTGGGGACGACCAATCATATCATCACTCCTTTAGTAGCAAACGGTGTGATGGTGAGATGCGGCGTTCCTAAAGAGCCGAGCATCAATAAAGTCATGACGAGAGCTCCGTGTGAATGAGTTTCAGCAGTGATTTATAAGGTAGTCTACAACTAGGACACTGACACACTATTTGCCGAGAGTAGGCCACAAAATAACCAATGGCAGAGCAGAATGGTCACGGATAAGATGGAAATGCCCAAAAGAATTAACGTTAAAGGCGATGAAGGAGGCACTTAAGGGTAAACAATGGATTATGCTGGTGAACAATGGCAACTCCAGAGAGATTGATGTTGCTATCTAACTTTTCTTGACAGGAGGATCCCTCACCCTTCTCCTGTCTGTCTGGAGCTACAATGGCTGCTCGTTAGGCTACGACTATATATGTAGGTTACTTTCTGTATAGTTTCTATTAATTATTCCCAGAAGGATATGGACAATAATCCTTCTTGGTCATGTTGGTGAATGTGATTCTTGCGAGCATCTAATGATGTTGTAAATGTGTTCGGTGAGAAGGAAACATATGGTGGATCTACACTACATGTGTTTCCATTGTAAAAAGCTTCTATTATGTGGTCCAGTTCTGATGAGCTGCTTAGAGTCAAATACAGCCAGGGGCAAGAGATAAGCACTGCTTTTAAAAAAGAATGTCCCATTCTTCATTATACACTATATTTGATCAACTTTCAGCAGAGTGGGCAAAAAAAATCTATAAACATAAAAAGGCTAAATGGCCTGTAATTGATTACTGCACTGTGACAGAAATTACATTAACTCTACTCTCACTTCCAGGTGTTGAGAGATGATCTCACAGTCTTAGAGCAGGATGACCTCCTCGGTCATTTCGATTCTGAGCAACTCTTTCATAGAAAACATGGCTTCATGGATATTGAAGTACTGTATACATATATCGGCTTGTCCAATGACCCGAGACTCTGCACTACTCAATACTTGACTGGAACAGCGACACCACTTGAGATGATAAGAATGAGGCGGTGGGCAACTTACATGCTTGCAGTGATGTTGGACAATGTCATTGTGTATTGCATCCAGATGACATATGGATCATATTTCATATTCACCTTTACCAAGGTCAGATTCAAGCACCTCATAGCCCTTTACAGTTGTATTTCATTACATTGCAGAGTTACTGTACTTTCAGGTGATTTATTTGTATGAGGTAGAACAATTGTGTGTCTTCTGTTATCTTTTATTCAGTAGAATGACGTGAAATAAAGTAGATATCAATGTATGACAAAGGTAATGTTTTGGAAAGGCTTGGTTTTAGGCCTAGATTTTGGGCATAGAATGTCATAATGTAAAAAAAAAAATTGTAGCCAGCCGTGCTCCCGCTTGGTGTACGTGGTTCTTGTGTGAGACTTCATCGATGCTGTGTCTTTTTGTGTGATGTAAGTGCCTGTGTGTAGTCATACTGTAACTGCCTCGTAGCTTTTTATTCCATTTGAAGCTGTTTATGCCGCCTGCTTAAAGTTTGATGAGACCTCTGGTAGTAAACGAAGACAGCAAAGATGGGTGCAGAGAGAGACGCAATGCGGAAAAGATATCAAGTCTGTATTTGTGTGGGTGCATCTGGTGGCATGCTTTTACCAAACTGACCCCAGTCTGGCGTGTGTCAGGTGCCTGAATATCCACGTGGGTTATCCCAAATGTGATTTTGCCTATTTTTGAGTGTGTCAACGAGTGGGGGTGAGTGAGTGCGTGCGTGATTGGCATGTAATTATCAGAGTGTCAGTGCATTGGTGCTGTTGGGTCATTCATCCTCTGTCATTCCTCCAACACCCACTCGTACTCCACAAGGCTGAGAGTTCATGATAGTGCATGTGGGTGTAAGAGCTATAGGGCCCCACTCTAAACTTCTCATGCTGGAAGATGTGCATAAATTCTTATGTCTTTTCCCAAGAACACCACAGCACACTGACTAAGCTGGAGGAAGCAGGGTTGGAACCACCAACACTTCAGTTACAGGATAACACCCCCCGACACTCACTGAACTCCCCCCTGTTTTGTCAAAAGCAAACATTGCTGTCCGAAAAGTAAAATGTCACACCAGACACTAACACTGATGTTGTCAGGCATTTATTATCAACTCCTATACCCACTAAATTAGAAAATGTTGTTCGCAGCTGTCAGGGAGTACTTTGGGAGTGTGACCAATCACAGCAGAGTGGGCGTGTCTGTAGGCGGGCTGTGAGTGGAATGAATTAAAAGAGACCTTTTTGTGGGAAGCACAAATCCAAGGAAATACAGATGGAATAGGTGCAGATTCTGGGAGATATAGAAAGTTTTCTGAACGGGTTATTGTGTGCTGCTGCTCTATAGGGGTCCACAAAAATTAGCGTAATAGGTCACCTTTAAGAGAGATTAAGGAACTTTCTGAGAGCACCTCTTGAGCAAAGAGGGGACAGAATGTTTAATCTTAGTGAGGAGGTAGGATTGACCCCATTGATAGGTTTGACACAGTTTTGAGCTGTGATTGGTTGTCCCAAAAATATATATATATATTATATTATATATATATATATAATATTATAGGGGTGTTATTTCATGTCTAGAGGCTCTAATAATGTAAAGAAACCTATTTAAAAGGTCCTTAAGAAGTTTTCTGTGCGCTCCAAAAATATTATATTTATAATGAAGGAACCCTACTTTGCTTGTCAGGGTCGGGTCCAATTAATGCAATTAATGCACAAAAGATAAACAATCTACTCTGAAAAGTCTGCCATAAACATATTACTGGGACTAATATATAAATACAATTTTTTATTATAAACTTTTATCTTAGCATTAAAAAATTATATTTATATGTATAATATATATAATATATATTTAATAATATTATATAATATATATGTACCCTACTTTGCTTATCAGGGTCGGGTCTGGAACCAATTAACTGCAAGGGATTAACAAATAACTAACAAGTGATTACTGTACCGTCTTGCATCATTCACACAGTAAACAGTCCTGACAATTTTGACAAGTGAAATATGTTTGCGAATGGTGTCATATTGTTTGTGGAATGCTAACTCAGTCGTTCCATCCAAAGTCAACACCGTCCTTGACTCATGTTTGTCATTGTCACAAAACCTTTTCAGTTTAAACTCCTAAAAATTATAAAGCATGAGTACATTCCCATAAATTGTCAAACTAAAGTGGATGAAACTGGATGTAACCCAAAGCTGCAACATTTTAGACAAATGAAATCTAGAAAGGCTGCCAGAACGCATACAACTGTGTGTTATACTTTGATGCAGTGCTTCTTCATGTAAGCTAATCCATTAGTGTATCTCCATTTCTGGAAGAAAATATTACTGCTTTAATTGGGTCAAGTCGTTTAATTCGATTACAGCGTTGGGTTAGTATTTTTTCCCTCATTGTGGCTCTCATTCATAAACAAGCACATTCTTACTATGTAAGAACTATGTATTTGTAGCTAGGGGACTGGGGTTCGATTCCCACCTCGGACATCTCTGGTTGGAGTTTGCATGTTTCCTCCCACAGTGGCGACTCCAAATTGTCCATAGGTATGAATGTGAGTGTGAATGGTTGTTTGTCTATATGTGCCCTGTGATTGGCTGGCGACTAGTCCAGGGTGTACCCCGCCTCTCGTCCGAAGACAGCTGGGATAGGCTCCAGCAAAAAATTCACAAATAAAAATGTAAAAAATCAATAGTTACGTGGCCCCTAATAGATACTACTATAAAAATGAATTACTTCCTAACCTGGTCGCATCCCTCACATAAAAGGGACATGTGTTTACAAGAGTCAGGCTTGTTTTGTAAGCTCAATGACATCCCCATTGGGGAATCCTGTAAGATAACTACCTTGCAACAGACCAGAAAATGATCATTGATAAACCACCATGAGGTACAGCGCTGTGACTCCATAACAACACTGTTCTAAATATAGCACTTCAATTACTGTTATTCTTCACTTTAACGTACAAATAAAACTTAATTGTTTATGGATGTGTCTGGCAGGCCATTGCTTGCGTCTGTGTCCACATAGCTGACTTTGATGCAGCTCGTCTTGGCTCAATGTCAATTTACCATCCTACTGTGTTTGACCAACTCGGGGTGAAATCTTTCTTTTCACTTCACCCTCCCATGACTTGGAAGAGCATAAATTATACAGAAAGCAAATGAATACTACACCTTAACTCATCATTTGTGTAGTGTAGACAACAACTTGTCAAAACAAAACATTTTACAGTTTGGATGGATGGGGGTCACACCACCCTCAAGCACATGACCCGATGGAAAGTGGAAACCCTTTCAATAATTTGTTACTAATAATGGGCCATAGTAAACCACAAAAAAAATTATTTGTAATTAATTTTTGAAAAGCTGCATTAGAATGAGGGAGCGGTATTTGAACCACCATCCAGCGAGGGCCGGCCCTATTTGACATAGAAACAGAATGATGTTTCAGAATGACTCACTTTTTTTCCATTCATCATTTATTTATGCAGATAAACCTCATTGAGATTAAAAATCTCTTTTACAAAAGTGACCTAGCCAAGATAGCAGCAAAAGTTTCTGACATGACATTTCCAACATGCAATACAACATTGACATCAAATTAAAAACAATTACTTTGGCCAAGCCCATACATTTCACGATCCTTTAAAATAACTTTAAATTCTCCTAATGTAATAAGTTAAGAAAAATTTAGTTCATTTTGAAAATAATTCCATGCAAAAGGCAACGATTGGAATGCTGTCTTACCTAACTCTGTTCTGACTCTAGGAACTACCATTAGTATGTTTTTCTGAGAGCGGAGAACATACTGTTGTTGGTATTTATGCATGTATGTACAGAGGTAAGATGGTAGGAGCCCAAGAATACATTTATAGATAACCAACCAATGGGTTCACCTGCAAACGTACAGGGATGGAAACTCAGCTGCAGCATACAAAGTACAATGGCGAACACCAATGCCATGGCCAGTCATGAAGCGTAAGGCAGAGTGGTAAACAGTGTCTAGCTTTTTTAAAAGATGATTTGATTCATTCATCAAAAGAAGGTCACCATAATCCAGCAAAGGTAAATAAAAAGCAGCAGAATTTAAACGATTTCTTGTATAAAATGAGAAGATTTATTTCTGAAGAGGAAACTGAGTTTTAGCTTCAGTTTGTGTACGAGATGCTCAATGTGTTGTTTAAAGGACAGTTTTTCGTCAATAATAATAACCAAGTACTTGTATGATGAGACCATTTGAATTTCTTTCCTTTCAGTTGTTTTGATGTTAGGGAACTGAGAGGGTAGCCGTTTTATATTTGAGAAAACCATAACTTTATATTTTTCTGCATTTAACACCAGCCTAAGCTGTTTTAGATGTGACTGGACAGCATCGAATGCAGACTGTAAGAAGTAAAAGGCTTTTTCAATTCAAGCAGAGGAGCAGTAGATGACTGTATCTGCATAAAAAATGAAAAGATGCGTTCAATACGTTTTGACAAAGATTGTTCACATAAATAGAAAATGGCAATGGACCAAAAACAGCGCCTTGGGGTACTCCTTTAGTTATCGGCTATTGGTTTGCTCACTTCAAAGATTCATTCATTCATTCAAAGATGTGTGACAAAATTTCTGGTTTTAAGGTCAAGGTCACATACCACCAAAAACAAATCAGCTGAGTGGGTCCACTACGAAGTGCACCAACTACAGTGAAATCTGAATGTAAAAATAATAGTATTGGTCTTGAGAAGCAAGGACGTTTTCGGTATTGTGATTGTAAATACATATGTCATTAATACACTGCCCAATAAAAGTCTGCATGTTTTTTCTCTTCGTTTCATTTCTAAAAAAGCTGCACAACCTTCTGACTTGATCTGTAGCACAGTGAGCTAGTACACAATTACCTACAGGGACCACTATGCCCAAGCAACATTAATACAACTCTTTTTGTACAAAACTAATTTCATGCCGTATTTTCCTTCAATGTCGTGACTGTGGTATTTGTTCCTAAGTGAAGCTTGCAGCAAAACGTTACTTCATTGCAAGGCAGCATCGCTCCTTTTATTTCTTAATGTCCCTCAACAAGTGACATTAAGTGGAATGGCACAGGTGAACATGGTTGCATGTTGACGCTGCATAGAAAGAGGTTAGCTTATCTGCTGGAGTGCTTTGCATGCAAACATGATAGGGATCAATAGGAGTCCGAAGCAGAAAGCAAACATAAAGGGCACAGAAATGGAAAGATAGACTCGTTTCACCCGTTTTAAAGGCCACATTTAGTGTTATTCCACATACAAACTGAGATGAGGATGAAGAGAAAAGGTTGCTCTTCCTCCTCATTCCCATCTATCTTTAATGTTATCAAACTCCTTTATCTTGTTGATAGCTGCTACAGATTCAGCATCTCTGCTTATTTTCACCTATCTTTCTATTCTGCATGCCCTTTCTTCTCCTACTTCCTCGTTCACCTCTGCCCCCCCTCCCCAACCCCTCCTTGCAGGTTGTCTCATCTAATCTCCTCTTATGGTGTCGTCCCCGACCCCACCCGGCTCACCTCTATCTGCGATCAATGACAAACTTGGCACGGGGCTTACTTACTTTGTTTTTGGATTGATCAGCTCCACTGTGGGAAATCTTTCGTCAAGATGACTTTCTGAGCTGTTTTTGCTAATTGTGCTAATAAATCACACCGCATGCGTCAATGGGAAGTATGAGCCATTGACAGCAGATAAAATTAACTTGAACTAATGGAGCGCCTGCTAAGTGACATTATCTAACGCAATTTATTCAACAAGGCTAATTCCAGAAATGCACACATCTCAATTTAATTTTTATTTTTGCTGGCATCTACTTCAGGTACGCCATTTATTTATTAAAGTGAATTACACACCTGGCGTTAATTAGTCATGGAGAGAAATGACCATAAAATAGCATCAATGCAATGACCACACTGGTTGTGTGGAGATCTACACGTTGCCAGTCACAAAATAAAACACATCAAAGTATCTCTAATAGTGATGAAGATGCACATAAACAATATTTTTTGGGGTGTTTTTCATAAAAAATCTTCAAGCAAAACAAACTTATTTCATTTGGATTGGTTGAAATAATGTATAAAATAATGCATGATATATGAAATGTATGTAATGTAAGAAAATAAATATTACTAAAAGGAAAAAGGGGGGCTTCACAGCGGTCGAGTGTGCACAGACCTCACAGCTAGGAGACCCGGGTTCAATTCCACCCTCGGCCATCACTGTGTGGTGTTTGCATGTTCTCCCCGTGCATGCGTGGGTTTTCTCCAAATTGTCCATAGGTATGAATGTGAGTGTGAATGGTTGTTTGTCTATATGTGCCCTGTGATTGGCTGCCGACCAGTCCAGGGTGTACCCCGCCTCTTGCCGGAAGACATTTGGCATAGACTCCAGCACGTCCGCGCTAGAAAATGAATGAATAGATAAACAGTGGGGTTAAAATGGCAGTAGAAGTGATAGGACAAGTAAACAAATAGTGAGTGTGAGGGAAGGGGAATCACGCCGATGTCCAAATGGCCTAGATACAAATGGCCTAGTGTGTGTACTCCCCAAGATGTCTCGTGTAGGTACTTAATTAAAGCTCCAAGCATCGTTATCAGTACAGTTCCAAATTAATAACATGCAAACGAGATGTGTCAAAGTGCTTCCATCTTACACTGACATTCATTCATTCATTTTCTACCACTTATCCTCATGAGGGGTGTGCTGGGGCCTATCCCAGCTGTCTTCCGGCAAGAGGCGGGGTACACTCTGGACTGGTCACCAGCCAATCACATATAGACAAACAACCATTCACACTCACATTCATACCTATGGACAATTTGGAGTCACCAATTAACCTCGCATGTTTTTGGAATGTGGGAGGAAACCGGAGTACATGCAAACTCCACACAGAGATGCCTGAGCTGGGAATTGAACCCGCGTCTCGCAGCTGTGTGACCTGCACTCCACCATACAGCCTGGTTTCATATATATAATGAAAAAAGAAAAAAATCCAAGATTTCACAGCCCAGCTTGCTCCCGCCCACAGTCCAGTACTGGTCTGCAGTCAGAGGGTTTGAAACACCCAGATATGAAGTTACGATTGTTGAATCTTCGTCTTTGCTGTTCTCTTCTTTTCCAATGTTATCTCCTAATCTTGCCTCCTCCCATCTCTTGACTTTGTCCACTCATCCCTCAGTCTCCTATCTCCTCATTTACTTCAATGAAAGGGCACAAAAAAGGGTAACACTCCAAAGCCTTTGATGTGTGAAGTCCAGGTCGAGCTTCTCACTTTCAAAGTAAAAAGGGAAGGGAAACAGAGAAGGGGAGTTATTGCTTGTTCAGACAAAAGTCGAGCTCGGAGCTTCGGCAGCTTCAGCCCACTGCCTTTTTATTTCTCTGTATCCCTCTTCACACCATTCTATCTTTTCAGCAGGCCATCTAGTTTGAGCTGTAGGATCAATAGAACAGTTCTGTGTGAAGAAGCTATTGAAAAACTAAGACGCAGTGCCCACCAGTCGAGATGATGATCGCCGGGGAAATAGACAAGAAATGCTGATGAAACGTTGGCTTCTTATACATTTAAGGATATTGAATGAGAATATAATGCAAAGCCCCATTATCTAATGTAACTTACATACTTACAACGAATTGTGAGTGGCTAAACCACAGATCAGTATCGTGTCAGACTGTAAATAAAAGACAGACAATAAAACCATTTACATGAAAAAAAAATTATATGTCTATCAATATACTGGCCACTGTCAGTCATGCAGCGAGAAGACAAAAAGCTACCTTGAAGGGTACATTCCCGAAAGCCGCACATGGTTTGATTGGTGTAGACACTGATTGATTGCTATTAGCTTCTCTACTGGCATCATCAAGTCAGTCGGTGTCCTCACCAGGGAGACTCTGACTGACAATGTAGTAAAAAAGGACCTCAAATGTGACAGTTCGCAAAAGTGTGAATTATTAAGTGTTTCTCTTACTGTAAAGGAGAACTTCAAACTCAATCGCAGGTCATACATTTTGGAATTTGAGTCACATTTTTGAAAAACGTAGAGCCGGAAATTTTCATCATATTGCATAAAAAAACTGAACCCCCACATATCACTTCCTGTCCTCCCGCCACTCAGCTCCCTTTGGGAAGCCACATGAGCCTTATATATATTTTAGATTTATATTTCTTACTAACTCCTAGGTCTACGACTGGGTAATACAAGTGTAACTGTGTAACTATAGGGCTCTGATGATGTTAAAAACAGGTTTTCTATCTACAAAAATATTTGATTTATAAATACAGACTACTACTTCCCGACAGAACATTCATTCATCCTCACAAGGGTCGCGGGGGTGCTGGAGCCTATCCCAGCTGTCTTCGGGCGAGAGGCGGGGTACACCCTGGACTGGTCGCCAGCCAATCACAGGGTAGATATAGACAAACAACCATTCACACTCACATTCATACCTATGGACAATTTGGAGTTGCCAATTAACCTAGCATGTTTTTGGAATGTGGGAGGAAACCGGAGTACCCGGGAAAAACCTGTGCATGCGTGAGGAGAACATGCAAACTCCACACAGAGATGGCTGAGGGTGGAATCGAACCCTGGTCCTCCTAGCTGTGAGATCTATGCGCTAACCACTTGCTACTGTGCCGCCCCCGACAGAACAGTGTAGCCAAAATTAAGAAAAGAGAAGAAAGTGGTCCATTTGTGTGTATTTCTCAAGGATGGTAGCATATCACCAGCAAGTTGGAACAGCCACAATAGAACTACAAGGATTCCCATAAGTGGGGTTTGATTGACAGGTCTTGAACATGGCAAAATAATGCACCACCAAGGAGTACACAGATATACCGCACATGCGTGTGCACTGCATTTTCTTCCTTTCCCAGGTGTGTGAGTGTGTTGGTTTGTGTGTGAGTAGTGTCAGAGTGAGGAGGAGGAAGGCCTTGCTATTATTTTCACAGTGAGTGGGAGGGCTGTTGAAATGGAAGTTGGAGAAATGACTAAAATAGAGTTGAATTTGGTCATTCAACTAACAAGCTGCTTTCAGCCACTTTTTAGACATGTACTGTTTGAATTGGTGAGGTCATCTGGAGGTTTGTCACTCTTCTACAACTCATTTCTATGAAAAAAATGAAATTCAGAGTAAATTTTTTAAAGTTTTTTTAAGACAATCCCCATTGGCTGTAAACACGGCAGTGTGCATGCCAAGGCATTAGCAATGTCACTTTGACTACCCTTGAATATCTCCATACGGTGGCTGGACTTACCGTAGGAGAGAGGCTGAGGAACTCAGATTCGAGCTACTGCTCCTTCACATCAAGAGGAGCCAATGGCTCGGACATCTAGTCCAGATGCCTCCTGGATGCCTCCCTGGTGAGGTGCTCTGGGCATGCCCAGCTGGAAAAAAAGCCCCCGGCCAAACATATATACGCTGGAGGGAAGGGATTATGTCTCACAGCTGTCCTGGGAAAGCTTTAGTGTCCTCTCAGTGGAGCTGGAAGTGGTGGGTCTGGTCTTCCTGACTGAGACTGCGGCCCCCATGACCCAAACTCGTATAAGCGCAAGAAAATGAAATGTAATAGTGATGTAGTAGTTCACAAAGCCGATGTTAACATTGCTTATGCGATCAATTCAAAGATAACGATGAAACATGTGTGGGCATAAGCAGGAGCCTTGTGGTGCTGCATTTTTAAATTGTCACTTTTTATACAAGAGATCACCAACACGTCAACTGCGATCAATCAGTCAATATTTGGCACATTGCCAGTTGAGTGCAAAATAATAGTATCACATTAGTACCCTACCTTCTTGGAGAGTGACTAACTGGCTTTATAGTCGCTGATGATCACATCACAAGCCTCAAACTCACCACACGCTGCCAAGTGTTTGGCCTCAAATGCCACACCAATCTAAAACTCTTTAAAGCACCGCCATGATGAAACATTTTTTTGAGGCTTGTTTTGCAGGGTGAAGAACTTATATCACTCTTGCAAAAGACAGGAAGTCCTACACACGGCACACATGCTTGTGGAGTTGAACGGCGGAGGGGATCGGCGTTTTAAAGTTTCGCCTAATGTCAATACCATGCTTTTTCATTGATGTCGTCCAATACCAATCTGTGGCCGATCAATCGGAACACCCCTAATATATATATATGTATATATATATATATATATATATATATATATATATATATACATATTGTACATATAAAATTGATGGATGGGTAGTTTATTTTAGCCTAACAGCGTGTCCTGTAAACGAAATACAAAATGAGTTTGATGAGGCAGAACAAGTTTTTGAATCGCCACATGGCTTCCGTTTGAACCTGAACAGCAAGCAACCAGAAAGCAGATACGCATGCTAATTAAAAAGATGATAAATGTAGTCACCTCCTCATGAACTAGCGCTGAAGGAGCCTCAATTAATGTGTCTCCTAAAACAGCTCCTGATATCCAAACCTGAGTCAGCATCTGCCTTGTGTCCTGTTTTACCGCACACAATTTCTAAATTAGTTGAAGGTGTCAACTTATTTTCTACGTCCAATGTCAACATGGAGCTCAGTCTGTTTCCTCTAAAGAAATAAGACAGAAAATAAAAAAAAAGAAATACAGTAAAGTCTCGTTATATCGATATCGGTTAAAACGAATTACTACTTATTACGATACTATTTTCATTTCCCGGCAAATTTCTAGTCTTTTATGATATAATTAGCTCCGTTAGTACGATACACGGTTATTATGATAATCCGGTTACTAGGATGCCCTTTTCATCTCCCGCCAGCCAATTTGGTCTGCTTATATCGATACAAAAGCAGCTTAAATCAATCTTTGCTTAAGGATTTCAATACCAAAAAAGAACACGGCGAACGGCTGCTTCCAGTCAACTTTATTTTTCACACTTCCACCACCAGAGTGCAGCACACACAGCGGAAAACACCCGTCCCTCGCGCCTACCCCTCCGGGTGGCAACACCTTCCCTATCGATAGTTCCGGGGTGAATTATGTCCCGGTAACCGTAAATCACTACAGCGTAAGTTTATTTTTATTTACTGTAGTACAAAATGTATTGTAGTACAAAAGCATGCTAGATACGCAATCCATGAACTCAAGGAGAAAATGACATGCCATATCAAAGATCCGCCCACTTTTAATGCAGTTCGGCGCAGGATCGGATATATGGATAGTCCGGTTATATCGGTATTTTTTCCGACTCCCGAGAATATCGATATAACGAGACTTTACTGTATAAATAAACCTTAATAAATACACAATACATCCCCCCTACTACCAGCCCAGTTGTAAACACTCACTGCAGTTCAGCCTTTTAATTGTAATATTTAATCTGACAATAGTTTTAGTGTGTGATTTCATATTTAGCTGCGACCTGAACTGAACTTGCAACTTGCTTTTTTACAGTAAAACTAAAACCAAACAGAAGAAGTAATTGATAATGACAAGATTTAAATTTTAAGAATGATTGTTTCAATGACACACTTTCATTTTCAACAAAAAAAGGTAGTTTCATTTGACAGGAAATGTTTCTCTGTATGACAAACGATTGTCACATGCATTTTTCATACGAGGTATGGGTCTATTTTGTTGGCACTTTTCTTCTTGCATGTCACAAGAATTAGAAAATTCCAAAAACATTGCTGGAGGCTTATTGGAATTAAAAAGCATAATTAAAGAAATGAGAGGTGGAAGCGGCATCCCTGAGGAACAGATGGAGAGGCGAGAGGAAGTAGCAGGAGAGGGAGATGAAAGCCAAAATGTATGAGTGGAACACCCCTGAGATTCACACAGAATAAGCACAGTCTCCCATGATAAACTGGTGCGGATGCATATGTATATATATATATATATATATATATGTTTTTTTGTTAGTCAATGACAACACAAATGAGCACAAAATGACAATTCAAATGATCAATTTTCCAATATGAATAATAACTTATTCACTGCTAGTCATTTTCAGAGCTGCATACTGCCAGAGTTAGTTAAAAAAAAAGTTTATTTCTAGCCTTTGGGGTCTTTATAAATTGGCAGTAGAACTTAGGGTGGTTTCAGTGAAAACAGAGAAATTTTGCTTTTTTCTTCAGTGAAGCAAATTCAAGCAGAACTGTCACTAACGTCCATATTATTGGTTTTAGTGACACCTGCCTGAAAATATATGTTTACTTCTTTGAAACAACAAAAACAAAAAAAAAAAATCATGACAAATAATTACATTTAATCCCAGATTAAGACTATAATACAAAACATAACACAAAATAATCATATATTTACAGATTTTTGCATCTCTTTGAACTATTTACAGATGTGCGCATATGTAAACTATAGACAAACTATAAACTATAGACATATGTGCACACTTGCGTTCATAGATTCTGGCGTCCCAAACATCACACTTATTCTTCATGATTGCGAGAGAGCCACAGCCAGACAAACTCTGTGCCAGTGGCAGCTGCCTCTACTTTTGTCTCTGCTGGATTTGTCTCCATTTCCCTCTGCACATTTCAGCAACTTCTGTCTTCTTTATATTCAAGCGGTTGCTGCTGATCGGAGGAAAATAGAACTGTTGCCCTCTGCTGGGTCAGAATGGCAGTGCCTACAAATCTTTGATCTGTAGCTCCCGTGGAAAAAAAGCAAAATACATTCATCGACGTCTTTGGCGGTAAATGAGTTAAAAGACAAAAGAGTCCATCCCTGCATCGCTCGGTGTGAAAAAGTGATCGCACCCTAAACCTAATAACTGGTTAGGTCACCCTTAGCAGCAACAAATGCAATCAAACTTTTGTGATAACTTGCAGTGAGTCTTTGTGGAGGAATTTCTGCCCACTCAACATTCAGAATTGTTGTATTTCATCCACAATGGAGGGTTTTTTTCCAGCATGAACTGCCTTTTTAAGGTCAAGATATCTTTTTCTTTCTCCTTGGGCTTTTCCCTTCAGGGGTCGCCGCATCAAACCTCCATCCTCCTCCATCCAACCCTGTCTCTCTGCATGTCTCTCTCACACAGGTACCCTCATGTCCTCCTTCACTACATCCATAAACCTCCTCTTTGGTCTTCCTCTATGCCTCCTACCTAGCAGCTCTAAACGCAGCATCCTTCTACCAATATATTCACTCTTTCCTCTGGACATGTCGCAACCATCTCGGACCGTTTCCGAGGACCCTAACATGTAATGTCCTTCTGATGTACTCGTTGCTGATCCTATCCATCCTGGTCACTCCCAATGAGTACCTCAGCATCCTCATCTCTGCTACCTCCAGTTCTGCTTCCTGTCTTTTCCTCAGTGGTACTGTCTCTAGACCAAACAACATGGCTGGTCTCACCACAGTTTTGTATCAAGAAACATGCATTTTTTTACATGACTGTATGAAAACCTGAGCTTTTTGATTATCAATACAACCTGTTAATTAATTCATTGTTAATTCAACCTTAAGTGTTGTTTGCACTTGATTCAAATAAAATGTGAATGCATTTGCCATTTATTGTTATTTACTTGTTTGTTTCATATCCATATTTGATATATACTAGATTCCCCTAAAAACAACAACATGAATCTAGGAAACTTCACCTGGACTTTACAATATCCACTTATTTATTTCACAGTCAGACTGGTTGAATGTTTGGCTAAAAAGTTACGGAATTGATTTCAAGTTACTGGATTATTTTGGATCGATTCATTCTAAATGAACTAATACCGTATCGGCAAACATAAATTGTGATACAAAGTCAATAAAGTACTAATTTTGCGCTCACCACATGGGGCCAAATATTATTTATTTACCCCTTGGTAGCACAAACTAGCAGTCCCAACATGAACATGCTCCTTTCATCCTGGCTCATCCTAAAGCACAGGGACTTTGTTTTTGTTTGATTCCCCCAAACTCCTATTTGTTAGTGTTGGCAATCCTGCAGAGGAAAAAAGAAAGTATGAGAGAGGGAATAAAAGGAGTGGAAGAGCAACTGCTGATGAAGAAGTAAAATACAAGCAGATTGGCAGAATAGCCAGAAAGGAAGAGTGAGTCAGTTGGTTTTCTGTAAATATAAGGTACAGTTGTACTGAAATGTGTGTATTTGTGGTGTGGGACTGTGATCTGCTTTATTAATCCACCCCAACCCCTACCACCAACAACATGGATTACTGGTCTCAATCTGCCTGGGTCACTAGCACTCAAACACACGCTGGTACACAAACGCATCACACACATATACACGTAAATATGTCAGGAGTTTTAAGTACTGCAGTGTTGACAAGAAATATGTTAGATCTATTGTTTGGGGAGTTCCATTCTCAACCACAAGACATTTACACACACACACACACACATTCACATACAGTGCTTCCTGAGGGCAGTGTGTGTGACACCATTCTTTGTTCTGTGTTCATTGATCCGCTGCTGAAAAAGTCAGACCACTCGAGCTGTGACACAACCTTGGCTCATACACACTCCTATACTCATATACACTCTTATGCTTACACTCTTATAAAATGCACATTTGTGCACAAGTAACTGCCGTCAGCAGCTGTATAATGGACTTCTGATGTAGGAGGTGTGCCGACCAAAACATGAACCCTGAATTGGGTGGTTTTCAGGTCTACTCTGAAGGACAGAGAAATAAAATATAGGTCCGTTCATCTGTTCTCTACTGCACCCCCATCAATGCCAAGAACATTGTTTGCTTCACATGGATGCAAAATACAGGTGTTACAATCGCAGTATATTATTAATATGACATCACACTGCTGGTTACTATAATGAAGACCTGGGTTCAAATTTCTGTTTGGGCATCTCTGTGAGGATAATGAGGATAAGCGATCCAGAAAATGGATGGATGGATGGAAAACTGCAGACTTGTGGCCAGAGTAAAGAACTGATTGGGGGAAGAGTGACTGAAGATATAAATATAGGTAAGTATAAGTATAAAACTTCAGTTCTATATAAAACATTATCACATTTAATGAAACACGACATGGCCAAGTGCAACACAAAATGTACAACGATGCATTTAAAGCTCAAACTAATAGTCAGAAGAACATAAAACTATTTGACATCACAAGAGTGTTGACATATTAAATAAAATATGCATCAAGTGCGACAACATTATTGTTCAAATTCTAGAGAAAACAACACATTTCCACTCGACAATGCAGCGCACATTGCGAGACACTATAAAAACCAACAGTGAACCACGGAAACCCGGAAGAAACACAACGGACAGAATTAAAGTACGGTAAAATATGAGGAGTGTGTGTGAATGTGTGTTTGTAGGGTGGGGGTTGGAAGATGAATGGATGGCAGTAAGGCTGGATGGTGGTGGATGGGCTCTGGAAAATGAAATTGGATTGAAAGAAAGGAAGGTGAATATGCTAGGAAGTGCAAAGCTACACAACAAGGCTGAAAGGGAAAAAATATGCTGAATTATTTACAGTACAAGTAAAATTGTCAGTCTAATCTTCACATATGCTTGATAAGAGCAGATCTGGTGTGTGTGTGTGTGCGCGCATGTGTGTGCACGAGAAAGACAGACAGATAGCAAAGGCTAAGCGGACAGCAATTGCTGCACGAGGCCAAGCCTATATAGATCATATCCCAATCACCATATTATTGCCTTCAGCTCAGGATGTTAAGACAGATGGGTAGTTTTACTACCTTTTCTAATTCAAATACACACACACATGCACACACACACACACAGTGCACTGATTTCCCTCCTATTTTTTTTTTATATCATGCATTTGGGTCGCCCTATATGAAATTCAATTTCCTGTCTAGAGGTGTAAACATATCGATGCTAATAATTGTATAGAATTGGTTAAATAGAATTGTAGACTGATAGGGCCAGGAAAAGAGATACACACAAGAGGGCAACACAGCGAGCAAAACAAGCACTACAAATATGAGGTAACTGACACATGTGGCTGTGCTGCAACTATGGGTGCTGCACTATTATGCCCCACAGTCTCCACATTCCTAGAGTGGCTGTGTTTTTTTTTCTTCAGTTTCCAGCTTTACTGTTTTAAAGTACAGAATAGGTTTGATAACTCATTTATTAGAAATAAAGGACACGTCATTCACATGAAGCAGATACTTTGAAGCAAACCTGAATTTAATTAGATGCATGTTTTGTCGTAATATGAGTGCCTGGGAAATAAACTGTTCAATAATTGATCTGTAATAAAATAACATAACAAATAATATGAATGTAAAGGAAGTGTGGTTAGCATCACTAATTCATTCCAGAAGACCCTAACCGAGAGTGTGAATCAAATATTTTTTTTTATTTTATTTGGGCAAATATATGGAACATTACAGTGCATTTCTTACATCAATCAAAATATAACTTTCCATTATTTACATTTGTATTCAACTATCTGATCACAAGCCCAAAAGGAGTAGGCTGAAGCAAAAGCTTATAAATGCCTACCCCTTTTTGCAAGATATAATCATGTTCATGCCACAGTTTCCCCCTGTTATTATTATCATTGTAATATTATTATTGTTATTATTGTTTTTTATTGTTTTTATGTTTTTTATATTTTTATTTTCCCATAACAAATCATGTAAATACAATTAATTCATTCCAGAAAGCCAAAAAATGTAAACACAACATTAGTTCTTATAGTTTTACAATTATTGCTTTAAATGCAGAAAAAAAACCAACATACTTACATACACTGTAAATGATGAGGCACCATCTCACCAAGCAGAAGGGAATAAATAAAGATGGCAGAAAAGTCGAACCGCAATGATTTTGATAGGTGATCAATTAGATGCACAGGCATTGATTGGTTTAGCCTGTGGCAAGCTGTTGCGAAGCCCATGGAAACAAGGGATAAAGTGTCAGTTCAATAGGGGAAGCACACATTTGTTTGTAAATACAGCAAAATTCTGTTTTTTTAACGAGATGGTTGGCAACCCTAATAAAGAACCAGAACCACACAAATCCATAGCCAGAAGCGCTACAAGAAGCCATAAAAAAGCAGCCATAGACTACTAAAGTAGGTGGTATAAGTTTGCCACAACAAGCAAATCATTGTTAGTTTTCTCAAGCCCTTTTGAGGTGAATTTAGTATGTATTACAGCTTTATATGTGCTTTTCAAAGAAAAACTTTCTCTAATGCCACCTTTACATTACCTCCACCATCCCCCCTGCATTAGTTCTTGACTTTTAAAAAGTTTGTGGAAGAGTTTGAACTCAGATTCAACCCGTTCGCGAATTTGTGAGCACTAAAAACAACTTGCCAATGGGGCTTGATGGAAGCGAGAGACACACTTGGATGGTAGATGGTGCATAGCTGAGGAAAACAAGGGAATCGTTAATGTTATTTGTTTATTGGCTTGTTGGCTAGCAAACCTTACAAGACGTTCCTGAGATTCAGAATATAGTGAGTTTAACATTTGCCTCAAATAGAATATTGATCAGAACCCTGTTTAGTTCATCAGATGGAAAAATGCCATTGCTCTTCTTCTCTTCACCTACTGTCAGCATGCATCCACTTTCCAGTACGGAGTGTACCCCGCCTCTTGACCAAAGCCAAGAATGGGAATGAATGATAAAAAAAAAAAAATCCCAAGAGAGAAAGTCGTGTGGACCCACTTAAGCACACAACTCTGCTACTGATGCTTTCTATTTACAGTGTCAGCCACAATAACTTCACTTAGTGTGGCAGACATGTCAAGTCACTACACTCCATCATTATATTTCCAGGTGTCACTATGTGCGGTGAGAGGCAGCTGTCTCCGTACTTCACACACACACACACACACACACACACACACACGGAAAACCACTTTGTTTGCTGGGTTTCAAAAGCTGTGGAATTTGTTACACTTTCAGTATTCTCCCTTCTAACTGACCTTTATGCAAGCTGCCTATCCTGACATGTAGCGGTGCAGGATGGCAGCTGCCTACTCCCCATTAAAATGGATACCTGCTTATATTATATGCCAATGACCAGCCAGGTGTATCGTGGTGGATGCATTTTGTTTGTGTGTGCATGTGTGTGTGTGTGTTTGCTTCAGCGAAAAACAAAGAAACCTCAAAGTAAAGTTAGGCCAGGTATGAAAAATATACAGTTCAGGTTATGGCTGATCCATCCAGCTATTTTCTATGCCGCTTATCATCCCTAGGGTCGTGGATATGCTGGTGTTTCAAGTTGTTTTATTATAATAAATACTAATATCGCGAGTCCATCATTTTCAACAGGTTTTAAAGGCATTTTTTTCACTGTTGCAACAAGGACCAGATCTAAGCAATATCATAGGACACCACTTTAAGATGGAACACCACTTTGCTTTTCCTTTCATGAGGAATGCAACAGGAGCGTGGCAGCTTCACACATTCTTCATATTGGTGTTTTCAGTCTTTAAGGTGGTGAAAAATATATATTTTTTACGCCCTGAATTTGAAGGACCGCTGTCGCTTCAACTGAGATGCCAGACTTTTGCTCCGCCCATCCTCCCTCCTCATGCATGCAGGGATGAAGTAGATACAGTGCAAAACAAAGTAAATATCGGTATTTTTAAAATATTGATATAGTCCAACCCTAGTTCAGCTTATATAACCAAGGACTCCAATGCAAATACCGTGCGAATATGGCCCCCTCAAGGTGGCAAGCCACATAGGGATGATATAAGAGCAACTTTAATAAGTACAATGAGGCCATACCATGACATCATTGCCACATCATTGATTTGCTGTCCTCGATCTCATGTTTAATCTTCCTGCGGAAAAGCCCAATATTTCAGGACCAATAAGTGCTAATAGCTTATTGAGCCATCCTATGTAGCTATATTTTTACCTATGCATCTTAAGACCTAAACAGAATCACACACACTACATAAAATGCACCCATTTTTCACTGACTACCATAGTAAGTGAGAATGACATACAGGATGGATGTATACATTTGGTAGTATTCCATACAGGCATGGCCAAAAATGTAGATCATAATTGCATGTTTTGTTTTTTGGCAATAACCCCAACTGTTATATTCCTTATGAAAATATCTAACAACTCTGAAAAACATCCCGGACCGGACTCTGCCTTCAACATTCACAGAATCAGACCATGCAAGGTAGTAAAATAATAACAAATATTCATTCATTTTCTACCGCTTATCCTCACGAGGGTCGCGGGGGTGCTGGAGCCTATCCCAGCTGTCTTCAGGCGAGAGGCGGGGTACACCCTGGACTGGTCGCCAGCCAATCACAGTGCACATATAGACAAACAACCATTCACACTCACATTCATACCTATGGACAATTTGGAGTCACCAATTAACCTAACATGTTTTTGGAATGTGGGAGGAAACCGGAGTACCCGGAAAAAACCCACGCGTGCACGGGGAGAACATGTAAACTCCACACAGATATGGACGAGGGTGGGATTGAACCCTGGTCTCCTAACTGTGAGGTATGCGCACTAACCACTCGAACGCCGTGCAGCCCCCATAATAAATATGATTAATTATATATAATATGACAACATCTTGCATATATGTTTACATGTAGCCTGACATACAATAACATTGTTTACAGACGTAGTATCTCATATAATCATGAAGCCAGCCAAGCAAATATCTCCCAGTAGTTCTCTTTGTCTTTTTTGCTCCTTCACCCCCTCTGGTGCAACCAGCTGTCTCGTAGCAACAGGATCTCAAACACATATGCACACACTAGTATTCGGAAAATGTGTATCTACGTGTCGCTAAATACAGTATTGTGTCACAAAAAACACGTCATATCAAAAAAATGGCTTCAAAGAATCTCCCAGCTGACAGTATTTTGAATGCAACATTCTCCCTGACTCAACTCTGAATGAATAAAAAAGATGCCACTGGGATGAATGTCTTGGCAAATGGAAAAAGGAAATGTAGTAAAAAAAAACAACTCTTGAGGATTTTGGTGCGGTCGTGCATGTTGAGGACGGTTGTTGCATTTGGCCGGCGTTGAGTCAGCCCGGCTGATCCACCTGTTGAATTCAGGTGCCACCGGAGTGTCTCAGCCACAGTTGAGCCTGTGTATGTGAAATCCCTGACAACATCCAGTTGGTATTCACTGATGGTGATGGAGGGTGGGTTTTTTCCGTGCCTTGATTGAGGATGTTAGACTTCCTTAGACAATAGTCTGGGAGAAACGATCAATGAGCCTCTGGAGGTGGTCTTGCTGCCTAGCTGCCAAAGCAGTATCATCTGCAACCCACATATCACATTTAAGGACTTTGTGGATCTTAGTTTTGGCCTTCAACCTGAAAATGTTGCTGTATGAACGCGCGTAGAGTGTGTTTTGGTCAAACACCAAACATTTACTTGAGAATTCCTGCAAAGTAAATGCAAATGAGAGTCGGGCGGAACACACTGTCCTGGTTTAGGTGAAAGATCCACCAAACTGGACCATATACTTCAGGGCTCTACATTAAAAACAAAAATGACTTGCCAATGGGGAATCCTTAAGGTGAGAACTACTTGCCCGAACTTGCCCCATGTAAAATGAAAAGACTGCCATAATGATATCATCTCATTTTTGTGGCATCACATGAGAATCTCAAATAAAGATGAAATGATTATCATTTCTTGTGGTCGTTTTCCTACATAGATCATGACGTTACATGGAAATCTGGATTGTCAAGCGACTTCTAGGCACTTTGCCTTGATAAATAAAAGTACATTCATGATTGAATAAACATTGCTTATTAAATAATAAATGACAACACAAGTTATTGGGTTATTCAATGTGATTCACTCAACTGTGCCATCATTTGATTTGCTGCCGCTAATAAAATACTTGTTTAGGAGGCACTGTTTCATCACTTTTTGCTGTTTTCCTTCACAAGTTGTTGAAGAATTAGACCATGTTGGCAGGGACGCCATGATAGATGTTTTCCTAGTCAAACGATCGCTGATTGGTTGATCGCGAACAAGAACGGGTGTGGGTAAAACACGGACTGTGGACTTGGGACCGCGGTCTAAAAAAAAGATTTGCAAGGATTGCTTTGCAAATTACCACCGGAATTACGCAGTCTGTGTTTTACCAACACCCAACAAGAACCGCTTTTAAAAAAACTCTTGGCAGTACGGCATGCCAAAGTGCACTTGCCCAACGGGAATATCACTGATTGGATTTACTTGCCCCAATTTTGTTTTAACTTGCCCCGGGTCATCGGTACATTGTTATTGTCGAGCCCTGTACTTCACTCCAGTATGGAAGGATTCTGTCATGCTCAGGAGCTTCCTCTGGAATCCAGTTCTGGCTAGGATTGCGGGCTACATCTTGCCTAGGTTCACGAGGGATCTTGAGCTCAAAAAGTTTAGTGACCACTTTGAAGTGGTTGGTTGTGCGCCCTTCACTTCTCTTGCAGCTGTTCTAGAGAGAAGACCATAGCAATAATGGATTGTTCTAACCTGAAGCCATACTGTGACTTGATTTACACCCTTTCTGTGAGCTTCTGGAGTCCGTTCAGAACAAAGTGAGCAAATAATTTACTGACAAAGCTCAGCAAGGAGATGCCTCTGTAGCTCTTGCAATTTCTTCGGTCACGCTTGTTGTTGTACAGATGTTGTGTTACAGTCTTGTGGAACTTCCCACAAATCACCTGGCAAATCACCTCATATCGGTGTTCATGTCTTTCCACTCTTAATGATGTCTGCTGAATGCTATCCAGGCCTGGTGCTTTTCCTGTTTGTAGGCTGCTGATGGCCTTGGTACCTCATCAAGCTCATCCATGACTGGCAGTTGCTCGATGGATTCCATAGCGCAGGGGTCTTAAACATGCAGCCCGCAGGCCAAATATGGCCCGCAGGACACTAGTTTGAGCCCCCCGCCTTGATATGAAAGTTTAATGTTAGTGCGGCCCGTGCAAGTTTGATATGGATGCTGTATGGTATCATGTACCCAGAAAAAAATATTATGTTTGATTAATGTTCATGTTAAAGGTTAAATAACTGTTAATAGTTATCCTCCTATCCGTGTGGAAGTGGTAAGTTTTTGGCTATTTAAGTTTAAAGGAAATAACTTGAAGGCTACCGTTTAGGTCGCTAGCTCTCTAGTTTGCGAGTTAGCATGTGTCTCAAGACCCTGCAGTTGCGCAATATGTTGTAAATAAAAATAGTATAAATGTGACTATAGTCGTGTTTTGTCATGTCTACAGGGCTCTAATAATGCTTTGTTAATTTTAATCTGAAAAAATAATTTGTCTACCCACCAACTATATGTGGTTTTATTATTATTATATTTATTTATTTATTACTAACTGATTGATTTTCTTTATTCTTGATTTGTTTATTTAGTTTTCATCTTATTTTGTGTAGAAAAATAAAAAGTAAGATATTTGAGAACAGTGGAATGTTTTATCAGAGCTTTTCTTGTAGAAAATTGGAACCAAAGCAAAGTTTTTTTTTTTCTTTTTTTGTTTTTAATAAATGTTTTTTGGGGTTTTTTTGGAAAACCTGATGCGACCCAGTCTCACCCAGACCCCCAGACCCAGTGTTCCACATATCTCTCCGTCTACAGTACTTGTACTACAGTACTTGTCTGTGATGGTTTCACAGGTGGCTGACATCAGTAGGCCAGTCCTTTAGTGTGTTGCACAAGTTATCTTCTTGATGCCATCAAAGACACCACAATGTTTCCTGTGTCAGGATGTCCTCGGAGAGTCGAGTCCAGTATAACTCCTGCCAGTGCACTGGGCCTTGTTTCTTCTTATTCCGAGAGCCTGCAGAGTTGTTTGTGTTTCAGTAATGCATCACATTTTTCTTTTGAGTCCAAGATTGAGCACAGGATCAGTTGTATTCACCTCTGAATCAATGATACTGGCTGCCATTGAAAAGGTTAATAAAACAACAAAGCTAAAGCTGCCCCAAGACTTTTGCACACTACTGAATATTTAGAGAACTGCAAAAGGAGGGAGCCAAATAAGTGAATACAAATGCAACAAAACAAAAACATTTACATAGGTGATGATCGGGAGGAGAAGATCATCTCCAAGGTTATTTTCCTTTCTATTTTGTTCACGTTGTGGTTTCTTGTGATGAAGAGAGAAATTGAAAGTGGCAGGAATAAAAGGTGTTAAATGTGGCAAACAGTCAAGGTGGGAGCCAGGGAGACACATGCCAGGACACTTACTGTGATAGATGATTCCTTTGCTCTTGTAAATCTACGTTAGGAGAGATGGAACAGCCATCTTCTCTTGTGAGCAGACACTTACGGGAGTACACACGCTATTTAGAAGTTCACTTTTAATGCCAACATTGGGAATTTCTTCATTAAATAATTATGCTTTCCTATGCATTTGATGCAAGTTTTTTTTCAATATCCAGAGTAAAAGTTGATATAAAAATATATTTAATTTGTATTTTGTAATATTGCATGGGTTGGTACCTTCCTATTTGCTTGACCTAGTTGTACTCTATGCTCTGTCCAGAAACCCGCGTTTGCAACACGCTGGTCTTCTGACAATCCCGAGAGCCAGAAGCCAAAAGTATGCAGGCTCTGTTAAGTCTTTTAAGTTCTTCCATCAGTAGTTATGACATTGTACTGCAAAAAAAAAATACTTTTAAGCATTCCATATAGTCGTGTTCATTGTATTCTGCAGGTAACACACTTGTACTGGCAGCAGACATTAAAATTAACAAGACATTAAAGAAACAAGGGCTGCACAGTAGTCGAATGGTTAGGGCGCAGGCCTCACAGCTAGGAGACCCAAGTTCAATTCCACTCGGCCATCTCTGTGTGGAGTTTGCATGTTCTCCCCGTGCATGTGTGGGTTTTCTCCGGGGACTCCCACATTCCAAAAACATGCTAGGTTGTCCATAGGTATGAATGTGAGTGTGAATGGTTGTTTGTCTATATGTGCCCTGTGATTGGCTGGTGACCAGTACCCCGCCTCTCGCCCGAAGACAACTGGGATAGGCCCGTGAGGATAAGTGAAGTAGAAGTAGAAAATGAATGTAGTAGTAGTACTAAGTAGTATGTAGTAGTAAGTCGAAAATGAATGAATGAATGAAGAAACAAGTCTGGTCTAATAATAAACAGTGGGGCGGTCAAGGCCACACATGGCCACCACTTAGCAACACGGGCCAAAATTAACATATTTCGCACCATTCGCATTCATCTGCAGATAGATATTAAAGTTAATTTATATCCTACATATCTTTTATCTTGTCCTGAAGCTCCGATCCATGAGTTTGAAAGGCTTAAAGTTGGACTAAACATTCAGAGCCGTTGTATGACTGGAGGTGTCCCAACACTCAGTGTAGGCAGCATTTCACAGACGTCCCCACGGGCTCTCCTCATCGAGCGCACACACACAGCGTCAGATTTCACGGTGCTTGCTTCCAGGAATTCTTACATTTTTACCAGTGAGGATAGTCGGCATATCTGGAAAACGGATGGATGGGAGAAGCAAGTCTACTTGCTAGCCAACCACGTTTGTTTACATGCTTGAGAGGCGGTTTGATGAAGTCATCTTTTCATCGGTGTGATTCCCTGTCTACCCACTGATATCAAATCATCAGTTCCGCTTATTGCCTACAATAACTTGAGTTCAGTTATTTACTTATGACATACTTACTTATGTTGCAGTTTTTGCAGTGCAAGCATCCAGTGTGCAGTGTGTGAACTAAATGAATACATGTAGTTCACACATTTGTAATATGTTTGCCATTGGCTGGCGACCAGTCAAAGGTGTACCCCGCCTCTCGGCAAAAGTCAACTGGCACAAACTCCAACATACCCCCATGACCTTAATGAGGATAAGCGGCATAGAAAATGGATGCTTTATAATGTGCTGGGTTTTCCAAGGGTGCCATTTAGTGGCACTGAAATGAGGCAAAAATGAGGGATACAGCTACCACCTAATTCCACAGGCAACAGTTGTGATGGTGTTGTGTTTGAGGTTTTTTTTTTGTTTGTTTTTTTACTGCACATACAACGGTGAGCAGCTAGCTAAAATGCTCAGGCTGAAACGCTGTAAAATTTGAATGTACTTCACCCCAAAGTATGCAGATATGGCCACCTCTAACAAGTGTTTGAAGGTCATATTGTGCAAATAATGTCATGTAACTTCATTTTGCTGAATGCATAGAGAATTAATGAGCAAACATCATCGTAATGGTAGTATAACATAGCCACAATTGTATATCAATTATCAATTTATACTACAATTGAGCTGCATGTATGCACTAAAATGTAGTGAAAAATCTCGTATTTTCTCTGAATTTATTGGATTATGAAGCTACAACTTTCAAACTAGCGACATAAACATGTTTCCTACTGGGACAAACTCAAATATAACAGTAGGGATCTTGATTTCAGAGCACCTGTGGTCTCTACATCGATCTCAGTTTTTTTTCAGGGAACAGCAAGAATGGCGGAAAAGACCAATGACTACAAAGAGAAGTATAAAACCTCCAGTGCAAGACAAACTTTGGCGTCATTCACGGCAACACTGACACAGACAAATGAAGCCACAGCAGGTATATCAAGATCAAGAGACAATCCCCCATGAAAAAGAAATCGCATCATGCGCACCATATCATAACAAGTCTCTTTCATGTATAAAAGAAAAGGGAATACTTTATTTTCCCGCAGTGCATTTTCAATTTGGGGTATGAAAGTTGCATGGGCTGCCTGACGTCTGTTGTGGCATTGAGGAGGGAAAAAAAAAAACGCATGGAAGAAAGAAAAGTGAGGACTTCATTGACTTCCAGCTGCAGGTGAACACTCCCAAACATCAACCTGTTCTTTCAGTGAATATCCGCACTGCAAAAGTATTGATCCCACCCCTTGAAATTTCAGCCTTATATTACTTTTATCAATGAAATAATGGTCAATGTCATGTGGCTTTTTTGAGTACATGTGTAAGCATTCTTAACAATATCACCAAGGGTTAGTCTACTTTAAAATGTGCTGCATCATTATGGTGGTGTAGTTTTTCTGATTTCATGACTGTTAAGGGATGCTTATATTAATCCCATGGAATTTCCCTCCATTCACAAAGGCAAATTACAGTCATAAAACATCATGTGTGTCGCCAACCTTTGATCATAAAGGGAAAAAAAAACATCATCCTATAAAGCATCCACTTTCAGTGTGAGGAGATGTGATGCCATAACAACCAATATGGGCACTTACATCTCAGCCAGCAGTATGCTGTGTTTTCATTCACTGACCGCGGCCCGTGCATCCACTCTCAGGTTTGCGAGCCACTCACCCAAGGACTCGTGCATGACCTGCTCCCATCAGTCACTGCTCCTTCGACGGAACCTCGACGGGCAAAGTGCAGTGTCTGCTGCTGCTTTCAAAGAAAAGACCCTGTTTTAAATGCTGAGTGCCCCCATCACAGCACTGTGTCTACTCAAGCCTATAATCTTTCACCCTATGTCGGCTTATAAATTCACTTTGATCACAATGCAAACGGTATTCATGAATTAGGCATGTACTACAAATGTAATATTCAGACCTGTTATTATCCAAAAGTACGAGCAGATTGCATGGTGTTAATGGCTTAAATGGGCTTTCAACCTGCATACAAAATGCATGTTTACTTGAGCTGTCAGATGAACTCAACTCTTGTCGCTTTTGCTTGGATATGATGAGGAGCATTGCATATATATTGATGTATGATGTGTGTTGATGTATATATGTTGTATTCACCCCAATAAGACACTGTATTGCCAGACAAGCTAATATGAGGTACCCAGAAGCAGGACTGTTGCTCGGGAAACTTGGCATTTATTGTGGTAGTCCGATAGTCAGATCTCAGAACACAAACAGTTGTTGAACACCTGTCTTGTTTGTATTAAAAAAATAACTAGAAATAATAAAATATAGGGTCCAACTGTGGCCATGGTAAAACCCTTAACTTTAAAACATCTTAACTTTTTACTTTGCCCTTCTGGAAGAACTCTAATTGTCATCTTATCATCCATGTTATGGCAGTTTTCACACAGAAAATGATCTATTTATTTAATGATTATTTTTTGTTTTGATCAAAGTACATGTTTTGTATGCCATAAAACACGTTTGGTGCACAATAAGGTGGTATACTTTGGAAATACAGTAAGTTCCACTAGTTTTTATTACTTATTTAGTCACCTTTGTGACAAACTATTGTTTGTAACAAAATGGCAACACACAAATGGGTTGAAATTGACATTAGATCATGTTTTATACACGGTCCTACAGAAAATGTGTTTGCAATATATTTTAATTTGTTTATAGCCTGTGCGTATTCATGTGCTGTTTTTTTTTACTTTTGGATTTTTACTTGACTTTTTGAGTCAAGGCAACATCATATCCTCATATGTATCACTGATGCAAATCTGAATGACAAAGTCTCTCTAAATCTAATAAAAACATTCAAAAGAAAAGTTAATTTATGCCATTGTTCCCCCCCCGTGACCTGGTGAATGACAGATTCCACTGGTGGCATCAGCCGCCACCAGCTGGGAAAACCCAACCAGCGGAGTGGAGCCAACTTGCCCTGGTCGGTGAGGGGACAGGGGAGTGAGAAGGAAATATCGACCGTCACGCCAAAGTTAGTGAAGCATAAATCCTCAACTTCAGTGGCTGTTTCTGATGCAGCTCATCGAGAGGTTTAAAAATAATATTGGAAATCCTGTTGCCAGCGACAGATTAGTCGCTATAAGTCCATAAGTCTACAGGTGTCTGGCTTCTTCTGCTGTTTAGAGTTTGTTAAACAACTGACTGATGCTTTACTGCCACCAAGTGGTTGGAAGCTATATTTTAACTCATGTGTAACATGTCTCTGATTTCTTCAATTGTTAATGTATGTGGTGCAAAGCGGAACTAGGAGGTGCTCAGCACTGGCTCAGTGGTTAACAAACCCTTAAACAGCATTTTTACAATAGACCCTGAAAAAAAGGCAGAGTGCTGACGTCATATGCAGTATAGAATCATCGACTGGTGTTTTTGCAGTCCTGATAGTAGTAGTAGCATTTTAGATTGTACCCATTTACAATTTGTATTGTTTTGTTTGTGTGCTCTTTCCTCTCTCATCTCCCTTCTGTGAGCTTTGTGCAGGTATTATTACTATTATTTATAGTACTGAATGAAAAACTAAAAACATTCGAGAGAGCTGTCCGGCTTGAACATAGAGTTCCTCAGCAATTCCAAACCTGCTCTCCCACAATCCTTGGGAGGAGTGAGCTACCGTTTATGTGCGCTTCTGCACATGAACAATATGAACGGTGACCGAGGTTAAAGCAAACATTGCCTAATACCCAATAAGCAATCCCATTTAATCGTGTCCCGATTTACACCAAAGAAAGAATAAAACATTTAAGGTGGAAAATGGATTAGGAAGCACAGATTTAGGGTTTTGCAAAGAGACTGTGAGGTTAATAATGTGTTGGCTGATTACGGCTGCTATCCCCTCTTGCCTGCTAGATATCTGGGACGACGAGACAAAGCTTTGAGCGGTTCACACAAAAAGAGCCCGAGTACCAATTTGTGAGCAATGAGTGGTCTCCAAGCTGGAGCTAGCACTGAAAAACTCCAAGATCTCGTGGAAAGTAGGGCTCATGTTTAACTCCTGCTGTGTGAACCTGTCAGATTGTGTCCTAGGTTGCTTATTATGTGCACAAAACCTAAAGCAGGGGTAGGGATCCGATGGCTCAGGAGCCAGCTGTGGCTTCTTTAATGACTGCATCTGGCTTAGACATTTCTTAACATGATAAAATGTACTGTTGTATCCTCACAAGGGTGCGTGCTGGAGCCTATCCCAGCCGTCTTTGGGCGAGAGGCAGGGTCGCCACATAGACAAACAACCATTCACACTCACATTCATACCTATGGACAATTTGGAGTCACCAATTAACCTAGCATGTTTTTGGAATGTGGGAGGAGTACCAGGCGAACATGCAAACTCCACATAGAGATGCCCGAGGAGGGAATCGAACCCAGGTCTCCTATCTGTGTGGCCTAACCATCGGTCACCATGCAGCCGAGTTGTAATCATTCATTCATTTTCTGCCTCTTTTCCTCACGAGGGTCACGGGGGTGCTGGAGCCTATCCCAGCTGTCTTCAGGCGAGAGGCGGGGTACACCCTGGACTGGTCGCCAGCCAATCACAAGGCACATATAGACAAACAACCATTCACACTCACATTCATACCTATGGACAATTTGGAGTCGCCAATTAACCTAGCATGTTTTTGGAATGTGGGAGGAGTATCTGGTTGAACATGCAAACTCACACACAGAGATGCCCGAGGAGGGAATCAAACCCAGGTCTCCTATCTGTGTGGCCTAACCACTCAGTCACCATGCAGCTTGGTTGTAATCATTCATTCATTTTCTGCTGCTTTTCCTCACGAGGGTCGCTGTAGCCTATCCCAGCTGTCTTCAGGCAAGAGGCGGGGTACACCCTGGACTGGTCGCCAGCCAATCACAGTGCACATATAGACAAACAACCATTCACACTCACATTCATACCTATGGACAATTTGGAGTCGCCAATTAACCTAGCATGTTTTTGGAATGTGGGAGGAGTACCTGGCGAACATGTAAACTCCCACACAGAGATGCCCGAGGAGGGAATCGAACCCAGGTCTCCTATCTGTGTGGCCTAACCACTCGCTCACCATGCAGTTACCTCGTTGTAATCAGTGTAAAAAAAAATATGATACGGCTCTCACGGAAATACATTTTAAAATATGTGGCTTTCATGGCTCCCTTAGACGAAAAGGTTCCCGACCCCTGACCTAAAGGAACACACTTGTGTGGTGTAATTTAGCATATCATTTGAACAAGAAAAGGGATTTTCATCTTCTTTTTTTGAAAGTATGCAGATGCTGTTCCACCCATAAAAACAGATGCTTTGCTGCCATTTAGCTTCTCTTGCTTCACTCATTGACACTAAGCATCTCATTTGGCAGATGATGAAGTGTCCTTGAGTGCGTGAAAATCCCCTCAGACAAAAAGTGTTTCCGCACACATTCAGTTACATATGTGTGCGTCTGTCTGTGTGTGTGTGATTCAATTGTCTTTTTCCTTTCACTGTGTATGTGTACGCATGTTTCATACACGTAGGGCTCGGACTGGTCTGTTCAAGTGACAGGCATCAGGAATCTCTTGCTGTCACGGCAGGAGAGAAGATAACTCACCTGTCAGGAGAGTCAACAGATACATGTAGACGCAACAGGCTGCTGTTGACTTCATGTAAACACACTGGGCCGTGCTGCACACACGGTGCATCCTGGGTGAAGCACTGATGCTGAGTGAGCTATCGGCTATTTCCATTGGGAGCACATACAGAAAAAATGTCTGGTTTTTAAAATACAAAAATACTCAAAAGTACTTTGCACACTTCACACATTCCTTATATTGGAGTTTGAGTTTTTTAAGGTGATGAAAACGATTTTTTAAGCTTTGAATTTGAAGGACTGCTACATTATTGGACTATTGCTTATTTCTTGTTGATTAATTCTTCCACCGTAGACGCTGTCGCTTCAACTGAAACGCTGGGCTTCTGCTGCTCCCCTCCTCCCACCTCATGCATGCAGGGATGAGGGCCATACAGCGCAAACGCAGTTGATATCGATATCAATATGGTTGTTTTTGTTGATATCGTGCTTAAAGTAAATATCAACCGTTTTAAAATATCGACTGTACATGAGCACATTAACTATTACACCCTGTCTGTATGAAATAACCCCATAAACAGGAATAAGACAGTCAAAAGTGATCATTTTAACTACGGAAGAAACCTGCCTGGTCTAATAATTTCATCCATTAATGTATTTTGGTGTGTCTTCTATTCTGTTTACTGTTTACTGTTTATTCAACTCCATTATTCTGTAAAGTGTCTTTGAGTATTTTGAAAAGCGCTATACAAATAAAATGTATTATTATTATTATAAATTAGAAATTTCAAGCAGGAATGAACGGGCAAAAAAGTATGTCAAAAAGGGCAAAAATTATGTCCACATGAACACACATTCACAAAACGTTTTGTCGACATTGTGACTTGCAAACATCGAGCACCTCAGAGTCAAACTAGCGATCAATCATGAATGTAAATTCGGCAAACCAATGCATTTCAAACATCATTATTATACAAGAACAGAAAATTGTTTCCAGTTCCAATAAACTGCTACTCTGTCCCAATTGTGGTCAGGGTTCCCTTTTGTTTAGCTTGTATATACATCAATGTGCGGTTAGTGGTGAGCAAGTTTTGTGATGTGATGCTTGACTGAAAGAGCTCATTAAATAATGCTGAATGAAATTAGGATTGTATTGACACACTAATCACCTGCTGTGGTCGGGTCGCCGCTATTATTAACAGGACAAAATTGCTCATGGTAAACACAAAGAAATGAACAAAAAGAAAATAGTAACGATAAAAACAGAACTGTTTTCTACACGCAGCAAGAGTCGTTTATATTGTTATCCACTTCAACTTTTTATATTTTAACACGCATTTGTCATGGTTAATTGGTTTCAGATTCATGTTGGGAGTGATGTCGAGGTTCAGAGTTGAGTTTTAGCTTGTCATGGGTTACGGACGCACTAGTTTTTAGTCGGGATTATTGTGCCTGTTGTGAGATGAGTCAAACCTGTCAAAAAAGGCTGTTGTTCTGGCGATCAAGTCTAATCCTAATAATAGAATACTTTGTTTCATTAACATCTTTGAATGTGCTTTACATTTGTATTTAAGTTCATTTTGTCATTTTTATACTTGAAAATGGTGCTAACACAGCTGGGAGACCCAGGTTCAATTCCACCGTCGGGCATCTCTGCATGTTCTCCCTGTGCATGCATAGGTTTTCTCCGGGTACTCCGGTTTCCTCCCACATTCCAAAAACATGCTAGGTTAATTGTCAACTCCAAATTGTCCATAGGTATGAATGTGAGTGTGAATGGTTGTTTGTCTATATGTGCCCTGTGATTGGCTGGCGACCAGTCCAGAGTGTACCCCGCCTCTCACCCAAAGACAGCTGGGATAGGCTCCAGCATCCGATGAGCTCCCTCGTGAGGATAAGCGGTAGAAAATGAATGAATAAATACTTGAAAATGCTAAATTTAGGCCAAAAATATGTAACATTGTTTAAGTATACATTGTTTACAAACTGTAAAATTTGAAGCGTCCTCCATCTTCTTTTGGAACATTTACTGTTTCGATGTGATTCCTTGTATATGGCTGTATGATAGCTGCCTTGTTGCATTTAAATGACAATTTTAAATGTTGTCATGGGAATAATTGTCAACAGGTAATAAAGGACACCACCTGCTGAAGATGTGAATTGAGGAGGAAGGCTGGGGGAAATTGTGCTTCAATTGCTTTTTTGTCTTCCCTGTGGACAAAAGTAGTGAGAGACCTGAAAGGGAGTAAAGATTTCTGAAGATATCTGGTCCCATCGCTGCAGCTTCAACGGCTCCTCTGGGGTATACTTTCCACAGGATACAGGAGTGTGGATGTGGGGGTTAGTGTCTTTTTATCCATAACATTTGTGGGGTCAGAGGTCATTAATGTTAGCCTTGAGCGAGGACACACTAGCTCACAATCTCAGTTCTAGTTCGGAAGCAAAAGGGCATGTATTGTATGAAGATCATCGTCTTGTCCTCTAATAACAGAGTGATTACCTTTTCATCTATCTGGGATAGGCTCCAGCATACCGCCAAGATAAGCAGTATAGAAAATTTATGTTTTCCAGAACAAGAAGATATTTACATTTTTAAATAAAAAACAATGGCTTTGAATTGAATCTAATACCAGAATAGTTGATAATAATTGGATAATCGATTAATCTTTGATTAATTGTTGAATCTTTTTAGTATATCTTAAACATGAGAACTTTATCTCCAGCTAACATACAGTCTTCAGTCACGTTTTTTTATATAAGCTATGCACACAGTGTCGAAACGTTAATGATTGAAGCTGAAATGATTTATGCAGCGTGTGAATGCGCTGCCATTATATCAAAGGCAGTGACGCATACAGTATCAAGACTTAATCACTATGATGTGACTGAGAGCTACTTTGCCACATTAATCAATAAAATTATCTGGAGCACGTCCAAAGTGTATCTCAACAGGTTTGGAAAATTATGACAACTGTTGATCGAGAACTGCCCCCCACCAGTGATAAAAGACATCAACTTGATCAACAGTGGCGTTATGTCATCGTCAGCGGCGGTTTTCTCCTGAGTGGAGTCGAGGTCTTTTTCCACTTTTCTGACATATAAATGGAGTAAGAATGTTATAGTCTTGTGTTAAATGATGCCAAAGTTTCAGATAATGAGGTTTGTATATTTCGGAAGGGAGCCCTGAAAGAAGCCTGAAAGAAGCCAACAAAAAAAATGTTATACTACAACTCAATGTTATTATTATTTTTCATCATGACAAGTGAGGGTCTGCCACCCCTGAGTGTACATCACCAGTAAAAGTAATTTACTTGTATAACGACAGTGTTTACACATGAGCCCCTAATGTGTTTTTGCTTTGTAAAACTATGTGTGCAAGGTTATTTGTTCAAACCCCATTCCGCAACTAGCTATTTTTAGCATTAGGTATTGTCCTGCTGGACTTGATATCTGTATGATTGTATGTTTTGTAATTATTATCGCTGTAGTGTGTTGTGGACCCCGGACTCCCACATGGGTTGACTTGCACGTCATCATGTTTGCTCTCAAATCGAAAGCAGCTCTAGCAGCTTATTCCACCTTACATTCCCACAGAGTCACACTTGGGTTTCTACTTTTAAGGCTTATATTTGGAAAGGATCAAGCTTGTGTTGGTATTTTTAAAGTACAGACGTTCTTGTCAGAATTCAGTTGGGTGGTATACCAAAATGCACTCGCGCCATTTTCAGCAACTCAATTTTCTCTTTATTTTATAGGTTTAAATTCTGTTTTACTAAGTACTATTTTTTCCTATTGATTTTATTTTTTTCTTTTCTAATTTCAGGCTGTACATTGTGCAATACTACCACGCAGGCCTATATAAGAAACTTTGGATCATTACAGCAAGTATTTCTTTAAAAATTAATTACATTTGTCCTTGTTACCTCAGAACTCATTACCTTTTATGTTGACCTTCAAAATGCATTGGCTATGACGAGAATAGGTGGCGTGTAGGTTTGTGACCTTAACAAGCTTTTCTTTGAGTATAAGTCTGCATTTGCTTTACTGCAACGGTCAAAGCACTCACCTGGTAATAAGTCTTATAATACCTTTTTCTGACCTTTCATTGTTTTCAGTGGACATTCTAATCATGATATACCGTATATTCATTGTTAAAGATGTTCCAATGCATTGGAGGAAACTGACCTATTGCTTATTTAAACACCCAACTGTCATTATATGTGACTAGCCTCACCTAACAATATTCTTACCTACATGTAGAGTAAACAATATGGACTGTTTGTTTGTTTTTCTTTCGGAGTCACCATCTTTTTGATCCGCATACTGATCTTAGATGCTATTACAACTGAAAAGGAGGGAACTCCATATTTTCTTCTTTTTCCACGTCTTGACGGTGTGACCAATCAATGCCAGTTCTAACAACGCCGTGTGGAATTGTTGTGAAGTAACCCATTTTGTTCCCAAAACTGATTGTACAAATACACACAAACAAAAAGGTAACCACGGAAAGGCTACCCCAGTCCATGAACTAAAAGACCATGAAGCTCTTGAGCAGCACATCTAGAAAATAAACAATATCTAAACACTGTACCTGAAAGGGGGTCTAGTCTAGGCACACATATTCCTCAGTATAGTTTTCATCAAAAAAGAATTACTGTTTGTTTTACTGTTTGTACTGTAAGTGTGTTTTATTTTCCAAAGGAGAAAGACTTAACAATGGACAAAGTAAGTGAAGAGAACAAGAGACGGCTGGAAGCCCATCTTGAGTTCTATCCTTTGCAGTGGTCATTTCACTGACGACTTCTTCAAAAGAAAACCTTCACAAGAAGTATACGGCTTGAAAGTAAAGTATATATGTACTTCGAAAAGGGATGCTATTCAGCCAGTACACAAAGCAAGGAAGAACGACCACTGTGTCAACGTTACCACAGAATAGAGTATCTTGTCTTGTTTGCATAATGTCTTCTAAACACTATTCCGCCATAGCGACAAGGCTGCAAAGCATGAAACATGTTATATAAACAACTATTCACAGCTATGCTATATACTGCGGGGGTGGGGGGTGCCGCCAGCGGAAATTTATCCTTGATGTGCGGCTACATATACCATCAAACAGGCTATAAAAACCCTTTTATGCTCATGAAGAAGCTGATTTAAAACAATAATTGAAGTATAAGCAACTCCAGTTTTACAGTAACCTGTGTTCTGTGTTTTGAAGGAGACCAATCCTCATCTCCACGTCTTGAGACTTAACCCATACTGAATTTGTGGCGACACCGGTCCTGATCCAGGCTGGATTTCCGCAAAGTGCCACTCACACTGATTCTGGTAGACGCAGCGGCAAGCTATGTTCGGGCTGTGGACTGCACAGCACGGCGGTAGTGTGAGCCTCCAACAGTACAACACTAAAATGTGACTTTTAACAGATTGCAAGAACAGAAAGCATTCACAGCCTGAGGACCACCTGTATTGCAAAGACGAGTTCAAGGAAATATGTGTGTGTTAGGAGATGACTCCGCCATGATTTCAGTGTGCTCAGGATGTTTTTGCTATTTGTCCAGGAAGCTATTTACATGGCTATTCTATGTTTATTTTTGTGGAGCCTGATGCATGTTGCTATAATTGTGTGTGTTGTGTAATTATTATAGCGACTGAGAGGGTTGGACCCTGGTTATTCCCCTTGGGTCAAGTTTCGAAAGCACCTTTATTCTGCAGCCTATACTGTGTCTCCCCCTCAGTAAGGTTTTCCAATGAAAATGCACAAAATAATACATGTTTTGAGGCGTGTGTATTTTGCATATGCATCATACCATAAAGGGGCCGATATAAAGGAGAAACAACCAGCTGGTTCAAAAGTACCCTATATAGGACATAACATAAGGCTTTAAACACGCTCCAAGAACACATATGCATACTTAGTTAAAATGTGTTACTATGGCAGTCATTTAACTTATTTACAGCATGAGCATGATAAAAGTTCTTTAAATATTAATCACGCTGAAGAAAGAAACATGTGGCTCCTTATCAATACAATACTGGGAAGGAGACTATAGTACAGTACATGTTTAGCAGCTTTGTTATTCATGTGATGGTAACCTCAGTAACATGCATGCAGCTGTTTCTCATTGCACTCCAGCATAAAACATAAAATCATGCTCAAGTTCAGTTTATAGTTTTTGTTCTTTGTTTTAATGAAGAGGTTTAATTTGCCCTGTTCTTCTGCAGATCCTTTCGAAGTGCCCTTGGAAGAAAACCACCGAACCTCTAATTGCTCCATTTCTGATGCTGGTTGCCCAGAAACATGACGGAACTAGCCTCGGCTGGCTACCAAATGGTAGTGCAACCTTGGCAGATAAATTTTGATTTTTTTTTTTTGGCTGTGGTTTAACAGTTGAGATATTTTCATGACAACTAACCATCATGTACATGTTTTGACTGTCAGGCATAAATTGGATAAATATTGTGTCATTTCCACAACTATGGTGGACGAGAGCTGATGTTCCGTTTGTGTTCATAATACACAATTTGTATCGATTATATCCAAAAGAAGTTCCCAATATCACATTGAAAATTCACTCTCTTCCAAAGTGGCATCTGGCATGCATAGTTTTAGTAGTTTTTGAAGGTCCAGGTCCCAAATTAAGAAAACAATGCTTGCAATTTTAGACGCTTTTATTGTTTAACACCATTCATGAGGTGCTTGTTTTGATTCATCATGGGAGTGCAGTATATCTCACTCTCCCTATTAAAGTGATGTCTGCACGAACGTCCTAAATTAAACCATCCTTTGCATTTCCAGGTACAAACTGATCATCTTCCATTTAAAATGCTGACTAGCTTCAGTGTAATGCATGTAATTCATAGTTCAGTTATTTCTAACAATCAATAGTACTTAGGCTGCTCCATTGATATTGCAACCTGAAGTGATTTATAAGCAGAGCAAACTTAAATCAAATCACAACCCTTCATATTACATTTATATTGGATCTAAAGTGGTATCGTCCCAATGTCCCCAATGTTGTCCTGGTTCATATCCTGAGATTGGATTTGGATAACACACACACACACACAGGGTATACCCCTGCTTTTGGAGGACTGCTGTGTTACAAAGTCTTAGTAGTATTCTTCATCCACATAACATATCTTACAAGTGCATTCACGTTTATTTCAATGCTTTTCTGAGTAAACAACTTAAAATAGTATATTGATATGTTCCTCCAAATAGAACTCACTTAAACATACATAAAGATGTGGGCTGAATTGTCTTTTTTAGCCTTTGCCAGTGTTAACAGCATCATAATACCTGCACTGCATCAAGCCAGAGTTGCCACTGGACTTCGCCAGCATGTCCTGCGTCCGCTTTGTAAGTGTTCATACAAGAGCTTGGTACTAGCAGCTACCCCCAGTAAACCCCTGTTGCTCTCTCAGTGGTCACTTTCACATCAACAGCCCCAAACAGAGTTGAGTAGTCGGCTGTGTTGTCATAAATGGGAAATATTGTCATAAGACATGATTCTTGATATTTTCTGACACAGCATCTTGTATTAACTGTATCCCCATGTCCATTTAAAATCAAGAAAATGCTACAAACGTGTGCCAAATAAGGTATGACGGGAAACGAGGACCATCAATATAAGGTACAAAAATGTCAATACTCTCCAAACTTATAGGTCAATTTGACTGACAAACAGTTAAGGTCATTTTTTAATCAGAATGTCAATTTCTCCGCAACCAGCATACCGAGTCAGAGTCAATTTCAAGCTGTGCATCGGCACTTCTCAGAAATGTGGTCACATAAAAAGCTGCTTGAAATGTGAAACCATAGAAGAATATCATTGATTTGCCAATGTATCTCGTCAATGGTTACCAGCAACCACAAGCAGCATCAAGAAAATGAACAATTCCACACTCAACAGACGGTGCTGTTACTGTCCCATGTAAAAAAAATGCCTTGTTGGAAACATTGAACCAACAGTTCAAATTGTGTGTGGCACTATTTGGTGTAAATGGCAACAATCTGCCTGCAAAGGTTGGTGATCATCATTGCTGGAACTACTACAATCAGGGTAAAAATTCTCCGACACATTGTAAAAAGTGGAAGGACAGCAGTGGGCTGAATTTCCTGTCATCAATCAGATGAGATCTTAACGAAAAATGAATGCAACATTACAGAAGCTTGTGGAAATTATGCCACAGCAAATGTGTTGACCAGGCTTTGTATGATTCCACATTGCAACAATGTAACACGTCCAAAAAGTAGCAGGAATAAGCAAACCTTATTTAAGCCCACACTTTTTCCTCTCAGCCATTGCTGGTATTATCAATCAAACTGAGTATTATTATCTTTTTAAAGGCACAATTTTACATTGGATTCAATTAGACTATCATAATGTTTATAGACTACCTTTCCATACTGAAACTGAGGTGCCAACAACATCACATCCACTCCAGTTGCCAGTAATATCTTTCAAGTGGGTGTTGTGCACTGCACTTGAAAACGATCACGATAGACGAGTGGGAAAAAGAGAGAGGGAGCAAGTAAATGTGGTAGCTCCCTTTTCCCTCTCTTTATCCACTCTCTTCCAAATTCTTGCAGACCTTATGAGAATCCGCCCCGTCGGGCAATTCCGTCCCATTATTCAAGCATCCCATCGACGCACACACAGCAGCTCTGTGCAAGGCAAGCATTATTGAAATTCACCCCACGCACCGAATTGTCATACCACGACCACCACCACTACCACCCCATATATATAATGCCTTAAAGAGTGAGATAAGTGTTTGTTTTAGAGAGCCGCACCAGGACACACATATGTTTGAGATGGCACTGAAACAATCTAGAAGTGGTAACACATGAATCTAATGCTGCTCATCCCCACAAACAGGTACAAGTCAATCCCAAACAGTCAGCATCCACCCAGCACCCAAAGCGCGGTGCATCCTGTAACTCTGTCCCCGGAGGCGAGCGCATGCCACCGGGCTGAGCGTCTTACCTTCAACGCTTCTATATCCAAAGATGCTGAACGTTCCATGAGGAGAGTGAAGCGGGCTAGTACTACTCTGGAACCAGCAAATAAGTCCCAAACGATGACAAGAATAAAGGAGTAATAAATATAAATACAATCTGGGCCGGGGGGAAAAGTTCTAAGGCTGTCTAGAGTCTGAAACTCTGCTGCAACATCTCCTGGATCATCATCGTTCTGGTCCAGCAGCGTCCCCCGTGCGTGAGGAGGCAAGCTGGGGCTGATTCGCACACTTCTCGCCCCCTCTTGATATCAGTTACATCTGAGTAAGAAATCCCAAATGAAGCCTCCAGTGACCCTCTCCGGTTGGGTCCGGTCCGGTCCGGTGATGAATGCCGTTAGATCCGTTAGATGTCTGCTGTGCTCGTGCTTCTGTCCGTGTAGCAGCGGTGACTATGAACGAAAGAAAAAAAAAAGAGTCCGGAACTAGATGATGTTGAGTCTTTTGCGACCATGCGGCAAACCGCCAGAGATAGCTGCTCTCCCTGAAAGAAGAGGAAAGAGAACAGAAGGTGAGAGAGAGGGAGGGAGGGAGGGAGGGAGAGAGAAAGAGGGAATGATGAGAGGATGCGAGGAGAACTGCAAGAGTTGGGAGACAAGAGTGGAGATGGACAGGCTGGCTTATGCTGTGCATTATGATTGCAAAGACTGACTCTAGGGTGCGCCTGTGCGCAAATGACAACTAATTTAACTATGAAAACATCTGGGTGGCCATAACTCACGTTTGCATGATGAATCAGAAGATAAAGAGACAATTATGATGCAACCCCAGGAGTCAAAAGACCATGTATAACCGGGATAAAAATGAAAAGGACATGGGGTACATTCTGGACTGGTTGCCAGGGTGTATTCACAGGGCACATACTGTACTGTATGTACAAACATCCATCCATACTCACATTCGCACGTATAGACTATATTTAGAATAGGGATGCTCAAACTGTTTTACATACATTCATTCATTTTCTACGCTTATCCTAACGAGGGTCGCGAAGGGTGCTGGAGCCTATCCCAGCCGTCTTCAGGCGAGAGGCGGGGTACACCCTGGACTGGTCGCCAGCCAATCACAGGGCACATATAGACAAACAACTATTCACACTCATGTTCATACCTATGGACAATTTGGAGTCGCCAATTAACCTAGCATAGCGCGCAGGCCTCACAGCTAGGAGACCCTAGTTCGATTCCACCCTCAGGCATCTCTGTGTGGAGTTTGCATGTTCTCCCTGTGCATGCGTGGGTTTTCTCCTGGGACTTCGGCTACCTCCCACATTCCAAAAACATGCTAGGTTAATTGGTGACTCCAAATTGTCTATAGGTATGAATGTGAGTGTGAATGGTTGTTTGTCTGTGATTGGTTTGTGACCATTCCGGGGTGTAGCCCAATTCTCGCCTGAAGACAGCTGGGATAAGCTCCAGCACCCCCGTGACCCTTGTGAGGACAAGAGGTAGAAAATTAATGAATGAATTAACCTAGCATGTTTTTGGAATGTGGGAGGAAACTGGAGTACCCGGAGAAAACCCACGCATGCACAGGGAGAACATGCAAACTCCAAACAGAGATGGCTGAGGGTGGAATTGAACTTGGGTCTCCTAGCTGTGAGGCCTGTGCGCTAACCACTCAATCACCGTGCAGCCCTGTTTCCTATACAATATAGAAAAATCAAAGGATGCAGGAGCCACGCTCACTCTAGTGCAATTTGCTGAAAAATATTAAAAAATAAAAATGTTCTGGTTATATATTTGGCAAATACGAAATTGAAACAACTAAACAACTTTTTTTCTGACACTATAACACGCTCCAGAAATGGCCCCTGGGCCTCGCTGCACAACCCTGATTTAATGTCTCCAATTAATGCATGTTTTTGACACTGAAAAGAAGCAAGCACACGGAAAACATGCAAAAGCAAAACCTCCTGTTGGTGAGGCAGATGTCGGCAGATGTGCACAGAGCTTATAAGCAATCAAGCTTCATTAAACCTACTCTACAAATGCGTCCTTATCATGTGGTGATAGGCTAAACTGATGTGTTTGGTGGAAAATTCATACAGTATTTCTCCCTACACCTTCCTTGTGTGCAGTAAAAATGTCGCCGCCTATCGACGGCCAGAGCATCTACTGTATATGATTATTTGTCAAATTGTTGGAGCGAGGAGAGAAAGAGAGAAAACCAGCCACAATCCAATTTCATTTATATAGTAGTATTTCTTTCTTATAACACAACACAAATGCAGCTCAGTAACGTAATGAGTTCACCTTACAAACAATAGACATAGAAAATACATAATTTGTCATTTATTCTTTTTTTTTAACGTTACACTGTCTAACTAGAGAAGCAGTCAGAAATCAGAATAGACCTTTGCCAAAATCTACCTCAAGTGAAAAGAAATGTGAAGCGTCAAATGTAAATTTATGTTGGGGTGAGCACATTTTCTGCAATTAACAGTGTGTACTCTGACCAGAATGTGGCAGTCGAACACAATCACAAGAAATCTCTGTACGGCTAAAGGCTCTGTCCGGTTGCACCATTTACCGATTCTGGCTGAAAGATGTCTTTTTACACTTCCTAAGATAATTTTTTGGCTAATTTGCACATATTTGGGCGTTGAGAGATGGCGCTACCCGTAAAAATCTTTGACAGCCATCTTTGGATAGGGTCTGGTGGTTCTCATCTGTTAGTCTGGTGTTTTTATGCTGCTTTGACCGTCACTTGGGCGGCGTCTTTGTGCTTGTTAGACTGTATGGCTGGTGGACAGGCGGTTAGCTCCTCAACCTATGCAACATGACAGCATGTTGACAACAATAGGATAATAAAAAATGGTCTTCCATTTTTTTTTTTGTAGTGTTTATTGTAAATTGCAACCACTGTAAGATGGTCACTGAGATCATTTATTAACAGACTGCTTTTTATCTAATATATTATCAATTAGCGTCTGTTATTCTGCTTGGTCTGGTGATTTTAGGCTCTTGACTCAAACTATACATTGTAGCTATGGAGTCTCCTATTATACTTTGCTTATTTGGATTCAGAAGAAGATTCTGAAGGTTGCTTTGTTCCAGTCCTGGAACATTTCACTGCTTGACTTAGTCATTCTATAGAAACAACTCCATTTAACTTCATCATTTAACTTTTGCAGTTGGCACTCCAAGTTCACGATTTTTGACGCTTATCCTCACTAGGGTCGCAGGGGTATGCTGGAGCCTATCCCAGCTGTCTTTGGGCGAGAGGCAGGGTACACCTAGACTGGTCGCCAGCCAATCACAGGGCACATATAGAACAACACTCACATATGATACCTATGGACAATTTGGAGTCGCCAATTAATCTAACATTGGAATGTGGGCGGAAACTGGAGTACCCGGCGAAAACCCATGCATGCACGGGAAGAACATGCAAAGTCCACACGGAGTAGTGATCTAAATCTAATTTGGACTGTGGACTGTTGTGCTGAGGCAATGGGGAGAGCTTGGCCTTTTATAAGACCGTTTTGTTCATTATTCATACTTAAGTAGACCCATCTCTGGCATTTAATGTTCCGTAAACTGGGCTGAATGGAAACGTTACTCATACATTTACTCATACGGACCTATTTGGACATTACTCAAACTGTACTTTCAACCGTCCATGGCCAAAAAATTTGAATTTGCAGCAAAAATGACAGTCTGGCATGAATATTTAGACAGAGGCAGATAGTAGACAGTAGTTAAACAGCAGCAATGGACAGATCCTACACAGGTAGTCCCAGCACCAGATGTTATAGTTAGTTAACAATGTAATTCCACAGAAACAACAAGCTTCCATTTTTTTATACTACTTATTCTGTTCAGAATAATGGCAGTCTTTCTTCCTTTCACACCTTCCGTGTGCAGGTTACTAAGATGGAGGATATGGTTTTATGGTGAAACTAAAATCCTGTTTCTGCTTTTTGGTCTAGATTTGCAAAAAAAAATGTGTATTGCATAATCAAAGTTTCTTGGAAATTGTACTGTTTTCACTGTAATCCTGCTAGCAAACACCAACAACAACATAAACAATACCTTTGGCCTTCTCTCGCTTACCAAGTGTCACCGTCAATCCTCCATTTCTCACTAGTCGGTCACTACACGAAGGCTCTTGAGTGCTGTAGGCTGCTGTCTGATGTAATACAATTATGCATTAACATGTAAATGATGTACTTGATGAGCACACACACGCACGTACACATAGCGATGGGCTGACTCGAGCAGCACTCCAGAGAACACAGAAGAACATTTGTTGAGGGAGTCAGTGAGAGATAACGAACATCATATTAATGACTGTCTCGCCCATTCTCTCTTCACCTCCTCTTGTTTTTCTGACTCTCTTCTTTGCTGTTTTTTTCTCCCTGTTTTGTATTTTACCCTCTTGGTACTTCTCGCTTTGTCTCTCGTCAACCTTCTCAACCTCGCTCCCTCAACACCTCGCCTGCATTCCCTATAATATCCAATCTTCCCCTCTCTCCCTTCCTCCTTCCTTTTTGATGTTGTGCTTCCTCAACTTCTCTCCCTCATGCACACTCATAGCCTGCACATACAGACACCGGCTTTCTTTCTATAAACATTGGGCTGTCATTTGGGAGACATTTTTCTAAAGATTTTTTTTTTTCACATTTTTATAGACGGGGCGACTGACCTCAAATGTAGTCACCCGATCCTGTGCCAGCTCCATGACATTGCCGATCCTGCCCCTCTCTCTTGCCGATGGCTTTCTCTTACATTTGAAAAGCCCATAAACAGTTTCTATCCCTTAATTCCGTCTGTCATTTACTTGGCATCGAACTGCTTGCTTCCATATGCAAATGCCCCACACTGATTTGAGTTACTTCAGGGCCAAAACTGTTCATCAAAAACAAAGACGGCAAAGCAATCAACTTAGTTCTCTTATGGAAGTGTGGAAAATATGAATGAAATGTGTATGTTATTAATTTTCTAAATAAAAAGCAAACAATAATGTGAAGGTATTGGCAGCAACAGACAATATTTTTATGCAGGTATCTTACATGGTATGAATTTAGGACTGGTTAATACACTGAAGCATAGCAAAAAATACATATCATGTGAATATGCCACTTGGGGTTGTAAAAAGGATTGGCAATAACTCCTTTTACACTACCTTTTAAAGCAAGGATTTATGCCCTTTTTTCTGGGTCACTGGTCTGGATAGAATTGACACAGAATGGTGGGATTAGGTTGCTCTGCCAATATTCTGCTGGAGAAACGCTCAAATTGTTTATTCAATCTCCACACTTGTACAACATTGTAGTATTGCAATTTTCCTGACTCAAAGTTGTTTTATTTCTGTTGTGCAAGGTGGTAAATATCAAGAGAAATCAACACATTAAGTAAATACATGCTCGCTCCACCCCCCCCCCCAACCGTCCTTGACGCTGACCTTCACCACCAATTTCAGATCAACTTTTCCAATAAAAGTAGCTTTTGTAAATATTTTATCCGATCAGTGTTTCTCAAATAGTGAGGCGGGCCACCATGGGGCAGATGTGGTGAACAATCAGGGAGGACTTTCATTGATAGATATCAATGCATAATAGCATGTTGCAAAAAATTTGGAAATTTGGTTGTTTGTCTAGTATATGTGCCCTGTGATTGGCTGGCAACCAGTCCAGGGTTTATCCTGCCCCTCGCCTGAAGACAGCTTGGATAGGCTCCAGCACCTCTGTGACCCTCATGAGGGTAAGCGTTAGAAAGTGAATGAATGAATTTGGAAATGTGTAATATCAGGACTGTAATCAATCTAATCAGATAAAAAAAAACACTAAAACACCTTTAATTTGATGCCTAATTCACTTCAGTATAAAGGACATTATGGTAACATTTGCCATGTGATATTATGTTTATTATATTAGACTTTAGCATATGGAAAGCATTAGAAGTTTTTTTTCCATAATTGGTTAATTAATTTGATAATTCCTAATGAAATAAAAAATAATTTGAACAAATTTCACATGAGCACTGACATATAGATAGATCGTTTATCCCATTCTGGTGTTCTGACTGCTTGAATCTGCACCTATTCCAGCTGCGGTCTGCTTTAATTTATTCCACCCACGGCCCGCCTCCAATACAAGTTTTCCCAGCCCCGATAGTGCATCTCTCACCGCTCTTGTGAGCTCTCCCTGTAAAAACTTCAATACCCAGTGGAGTTCGCGAAACTTCTTTGCTGTGATTGGTCAACATAGCGTCCAATCATCAACCACGGACGTGTCTAGCAGTCAGTGCATCTTTCTGTCATGGCGGCTGTTTGGCTGAAATCCGTTGCTAACCTACCGGTGATGGCGATTTTCTTTCTAATGCTGCTATGCCTGCCGTCTGGGGGAGGACAAAAGAAGAAGGAGGTAAAGCTTTAACTGTCAGTATATTTGAAAAAAAGATAATATTCGCGTAGCAATTCAGACAATGCAGGTTGGGGATGCCGTTGTCCCTGAGCTCATGATGCTTAGTCAGGGATGGAAAGGATGATTAATGAACGATTACAAAACACACTTGCATGGTGCTTTTTTTCCCACGTCAATGTATATTTCCAGCTGTTTCTTTCACGTGTTGTATTGTAAAATGTGATATCAGTAGGTATCAGTTGATTACCTCTGTGCAGGACTTGAATGAATGACAGGCCACTGCGAGCAAGACGATTCACGCTATTATAGCCATGCTGTACATTTAATTGACAAACACGAAATAGCCACTAGCTATGTTTGTATTACCGCTTTAAAAGCTAGTTTGTATTCATTGATCTGCAGAAGTGAATTTTGAAATCCTTGTACTGGGGTATCCCAGGATCTCGCGAGATTAAAACGTGAGAAAAAAAGGAAAAAAAGCTGTTTCGTGGGCACTGGCACTGGGACAATAATAAATGAATTGATCACTACAAACGAAAGTTAACTTAATAATTTTGCAACCCTGAACACATTGCTTTGTGCATATGTATATGTTTTCCTCGTATATTTTGCCTCAGGGAAAGGATACACTGCTTACTGCGTCATCTCGTCTTGTTCTCGCAGACCCAATCTTATTGTCACGTGAAAAGAGTGTCATGTGACACGCTCAAGGGAGTCAGGAAATGCATCTCTGTCACCTGTAATAGTTTGTTTACACTGTCAAGTTGCCATTGTGTTGAATGGGCTGTTTACAGCCACATTCTACGTTTAATCAGTGCATAGAGCCTTGTCACTGGCAGTCACTGTCATTGTTTTGGCTCTACCTGTCAAAACAAAGTGTACACATTGTGTGTGTGGGTGTGTGTGTGGGTGTTGAACTCTAAAACAGGTTTTTGTTGCCAGCCATAAGACTTCAGGGGAGGTCCAAAAAGAAAAAAAAAACTGCTATGCTAACTTTAGTTGCGTTTAAATGCAAAATGGATGTCTCTTTAGTTTATACGCTGAGGAAGTAAACACAAATATGGGGTGCTCCTGACAATCAATTTTTCAAAGTTCAGAAATAGGGTTTGGTGATATATTTTTTTGTCCTAGTATACCGGTAGGAAGTATTAAAATTAAAAAATGACCACTAGAAATGAAAAAAATGTAAACAAGCCAAGTTGATGACATTGTGCAGCTGCAGATTAAAAATATCACCCAACCCTAACCCGAATTGCTATTTGTCATAATAATAAAAAAATTGTAGCTGCAGCAGTGGCACAACAGCAGTCCGCCCTCCCAAGCAGCCCACCACCACAGCTTGAAAAAATCCCAAGGGAAACATTGTGTTTGTCACACTTGAATGTTTCAGATCATCAAACATAAAGTAACAACTCATTTTAGAAAAAGAACATCATGCCAACAGTAAAATGTGGTGATGGTAGTGTGATGGATTGGAGCTGTTTGAGTTCTTCAAGATCTGGAAGACTTGTCTGGCCATGTATTTGTGACCCCAAGCTGACACGAACTTCGGTTGGTGTCAGAATAAATTGAAAGACACACTGGATCATTTGAATCAATTTTGCTTTTATAATGTGAATGGGACAAAATGATTTTTTGCAGTGTATGTGTGTTTATTGTTTCACCCCTATAAACACACAGACATATTGCGATACTGTGAATCATGTATTACGTATTGTGAGGCACCCTGAGATTCTCAGCCCTAATGTAAACACACGAGAACTCCAGTGGGAGATAAAGCGGCCTGCATTTGAGCAGCATGAGTTCTGCATCTGGGTTTACGCAGCTTATCCACAAGAGTGACATTTGTGCACTAGGAGTTGTTAATATAAATACACAGTCCCCTGCCTGTCTTCTTAACAGAGTCTGCAGTCCTGTTCTCAGGATCTCAGGAGGGATGAAATACTCAGCTGACAGGTGGTATAAAACTTGAGTGTTCAGTTGAGTTCAGTACTAAAGTGCAGCCGTACTGAAAGCACTAAAAACACTAAAACAAAATGGAGAGAAGTGAAGCATACAAGCATATTCAAGAGGCCCAAATGCTTACTGATTAAGACAATTCATACATGTTGCCAGGTCTGCACTTGGGCTGGGTGAAAAAAATCTGTTAAGCATGATATCAAAAACAAGCATATCGTCCATATCTGTACTATAAACTGGATTTGATCCGGAGGTCTCATGGTTCAAGATGACGCCACCCAAGTGCAACCTAGTTAAGGCAGCTCTGTGTCTTCTGTGTTTAACAGCTCTGTGTTTAACAGAGCTTTATTTATTAAATTGTTGTTGTTATTTGTGCCATGCGGACTCCTTAAGCAAATGTGCACCTATGGATGTTCATCTTGTTACGTTTGTAGCAGGCCGTTTGCTCCATTGTTCACGGTTGTTAGCTTTGAGCACCATTTTGCAACGCCGAGTGATGGTAGATCCCCGCGGATATATGAAGGAGGAGAGGCTGCATAGCGGGGAGTCAAAAGAACAGTCAAAAGATACAAAAGACAGTGTAAAAGTATCTGGATGAAGACGGAATCAACCATGTTTATGTCTGTTGTCAATTTAACTTTTTTCTTTGAAGATAATATACTATTTTATTTCAGCGGCTATTGTTCTATACGGTTGTTTACGTTTCAATAAAAATTTGCATGCATATTTGTGTTTGACTTTTGTCTAAACTCACTTGGTGGAAAGAAATATGGGGATATATATCGTATATCCAATATATTGGGATAAAGTTTTGGTCCATATTCCCCATGCCTAATACTGAAAGTCGTCCCTCCCCCTACAGTTCACCCTGCCCCTCCATGAGGGCCCGCGCCACTATTTAAAAAGCACTTCCTTAATGCAATGCAGTTACAGTCCAGGTTACTCTTTGCGGTATAGCATTACTTGACTTTTTTTGTGAAGATATACTGAGTACATTGAGTTTTGTGTAATCAGCTGATACTTACCTTCAGTCGTCTTTTATGAATCATAACCACCAAACGGTATTTGGCTCTTCTGCAACAACAGGTTTGCAAAGAAAATGTGTGCTCAGTTACAAATCCTTAAAGTCTGTTGCACTGTACATACAGTATAGCAGATTTCATTAATTTAATTTGGGATTGGATATATCGTCTAATTGCCTTGCTCTGTTCACACCTTCATGTCCACCCCACCTGTATCACAGGTGTTATTCTGTGGAATTGGCAGTCAAATTGAAAAGCAGTCCAGGAAGTTTTGGCCAGAAGCATCTGGTTTAGTTCACCGAGAGTTCATTCTACCTCACCAGAAAACATGGCAAGAAAAATTGCATGCTTTCCAATTATTCTCTCTCTCTCTTTTTGCATCAAATCCTCCCTTTTCATTTAAGTTTATATATGGCAATTCATTTTCTTTTGCAACTATTAGCCTAATCTTCAGCTTTACTATTGGCCAAGGAAGGAAGTTCTAAGTATTAAGTAGTTCTAAGTAGGAGACGAAGTGCTCAGTTAAATGAATGGAAAAACATTTTCTGCATTGAAAACAGCTAATCATTTATTGTATACTTTATACAAATAGCAGAATGTACAGTATGTCCATCATTGGTATCACAATGTGTATGAAACTGGAATGATTCGATAAACATTGAAAGAAATGTTCCTACTGCGCCACCTCATCGACACCTTTCTTCTGATTTGACTGATTTGGCATATAAATTTCAGACCCTACTGTAATAAGTGAATTTCTGTGAAGTAGGGGTGTTTTAGAAATGTTCTAAAGGTACTACAGATCTCTTCATGTAGCGTTCGTAGACCACAATGTCATCATTTTTCTACCCGCTCGACTGAAATTTCCAACACTTTCTTCGTTTTACTAAATTGCACCCAGGCTCTGTCCACCATCTGTAGATCAATTTGATCTTAAACTGCCATATTATTACAGGCTATTTGACAACATTCAGCCTGAAGTGTTCTTTGTCACATTTTACAACCTACACGTAATTAAAAATGAAAGCTACCATTGCACTCAAATCAACCCACAGATGAATTGACACAGATGAGTGACTGTTTGGGCTTGCTTTAGCTTTATTTCAATGTCTTTATCCAATACGCCAAATTATAATCGCCATTGTTTAATGCCTTGAAGCATATGCTGGGCCTGTATGGTAGACATTAAAGGCTAAACTTAACTTTTGGAGCCAATGCAGTAATTCCATATGGTGTCAACAAGAATGACCTCATCCAGGGTTGATAGAGTTGCAGAGGCAGCGATCTCTTGGAAGATGGCCCATTTGTTAAAGGGAGAGCTCAGTGTGCTGAAAGTGGCCGATAATGTTGTTTATAGTCTTAAAAGTTACAGGAGATATAGTTTTTCTTATTTTTCTTGACCATGAGCAAATGAGGATTTATGTACATATATACGAGTAATAGCTAAAGATATTGAGAAAAGAAATTGAGTCCAAAGGGAAAAGGGGAGAGTTCAGTATCAAGATTCTGACAGACAGGAGGAAAGAAATGAAACAAATTTTTAAAAAGCAACTTAGGGCAGCAGCGCTGGACCCTTGCTTCTCTAAATCCAGTTATATACCCCTCAGGAAATGGAGGAAATAGTCACGGAGAGCGAAGAATATTTATAGCCCTTCAACACTCGCTCGTTCATCACCTCAGCTTTGCTAGATATTATATCTGGCTTGTGTTGTGTTTCTGTCTTAAGGCTGACTACAGCACAAAGAAATAACCAATGTAAGCACTTCCTATATTGAGGCATCTGGAGTCAGCAAGGGGCAAAGAAAGGGGAAAAAACGTCCAGGGCAGCTAGTCTGATGCAAGAAGAATGATAGATAGCTTGAGACTTCTTTGTTTATGACAGAATTTGAAAAACATTGGTCTCAACCAGTATGTGTTGAAAAAAAAATTGAACAACTACTGAAAAAGCATTTCTTGAGGTCATAGGCCATGCTACTAACTGTGTTGAGATGCTGGATTCAAAATCTTAAGCACTATTGACTGTTGGTTTCCTCCTGTTCTTCAAACAACAATATTGAGTGTCTCAAGCAAAGTTTGTACAAGCACTGCACATGCAATTATGAACAGCAACATTACCATAGATGTGAGCACGAATAGAACATAAGAATTGGTTGACTAAAGTAGGCCATGGTCACCTAGATATCAACCTAAAAAGTGCTAGTCCGCCTGAGCTTGAAATTATATTTTTCTTCACCCATAAGGAACACTACCACCAGCTAGCATATGTTACCGATAATGGTTGCAAAGAAAAAATGTAATTTGGAGAATGCCGCCAATGGTATGCATTTTCAGATAAGCTATCGGCAATTACCAGTCATGGCTTAAGGGATATGTTGAAACACTAGATCGCTTCATCGAGTACCGAGCCGTGACAGACATCAATCACCTTTTAATAAATACTTTGACATTTAAAAAGGTCTGAAATTAAATAATCAGTGTGTTTAAAATCAAGCGATTTATGAAGTGAGTTATTACAGTGATTAAGTGATTTATTACAATGAAAAGCAGATGCAGGAACATTGCTGACTGTTGTTTATCATTTGGCATTATAATACATTTATCATTGCTGTCCAAATAATTTTTATACGTACATGCTGTAGGCATACTTGTTAACATTTGCGTTTGAAACTAAGGGATGTTTTCCAGAAAACATTGACAATGAGGTGCAAAGAAGCACAACCATGGATGCACGTGAAGAAATTGATGTTCACAATAATAACATTCACTAATATCGTGCTGTGAGAAGTATCACGATATGTTTTACTGACAGTGATAGCTGCAGCTATCAACTTGCTCTTTGCACACTGCACAGACCTGAAAATGTAGATATAGTAGCATGAACATGCATACACATGGAGAATTCTGAATCTATTTGTGGCAAGCCCCATATGGACAATATTGAGCAATTGCAATATACACCTTTGGGATATATTGATTAGAGGCGCATTTTTCAATTTTGATTGCAGGTGCTCCATGTCTCAGCGCATTTCTCCAGCTGAATATTAATTACTAATACTTCTATCTCTGATAAGCCTGATTTAATGCAGGTACACTTTTTTTCCCTGAACACATGTCAACACTGTATGTTATGTTACATTATATGTTGCCCTTGGCACTTACTTGTGTACTTGATGTGTTGTAGGACTAGCAAGCCTACAACACATTTCACGACCCCTTATACTTAATATGGTGGATTGCCTCTGAACAGACTGTTGCTGTTGCATTGATCATTGTATCAAGAATGACCAAAATGTATTTTTTTGCTTATTTCAGGCGCTTTAAACCCTCTGGCAATGATGGGGCTAATTTATGACAGCTGTTGACCTCCGATGAAAAAAATAGTCGTATGTTTCACAGAGTGTATGTAAAATAGTGTGTCTTTTTGTGTAAATATCCCATGTTAAAACATAGACACGTAGGGCTTAGAGACAAGTGTGGCTTGTGTGTGCGTGTTTATATATACATATATTAACTTTTAAATTTGGTTGGTATGGCACTGTTGTGCTTAGATGTCCCTAATTTAAGTGCATGGCTACAGCTCAGTTTCATTTTTTTCTTTACATTTGACTGTCATCATGTAGATGTTGGTCACAATGAGGTGTCCTGCTGTCATACATTTGCTTTGCTGTTTCCTTCCTGATAGATTTTGCCTTTTCATGGATTATGACTATAATTAAACACATCATTCATGCCCATCAGAAACGCAAGTATGTTAAATTCTTTGTGGATGCTGAGAGACAAGGATGAATTTAAATGCTAATGTGCAACACTAAAATGTGTTTTTTATTGTTTACAATTCTTCTGCTTGTTTTTGTCTGAGCTACTGCCGCCCCCGCTTTTTAAAGCACATTTTTAAAAGACAAGGCAGTGACTGTGATTTTGCTGTGTGGAAACCTTGTATTGTGGTTCCATGGATTGGTAGATGCTGTTGTGAATGTTCATTTATCACTTGCATGTCAGCAGCAGTTGCTTATTCCATTACAAAGAAAGGACAGAATTTTCCTTTCATGACTTTTCGCCTCTTTCTTTTGTTTAGTTTTTTTGTTTGTCTGTTTGAAATTGGTCTTTTTCTTTTAGTATTCCACTCTCTTGCTCCCCTCTTATTCATGCATGCCAGCTCTCACTCAGTCTGTGTTGATCCTCTCCATCGTTTTCTGCTCATGAAAATAGATGTGTATGTTTCAAGTGTTCAAGAGATGAATATTGGATTCAGTCTCTTTTTCCCCTCACTTTGGTGACAATCTTCGTCAAACTATAGCTGAAAGCAGCTGTAACTCAGGCATGATTTGTTTGGATCCTGCTCATTAGGTGCAGTCATGTAAATTATTGATGCAATAGTGTAGGGCCTGTTCTCTTAGTGATGGATGGTCTGTGCTGTGATTCATAGTACTTGTCTGTTATTCCTCCCTCTCAATCACATTTTCACCACCTATTATTAGTGAGTTACTTTCCCATGGAAGGAATTTCAGTGTCTCAATCTCCATTTCCTTGACCACCGCTTTCCTTGCTTGTTCCCCTGCACCTTTTATCCCTTAGCCCCTCGTCAGTTTATTTTACTTTTGTCTTGATTATTTCATATGTCATCACCCTATCGGGCTGAACAATTACTTGCATTTACATTTGCACTGTTCAAAAGGACATCCAATACGATACCAATATTGCAGCCTTGAATTGGCCAATTGTGATATGAATATATAAATATGATATTAGCAGGAAACATTTCAACATTTATGAGTGTATTTTGTAGTATGGACTGTCAAAAAAGGCATGATAAGGGGATATTACTCAAACAGAGAACAGTAATCAGCAACAGTAGGCATAAGGAAAAAAATGCCCCATTTATCCATTTGGGGTATAGTTTTATCCGCAATGTAGTTAGTGACAACTAAGGATAATATTGCAAGGTTTGAAGTGCTCAATTAAGCTTTGAAACCCTGCATTACTCACCACAAATAGGGGCTCTTCTTTGTTCTGGATGAGGACTTTTTACCATCCCATGGGACTCTACTGCTGGGACATCCCATGGGTTTCCCCTAGCATTTTTTGAAGCAGTGGTGGTGGATTGGATGGAAGGGCAAACTGCTGCTGTTGTGTCGTGCCACTACTTTGTCTGCAATTTTTAAAATGTGTTTTTATTTATTGATTAACTCATTTAATGTTTTTTAACAACCATCAGAACATGAACAAAGAACTTTACATAGTGGTTAATTTCATGTCAAAGTTGCTGAGATCACTTAGAGCTAGTCTAAAATGTGGTTTCAGGTAATGTTGTTTGTGCATTTGGAGTCCTGAAACAAGTTTGGAATGGCTCAAAACACTTGGTTTCAAAAAGCGTGGAAAAACTGCCCATTTGTGATGCAACAAAGGGGCGGGCTTTTTTATATGGGCATGGCTGCAAGTGAGATAAACTCTCTGCCCTCTCCCAAGCTCTGCTACTCTGTTTGTGAAACAAGCTCAGGCAGAAGTTATTGTATTTGGTGATTCCCAGCAAGAGAAACATATATTCATCTTTCAATGGCATTTCACACAAGTCCACGCAGCGTCCTCACATCTGGCTTCTGAGCTCCACTGTATCAATGGCGCTTCTGACAAAGTGTGTCTGACAACGAGTGCTATCCCTCGGGTTGCCAGACATAGCACCAGCGGTGTTATGTTACCACTCTGAGTTTATACATGGTAAATGGTAACTCTCCAAAGACTCTATTCATTTACCAACTCCTATACTCACTTTATTAGAAAGTGAGGTTTGTTTGTAGTTAGCAAACACTTTGGGCGTGTGACCAATGGGTGTGACCGGAGGCGGGCTGTAGGTGGAATAAATTAAAAGAGACCGTTTTGGAGGGCAGCACAAATCCAAGGCAATGGAGCTGGAATAGGTGCAAATTCTGCAAAATCTAAAAAGTTTTCTGTGCGAGTTATTGTGTCTAGCTACTCTATAGGAGCCCACAACTCAATATGAGGGTCGAAAAATGAGCATAATAGGCCCCCTTTAAGTGTTAGTTTAGTCCATTTCAAGCTCGATTTGGAATTGGCCTGCTCACATTTCATCTGGGGTCTTTATCGGATGAGTTACTGACCTGTCCAAAATTGAATCGGCGATGATAATGACCTTGCAGTTGCAGCAGCATTATCACTAGATTGTCCAAACTCTGAGCCTCCTCACTTACTGCATCTGGCCAAAGTGAATCAAAAGCAAACAGCCAAAAAAAGGCACAGCAAAAAACATTTAGAAATTACTTGTATTTGCACTGCAGCAAGCATTGTTTTTCGAGGTTTGGATACTGTGTTACATTAGAGGAGGGCTTTAAGTCTCACCGTGAAAGAAGTTTGTAACTGTATATTATCATAAAACAATAGCAAAAGACTATGATGAGCCAAAAACTGCACCGTCCTCAGCATCCCTTTACTCTCTTTTATGGGCAGCTTGTGGCTTCTCTTGTATATGAGTCACTGCAGCCCTTGCCTCTCTGTGCTGCTCTATTTTTCTTAGGGGAACAACGACAAAAGAAATTGCCGTGTTTGTCAGTAAAGGTTTTCAATTAAAGTAAAAGTGATGCTAAATGTTTTTTTTATTCAGTCAACAATTATATATTTACAGTATATGGATTTTGAATTATTTATGTATGTGTAAACTAAAATGTCACCCATAAGGAACACTACCACCAGCTAGCATATGTTACCGATAATGGTTGCAAAGAAAAAAATGTAATTTGGAGAATGGCGCCAATGGTATGCATTTTCAGATAAGCTATCGGCAATTACCAGTCATGGCTTAAGGGATATGTTGAAACACTAGGTCGCTTCATTGAGTACCGAGCCGTGACAGACAACAATCACCTTTTAGTAAATACTTTGACATTTAAAAAGGTCTGAAATTAAATAATCTGTGTGTTTTAAAATCAAGTGATTTATGAAGTGAGTTATTACAGTGATTAAGTGATTTATTACAATGAAAAGCAGATGCAGGAACATTGCTGACTGTTGTTTATCATTTGGCATTATAATACATTTATCATTGCTGTCCAAATGATTTTTATACATGCTGTAGGCATACTTGTTAACATTTGCATTTGAAAATAAGGGATGTTTTCCAGAAAACATTGTCAATGAGGCGCAAAGAAGCACAACCATGGATGCACGTGAAGAAATTGATGTTCACAATAATAACATTCACTAATATCGTGCTGTGAGAAGTATCACAATATGTTTTACTGACAGTGATAGCTGCAGCTATCAACTTGCTCTGTGCACTGCACAGAACTGAAAATGTAGATATAGTAGCATGAACATGCATACACATGGAGAATTCTGAATCTATTTGTGGCAGGCCCCATATGGACAATATTAAGCAATTGCAATATACACCTTTGGGATATATTGATTAGAGGCGCATTTTTCAAGCATAATTTTGATTGCAGGTGCTCCATGTCTCAGCGCATTTCTCCAGCTGAATATTAATTACTAATACTTCTATCTCTGATAGGCCTGATTTAATGCAGGTGCACTTTTCTTTCCTGAACATGATGTCAACACTGTATGTTATGTTACATTATGTGTTGCCCTTGGCACTTACTTGTGTACTTGGTGTGTTGTAGGACAAGTGATCCTATTTCAGTTCAGTGACCATTTAAAGATGGACACTGAGTATTTAGCTTTTTTTTCATCACTTGAATGAATTTCTACCATGGATCATGTCACATAAGACGTCAGCATATCATGTGAAAGCTATGTACACCTCTTAAGCACTCAGTACAGCAAACATTAAATGATTGAGACCAATCCTCCCTATAGCCAAGATGACCGAGAAGGCAAAAATCCGTCCGACTCCCGACTTGTGAGTCAACTATTAGATCCGTGTGTACACCCTCTCTGTCTGATGAGAGAACGCTATATTAACAAAGGTTTTACAATGGCAACAGGTGACCGTGCAACAGATGATTTGTATTTCCATTATTTCCAATGGGAAAAATGTAAAATCCTAAAAGTTGGGCACACAATGTGTGAACATGTTTTACATTTCGCCAGATTAAGATAAGGCCTTTATGACCTTTTGAATTGTCATTTACAAAAAGCTAACTGCCTCTCCTTCTCCCACTTGTTCATTATCTCCAAAGAAATTACATAGTTATCTTTGCCCCTTTATGTTTTATCTTCAACTATCTGCTCATCACATTTTGTATTTTCTACCACCACCACCCCCCCTTGCACTCCATGCCTTTACTCCCCTCCTCCTTTCCTTCCTCTTGTTGCCCTTCCCTCCCAAAGGGAGACGAGTGTCAAGCATTGCCATATAGCTGATATGAGGGCGCGTGATTTGCTATTGTGTACACTGTGTGCGCGTGCGTATGAGAGAGAGGGAATGTGTGTTTGTGTGTGTCTGGCTTGTGGCTGATAAGACGTCCCACTGTTATCCTCCCAGACAGACTTGTGTCGCTGTGACACTTCACAGGCTGAACACATACTTCCAATACTTTTACGCAGCTTGACATCAAAATACATAACTATAGTGCATACAGTCTCACGCATATACACAGTTACACACACACACACAGTGCTGACTATGTTTGATTGAAAGTTTAAAGTGGATCCTTATGTAATTCTGTGAATGTCCTACAAATTATCGGAAATAAATCCCCAGTAAACAATTACTGTTTATGGAAAAAATAGTTGATGTGCACACACTTTTCCTCAAGGATTTATTACGTTTTGAAAACAGTTGTTTCTTTTGCACAATATTAACGTTGAGTATCAACCCTTAAGGTAGGAAATCAGACAGAATGATTAAATACAACAGATTTTACTTTAAGATAAGTGTTATTATGTGCCCTTTCTAACTGTAGTTTGGATACAATGGGATGTTTTTTATATGCTCTTCCATTTTTTGGCACCCAGGTTTGTAGTTTACCTAAAATACTTTTTAAAGAGATTCCTCACTGGATTGCAGAAGACGCTTAAGCAGATCTTAACTGTAGAAAGGCTCTTTCAACCCTGGTTGACAGATCATGTCTCTAATGAGGAGCTTGATTGTGGATGATCATTGCGCTCATCATTTCAACTGAGCAACTGTTGGTCACACCCCCACCCAGCTGTTCCGACTATTGGCCAGCCAATTACTCTCAGCACCACAGTGGAGACTCAGATCAAGCTACTGTAATATTAGTGCAACCGACCCCCTTGTGAGACTACCCTACTACTTAACTAAGGCAGCCATGGCTTGCAGCAAATAAGTTATATTACTGGTACCACTGCCTCCAAGAGCACTTCTCGAGTAGTGGGAATAAGGTGGCTGCCTTTTTGTCCAACAGTAAAACCAAAAAGGTTCCGGCCAGCAGCTTTTCTTTAGTGTCTTTATTGCCAGCTCATTCTGAAAGCTCTTTAGCTCTTTAGTCAGTATTACAGTACTTTGATGTCTAACTGCCTCATCAAGCTAAGGTCGCAATAAAACATTGGCTGATGTATCTAGCGGTCATTATGAAAGACCTTAATGCAGTATCATCATGTCGTCTCTCTTTGTTTTTACATGTTCTAAATGCCAAGTCCATAGAGGTATCTTTAGACCAGCAGTGGGTGCCTTAATATGCTCATTTATGGTCATTTCGGTACTTTATCGGCCATGAAAAAGAACTTGGGAGTTGCATTTTTCTCATCCCAAATTGCACCCCACTCACAGATTTGACAGGTCACTTACTGCTGGTTAAGGCCTATTTTATTGCGTTCAAAGTGGGAGCATTCTTTTTTTTTTTCTCCATACAAAGTTCAAATTATTTTTTTTGGTGGTAGCTCAGACATGGTAAAATTGAGGCCTGGGTCCACAAAGATACTTTCCCCTTTGATCAGTCTGGCCCTCGGATTAATTTCCAATTTAATTTTTTTTTTATATATATAACAAATAAAACCAAAAATTATTGTAATTACTGCTGTCCACCAGCAGACAAAGCTAGTAACTGGTACTGATATATGAAACCTGGATTATGCTTCTGTGTGGAGGCCATACGCAGGCATCCACATACTCATGTGGCTCATTCTAGAGTAGAGTAGCACCAGCCGAAAATGCACAATGAAGAAGAAAAAAAACACACTGGTCGCACTGGAATATAAGTTGCATTTTTGGGGGTTACATCATAGGCCAAGAACAGGCATTCATCTGGAAAGGCAAGTTATAGTAATAACTCAATCACTCTTTCTTCAAGAACTAGGCATTGCATTGCAAAAATGTAATCCTATGAACACACTCCTGGCTAAGGCTGGCACTTTTTTGAAGGTTATGTTTCTATGTGTGGAGAACAGATGCTCAGATGGTGTTGAAGTACCAGGCTATCATCACTAGCATCAGGCGAGTTGCTGCAGTTACCACCATGTTACGATTTCAAACTGTGATATTTTCTTAATAAAATGAAACACAAGTGATAGTACTTAATTTTAATGTGCACAATGGTTAGAGGCTGAATGGTTAGCGCGCAGGCCACACAGCTAGGAGACCCGAGTTTAATCCCACCCTCGGCCATCTCTGTGTGGAGTTTGAATGTTCTCCCCGTGCATGCGTGGGTTTCCTCCCACATTCCAAAATCATGTTAATTGGCGACTCCAAATTGTCCATAGGTATGAATGTGAGTGTGAATGGTTGTTTGTCTCTATGTGCCCTGTGATTGGCTGGCGACCAGTCCAGGGTGTACCCCGCCTCTCCCCTCTCGGGATAGGCTCTCGCACCCCCGCGACCCTCATGAGGATAAGCCGTAGAAAATGAATGAATGAATGAATGAATGAATGAACAATGGTTGGAAAATAATTTGCATTTAGTCATGCTTTTGGTACCCCATTCAGGAGAATGTCAAGTTCTTTAGGACTTGCACCAGTGTGAACTTGAAAAGGCCAAGGAGATCGCAGAGGACACTTTATCAACTCAACTCCATTAGACTTTTTTGAGTTTTATTTCACACTCCCAGCTATTTACAGAAGAACAGGTTAGGTTGATAACCTTTGACTCAGAGAGCACTAGCATCAAATTACCACTCATTACTGCACAGTTTGTACCTTAGGAACAACATCATATACTAGTGGTCTCCTCTGTCTTTTCTTATTACAATCATTTGAATAGTGACAAAGGTACTTGAATATTCTTTGTTGTCTCCTACATTTACCAATTGTTTACTTTGTACAATGACCTAGTATTATTAATGTATCATAGTTCTTTCACATTGGTATTTAAACAAGTTCTCACAATTGCCACAAAACTTGTATCTCCCCATTATATTTCTCCATCAAATTAAAGTTCTTATCACTTAAATAGTTTTCAAACCTTTTGATAAACATACTGTACTGTGTATAAAATACAAGAAAGAGAATCTTTCTGAGCAACACTGACGGAAAGACAGCTGCATTTATTTGTGGGCACAAAATGTAAAAAGAAATTCGACAAAATCAACCCACCCAAGGTTGATGGATGATGTGTGGACAATGGCAAGTAATTTCAAGTATTTGTTATTAGCTGGATAAGAAGACAAATCCCCTCCTTCTACTGACAAGTCATGTTCTTTCTGGGAATGGCAGATTATGGCATGGTTAATATGAAGCTGGAAACATGAAAGCATTTTGTTCTAATTCAATGGAGATGATGGATGGAAACAATAACACTCATAGACTGACAAGACAAAACAACGTAAATGGCATATGTTATATCTACCTGTGTCATCACACTGCCTCCTTTATCCTCAGTCTTTCTCTTGTATTCTTAAATGTGTGTGGTCTGGTTTCTAGGAGAACAAGTAAATTAAGTCAAATTTTGAATGATTTTGGTTTGTTGTCTATTTTGTTACACCATTGAACCTCAAATTCCATCTATTTTGTACCACGTATCCCAAGGGTGGGCAAACTTTTTGACTCGCGGGCCGCATTGATATGACAAAATTTACGGGGGGGGGCAGACTATATATTTTACACGTAACAGTCCACCTGGTATTATTGTATCTGTAAAATTGTCATGCAATCTGCTATTATTATTTATTATTTTATATTTATATTTAAATATTTTAAAAATAATAAAATATTATAATAATTACAATAAAATTAAAATAATAATAATTATTATATTATTATTATGTAAAATATGCTAATATAACAATAATATTATATATAATTAATATAATAATTAGCATTAATATAATAATTATAATAATCATAATAGTTCTAATAATAATATAATAATCTAATAATCTAATAATAATCTAATAATAATAATAATAATAATAATAATAATTATTATTATTATTATTATTATTAATAATAATAATTATTATTATTATGTGCTTGTGTCCCTTTTTTCAGGAGCACTTTGTAAACAACAGACAATGTCAAAAAACGAAATTGATAAAACCATCAAAAGGTTGGCTCAGGCCATGATGCCAGGTTGTATGTTGATGAATGAAATGAAATGAAATACTTTGGAAAGATTGGGCGGGCCGTATTCAAACACTTGGCGGGCCGGATGTGGCCCCCGGGCCGTAGTTTGCCCACCCCTGACGTATCCTGTTCAGGGTCGCTGTGAGCTGATGCTTATCCCAACTGACTTGAGTTGAAAGGCAGACTACTCTAGCCTATGGTCACAGGGCACATATACGTAGAAACAGACAACCATGCACACTGTTACCAAGTGGCAACTGCACCAATGCTGCCTGCAACTGAAGTCAGTGGAGTCAACCACTTGACCATCAGTGACTAACCTCTAATTTAGTGATTTATTTTTAAAACAAAGTGTGCTCAATGTGCCAATTTTTTTTATTTTACTTCATTTAGCTAGGTTTTGATGCTTGAAAAGGCTTAATTTGGATAATTAGTAAAATGTACTATGTAATTTTTGGGGATAATAAGTTGTATTAACAGCTTGATTCGTACATTAATATTTTTATTGAAAAACCGTCATAGAAAGAAGCATTGAAATTTGAAGTTCGAAGTGGCGGGGACTATTAGAATATATTAGAATGTAAGAACAACTATAAATGATTTTGTATGTGACAATTGCAGGAGCCCATAGGCTTGGCGGGTGAATCTCTTTACATAAATACCAAAACAGCTGGCCAAGAGGGTATATTTGGTGACTATGGAGACGTTTGTACCATTTTAGCCTCTACACTCACTTGCCTTTCTCTTTGTCGTCACAGGAGTTAATCCTCGATGCTCACTGAGTTGTGATATGCCAAAGTGTTTTGCAGTATATTTTAATTATAATTACAAAATGTAAGACCCCTAAGGCGGTCAAATTTAAAAGTCCCACTGTAACTGCTGTCAAGTGTGTGTGTGTCTGTGTTAGTCAGAAATTCGTGTTTTGTCCGCTGTTATTCTCAGCCAATTTTCTGTAATCCCTCTTTTCAGTGGGAGAATTGGAGCCCAATGGCCAAAGCTGAGATCCATTCACTTACAATAGAAGCATGTTTAGAGTGCTGAGAGCAAAGGATGGTGGCTTGAACAAATGCTGTTGGCTTTTCATGTGGGTGGTGCACAGAACAAACTCCTGACTGATTGGTGAAATCAATACTGCACCCATTTCAGGCACCGCATTCATTGCACCAGAGAAAAGTGGGTGAGGGGTGCTGTTACAATAAGTTGGAAAAAAAATCTGGATAGTCGGGCAAGAAAGTATTTTGACAGCTACCGACTGTGCAGGTTTTCCCACTGTGAGGTTTGTCATTGTCATCATAATTTTACTTCAACTGTGATAGTGTGGAAAGAAAAATGCAGGTGATCACATTGTATGAATTTTAAAGAATTTATTAAATTCTTTAAAATTGATCTCACCTTACAAAGAATTTATTAAATTCTTTATTAAATTCATACAATGTAATCACCTGCAGTTTTCTTTCCACACTATCACAGTGTGGATAAAGAATTTAAAGAATTTATTAAACTCTTAAAATTCATACAATGTGATCACCTGCATTTTTCTTTCCACACTATCACAGTTGCCAAGTATTTGGCATCTACAAACAAGCAAGAATTCACTCACAGACCTACTACTTTAAGAAGTAGAGACTTCCTCTCGTTACCTGTGTTAACCGTTATCCGTATAAAAGACCCCTTTACACATCTTCAAACAGTCAGACTCCAACCATGGCCAAAACCAGAGAGCTGTTTAAGGACACCTGGGACAAAATTGTAGACCTGTACAAGGGTGTGATGACCCAATTGGTCTCATGTTACAATAAGGTATAAAAAAAAAACAGTAGTTACTGAAGAACTAATAAAGATCTAATAAGAAACTAATGACTAAAGCACAGACATTTAGAGTAGTAACTGACAAACTAATGAAGAACTAATGAGTTGTGGTTAGGGCAGTGGCGTCATTAGGCCGATTTTAGGGGGGCTTCAGCTGCAGCCTAAAATGTTTTAAGTCCCCCTAAATAATTTGATATTTTCTATTGATTTTATTTTTTTGTTATTGTTGTTTTTTAACAAAAAAAAATCTCTGCCAAATTTCATATAATAGGGCAAAAGCAGGCTAATAAGCAACCCAATAAGCAGGCTAATACTAGCCTACTAGTAGTAGTAATAATCACAAGAAGAATAATGATGATAGTAATAATAATAGGCTAATTAATAATATAACAGTAATTATTATATAATTGATCGCTGTCCACTGGACAGAATGGTTGCAGAGCTTGAGCAGCGGTTTTGCAGTGTAGATTGTTTGTACCTTTGTAAATTTAATGGTGGCCTAAAATAATTGAGTATCCCTACTAAATCTGTCCAAAAGTGGGAAAGTCTAACCGTGGTTCTTGTTCGGTATTTGGTTTTTGGAATTTATTTATTTATTTATTTTTTTGAATGTCTACTACATTCATTCATATCCTGTGCATCTCCAGGGGGCTGTAGTTACTTAGCGTCATCAGATCTGGTAATGATCTACTTTATTTAGAACTTTTTAACATTATTACTATGTTGGTATTATTTTTGCAAAGGTGTAGCTGCGACTTGGACTTGAGACCTGACTCAAGATGATTTTAATTCCTTGACAATTGATTCCATGACTTGACAATAGCTTCAAAGACTTGACTTCAATAACTCAGGACTTGTTAAAATAGTGTTGTATTTGGGAGACACTAAATAGTGCTTATGAACTCTTAAGGACTCAAAATTTTTAACCTTCTGACTCGACGTGGCTTGTGTTGACTTGAGATTTGACTTGGACTTGCATGTCTTCAATTGAGACTTGACAGCAAAGACCTGCGACTGACTTATTATTTTGTATTTGTCACTACTCGGGCCGATAACCTTTCATCACCTTTAAATAGTCTATTAAGAATACTAATAAAAACACTTCAGGGAGAAGTAAAGAATTTTTTCAAATAAAATATTTACAAAGTCAGCGCAGTTGCACCCTATAACCTTTTTGAATTAATATGTATATGCGTGAGGAATGGAGATGCATGAAATCAGATGGCTAAAGCACAGTTTTTGCAGCCATTTTGGCTAAAGCACAATGTCTGCAGCCAGTTTGTGTATCATAATCACTCGCTCATGCACGTAAACTCACCCTCAACGTGATTCATTTTTGTGCCCTCTATGCTCGGTGAGGTGAAACACAAATGTTTTTAATGGTCCCCGGCTGTTTGGAGTGCTTACATATTGAGCATGTTTGTACGTGCTAGCCAGTTAGAGTAGGGAGTCATAATACTAATGTGTGGGAGTCACTTGAATGTCTGACATAAGGTATTTAACACACTGGGCGGATGACGTTAAAGCTATTTTTGCTTTGGTTTTGCCTTACCAGTCACATATAAGTATAAAAAGTAGTGCATTCAAGGAATGTAATCAAGTTAACCACATGTCTATTCTGTGATTAAACATGATTAATTTACCTTGGGCTTAATTAAGTAGACTTTATCTATTGAAGTACTATGATTGGCTTGAATTTTGTTCTAAGATAAAAGTAGTACATGTATGTTTCTTGAATAAATAAATATTTAAAAAACTGGTATTATAAAACTTTAACAACACATGAAGACACACGCGACAGACACACCAGACACAGTGTTCATACGGTAGACTCCTGGCTGCTGCCATCCCATTTCAAGCAATATCTGTCCTTGTAGCGGCAATCTTGTCCATATCCCCCACTCATAAGCAACATCAAGAAACTGACTAGTACATGCGTTGGTATAGGGCTGGTGATATGGACCAAAACTCATATCCCGATATATTTAGGTTGAGTTTAGACAAGTCAAAGCCAAGGATGCGTGCAAAGTTTAATTAAAATCTAAACAATCATATAGAATATCCACTTAAATTAATTATATTATGTTTAAATAAATATACAAAAATTAAAGACATAGTTTAGATTTTTTTACATGAAGTTGTATGACATCCCATGAGCAGGAACAGCGACTCACTCCCCACTTTGTGTCCTGAACCAAGTTATTTTATATTGTCATATCATGATACATTCCCAAAATATTGTTATACGTATATAACAATAAGGTCCATATCGCCCAACCTTATTGAAAAGTGAATCCTACCAAAATTTTAATGTAAAAAAAAGGTTTCACCGTACTCGTTTTTTGTGTGCAACACAATACCTCTTTTTAATGATTTTATGTTGTCTTTGCTCTTGTGGAGCACAAAAACAATATTCTATTTGTGTCTAAAAGTCAGTTTGACTCAGTGTTTTATTCCTCTGTGTTTCCAGAATCTTCTGTCTGAGAAGGTTGACCAGATGATGGAATGGTCGTCTCGCCGTTCTGTTGTGCGGATGAACGGAGACAAGTTCCGACGTTTTGTCAAAGCCCCACCCAGAAACTATTCTGTCATTGTCATGTTTACGGCCTTACAGCCTCAACGACAGTGTTCTGTTTGTCGGTAAGTACTGTACACAGTCACTCACAAAACTCAAGATAAGTTCAACAAGGACGGGCTGCTGTTCATTCGTCTTCCTTCTGTGTTGCCTTGAGTCAGTCAAACATGGGGGAGTCAACATCTCTTGCATAACACAATGTTAGAAGAGGTTCATTAACTCCACCAAATGTGTAATGTCTTCACTGGTGTTTATCTGTTTGAAGGATTAATGAAAAAGTTACAATCAGATTAGCATGGAAATGTTTTGTCATTTGTAGGTCTCAAGGGTAGAAAAAGGTGATTACATCTTTGCTGGGTTTCAAGTAACAAATAAAGAAAGGTACACATAAGCAAACAGAATTCTTGGTTTGATTAGGTGCATTATTTTAGTAGCAACCCATTTGAGATGGTGTAAAAAAACACAGTGAATTGGCATTAGCAGTAATATCCTGTAGCCTGTAGAAAATGGAATGGATGGAATGGCCTTTATTGTCATTATACAAGATGTACAACGAAATGTTGTTGTATACAAAGTATGAACCAGTGGAAAATCCCGCCACTGTACTATAGTCTGCCAAACCTTGAATAAGGCACTTGTATTGGCACAAAGCCACACACGGCCATGTAGGATAATTTAAGGTTTCATTAAAAACTGCATTTTCAAAATTTAAAAACTTATTTTACTAGTCTCTTCAAGTTGTCTGTATAAGTGTCGCATTGAGCATCCTTTGAAAGAAAAACATCTGATCTATAAGTGAATGCTTCAGGCCTTGTCCGTCAAGCTGCCGTGCTCATCACTGACAACTGAAATTGACCTAATGACATCGAAGTGAACTAATAACTAATTGTTTAATGGTGTTCTAATGCCCTTTGGGAATGAAATCGCCATTGACCTACTCCATGCTGATCTGGCCAGTCTAAACAGCCTCTGATCTAGTTTCATCAGTCACTTGATGACATCACTTATACATCATTCATGTCAGCACACTCTAGACCCTCTCAACTTGTTTCGTGGCTTTGTGTGTCTCTGGCTATTTTTTATTCCCATCGTGAAATATGTTTCATGAAGACTAAAGGAAGAGACTCATTATCTTTACATGAGTGACACAAAGCAAATATGTTTGGGTTCTCATTGCTACGCTGTCAAAATCAAATTAACCTGGGTCGCAGGATCATAATGAAGTCTGCGATTGCCAGAGCAGGTTGCATAAGGTTGTTCTCACATGCACACTCCTATTGACCTGACATTATTTTTTCTTCCTTATTTTCCCTACATATGTTGACATAAACCACCGCTTGATGTCATACATCCATAGTAGGTAGAAGAGTTATCCATTGTTTGCATAAATGTTCACCCCATTTAAACTAGTGGTGCACAGACTACAATTTTCTATCTGTACCCTGATGTTTTAACTGTATATTTCTAAAAATAGAAATGAAAAGTTTAGAAAATTGCTGTCCAAACTACTAAATATCAGTTCCTTTCTTTTGCTTTTCAACCTTTTTCAAAAAAATTAGCAAAACTTGCACACCAGGGTATCCTGCTGACCTGATTTGAGCCGCCTACTAAAAAATTCACAGCAGTATTTTGTGTTTACAAATAAAGGAAATGACAAAGTTTTATGTATAAACACACCATCATTTTCCTCGTAGCAGCTTTTCCACCACTAGGATTGTAATGTTTACAAAATGTTATGATTTAGCACAAGTTACAGAGGGAACGTTTTGAGTGTGACACAGTACCGGAAGAGACACATACACTGTGTGTATGTGATGATTGTACCAGTTGCAAAGTCACCTGAATGCAGCGGTTGTGTTTCAAGTCATTGTAGTATATTTATATTAAAAACATATGTTTGAGAGGTCAGTTTTCTCTGGTTCATTAGTATTCATGCTGCAATGTCAACATGATGACAAAAGAACACTCGAAGCAACTTAGAGAAAATGTTTCTTTTTAGGACAGGAGATGGTTACAAGAAGATTTTCAAGTCACTGGGCATCCCATAATTAAGAAATGAAAGGATATGGTACTTTTCTAAAACTCCACCAAGACCGGAACTAGTGTGAGCCTACAATGGGGATTTCAATCTTGCGGAACGCTTCTGGCGGTCGCAAGGGTGTCGCGACAGATTCAGTGTGAGCCCGGGGTAATACTTGAGGCTATGCTCCAGACAACTCCAAACACTATTCATCACCACAAACATCCCCACTGTGAAGCGTGATGGTGGCAACATTATGTTGTGGAGATGCAGCAGCAGGTCCTGGACGGTTAGGAAAGGTCGTGGGGAACATGACCAAAAAAGGGCAAATCCTGGAGGCTAATCTGTTTCAACCAGCAAGAGAACTATGGAATGCCTATGGAGAAGATGTATTTTCCAACAAGACAAAGACCCCGTACTGCAAAATCTACACAGACTTAGTTCAAAGACAGCAAGGTAATTGTTCTACAGTGGCAAAGTCAAAGCCCATATCTGAAGTCAATCAATAATTATTGGTTAGATTTAATAAGAGATGTTCACGCCTGATGCTTGCGAACCTGACAAGAGTTTGAGCCATGCAAGGAGAAATAATGAAAAATAAATTGTCCAGATGTGTCAGTCTGATTGAGACGTTTCCACACTGACAAGATGCATCGACTGAATACTTACTTCTGAAAGTGAAGTGTTCCAATGCACACAAAATGAAGAAACACATGAATTACTTTTGTAACAGTTTCCTGGGAAAAATGGTGAATTATCTGACAGAAGCACAGGTGTGGCAATATGTTTGACCATGACTGTGGGCACAAGTGGACAATGATCAGATTTGACATGAATATTATGGATTTGTGATATTATGAAATTCTTATTTATGTTACGTTATGAAAAGTATTTACATGGGGGCTGATGTAATCCTTCACAGTTGATTGCGAGTTTCATCTTACATTAGTCTAAAAACTGAATCCACTTCAAAACGGCCCTGAAGCTAAGCTGAACACTGGAGCGATGCATCAATGGTAGTTAGCCTTTCTGCTCCCTGTGATTGACTGGCAACCCCACCTCTTGCCCAAAGCTCAGTTGGGCAGCTCGACCCTGACCCTGAACAGGATAAGAGAAAATAAAATGATTTAATCAAATAATATTATGTTTTTCTCCTTGGCACCATATAGGCAAGCAAATGAAGAATACCAAGTCCTGGCAAACTCATGGCGCTACTCCTCTGCTTTCTCAAACAAGCTCTTCTTCACTGTAGTGGACTATGATGAAGGAGCAGATGTTTTCCAACAGGTGACTATTACTTTTTTTATACTTCGTGTGTATTATCCGTTATTTAGTTTTTGTTTTTTCTTTCTGAATGTGGTTGTCCACATACAGTATTTATCCTTTCAGTAAATTTAATCTAGTGTTTACCTTCCATACATCCTACACACACATGATTTTCAGCAGCAACATCCATCACTTTGTGATTGTGGTCTGAACAGGTCCTTCACTTCATGTTAGGTTAATTGGCGACTACAAATTGTCCATCGGTGTGAATGTGAATGGTTATTTGTCTATATGTGTCCTGTGATTGGCTGGCGACCAGTCCAGGGTGTACCCCGCCTGTCGACAGCTGGGATAGGCTTCAGCATACTCGCAACCCTCGTGAGGATAAGCGGTATAGAAGATGGATGGATGTTCAACTTCCATCAAGATCTGTTTAAAAATGACTGTTTAACAGAAAAGTGGTTTTCTTTTTTTCACTAAAAATAGTATCCTCCAAAATGATATATTTTAGAGCTGTAATTTTAATACAGTGAAACCATAACATTTTTGCCAAAAGGTATCACATCTCATTCCGGCCCGTGCCTAATTCCAATTTAGGTTTAAGTCACCAAATACAGTTCCTTTCCCTGTAAAGGGCTCGTACACTACAACAATTTCCTTTTTAAGGGGACCTATTATGATTTTTCCACTTTTCTGACCTATAAATGTAGTAGTTATAATGTTGTATTCTCATGTTAAATGATGCCAAAGTTTCAGATAAGGAGGTTTGTGTATTTGGAAGTGAGCCCTGAAATAAGTTTGGGATGGCTCAAAACGTTCGGTTTCAAAAGGCGTGGTAAAACTGCCGGTTCATATTTAGGAAGCAATTTGGGCATGTGACCAATCAGTAGGTGGAATAAATTAAAACAGACCGTTTTGGTAGGAAGCACATATCAAAGGAAATACAGCTGGAATAGGTGCAAATTCTGAAATTTCTAAAAGGTTTTCTGTGTGGGTTATTATGTGCAACTGCTCCACAGGAGTCCACAACTCAATACAAATGGTTGAAAAATGAGAATAATCGGTCCTCTTTAAAGTTTTTATCTCTCAAATGTCCCTGCAAAAAAGATGAGGGCAATCTGGGTAAACAAGGAAGCAACCATCGTTTGAAATGACAGGAAATATAGAAATTTAAGTCTTGGAAGTTTAAAATAGATAAAATAGATGCTCACTTAATAAATCTGTTTTGTTGTTTGCTTGAGTCGCTGTCTTGGTTCTTTAGCCTGATTTATTGTAGTGTTCAATGGACATTAAAACCCAATCTCAATACGTTTTATATGCTTTCTGTGATTATTGCTATTTTTTTGTATTTAAACACTGTGTCCATTGTATGCCCATTTCCATGCGCATAGTCCTATTAAGAATGATTGACATCATTTTGAGGACACCATTTAAAGTCGATTCTTGAATACATGCAAATGAGACAGATTTGTTTAGATTAATTATAGATAAATTATCAGCAACTACAGTGTAACAGTTAGATAAGTGAAGAAATGAAGCCCAACCGAAGCTGTTGGAGGATTTCTCATGCTGTGCGGCTGACTGTCAGCTGGCAAGTCCTGGTTTGGTGCATCAGGTCCTGGAGGCACTGAATGCATCAAAGAAATGATCAAATCAAAAGATTATTGTGATATCTTGGAGCAAAATGTGTTAGCCAGTGTCTTATAAACTCGTTTTCAGGCAGAGATCTCAGGTCGAAAGGAAAACCACCGGGCAGAATGAAAGCGTAGTTGGGGGGCGGGGGAAGCAATGAGTCTTGACCTAAATAAGTATTGAAATCCTTTGGAGAGGTGAAACTTTCCACTGCAAAAAGGACTTTTAAATAGCTTGAACACACAGTACTGAGAAAATGGTAGATAGATCCAGCAGACACATGCAAAGGGATTTCAGATTTTCATTATAGTTCATCTTTTCATTTTTCTACAGAAAAATAATTATGGGATATGCTTTCAAATACACTCAACTCATAACCCGTCTGTTGAGGTTGTTGATTTTGGCATGTGAAATGTTGGCCCACTCCTCTTCAATGGCTATGTGAAGTTGCAGACTATTGGGAGGAGGTGGAACACTGCAGACCATGGAAGAAGTGGGAATTGTGTACAATAGTAACCTGTTGTAATTAATGTAATTGTCAGTTACTGTACATACATTCTGTTCCATTTTCTATACCACCTATCCCAGCTGTCTTTGGGCTAGAGGCGGGGTACACCCTGGACTGGTCAATCACAGGGCACATATAGACAAACAACCATTCACACTCACATTCATACCTATGGATAATTTGGAATTGACAAATAACCCAGCATGTTTTTGGAATGTGGGAGGAAACCGGAGTACCCAGAGAAAACCCACACACTGACGGGGAGAACATGCAAACTCCACACAGAGATGCCGAAGCAAGTCTTCCTGATCTCCTAACTGCATGGCGTACATGCTAACCATTGTTTGCTGTCCATAACATATACCTGCCAATGCCATAATCTCGCTGCACCATGGGCCACTCGATCCACAACATTGACATTGAAAACCGCTCTCCCACACGATACCTGGCCGGTACAGTGAAAACCATGATTCAGCCCTGAAGAGAACACTTGTCCAAACTGCCATACAGCAGTGAGTGTGAGCATTTGCCAACTAAAATAAGTTACAGTGATGAACTGTAGTCAGGTTGAGAGCCAGATGAGCTTCTCTGAGACGGTTTCTGACAGGTTGTGCATAAATTCTTTAGTTATGCAAACCAAAGTAGTGGATGGCCTCAGACATCTTGGAGGTGAAGATGCTGGAGGTCCTGGGCTTGTGTGGTTTCATCTGGTCTCTCAACACCCTTGGAGACAGCGTATGGTTTCAGTTCATGCGCAACAGCTCTGTTCAAGTGGCCTTTTATTGTGGCCACAGCGAGACACAGTGCAATAATCATACTGACTCTTCAGGATCTTGATCTACCACACCTGTAAGGTGGATAGAATATGTTGGAAAAGTGCTCTTTAACATAGATTTAAACAGATTTGTGAGCAATATTTGAGATAAACAGAAACATGGGAGAAAAAACACAAGTGTTGCATTTATATTTTGTTATATGGGTGTGAAGCACAATGGTACAGCTATAAATAGTATCAAATCCAGCCTTTTGTCTTTATTGATTGCAGGACCACATGTCACTTTTATAATATACAGTATATCTGTGTACTCTATATTAGTTAATGTCGCCGTTATTTTTTTTGTATTTTTGTTTTCTGTAGCTAAACATGAACAGCGCACCAACCTTTATGCATTTCCCGGCTAAAGGAAAGCCAAAAAGAGCTGACACATTTGACCTACAGAGGATCGGCTTTGCTTCAGAGCAGCTGGCCAAGTGGATTGCAGACCGCACAGATGTCCAGGTATGTTATATAGAAGATGTATTTAGATATGTGGGGTATTGAAGTAGGGGACACCCTTCTTAGCAAAACGACAGTCGCCTTGCTGACAATTATATAGCAAATAGCATGGCAAAATCCAGAATACGCTGTGATTGTAATATTTTATACAGAAACACTTCAGATTTATGACATTAAATCAGGATATTATTAACCGTATAGAAGGTGGTTTTGACAACAAAACACAGTCGTTGTCTATTGACAGTCAGCCAATTAAAGTAAATACTAGCTTTGGCAGAACAAGTGTTGTCTCATCTTTGTTCCATTATCTTGGCAATGCCTGCCAAACATCGAGATTGAACCCCCACACTCTGAGATTTTATGTTCACTCTTAAATTAATGTCTGGCTGAAAATCATGTAAACTGATATTTTCATCATGTCTCAAGGAGAAGATTAGATTTAAGTAAAAAAAATCAAGAGTTGTCCGCCACAGAAATAAATGCTCATTCAAAGTGAGTTTATACTGCTTAAGATCACCTCTCATCTGAAAGGTTTATTTCATTGCTAAACGGACCAGGAGATTACGTATGTATATAAAATAGTGTTTAATCTCATTTGGTCCAAGATTAATACTTAATACCAAAACTATAAAAAAACAAATACCTGGGACATTGCCAATGTAAGGATATCATTATGAAGTCTCCACAAATACAAAAAAAATAATTGTACATATACTTTTTTTTTTTTACAGTGTCCGTAAGAGTAAAAGATTTGTTTCATGTCTCTTCTAGATTCGTGTCTTCCGTCCTCCTAACTATTCAGGTACCATTGCTTTGGCTCTGTTAGTGTCGCTGGTTGGAGGTCTGCTCTATCTAAGGAGGAACAATTTGGAATTTATATACAACAAGACTGGATGGGCCATGGCGGCACTGGTATGTGACACTGCAACACACACTGCTTATGAAATGTATAACATTGTATAGAACCAACATAGTTGTAATTCATATCTGTTTTTCCATTTCCTCCTCACTTAGTGTGTGGTTTTTGCAATGACATCCGGTCAGATGTGGAATCACATCCGAGGACCCCCCTACGCTCACAAAAACCCACAGAATGGACAAGTGGTATGTGTCACATGAGACATAAACTCACAACTCAGACCCTTTGGTTCTAGTGGTTCTGTCTAGCTGTTCCCTGTAGGATGTTCCGATCGGGGTTTTATGCTGCCGATACCTATCCCGATAATCCATGAGTGAAATCGTCTGATATCGATACCAATGCCAATCACATACATGCAGTGTAAATGTTTAAATGTACGACTGGTTATATTTGGGGTCACCAAGGTTTTTTCTTGTGAGAGCTATTTCTACAAAATGGAAGAGCTACTTTTATTTATGAATGCAATTATTTTCATAGCTTATTTCAAGACAAACAAAGCCAATATGCTTGGGTTACCAGAACATTAACACAATGCTTGTATCCACAACTCATGTTTTGGATTTCACAATGAATTTATTTGTAGTCTTCTCACATTATTAACTGTAAACCTGAATGAAAAGCAGGTTTGCCTACCTCTGCTGGGCCTCTCCAGCCGCATCCGCTGCCTTCTGAACCGGCTCCCTCTTCTGTGCCTGGAGACTAGACAAAATGCTTGCACTCATCCGTCAGCTTTGCACCACTGGTAAAATCAGTGTATAATGCACATTTCAAGCGCGGTCACTCGTCATGGTCCAAACGAACTGTGTGCACTCATTGGTCAAAGGGCACGCGCGTGACACGTCGTCTGTAGGCTGACACAGCCCTGCGCACAAGTTCCTCCTGCACTAAAAGTGCTATATAGTGTCTGCATGCTCCCAAATTTGTACTGAGGCAATGCTCATCCCTAAAATTTGCCCACACTTGCAAGTACAACGGGTTGAGACCCGGACTTTATAGACGCTTCCTGACTGATGATTACATCACAAGCCTCAAACTCGCCACATCCTGCCAAGTGCTCGCCCCCAAATAAGGCATCAATCTAAAGCTGTTCAAAGCGCCACCACTGTGAGACATTTTTGCACTGAAAATGCACTGTGGTAAAAATATTTTAGGATTAGCATCATGAGATTTGTTTATACATGCACAGTTTCAATTTAAATTATGCATCAAAGTGTTGTTGGTTTTGCAAGTAATGCCAACTCATTGAAAAAAAAATGTCAATATCATGGCTTCGCCTACCAGGTCACATTGTATTCCTGAAACAGTCACTTCATCAGTCATTCTTGTCATATACAGTACCCACCATGCTGCATCGCTTCTGGAGCTTCTAAGCCAGATCGCCTCTCCCCAAACACACCAAAATAAAAACAGAAATCACAATATAAGATCCTCTGTAAATGGCCCTCATTTTATATATTTCCACATTTTCCTCACATGCTGTCCACCTTCCCTTCTTCTACCAATGCCATACTCATATCACACACTCTCACGTCTCTCTAGCAGTCTATATTAAAAATATATCTCTTATCATGTCTGCCCCCCCCCCCTCACACATTTTTTTTGTTACTTCCCCTTACATCCTTGTCTAATCTTCCACTCCCCTCCCCTTCTGTGTCCGACTCCCCAGACGGTGTAATTCTTTCAAAATGATGAGCAAGTCAGTCCAGGTAGACGTTATTGAAAGGATTTGTCAACTGACGTATAGCACAAGCCACAGATACAATTTTGTTGAGCTTCTCACTATGTAGTCACGGAAAATGCTGCCTGTTCAATTTCTGCTCGCACACAGACACACAAACAATGGGACAGAAACACTATTGTGTTGCAACAAAAATATAGCAGACTCAGAAAGGTGTGTCATTAACACACCTTGGATTGGACCACCGACAGACAGGGTAAATTAATCGAATGGTTTAAACTCAACCTACTGATAGTGCACATCAAAGATTTTGATACCATTTTCATACCGAGTTACGAGGGATCACAAGTATGATGGAAGAAATTTGTTGCTGTTGCAACATTGTCACTTTTAAAAATACACTGCTAATATTATGCTTGTCAAAGTGGTCCCACTAGCTAGAAGTCCGATCAAGTCCCAAATCGGTAGCGTCATCGCATCATCGTCATCGCAGCATCATCTCAGTGCCCTGAGAAGCCCATAATGGTGCCTGTGTTCATCAATGTAAAGTGAAAGTAGGTGTATGTTTACTCACCAAAAGTAATTTCAGTATGCTTGAAACCAGCAATACAATGTTTGCACATTAAATTATACAGGACTTACCTAATGTGGAAATTAGGGACCATAATTGTTAAGTCATCTGTCGGCAACAAGCCAAAAGCTCTGTCTTTGTCGTCCACACATACGGTGTTCCAAAATCGCCGATGCGTTCCAAAATCTTCACCCTGGACAAAAAGGACAAAAACCTACATTTGTTTGTGGACGAAAGGCCAAAGGGCTCAGAAAAATATGCGTTTTAAAAAAAAACCTGTGGGCATAGCTAGGCTGCCGTTCTCTTCGATTGCAGGGTGTTTTTTGCAGTTTTCCACTGCATCTTTTTAAAAAGTTGAAAAGCAACCACCCCCAAAGAGCCAAGCAGGTACTGTGCATTGAAAAAGCTGCAATAATATAATGCGGACCAATTCTAATATTTGATTCAGTTTCTCTGGCTCCCTATCAACCATTTCTTTGTTTCTACTCTATTAGCTGAAGACATTTCCATATTTCCAGCTGATTTCACATGATGGGGCGAAAACATCTTTTTGGCAGTTGCTGCTTGGAGCTGTCACTGTGCTACAGTGAAGCTGTATTTTACACTTTTATTGCCCTGCATGTTGGAGACTTTCAGCTCTCACAAGGATAGTGCTATGTTTTGCTGTCAGTGTACATGTGGGGTAAGCTTTTTCTTAAACTTGTGTGTCTCTGTAAACCACCAGGGAGGACTCAAGCTGTTCAGTGATACGGCAAAACAAATTGACCGTTGGGCCAGATATTTGTTGTTGTCATACCAGTGACTTTCTAGTTAGATGAGAAAGGTATTAAAAGAACCGGTGTGCATTGAAATAAAAGTGAATTCTATGTAAATAAGTCAATATGGCTATTTTCTGGTTGTGGACCAAGTCGTATCCAAGTAGTAAAATGACCTCTGATTACAGTACTGCGAGTTGAGCTATTCTCAGACTATTCTGTTGCATGTGCGGTGAGAAAAAGAAAAGCCATCACTATGGAAGTGAAAATGGACAACATCAGAACGCCCATCAATAGTGTCTTTGCTTTTTTTCTGTTTGTGTTGTCTACCATTAAGCATAACTATGGTATAGTTGACCATGTAAAAGGATCTGCTCTTACTGGATGAAAGCCACAGAAATGTTACCGAGATTGAAAGGTTGCTTGTGCTCTGGAGGACTGGTTATTTTTCCAGACTAGTGAATTTTGATTCATTTTCGGGATAACATTCAATTTCCACCAAATGTCAACTTACATCAGTCTATCAGAACACGTATTTAATCCGACGACCACCTGTAATAATAAAAAATACATTGAGTGAACCTCACCAGCAATAATAGAGTATTATTATAGCAATTTTTCTATTCCCACTATCAAATTTTACACTTTTCAGATTGAGTTGAGCAATGCCGTAATGTTTTATTTGTGGGTAGGTAATCTTTTTTTAGATCGTTAATAACTTATTCTGTTTTTAATGATTGCCATGTTTAAAAATGGCTTAATTAGATCCAGGGTAATTAAACAAGACTTCCTGTTGAGTGTGTAAACAGTCAAATGCATGATCATGATATCATTACAGGAAAAGACATCACCTGTATCACTAAAAAAAGGCTACAGGTGGTCCTCGGGTTTCAAATGAAATGTGTTCATAGGCTTTGATGTAAGCCAAGTTTTAGTCTTCCAATAAGTTGGAACTTATGCCGAAATCATTCCTGCTGTACACAGAGCACATATCACATTTTGTAATAGAAATTAAATTCAATAATTTAATGAAACAGAAATAAAAAGTGAACTTACCTTTATTCCTGTGGTTGCAGGCCTTCCCACCTTTTGAAAATATTTTCTATTGAGCATTCAGTAATCTTTATCCTTGAAGGGGAACTGCACATTTTAGGAATTTTGCCATTCACAATCCGTATGTGAAATATGAACACATGTTTATTTCCCTTTTCTGTGCATTCTAGAATGTGAAAATTAGTTATATGAGCTAGCTAGCAACAAGCATCATGGGAAATAGTGTACCTATTTTGACGCTAAAGCCCTCACAAAAAAGAAAAACTTGCCAAAATGCCAACAGTGTTCCATTTACATCCTTGATTTGTATATTAACCAAGATACAGCCATATTATTATTTTAGCAGCTAACGTCAAAAACCTTTTTTAACTTTTTTAACTAAGGCACTAAATTGTTGAGCTGTGCCTGGCGCGTATTCTCACGTCAGTGCATGCTGTAACTGCGAATGCGATTCTTATGTTTATGGACCAGAACTATGTTTTTAATTAACTTATGAACATAACACTGTCACAATGATTGACTCCTGGATGAGGCGGTTGTAAGTATATTTAATTTTGCCTAATTTCTTGACAAGTAAGGCTACCCTACTTAGTTTTCCGGTCTGGCTGCTACTGTTGACGGCTGCACCAATGCAATTTTTTTCCTTGGTATTGACACGTGAGCTGTTACTTTAATATACTTTTGACTTATACCGCAACCCATTTAGAAATCAGTTAGTTGTTGCCTGTTGCTACCATATTGTAAAATACATGAGGCCATAACACAACGTGTCAAATCAATCCAATTCACTATAAACACCAAATCTGGTCAAATAATAATTGGTAAATTATACAATAAACAATATCAAAGTCTACTTTCAGGATTATCAACTAAGCGCCAAGCAAAGTTGACAATACCATTAACTTTCCTTAGCACTCCTTGTGTACTTGCATAAAGGTGCTCTGTCATTGATTTCTCTTTCTCTGGTACATACAGTACCTGATAGAACCTCATTGTGCTGTGCCACACAGCCTTGCAGATCATTATGGTCAATTCTCATAAAGACAAACTTTTCAATAGAAATCAAGAACATTATTTCACCTCCTATCACGCCTTCATCCTGTTACGTACCCACCTTCTGCTTGTTGACGTTTCATTTCTTACGCTTATCGTCTGAGTACCTACTGACCTTTTGCAAGCTAAACAAACACACACTCACACTTGCGGCTATTTCCAAGTTTACATGGCCTCTGGCTATATACAGCGAACACGATTGTGGTTTGGATTAACAGACAGAGAGCAGTAAACAGAAAAGATTTTCAAAGGAATTATACTCATTGCCATATGTGTAATACTAATATGACTGTGTAATTTTTAATTGCCACTTATATTGTTTGTGAGATGAAGCAGTTCACCACCATTTACCTTTAAAGGGGACATATTATGCTTTTTCCACTTTTCTGACCTATAAATGAAGTTAGAATGTTGTATTGTCGTGTTAAATGATGCCAAAGTTTGCACATTTGGACGTGAGCCCTGAAAGAAGCTTGGGATGACTCAAAACGCTCGGTTTTGAAAGCCGTGGTTAAACTGCCCCTACATGATGTCACAGAAGGACTGACTTCCTTACATATAAACACTTCCCGCCCCCAAGCTCTGCTTCTCCGCCCTTCACAAAGCACTGCTCCGCTGTTTACTTGCTAGTAAAGCCTGGAAATTGAATGCCACATTTGTTTACATTTCCTCAAGACACCACCATCAGGCACAAGTGGTTGGAGTTCCTGATTCCCTACCAGCAAAAGAAATGCATTTTAATCTGTCAACGGCATTTCACACTGGACTGTTTTGTGAACGTGGGCCACTATGCAGCTGGACTAGCTGACAAACTTGCTGAAGCCCTATGCCTTTCCGGTGTGAAGGGCAAGCAGTTAGTAACTATTTATCAGTGTCCTAACGGTGTTTATTTTTTGTAACTCTTATACCGTTCATCAACTCCTAAACAGTTAACGGCACAAACCGGATCTCTTTCTATGCAGCGTGACCAACTACAGATTCTGGAAGAACTAGAAAGGTTTCTATGCTGGTTATTGTGTGTAGCTGCTCTATAGGAGTCCACAACTCAATACAAAAGGCTGAAAAATGAGCATAATAGATCCCCTTTAAGAGTGTGGCCGTTAAAAACAGATACATGTGTTTATAAATCTTGTGTATATTAGACACCTGCTTTGTTCAGACATATCATTTTTCTGGAAGGGTTTACAAAAGGTTATATCGCCTGAGTAGACTTTTTCACCATACCATATTAAGGTTTATTTGTAAAATACTTAAAAACAAAGTGCTTTACATCAGAGATAAATATTGGATGAAGTTATGCATTGTCTCTGATTTTGAAATTTGATCTGATTGACTCGTACCAAGCAAGGATTACTGTCGGAAAACGTTGCTATGCTGTGCATAGCTAATATATTTTCTTTTTGTTTTATGGTGCTCATGAATATATAGTAGCTTTCATGTTCCCTGGATTGTTTAGCAAAAATTACGTGGTGATGAGATGATATTATGCTCTGCAGTGGTATATATTTTACATTTGTAAAGGTATAAAATAGAAACAATGTTGTTAAACTAACAAACATTGGTAAAATAATAATTGGTCAATTATACAATAAACAATATCAAATATTTTCAGCATTATCAACTAAGTGCAAAGCAAAGTTGACAATACCATTAACTTTTCTTTGCTTAGCTATAGAGGTAAGTTGCTGATGTCGTTGTCTTTTTGTTTTTTGTTTTTTTTTTACAGTTCAAGTGCACTTTTCTTAGTTTCACAGTTCAAAGCTTTCTATTGCAATGACATGTTTTTTCCCTAAACAATCCTATTCACAAGTATGCATTTATCTACTTTTTTTGTATTATACAGTAGGCATATGTGACTACAAAAGCTGAAACACACATTCAGCATTGCACACTAATGAATGGAACGCCTGCATTCTAATCCATCAGATTAATTGGAAGTGCCTGGCCATGGATTGAGGAATTTTTCATCCCAACCACTTCCCTTGCTTTAAGGCTCTAGATGCAGTTCTTCTTGTTTGCATGAAACATCGAAAGAGTGAGGTAGCAAAGAGTATAAAGTCATATTTATTTTATATTTCTAAGACTGCGCACCACAGAAAATTGAGGCTGCTATGCTGTCTGTGTGTATGTATGTGTATGTATATCTGTATTAGGGCTGGGTGATATATCAATATTTTCAATATATATATCAATATATCGCTATTTCTGTTAAGCACAATATCAAAAGCAAGCATATCCTTCATGTCTGTATGAACTGGATTTGATGCGGAGTTCTCATGGTTCAAGATTGCACCGCCAAAGTGCAAGCTAGTTCAGGCAGCTCTGTGTCTTCTGCTGCGTTTTTTGTGTTCAGTAGGGCTTTATTTATTACTTTCTTGTTGTTTTTGTGCCATGCTGACCCCTTAGGAAAGTTAGCAGCTATGGATGTTCATCTTTTTAGATTTGTAGCTTTTGCTACTTTGCTTTTGCATTTGCTCCAGTGTTTACAGGTGTTAGCTTTGAGCACCCTTTTGCTACGCCGAGCAATATACACACACACACATATATATATATATATATATATATATATATATATATATATGCACATATACACACCAATACCAATACCAGATTGGTCTAGCGACAATGCCACTGAGGAAAAGATAGGAAGCAGAACTGGAGGTAGCAGAGATGAGGATGCTGAGGTTCTTATTGGGAGTGACCAGGATGGATAGGATCAGGAAGGAGTACATCAGAGGGACATTACATGTTAGAAATGGTCTGTGATGGTTGGATATAGTGAATATAATGGTAGAACGATGATGCGTTTAGAGTTGCCAGGTAGAGGAAGACCAAAGTAGAGGTTTATGGATGTAGTGAAGGAGGACATGAGGGTAGTTGGTGTGAGAGAGACAGATGCAGAAGACAGGGTTGGATGGAGGAGATTGATTTGCTGTGGCGACTCTTGAAGGGAAAAGCCAATAGAGAAAGAAGAAGATCAACTAAGCATATCATACCATATAAAAAAAATGGTCACACGGCTAATAAATGGAAAAATTAAGCAGCAAAGTTCAAGCCTCTTGACTTTTGTTCTTTTCCTATTAAAATGGGGCTTTGTTGGTTGGTGAGTAAGGAAGGCATCTTGATAACAAGTCATAGCCCCTAGCTTGTGCAAGACAACACTGTTTGTAAGGGAAGACAAAAGTATCAACTTTAGCCCGGGGTCTTTGCCATCTTTATGTCTGCTTTCAAGTGCAAACATTCTTAATTTCCCACCAGCCAAGCAAGAAAAATGTGTCCGCCCTTTTACTCCTCCTTCTTTGTCATCTTCTATTCATATTTCCATCCTCATCCATGTATGACAGGAAAAGTAATGAACACGGGGGCAGTCAGTCAAGAGAAACAGACCTTAGATGTGCTGTAAACTAAGGTGCTAATAATGTATAGAGGCTTAAAGGAGTACCATACTTCCATTCATCCGTTTGCTCATTTCCACAAGACATCCACTTTGTCTTTCTTTCTTTCTCTCCTCAATCACTGATAGCTTGACAGCATTAAAGTTAGGATAGATTTATTACAGAAGTTTTTTTCTAACATTCTACTAGTCAAGGACCATGTTTGGTACCGTTTTGTACTGTTTTGTACGGTGGAACATCGGTTTGCATCATTAATCTGTTCCGATTAATAAAGGTGGGAAGGCCTGCATATACGATAATCGTATCAAGTTTTGGCGCAAAAAAAATGGCGATAATTAATCTCCAATCTCCAAATGGGGTACGCTGCAAAAAATGTTTGAGAACCAAACCTAACTGAGCTGTTATAATTTCTCCCAACCTATCAATGAAATCATCAAAATGTTAATGACCAAAATAGCTCAGTGAGTCCCCGCTTCTCACTGAAAAATATTAATTTCATGTTTAATGTTGTGATTTTAGTTTGCATTGCTGCTCAACTGCACTGTATCATCGGTTTCTAATATTTTGACTACCACTACACTTTAGGTCCTGCCGGTAAAAGTCATAGGAGGCATTTCTTGCCTGGGGATTAAAGCCATTTCATGCAGAATATATATTTTTTTATTCATTATTTTTGTGTTCATTTTTGGTTTACTATATTGTACTACGCCTTTGTCCTTATTGGCTGTTTCTCTGTGTTTCTTTTACAGAGCTACATTCATGGCAGCAGTCAGGCTCAGTTTGTGGCGGAGTCCCACATCATCCTTCTCCTGAGTATCCTTTCGCCAATATGTTAGTCTGCTTGCATCTTGTATGCAGCAAATTGCAAATCAATTAAAACACCCTCTGCAGTGCACAACAGCTCATTTGGCCTGCAAATGTATTCAATTCAACCCGCTAGGTTTGTTTTTTTCATTTGCTCTTCACACACCACTTAGGATGCCTTTTTTAAGTTTAAAAGCGCATACAAATTCTTCTATCTGCTGCATGTTTCCTTGGAGTGAAAGCGTCATCAAAGCAGAGTCTCCAGAAGGAGGCTACCTGCTACCTGTGGAGATTGCCCTCTTCTAACCTCTATGTTTCATTTGTTGTAAATTCAACCCCCAATGATAGGCCGTGTCTGTTTACCTGTTTGAAGTAGAATTTCTGTTGGTGTTTGACTACTTTTCTGTCTGCTTGCACATCAGTGTGTACTTGTACCTTTGCACTTCTGTATGCGTGTAGCTAATGATACCATTCACACCGAGCCGTAGTTTGTCCCCATGGGAAATAACAAGTCCAAGGTTGCACCTGCTACAGAGCTGCATTTGCTTGCCCAAGCTCATCCCTTTTATTTTGGCTCTATTTGTCTCCTTACTCCTTTTTTTTTTGTCCTTTTATTTATTTCATGTTTTTACTTGACTATTTGTGTGTGCATTTATATATTATATATACGTATAGGTCTGATTACAACCAGAATAATTTCCGGTTGGAATTCCACCAAAGTGGTATTGTCTTAATAGACATTAACAGCTTAAATAACAAGATTTAAATCTATCTACAAAAAATACTGGCATCATAGTATTTTTAAGGTGTGGGATATGTAATGGGTTGCCTTATACTACCCATCTGTAGGTTTGATACTTTTCTGTACAAACTGCGCCATTAACCAATATTCTCGGACACCTGCTAAGAGTAACTTGCCCCAGTTGGTCTTGGGGGCAATATATAGGAGTGAGTGTATAGTTTCCTTGACAACCATTCCCTAGATGCTGCTATCACCATGGGAATGGTGCTGCTGAATGAAGCGGCTATCTCCAAGGGAGATGTTGGCAAGAGGAGAAGTAAGTAGAAAAGCCGAGTTTTCAGCTTACCATCTTTTTGTTCTTATTTGTTATTTACGACACAGCACAGCTACACAATATGGATATGATGTGTTCCAAGTAGGAATGTGCAATAATATCAGTGTGTGAGTGAGACGTTTTTCGTCAAGCAGGCACACAATTAGCGAGGGGGATGGGGGGTGAGCAAGGTGTCCTCTCTCCGCACTTCCAATCCAATACCATACCTCAGGAAGAAGCCTCTTGGCACAGTTTCTATACCATTCTATTGCATATTGCAGTATTTGTCTTACTTTGCAAAGACAGTATTTATTGATGAAATGCATCCAGTGGCATCACAGTAAAAGAAGCTTAATGTGTTTATTACAAGATATTAGTTTGAGGGAAGAGCTACTGCATATATTGGTAATGGTTGATACTAATATCCGTTATGAAGTGCTGGACAGTATCGGATATCGGTCAGAAAGCCAATATCGAGTATCTCAAGCTCCATGCAAGATTAATTCCATTTATTCCATCCTCACATGATTGACTGCAGTGCACTGGTTCTAAACTGGGGATAATATCATTTTAAAGTTTTTAATACAGCTATCAACATCAGACTGGATAACATGTTTGTTTTATGCAAATGTTCTCAACACAAAATGGACCTCAGTATATAAAAAATAAACAAAATGTACAACATTCAGTAATTGGTAAGATGTCCATCACTCACATATCATTCTCTTCAAGCAAATAATGTCATAATAATAATTGTAATAATCTCATAAATATAATTGTGACTAGCATTACGGCTGCTCAGCGGACAGTGGACAAGTGTTTCGCCATACAGCGAGGAGACCCAGATTCCATTCCCCACTCGGGCATCTCTGTGTGGAGTTTGCATGTTCCCCCTGTGCATGCGTGGGTTTTCTCCGGGTACTCCGGTTTCCTCCCACATTCCCAAAACGTGCTAGGTTAATTGGTTACTCCAAATTGTCCATAGGTATGAATGTGAGTGTGAATGGTTGTTTGTCTATATGTGCACTGTGATTGGCTGGCGACCAGTCTAGGGTTGTACCCTGCCTCTCGCCTGAAGACAGCTGAGATAGGCTCCAGCATGCCCGCGACCCTCGTGAGGATAAGTGGTATAGAAAATGGATCGATGGATGGACTAGCATTACATAAAAAAATGTTTGCAAAAAACAGCCACAAACTGAATTAAAATAGGGTGTATGAAAAATCCCTTTTCCGCACGCACCATTACCACCACTATCATAGCAGTGTTTTGACAAACATATGAATCCTCGAGGATGTCCCCTCTTGCGACCCAGAACACGGTGAAGCTGCAATAACAGCCGCTAATAGCAGCCTGAGCAGCCGCAGCAGCATTTCAATTCTTAAGAGTTACGAAGTGAGTGACAAGAACATCCAATGCATGTATTTCTTTATCGTTTATTTAAATACACACACACACATTTTTTGTGATGTGCGGGGTGTTTCTGAACGCATCTCACGTTCTTGTAATGACAATGAGAAGGACAGGAAGAAGAAACTAGAGACGCATGGATTGGAGATACATAGGGTATGCAGTGTTGGAATTGTACTGCTGTGTGTGTTCAGGTCAGAATGAAGTTATAAAACAGAGTCAGACTCTGTTCTTCATACTATGTGCTCTACTGTGTGGATGACGTTTGACTCGAGATGTGCTTGCCCTAGTATGCATGCATCAATTACACCAAAAAAATTAACATAATTCATGAAATAAATTAGTTACCATCGTTAACGTGTTATTTTTGCAAGCACTGTTTAAGATGCTTTTACAGAGAGAAACACACAAAAACTCTCTTAACACACATTTTATCACACTTTTTGGTCATTCAACATGCAATATTTATTCTGTCAACTTTGACAAATAGCATTTCAGGCACAAATGTTGTGTGTGTGCTCGCTTACTTCCGTCTTTGTCACATTGACGTAAGCAGCTTGTAACCCCAATTTTGGTTCACAGTTCAAAACAACTGTATAAATAACAAAAAGAAATACCTGCAGTGCTCCAATAACGTCTTGAAAGTAGACGCACTACGCAACAACTCAATTCACCACGACAGTAAGATTCTCTTACTGGTTTTTAAATGTCTTAACGGCTTTGCCCCTTCTTATTTATCTGATCTGCTTTTACCATATCAACCCCCGCGGACCCTGCGGTCCTCCAGCACTGGCCTTTTAGCGAAACCAAAACCCAGAACAAAAACCCACGGTGAGGCAGCATTTAGCCACTATGGCCCCCACCTGTGGAACAGCCTGCCGGAGAGCCTCAGGACTGCGGAGACTGTTGATATTTTTAAAAGAAGATTAAAGACGCACCTTTTTAATCAGGCTTTTAACTAATATTGTTAAGCTTTTCTTATGTTTTCATCCTTTTAGTCCGATTTTATGTTCTTATTCTTCAGCTTTTAACTCCAGTGTTTTGTTTTTATCTTGTTAGTCCTATTTTATGCTCTTAATCTTCAGCTTTTAACTCCAGTGTTTTGTTTTTATCTTTTTAGTCATATTTTTTGCTCTTGGTCTTCAGTTTTTAACTCCAGTGTTATGTTTTATCTTTTAGTCCTATTTTATGCTCTTAGTCTTTAGCTTCTAACTCCAGTGTTTCCTCAGGGGGGTCCTCCACACTAGGGGCTGTTCGGGTATGCTGAGGGGGTGCCATCCTTGGGTCCCTTCGACACGGCCGGCTGGGGGTTCCTCCCTTTAATGTGGGGGTCCGCCCGTCTATCGGAGTTGGGGGGCCCGGGTGCTGGTCCTCCAATGGCACGGCCTGCAGCCCCTCCCAGTGTGGACGGCCCCAAAGGTGGCGTTTCCTTGTTCCTCAGTGCCATGCCATGTCTCCCTACTCTGTGTGATTGTGTGCTTGCGTGTGTGTGTGCGTGTGTGGGTCTAGTATGGAGGGTGGGAAGGAGGGGCTTTCTTTTTGCTTCATTGTTTTCCTTTTTAATTGTGGAAATTGTTTTAATTCTGGAAAGCACTTTGTGTTGCATCTCCTTGCAGGAAAAGTGCTATACAAATAAAGTTTTAAAGTTTAAAGATTTGATTTGATTTGACAGTAGACACAAATAACCTTGGTCTTGTCAAGAGTGCCCTCTTCTTCGTCATTTTCTGCTCAATATTTGTTCCCGCTTGTGGCTCCACTTCAACTGCCACACCGCTGCATTTCCTAAAACTACTGTGTGGGTTGAGGGTTAAACAAGATGTGTGCACGTGAATTCCACATTAAAAAAATAGTGTCATTAAAGGAAGTGACTTCCACATTCCAACAGTCTGATGCTGTTTTCAAAAAACTTCAGACCAGAACACATCTTCAGCAGTGCAATTTCAACAATCTCTAACTTAACAAAGTTAAGTTCGGACCAACACTTCCTTACTGCCACTAGACAATTTTGAGGTACAATCTGAACATCACAATGTTGTGTCTGTATTATGTGTGTATTTTTGGTCTAAATAAACCGAAAGACAAAGACAAAAATAAGTGAATATTATTATACTAACGCAATTATTACTGCAGAGGTACAATTTTCTGTACTTAATTATGCTCAGGAATTCCAGGAAATACTACTCACAAAATGTCAATCCAACTTCAATTACATGGTGCCTTTGAACACGAACCCTCATTTCTCATAAGAACACGGTTGAAGTGTGATTCAAATGTTCTGCTCCCATTAAACACACTGGTGGTAGGCAATATGTGAATATGGGAGCGGTATAATTGGAAAAATGTTGTACAAGTGAATGTCCATTTACCACATACCATACCTTAATTCAATGCATGGTTTTCAAACAACTCAACCCAACAGATGTCTTCTCAGAACCCTCATTTTCGGAAAAAATGGCAATATTATTAAAGCAAGAGTTTAGAGTGTCCATGGAGGCGCAACAAACGATGGCATGACCCCAGTCCCCCTGTGAACATATCAACCTATCTTTGAGCCAGTTGCTGAACCGATAGTTCCTCCCGATGGTGAGTCCATCTGTGTGTGAAATAACAGCCTTCTTTCACTGCACTCAATCAGTGAAGCCCGTTTACAGTACATTTACGTTACAGCATAGGGGCCCATTAAGTAGACTGTAGTTAAAAATGTAACTGACTTGTATTGCACATCAATTGAAGGCTACAAAGTTCCCCCCCAAAAAAAGCAAGATGACAACATGTGACATTGCTCCCTGCGAATGCCAACCATCTTTGGCCAGATTGGGCAGCTGTTCTGAAGAGCCATCAGTGGAGCACTCCATTCACTAAAGGGCACATGACAGCCTGCTCATTTTTTTCTTTTTTTTTTTTTGCCAAAAAGCATTGGTGTAATTCTCCAAGCAAGATGAAGGAAAAGACTAAATGATTTGGCTCCAATTTACAGTGCCATTTGAGGAGAAAGCCAGGCACTCAAGGGTAACCTCATCAATAGCACTTTGTGCGACGATTGTGACATATTTACTTGGCTGTGCATTTGGTACCCGGGCCTTCAGTGAGGACATAACCACCTTAATCCACCTCTTGATACCACCACTATCACATTGCAATCATACAAACCGTAAATAGTGTCCACAACAACAATATCACAAGGCAATGTATTACTGAAAGTTACATTTCTGTGGAAGATGCCTGTAGATTTAGCACTCAGCCAAATGTAACAACCGTCAAACAACTCCAAACCTACAACGGAGGTGTTCAGAATCAATTTTTTCGAAGTTATTATCCTGTGAACGATGGATCGAATACAAGCTTGGTAGTCATAATGTTCTACCTATAATTACAAGCTGAAAGGAACATACTAGACATCCTTGGTGTGTAACTAAGGAACCTGGTATTTAATGTTCACATTCTGAATGTCCTTTTTTAGACCAAGACATCTCAGCCAAGTCAGCTTCAACAGCCGTCTATCAATGTTCTATACTACTTATTCTTGCCAGGATTGCAGGGAGAATAGACATACCTGTGCAGGGTGCACACACACAAATATTCACACAATAGCGTGGAGGTAAATGAAAAGCTAGATCATTCAGAATACTGCAGAATAGTCCGGCTGGTGATGAGCATGACTTGAAGGATTAAACTAACTGGGGGGGCATTTTTGAAAGAATATTGAAGCCTTTTCAATTTACAAGAATCTTTGCAAGATATTAACTATTAATGCCGATGTGTCATTCCTTTGCAGTTAGCTGCTTGGTGGGCCTTGGACTGGTCGTGTTTTTCTTCAGCTTCCTGCTTTCTATTTTCAGGTCCAAGTATCACGGATACCCTTACAGGTAACCATCGTAATCAAATTATTTTATGGATCAATCATTCATTTTATCCATGTAAGGTAGCTAAGTTGAAATACTATACATACTGTAGCGGATTGGATGGTAGGTTCAAGATAGAGCTGCAACAGTAATTGATGATTAATTGATGGTCCAATTAATCCGGAGCTATTTTGGTTTGATTACTGGAATTGTTTTTTTAGATTAAAAATGTCAATATTTGATTTCAGCCTCTCAAATGTGAGTATTTTTTAATTTGCGTAGTCATCCATGAAAGCAAGCAAGGCAAGTTAATTTATAGCGCACAATTCCTACACAAGGTCATTTGAACATTGCAAATGTTGAGGATTGGACTGTTTCAGATTTTGGCAGCATAAAACTAAATGTGTGTTTGATTTATATTGATTTTCTCTCAAGGGCAGTGGTATCCAAAGTACGGCCCGGGACTCAGCTTGTTTTTTTTTTTATTATCGTGGCACTTGTTGATGATTTCAGGGCACATACTATATAGGAAAGCGTGCTTCAGTCCTCTTATTACGGTACATGTAGCTTTTAGTAGTACCACAGTTCTGTGTTTCAACTGGGTTGAAGGCCTTTTAAGTCTTATGATTGTTGCCATGGGCCCATAAATGTGCTGATGAAAGTTGAAATTTGATTTGAAGAAAGGACATTTTTAGCAAAACATTCTTAAATTACCAGTAAAAGGCATTTGATCCCTTTTTTTTTTTCTTTGATGTGACTACCATAACAGACTAATGGCTTGCATGCATTTGGTAAATGAGACAGTCTTGAGGTTCATATGCTTCAACATGATGATCCTTTAAACGAAATATAGCGGAACATCTAAAGTTAAACGTAATATGTTCCAGGACACTTTTGTCGAATTTTCTAATTTTTTTTTTTTTTTTTCAAAAAATGATGAAAATAGATGTAATCTGTTCCCGTCTCAGGCTGTTGCCATTACAAAACCTTAATTAATTGTACAGACATTCTTAACGTCACACACGTGAATGGAAAAATATGTTATTAATATTGAGAAGTAAATCATCGTGTCCTAACTTTGATGGCAAATGCTCATCGCTAACAGTGTATTTGTGCAACTGTATTTAGAAGCATATTCAAGTGCTGACTGGTTTCTGCTTTTGTCAGTATCATCTCATATGATTTGCTGTATTTATTTGTCCTCCTTATATAACCGACGCTCCCCTTGTTTTTCAGTTTCCTTATTAAGTGAAAAAAAGGAGAAGAGGAGGTCAGAGAATGACTCCGAGGTGGTAGGTGACAAAAAGTAGAGAAGATACTTACTTGAAGAGGCAGAAGCAGCTTGGCCGTTGAATCTCCAGTTCATAATGTGGTTTTATGTTATTTTATTTGTTACTGTCATTATCTCGGCTAGCTGAAAAGAGAAAATGCTTCCTTACAATGGAAAATAAAAGTGTGTCACATATCTGTATTGCTGTCATTATTTCTTTTCACCTCTTATATGTTTAGAAAGCAGACAGTCATACAATACGGTAATCCCTCGTTTATAGCAGTTCCAATGTTCCAGACTTCACAGTGATAAGTGGATTTCTGCAAATTAGAATTTCTTCTCTTTAAGATGAATATTTTTTGTAGTTAAGGGCATAAAAAACGTGTTTGACCTTCTGAATACAGACATGAAATAACACCCCTATAGTCGCCTTTACGCTTGTAAAGGTTACCCAAAATAGTAGACAAAATTAAGAGTAAATAAGCCATTACAGACTTGTGCCACTGTGTGTTAGTATACAGTAAATGTGTTCCCCACTGGGACCCGAGTGAGGGACAGCTAGGAAGTGAGGATGGGGGTTCCCGTTTGAGTTTCAGCTTTGTGGGGTATACGTCCGCAACAGTAGCTTGTGAAAAACACTTATATACAGAAAAACACTTAAATACAGAAGAGACAGACAACAATATTCAAAGCTACTCGCAGCGAGGAGAGTGAAACAACATACCCAGTGACATGCCGCTCCACTCTGAGTATGCCATTCATGCTCCTCTCTTTTTATTTTCTTTAGGAGGTCCCTAATACATGGTCGTGCAACTCTAAGGGGAGGGGGAAGCAAGCAGTTGCACAAGCTGTACTTGTTGTTTATGTGTGTGTGTGTGTATGTGAGAATAATTACTTTTTGTGCATGTGTTCTTATCTTGGCACATTTTGCATGATGAAACTTCTTCAAGGTTGCTGCTGGCATTCCCAGGCACCGGCAAGATTATTGGTGTTGGGAGTAGCTGGTCAGCGTCTTGGAATGCTGCTTCGAAACACTCAAGACTATTGTCTATTGTCTAAGCAAACGGATATAAGGGTGATAACTTAACACTATAATAATTTAATTTACATTTTATTCTAACATAGGGATCATTGCATCCTTTGTGAGATCATTCAAACTTGCAATAAAAATCAGCACGTTCCAGCAATCAAGTCATTAAAGCAGTGGGTGGGTCCCCCTGGGGAGTCGCAAGAGGCTTTCATTTCAGTGCAGACCTACCGACATGTACAAATTTATAGTACTCAACATGCAATTTGACTCTTGAATATGCTTGTATGCTCTCCATACTGGTTTCAGTTTCAAGTTCAGTCTGTATAGTACAGATGAATGAATAAATATAATCAGTTTCTGTAGTAGGGCACCTGTTTAATAGAAGTGGAAAACACTCAGTGACATCACAAAAGAACAGTTTTGCAACGCCCTCTGAAACCGAGGGTTTTGAGTCATCCCATACTTCTTTCAAGGGCTCACTTCCAAATGCGCAAACTTCATTATCTGAAACATTGGCTTTGTTTAACTAGAGAATACAACATTCTAACTACATTATAGGTCAGTGGAGTGGAAAAAACATAATAGGTTCCCTTCAAACACTGCTATTAAAAGTGACAACAAATAAAAACCATGAACATTTGCTTTAAATTTAGTCTCCTCATTACTACATTTTTCTTCCAGAGTCTCATTTCCCTGAACTTAATTTGCATAACACATAAAAATGTGTTTGCCAACTTGTCTGCAAGTTACTCTTGACTGACTGAGACCCTTGAGACATTTACAAAAAAAAAAAAACAAAAACATGCATTAATTATTTCTCTTGCACAGTGCCCACTGACACAATGTGTGGGTTGGAGCATTGAAACCATTTATGTAACCTGTTGTGAGTGGGCAGGAATAGCAATGGTGTGGCAAATATAGACTTATTTTGGCTATTTCCATATTGTTCCACTTAAGCTACAAATCACTTGAACATTGTGAACATGCAGTAAGCAATTAAGAGTGAATTAATAGTAAGCACTAAGACTATAAACATGTGCAATTTCTTTACTGTCGTTTCTTCATGTACATGTAGTCTGCAAAAAGCCTTCACTTTCAAACGAATCCTGTCTTCTTGGTCCAGAATGTGTACATGTTTGTCGTCTTTGAGGTGCACGAACAGTACAAGATTGAGCCCGTCTTTGTTGTGACATGTCTGCTCAGTGTCTGCTTGGTTTCCCTAGTGTAAAAATTGATGTATTTCTCACAACATACACAAGATTGTTTTTATGGGCATTGGGTGTCCTGTCTTTGGAGTGTACCAAGCTTAGTCTCAAAGCATTACCAGGATTGAAAAGTGTACTGGTTGTGTTGTGTTGGTTAAAAGTAACTCGGAGTTTCTCAGATAGGCCTGAGACATACGGGATGACATTGTTGTTGCGTTTGCTGCTCTTTTCTTCCTCGTTCACCCTGCGATATGTTCTTTCTGGAGTGAGATTTGCACAACTTCTCCGGTAATCTCCCTGAATATATCAGCCGCAGCAGGCAGAACTAACTCCTCCACTAAAGTGGATGGCGAGGTGGTTGCTGGCTTTCAAAGCACATTTCGAGTTGCTTACCATTATCACGACAGACCGTTTTTGCATCTGTTGACCATTTTCTTTCCACCGGCTTTCCCGTGAATATCGGATATTTGGTCTCGAGTTGCCCTAACAAGTGACTGATGTACCAGTGGTGGGATTTAGTATTGCGACTGGTTGACTATCACATAGATAACAGTGCTTATGTATATCATGCGGCATTCAAGGCCCAGAGGTGCAGAACTTAAATGTTTTCTGCAACCCTCTAGGTGGCGCTAGCGGCACAAGTGTGAGCCACGGCCCTTTGGTTAAGAATCTCTGCTTGGATCCTGCACCAACTCCTCAGACTAGGACTGTCCTAACCAATCAATATTCATTGTATCCCTGCGGATCCCTAACTTATGACACCAGAATTCTAGTGGAAAGTTTAAAAAAATGTAAAGCTTAAATTTTTCGAAGGGACAAAATTTTTCCTCAGGAGGCATTGTGATATTGACCATATCTTCTCTTAATCTTATACCTTCTTCAGAAGGATCAGCTGCCCACTGTGACATGTCGCTTATCAGCTCTACTTTTAGGAGTGGCCAACCGGGCGGACCTGTCATGTTGGCTGCGCTCCCCACCGCTAGCTGGTGTCTGGAGGAGAATGTCCAAGGGGACATTCCAGCATATCCAGTATTTATACGACCTTGAAAAATCCAGTAATGTTCAATTGTTTTCTACAATTAAGCGTGAATATTCGGAATATAACTTGACTCAGTGAGATGTAGTTGTTATACAACAATTCAAGGCACTTTGATTTGGGTTGATGGGCATGATAACATTTGTATTTCCACCCCTGTATTCATACCCTCTGAAGTATAAAGTCAACTGTTTTTCATTGTTCAAGTATTTTTCTACTTGCAACATGTGTTTTATTGGTGCCTGCAATGTTATGCAACAAATCCAAGTAAAAATTACATATGAATTGAGGAGGGTTGATGAGGTCACTGTCAGTTCCTCGTCATCGCCAGATTCTCCACCATGGCCAAGCAGAAAGAACTGAGTAGGGACCTGAGGTCGCGTATTATGGATGCACACAAGAATGGTTGGTGCTACAAAGCAATATCCAAGCGTTCTCAGGTCCATAGAGCCACAGTCCAAGGCATCATTAAGAAGTTTATATCTGACACAGGGCAGGACTCAATGGACGCCGACCACACAAGATCACGTCTGGACTTTGCCAAAACACACCTGAACACCTGAAGGCATTTTAGTCGTCAATTCTCTGGTCACATGAAATGAAGACGGGGCTCTTTGGGCACAGAGATGTTGCTTACATTTGGCAAATGTAAGTCTTCAAACCGAAGAACATGATGTCAACTGTCAAGCATGCAGGAGGAACGGGACAGGGAACCTCATTATGGTGGACGGCATCATGCAAAAGGAACATGCAAATCGAGATCCTCCAGCAGAACATCCGATAGTCTGCTGCAAAACTTGACGTTGGGCCACATCGGCTCTTCCATCAAGATAACGACTCCAAACATACCACCATTTCTTGACTTTTTGGAGGACAATGCAGTCAATGCTTTGGAGTGGCCAAGTCAAGTGATAAACCAGAAAAAAAGGCCAAATAAATTAATTCATTCATTTTCTACTGCTTATTCTCACAAGGGTTGCGGGGGTGCTGGAGCCTATCCCAGCTGTCTTTGGGCGAGAGGCGAGGTACACCCTGGACTGGTCCCCAGCCAATCACAGGGCACATATAGACAAACAACCATTCACACTCACATTCATACCTATGGACAATTTGGAGTCACCAATTAACCTAGCATGTTTTTGGAATGTGGGAGGAAACCGGAGTACCCGGAGAAAACCCACGCATGCACAGGGAGAACATGCAAACTCCACACAGAGATGGCCGAGGGTGGGATTGAACTCAGGTCTCCTAGCTGTGAGGCCTGCGCGCTAACCACTCATCCACCATGCAGCATCAAATAAATTGTTTACGCAATTTTTTTTCACTCCCAGCATTCATGAGAATCTCCTTTGTTTCCACCTCCACAGTAAGAAAAGTAGCTATTTGCTGTCCTAGAAGTAACATCTTAACATTTTGATAAAGAAAAAAAAAAAAAAGACGTTTCCCAGGAATCGACCCAAACAACCTATGCCTATGCTGAATGTTACACAAGAACAGAATCATATTTTGTATTGACAGGAGTGGGTTATGTAACAAAAAGGCATGAAAAGCAATTTCTTTTGCAATTGATTCAGAGAAGGAAGGGGTTCATAACACATGGGGGTAAAAATGTAGAAAAAAAAATAATATCAATACAAATGTACAGTATTTGAATGGGCAAGGTAAAGTGGCTTGCAGTGTCATCTAACATGGACTAGCTAGTTTCCCTTATTAGATTAGATGCATTTTAACTAGGGGCATATTATGGCCGAGAACAAAAAGGTACTTGGTGGTATTTAGTTATTTATTTATTCAACTTAAAAACACATCTCTGATTTCTAATGTCCGTAATGGTAGTGTTCCCTTGCTCCCACTTCTCTCCCTGTGTTAGAGTCCCATGCAATGTGATGGAGCAAAATGCGGACTCACTGTTCTGTGGTTGTTTGTTTGACCAACAGTAGCGGTTTATAGTTTTTATACTTACTACGACAGTGAAGGACAGGGGTGAACTTGGGGACCATTTCTGTGTGTTTGTTTGTTGGGGGGGGAGGCAGACGGGGAGCACCCATGTGGAGTGCATGGGTGCTCCAACCCTCAATACTGTCTTTTAGCTTGTAAGATGTCAGTGGATTCAATTGACAACTGTACAACAATAACAATACAATAATAATCAGATAAATAACATGAGCTGCTGTTGCAGTTGTAATCAAGCTAAAACTCAACTCCTAATCCCCGACATGTCTTACTATTTACTGCACAAAGACACACCCAGCACAAGTTTTATGTAAGTCTTAAACGGCTTACAGAAATTCACTTATCACGGTCAGTTCTGGAACAAATTAATCCTGATAAACAAGGGAATACTGTAGTAGTAGTTTCACTCAAATAAAAAAAGACACCTGAGTCAGCCAACTCTACCAACTTTGTTTGTTTAAAATTGGCAAAAGTTGGCAATACTACAATAAACGTTGTAAGAAATTGTAAGCTATTTATGTGACGCCCTTACTTTGGTACCCTCCACGCGATGTGCTGTTATTTTGAAGGCCGGAAGTGTGTGTGTTTAGGTACTTGTTAGAAATGAGTGAAGAGACGAGCGACGAAAATAAAAGTGTCTCCTGCATTCCTCCTCCCGTTCTCCGTCCTCCTTCCCTACACCATTGGAGGCCATTTTAACCTGCCCAATTCAGAATTTAGAATCAATTCAGAATTCTAAAATGAAGAGAAATAGAAATAGGGTGGCACGGTGGTCGAGTTGTTAGCACGCAGACCTCACAGCTAGGGGACCAGGGTTCAATTCCACCCTCGGCCATCTGTGTGTGGAGTTTGCATGTTCTCCCCGTGCATTCTCCGGGTACTCCGGTTTCCTCCCATATTCCAATAACATGCTAGCTTAATTGGTGACTCCAAATTGTCCATAGGTATGAATGTGAGTGTGAATGGTTGTTTGTCTATATGTGCCCTGTGATTGGCTGGCCACCAGTCCAGGGTGTACCCAAGTCCCCCTTGTTTCTTTTTCAGGGACTTAGCACATGTTCCGCCATGCTGTCCTATTGTATAGTACATTTCATGTAGTACAGGGGTGGGCAAACTACGGCCCGGGGGCCACATGCGGCCCACCAAGCGTTTGAATCCGGCCCGCCAGTTGCTTTCTAAGTATTTCAACTTTTAACATACAAACTGGCAACATGACTTGCAAGTCTTATTTAGTAAAAAAAAAACAACAAAACTGTCAAATTAAATGACGTAGTTAGATGTGGTGTGATGTTTAAAGTGCTCCTGAAAAAAAGGGACATGAAAACATACAGCTGATAGTATATAACACTTACAGATAAAATTAGACAAAAAAAAATTCAAGGAAAATTATAAGTATAAAATAGTGTGTGTGTTATATATATATATATATATATATATATGTTCTGGCCCCCCCGGACAATTTTGTTTCCTCAATGCGGCCCACGAGTGAAAGTATTTGCCCACCCCTGATGTAGTAGATACTGGTCTACATGTTAATTCCGTAAGTTTTACGCTTTTTTTCTCCTGAATAGGTTGACACATAGTGCTGTATTTGTTTGTTGGTGGCGTAGCTGCCATCTGCTGCATTTCAGCCTCCTGTCTGGTGTGACCTCTGTGTCAGCATTCTGTCGTGCCTGACAAACTTAAGAAAGTCCTGCTGCTAGTCTGCTAAAGGCCTGATGCTACTTCACTGTGGAGCCTCCTCTCATCACATCAGTCCACTCACATTTTCTCCAGGCTGCGAGAGTAATTATCGTCAAGGCGCCGCTTCACTGGTTGCTGTTAGGTTGCATCAGTGTTTGTGTGTGTGTGTGTGTGTGTGAGTAGGCTTGCTATATAAACAGATCATCACATATCCTAAAATAGAGAATTAAAACCATTTTTAAATACTTAGACCGTCATGCATTTTGTTGCTTTTCCTAAACTGCAGAGCTAATTATATTCTACTTCCAGTTTTTAACATTGTTAGAGCCCTCTCGACATGAACTAACACCCCTATAGTCACCTTTACACTTGTGTTACCCAATGTAGTCGACATAATTAGAGTTAATAAGACTTTTGCTCATGTGGGTTACTATTACTGTTCTGGCGCTACGGGGTACAGAGTGGTGGGCGGACAGGAAGTGACGTCGGGTGTTCAGAATTGAGTTTTAACTGTAACTGTGACCCGTGTTTTTGTTAAGGCTTATTGTCCCTGATAAGAGTGAATTCAAATCTGCAATGAAAGCCTGCGATCAAGTTTGGTGTTTGTGTATCTTATCAAACATTATGGTAACATAACTGACACCTATTGGCCAATGTCACTATATACTGTATTCACCACATAGCATTCACAAGTCTGAGTGCCTTATACCTAGTATATGCATTGTAGTTAATTTTGCCATTTTTTGCTTAAAATGCTTAATTTGTCTGATGTCTGATATTGTTTTTTTGCCAATGTGCCGATATTGTCCAACTCTCAATTTCCGATTCCGATATCAACTGACACCAATACGTGTAACATCTAATGTCTCCTGTCATGGAATGAACACATAATGTATCCATTGTGAAAGTAATTGATAATGGGTTGTTACACTAATGGATGTAACAATGTTACAATGGCCAAATCATGCAGTCTATTCAATCATCTTACCCGTCAAATGTTATTCCCTGGGATTTGGTTTGTAGCACATGCATGGCATCTTGTATGCTCCGACCCTTGACACTCGGCCACTGTGCGGCCCACATCCCAAATAATTTAGGCAAACTGAATGTAAACGTTACTATAATATGCATATATTTTGACTAAAAATAACTAAATATAGAATAAAATAACTAACAAAAGATGATTTATTCATAAATTTAGAAAAACCTGCAAAAAGACACTGCACAATTTAAAAAATGGCTGTAATTATGTCAAATTAAAAAAAATTTTTGGCCACTGATGGTAGGTAGAACATCATGAGTACAGTGTAAATATGTCTTTGAAACATCTGCTTAAGTATGAGTAACCAAATGCCCAAATTAACGTTTTACTACGAGTACTGTATACTAATATACTGTATACTAATATATATATATCCTGTCCTTTACATAAGCAAATTGGTTTTTGTACCACTATCACATGAATAACATCTCCATGTGGTAGCTGTAGGTGTTCCCTGCATCAAACAGATCTTATTGGATTGTCTTTTTGAGCTACAGGGCAAAGTATGAGAACTAAGTCTCAGTGTGACATAAATAACCACTTTAATTTGGTTAAACTAATACCAATCACCCAGTATTTTAGACAATGGCATTATATTGAGTACATATATGATTCAAGTATTACCAAAGTAATATGGATAGAAAGTGGTTGTGTTTACGGCTGCTGAACTTACTGGCTGGTACGATGATATGTTAGTTTGTGTGAAAGTGTGTTGTTGCCTCCTTGAACCCTGAGAAAAAGCAGCAATAGTAATTGATTGAGTAAATCACCACACCCAGGCTGCTGCTCTTTCAGAACATACTACTGATTCCTTGCATGACTGTAAAGTCAGCCAATGCCATAAGCTGATATGATTTGTGTGACGAGTTTTGTATGATTCACTAGTGCATGGCACTCCAATGCTGTTTGTATATTTACGCTACAGGCGGCTCCATAAAGATAAGAACAGGATGGCTGTTAGTCTCTGATCTGGTGCTGGCATCAGGATAAAAATCCAGTCATGGACTGAGACCTCAACCGCAGTAAAAGAGCCTCAACCAGTGGTGTGTACACAAAAAGAGTGTTTAGATGTGTGCGCACTCCTCCCCTGTTGCCTGACAGAACCACCATCAAAGCAGAAGCCCTCGCATGCTGGGTCAAAATCCAGCAGCTTAAACACTTCAAGAATTTTCTTTGAAAGCCCCTTTGCTCGCATGTCAGCTATTCCCACCAAGCCAAAAGTCTGTTAATCACCCCATCATTTATGTGGTAAACAACCGATTGGACTTCATAGCAGAAGAAAAGCGTGTGGAGATTGTGGTTATTATGCACAATATTCACATTTGCCTTCATCCCCAAGTAAAGTAGATTCTACTCAAATGTGTCTGACTATCACTTCATTGCACTACTTCATTGCACTATTGTACATATTGCACTATTGTACATATTACTGTAACATCTTGTTGCATTCATAGATCATACTGTTTATAATTTATATAATCTGCAATAGCCATACTCTAGTCACTTCGTTGCAATACTGTACATATTACTGTTATTATATATTGTCACATCCATACTGTTTATAATCTACAATAGCCATATTATAGTCATTTATATCCCTGTACATATCCTCACTGCATTATAGTCATAGCCTGTTATAATTTTTACATAGATCTGTCCATTTTTTACTTACTAAAATTGCACTTAATAATAAAATTGCACTTCTGGTTGGATGCTAACTGCATTTTGTTGCCCTGTACCAGTGACATGAGCAATAACAATAAAGTTGAATCTAATCTAAATCTAAACTATTCTCTTCTTTAGGTAAGGATAATACGCCACCTATTCTTTCTTTCTTATGTAATGAAATCATTCACAATGACTACGTTAGAATTACTTTTTCTGATTTGTTACATCTGAACAATGAGAGACATTTTTTTTCAGTCAAGTCTTTCCACCTTAATGTCATTTTATGAATGCACACCCTCATTATGGGCTGGTCTGGTATGAGCTATTTAACGCTTCTAAGGAGAAACAATCAATCATGATCACTAATGCAAAGTAAATAAGGTTTGGCCTTGTCACGTTAAAGCATTCTGGAACCTTCAACTCCATGTATTACATTATTTAGGTGAATGTACTTGAACCTGTATGTATAATGTATAAATGAGACCAAATAAATTCCTCTAAAACTACTGCTTGGCATTTTTTCCAAATATCATTTCATAATATATCATTTTTAAACATGCATTCATATATACCGTATTTTCTGGTCACACTTTTTTCATAGGTTGGCTGTTCCTGTGACTTATACTCCAGAGCAACTTATAAATGAAAAAACTGTTTATGTTACATAAACCTTGGACACCTTTTTTGTTTGTTTATTTTTGCGTAGCTGAATAACCATTGTGTTAGCATCTTTTACACCTATTCAGCCTGATCTCTATATTTTATTATAATTAAAACTTGCTTTCCAAGATGATGTAATGTCTGTTTTGGTCAAATAGTAAAATAAATTACGTGCAAAAATGCGACTTATACTCCAGTGCGACTTTTTTTCTACCTAATTATGCATTTTTGGCCTTGTGTGACTTATACTCTGGAGCGACTTATAGTGCAGAAAATACGGTATAGTATGTATGTATTTTTAGCCCAAAATAAGCATTTTTAACTATAAAAATGGCTAAATGAAGTAAATGCTAGTATACAAATTTTAACTATGTTCACGAGACCCCAGAGTGATATGACAAGAATTCTGATTTGGGTTATATTCTGTTATTTTAATGTTTAAGATTTATATCTCTGCTTGAATAGAGAGTTGGTGTAATATGCAGTCCAAAATATATTATTTCTGTTTCATTCATTCATTCATTTTCTACCGCTTTTCCTCACAAGGAAAGCGGGGGTGCTGGAGCCTATCCCAGCTTTCTTCGGACGAGAGGCGAGGTACACCCTGGACTGGTGTCCAGCCAATCACAGGGCACATATAGACAAACAACCATTCACACTCACATTCATACCTATGGACAATTTGGAGTCGCCAATTAACCTAGCATGTTTTTGGAATGTGAGAGGAAACCGGAGTACCCGGAGAAGACCCACGGATGCACGGGGAGAACATGCAAACTCCACACAGAGATGGCCGAGGGTGGAATTGAACCCTGGTCTCCTCGCTGTGAGGTCTGCGTGCTAACCAATTTTAGAATTCTGAATTGATTTTGTAACCGAGCAGGTTAAAATGGCCTCCAATGGAGTAGAAGCACAGTGGGAACAAAAGCATGGGAGGAGGACTGCAGGAGACACTTTTATTTCCGTCGCTTGTCTCTTCATTTCTAACAAGCTACCTAAACACACACACTTCCGAATTTCAAAATAACAGCACATCCTGTGGAGGGAGTACCAAAGTAAGGGTGTCACATAAATAGCTTACAATTTCTTACAATGTTTATTGTAGTATTGCCAACTGTTGCCAATTTTAAATGAACAAATCCATAACCAAGTTTATTTGTGTCATACCCTGATGGTACGGCTCTGCTGCCACCTTCCAGTGCACTGCTGGCGCGTCTGGGGCGGAGCCACCACCACACACCTGAGAGCAATTAGCATCAGGCCTTCTCACTCCTTGCCAGATTCTTACCTTGGAATTGACCTATCCTCTCATGCTGTGCCTTGTCGTGTCCTTTTACTGCCTTAGTATGTATTCTGCTTGACAATTTTGTGTAGTAATTAGCAACCAACCTTCCTTGCCCTGACTTTTTCGGGTTTTATATCTTTCCCTGCTTAGCGTTTTGTGTTCTCAGTTCTTTGAGGCTTCGCCTGGCAGTTTTTGAGTCGTACTTTGCTTTGCGTTTTATGTTTGTGCTTCCTCTGTTGGAAGATACTTTGTTTCTGCATTTTGATCTCTGTTGCTCTTCATTTGAACATGCATCAGATTACAATTGAGTGCATCAAATAATCAGTTCACAGTTCAATCACAGTTGGGGTCCAATCAGCTTATTTTCTTACCGAGTTAGTTGGCATCCATGGTTTTGTGGTAGTATTTCCCATTCACAATGCAACAATGGATGATTGTACTGATAACCAATAGCATGAATTTTATGTCATCTTTTTACAGTGAACGCTTCAATAATAAATGCAGGACAGTATACTTTTGTTAAAAATGGTTCTGAAATCTGATATTTAGTTTTAACTAATGCAAAAGACTCCAATAGAGTCATCTGAATCCGAATCCAAATTAAAAAAATATACTCAGTTTATGTGACCAAGCATGTCAAGGAAGACTTTTGACATGGTGTACATAACATTAATAAATGTTCTTGTATTATCTGATGAATGCTGGCCTTTTTTTCATTATACAAAATACTGGGAGGAGGAAATGCAAGTGTAATTGTTTTGCATTTGTAATATGATTTATCAAAACTGAAACTAGTTTGCGGTCTATGTTTTTATTTTTAGCAGGTTTTGGAAGGTAGGTGTAAACTGGCACATTGTTGTGAGAAGGAGGCGTAGGTGCAATGACACACGACATAGAGAGAGGATCTTCCCTGCGTTTGTCAACATATTTGGACTGACGGAAATAAAAGTTGTGGAGGCATATCTATACAGCACTGCCATTTTTGAGCTCCTGCTTTCATCTCCTTTTTTTGCACCGCATTGTCGCATAAGTGCCGGTGTAATAAGCCGTGTTCCCTCGTCTCGTCTTTGAGCGCAATAGTGTGACTTTCGGTGTGGATTTCACCTGGCTATGAAGTTACAGTATCTATTGCATTCTTCCTCAAAACCTCCAGCTAAATGGCTTCAAACCACATTTTTCGTTTATGGCCACTCTGCTCTCCCAAACTGTACTTCATTCATTCATTCATTTTCTACCGCTTTTTCCTCACGAGGGTTGCGGGGGGTGCTGGAGCCTATCCAAGCTGTCTTTGGGTGAGAAGCGGGGTACACCCTGGACTGGTGGCCAGCCAACCACAGGGCACATATAGACAAACAACCATTCACACTCACATTCATACCTATGGACAATTTGGAGTCGCCAATTAACCTAGCATGTTTTTGGAATGTGGGAGGAAACCGTAGTACCCGGAGAAAGCCCACGCATGCACGGGGAGAACATGCAAACTCCACACAGAGATGGCTGAGGGTGGAATTGAACCCTGGTCCCCAAGCTGTGAGGTCCGCGCGCTAACCACTCGACCGCCGTGCCGCCCCCAAATTGTACTTGGTGACAGCAAAAAACACTTTAGCACCTGCTAAAAACACAGCCACTAATATTACGTAATTTTTTTTTGTTGTCTCACGCAATTCAGCGCTCGTTTTATGGCTCTTAGTAGATCAGGCCACCCAATCATATTCTTCCCCTTTTCTGAGACTGAGTGTCGGACTTTCCTCTCCTCCGCTATTTCGTCCAGGTCCTCCCGGCGGATCAGGCCCTTAGTCTTGCTTGTCTAGTTTCTCATGGCTACTAATTGATGATATAATATGTAGCAGGAGTACAACTCTTCTGGCCTTACTTCCCCTAGTACCAACTGTATTGGACTATCCCCCCCCCCATCAACACAAACAATCGCACCCCCCCCCTGACTTCAAAGCAAGACGTTTGTGAAAAGTTTGTGGCCATCCTCCAAGCGAGCACTGAGCTAATTTTCTTTCACAAACAAACTGTCAAAACACACATTTCATACAACAACCAGGGGGCTCTGAGATCATCATCGACATAGCGACTTTAAAGAGAAGTGCTTATTTCGGAAAGGGGCCTTCAAAGAGCTGCCTTCAAAGTGCTTTTAATTATTACTGGGAGACTCTCAGTCTCTGCAGTCATCCTTCTTTTGCGTTAGTTCTACTTTTCCCACATTTTTTTCTCTGTCATTTTGCCCCCTCGCAAAAACCTGCCAGACTTAGATGAAATCAGGTGCGGAAGGAAGAACCCTTCAAATTAGATATGGATTATATTAACACTAAGTGACGTTTACATATTCACTAATGAGGTGGAAAAACGTTACGTAAACATACGTAGTGTCTCATGTTGCCACCAGGAAAGGCTAGCTTCTGGATATAGCAGCAGTTTAAAGCATGTCTGTACATGTATTTATTTTTTATTTTTTACATTAATCACCACCCTTTTAGAATCAATACAGTTGGTGCTATCCACATCTGTCGAGTAAACAAGCCAGCTAAAATTATGAGACTACTATGCTCAATGTAACATGAAAATGTTTTCATACATTCGGTATGGATGTCTCCAATTTGCAGCTAAGTTATTTGCTTTTTTTTATTATTTCCCCGCTGTGCAACTCCCAAGATACTGTTTATGAAAAAAGACCAAAAACAACAATCAAACATCCACACTACCATTCCCTATGGTCACACCATCCGCTAAAAATACCAGTGACGTGCAGTGAGGTTCATGGCTGGTGATGCAATGACTCATTTGGATTTTTTAATGTTTTGTAATTAAATGTAATTTTTTTTTTAAATGTAGGTTACTCTTTAACTGTATACAAAACTGTGGTGTGACCAGCCATATTGTTTGGTCTAGTGCCACTGAGGAAAAGACAGGAAGCAGAACTGGACGTAGCAGAGATGAGGATGCTGAGGTTCACATTGGGAGTGACCAGGATGGATAGGATCCGGAACGAGTACACCAGAGGGAAATTACATGTTAAAGGCCTTGGAGATAAAGTCAGAGAGGCCAGACTGAGATGGTTGGGACATGTCCAGAGAAGAGATAGTGAATATATTGGTAGAAGGATGCTGCGTTGCGTTTAGAGCTGCCAGGTAGGAGGCGTAGAGGAAGAACAAAGAGGAGGTTTATGGATGTAGTGAAGGAGGACATGATGCAGAAGACAGGGTTGGAGGGAAGAGAATGATTTGCTGTGGCGACCCATGAGGGAAAAAGCCCAAAGAGAAAGAAGAAGTAGGTTACTCTTTAACTCATTCAATCGCAAACATTTTTCAACAAGACAACCCCTCCAGTACCGCCATTATAGATGATTTTGACTGATCTTTTATGGTGCACCAAATATTGTGTTCTATGGTTATATAAACATGGAACCTACCAAAAGAAAGATTAGACTCTCGTCTTTCATCAGGAAAGTTAAGTTTGTAGGTAGGTTACAGGAAAATATCAGAAAAGGGAGAAAACAAGCATTTCAAGCATAACTTTCACTTCAAAAGTTGTGATAAGTTGTACCTTATTGTAAAGTGAGACCATATTAACTTTTTGTTAGTGATCGACCATGACGAAATGCAGTTTGTAGTTTCTCTTTGACAGCGTGAATGATTTTTTTTTCCACAGCACCCATACACACAACAATGAAAAATTGATTTAAGTTGGGGATATCTTTTGGAGACGTTTCTTAGCAACTGCAGATTCCAAGATCATCAGTTCAAACTGTTGTAGGGTTATACAGGTAGGTTTACATATTACCCAATACCAGTACAGGAAGCTGAACTTGCAACCTTGAAACCACAGATTAATACCGTAACATTTAGGTCACCATTATTCAAAGTTCTGGGTAAAATGTAAGACCTCATTTGCATATTTGAATACCATCCTTGTTCATCGGTGCGGTGAAGAAAACATCTCTGCTATATATTTATGTTGTTAACACAAGTCCAGTACTCACTTTCACTTCTCTGTGACACATTCACATAATTCCTCACGTAATTCACAAGTCTTGTTGAGGAATCGTGGTCGAGAACTCTCGAGACATTCAAATTCACTTGAGTCAAATTCCCATGCAGCACACTTCCTAGAATAATTGTATGATTAGTACTAACCTTCATTCCCGTGTGTGCATGGTGGAGTGAAAACTTAACAGGATGTGAATTTCTCTTATATTATATAATAACCTAACATGCATGTTTTTGGAATGTGGGAGGAAACCGGACTACCCGGAGAAAACCCACGCAAGCACGGGGAGAACATGCAAACTCCACACAGAGAATCGAACCCTCATTTTGATTTTTTTCAGTGCATGCTAGTAATAAAACCCAATCCCTAAGATGCAGTTTTTGAAAGCCTGATGTCAAGGTTTCCCTTACAAGACCAAATAAAGCATCTGTGTCCCTGATGTTACATAGCAAATCATGCATATTTTATGCCAGTGTGGGCTTGTTTGTGCTACGTGAGCTATTTGAAACCAGACTGAAACTACAACCAATATTTGCTCTCATTCGCCACTTTGGGAGCTGACACCAAAATCAACAACCTCTACCTCGCCGCAGTTATTGTCTCAAAAATGTATTTATTTTTAAGTCATTTTTATTATCCACTCTTAAAGCGTGTTACACCCATTGTTTGAATGCTAAACATATACAATTGAACACTGTTTTTTTTATTCAGCCATTTATTCTTTCTCGCCTTACTGATTGTCCGCTAACTCCTCCTTCATTAGTCAACCAATTCTAAACAATCGAACATCAAAATTCTGCTCTTTTTTTTACTGTAATTTCACATTTTCTATGACAATTCTCCAATTTAAAATGAATGGGCAATTTATTTGATGCCCACTACTGGCTTTAGCATATTTCCACAGCATTTCAGTCCAGCTTCAGCTCTTCAACTTCCAAACTATTCTTACTTTGATTGTACATTTCAACATTCCTACTTTTTCAAAGCATTTAAGCTTCAGCTCTACGGCATTCACACGCAGTGTCTACTGACATTGCTTCATCTAGTTTAAGTCTACAGTGGAAACTTAAATTAGCACTTTATTCTTTGCATTGCTGATGCACATAAAGACTCCTGATCAAAATTTTAAGACCACTTGAAAAATTGCAAGAATTAACATTTTGCACTGTTGGTTCTTAAAGAGGTTCTCAGTAGCTTCAAAATGCAAAAAGAAGAAATGGAGGTGTGAGAACAGAGATCGACGGGCACATGCCGAGAGCCACATTAGCTGCTGTGTCAAGTGAGTATAATAAGTTACGATAAGAGAGCTGAGACAATGATTTTAATAATCTGATTTGGTTTTGTTGACGAAAGAGAAGCTTGGAAGTGCCACAGACCTGCTGTAACTTAAGTTGGGATAGGCTCCAGCACACCCTCGCAACTCTTGTGTGGATAAGTGGCATAGAAAATAATGGATGGATCTTTCGGAACACCAATAAAGCTTTAAATAGACATGATAAAAATGCAGTGCCAGACAGTGTTAGCAAGTTGGAGAATATTATCTTCATATGTTCAGACGAAAATATGATCCAGACAGAGGCATTGAAAACTAAAAGATTCTGTCAGTTCTAATGTTCATGCTCATTTTCCTTGTACACATATAGCTGTCTCATGTTTCACTGGCAGAATAATGTTGTTGTTTTTTACGGCTTAAGGTTATTAGTTTGTTGTTACTCATGCACACGCATTTGCAGCAACAGCCATTCACTTTGTTTGCATGAATCTGACTAGCTACTCCGATATAAAGCATGAATATATGATAATGTAACATATTCCTTTCTCTTATTTTCAGTCAGTCACATGCAAATACTGGAGTACACATACCGTACACCCTTAATCATTGTCAATTACAATACAAGGTTATTAAAAAGAATAAAGCACTGCTGCAGTTCTCAAGCATTGTAATGGATGGTTGCCACAAGGGTGCTGTAATCGCATCATTCCTCTGGCAGGTGGTTGCTCGGAAGGTGGCCCAAGACCTTACTCTTTGTGCTTGACCTACGAGACCCTCAGACCCCAGCACATGAGGATGTGTAAAAGCTTGTGTTTATGTTCCATTGCCACCCACTGACCTCGATGACCTTAAAACTTTTGACTAACAACAGCTATCAACTCAGTGGGTGTAATATGCTGATACGCGCCTGGGAGGAATTCTCTTATCACATTTTTCTATGCAGCAGGTGGTGGCCACATTGAAAACTTATAAGACAGGAAGTGAAATGTGAATGCTTGTATATACATATACATATGAATGATGAATGGAAAGAAAAATAAAATTTAAGGTTACTTTTGCCTTCCTGAAGATGTGATTCTGTGACAGCAAGATCAACCAACACCACCTTCTTGTTTTGCCATGAGTTCTTTCTTGAATTCAATCGTTTCTCATCTGAATAACCCAAAATAGAACAAAATAAAGGTGAAAAACACATTGAATGCAGACATACTGTAACTCATGGGAAAACATGGGGATGCTGGTGATTGATCTCGCTACCATTTTGGGTTTTTGGGAACAGTCATGTCTTCAGGGAAGGTAAAAGTATCCTCAAATGTTCAATAATCCCTTATAAGCAGTCATTTTTTGTATTTAGAATTGCTTTATGCTAGGGTTGGGCGATATGGACCTTAGCATATATCACTATTTTTGTGATGTATCACAATATGATGATACAAAACGATAAAATTTAAATTCAGTGGAGTCTTGTATACAAAGCTGTGACTGTTCCCAAACATGCAAAGTGGCAGCAAGATCAACAAACACCACCTTCCTGTTTTGCCATGAGTTCTTTCCTAGTTTCTCATCTGAATAACCCAAAATAGAACAAAATTAAGGTGAAAAACACATTGAACGCAGACATACTGTAACTCATGGGAAAACATGGAGATGCTGGTGATTGATCTCGCTACCAATTTGGGTTTTTGGGAACAGTCATGTCTTCAGGGAAGGTAAAAGTAACCTCAAATGTTCAATAATAATAATCCCTTTTAAGCTGTCATTTATATGTATTTAGAATAGCTTTATGCTAGGGTTGGGCGATATGGACCTTAGCATATATCACAATATTTTGGTGATGTATCACAATATGATGATATAAAACAATATAAAATTTAAATTCAGTGGAGTCATGTATAAAAAGCTACAAACCTTAAGCTATATAATGAAATACACTTGAAATTGTAAAGCATATTGGCTTTACTGGCTAACTTTTGTAGTCGGATATCAGCTAGTCAGTAGCGCACACAGAAGCTAACCCCTGCTAGCTTCGATTCACATTTTAGAAGAGGACATTCAGCCAACTTTTGCCTGCATTAATCACCATTTCAACCTGTTTAGGTCGGCGATTTTTCAGTGTTTATAATGATTTTGTGCCATGATTGACCGGTCTGCCAAGTAAATACTTCCCACACGAATGTTCCTTCTTGTCACAATGGCAGCATTTCAATCATATTATATCAATCGGCTTGTTTACATTTATCATGTATACCGGTATAAGTCTATTTTCTTATTATTGGAAGAATCTATCCCGGTTTTGTTTTCATATTCGAGTCAACTGCTGATGACATCATAAATGGGCAACATAACATAGTTGACTTCCGGTTCTGGTTGCCATTTTGTTAATTAGCTAATCAGATGCCAACAAGGAAAATCTTTTTGTGATAAAAATTACATTACATTGCAATAACACAGTTGGACTAGCATATGCACCGTATTGTACACTAAACCAGAGAATGTAGAACATTTTGTAGAACATTGTTTTTGTAGAACATTTTCAATGTTAACAGAAAAACATGCTAACCGGGGCGGACGCTAACTGAGGTTACACTGTAACACTTCTCTTTGATGTTCTGTTATGGTGATCTAAACAGCGAACATAGAAATAGACAAAATTGAGTTTTGTTGTCTTGTTGTTGGGATTTTATAAGACACAAAATGTAGCACCACTCTCCTACTGTAGATTGAAACAATACAAATTCCCGTGTGTGTGTTTGTGCAATCTTTTCTGAATCACATTACTTTTCTTTCTGTTTATTTGTGCTCACCTCTCAACTGACCTCTTGAGCCTTCTCATTCTAGCAGGAAGCCCAAAAAGAAAGTCTCACACACACACACACACACACACACACACAAACATACATACATACATACATACACACTCATGCAGAACCTCCACAGCAGAGCACTCGATATTTACATTCTGCTTGTGTATGCGCATCTTCATTTTCACACCTTAAACCACTCAAAACCGATAATGTGGGTAAATATGGTAAATAGCATAGACAATAAACTAAGCTCTTCACCGTAAACAAAATGCATGCTCTTTGCCTCTTGACAGATAACCGTAAAACTGATAATATTGCACATGCCTTTATATGCAAAAACAACAACAACAACAACAAAAAGCTGAAGCATCATCCAGATGTGTTTTTGCTTCCTTGGTGTTGTCACGCTGTACTGGAACATGGGTTTGGTGGTCTTACTATTTTGTTACCTTTGCTTATTTGTTGGACTTGTTATTTGTTTGTTGTCGCTCATTTGGACCTCGGCTACTCCGGTCTCGGGCAGAGCTGCAGGACATGCCACAACTGCTCTTTTTCTGAGTTGTGATTGGGTGGCACTCGGCTATTGTTCTCGCCAAGTCACGTGAACCTAGCTTTTGGCTTTCCCCTGTGCCATCAAGCCCAGCTAGTTATTTTCTCTGCTGCACGTCCTGTAGCTCCGTTTGGTCATCAACGTGTTTTCATTTGCCTTAAGTCCTTTAGTCTATTTTTCACTGTGCATTTAGTTCTTTTTACGAGCAACATTATTTTTTGTTTCCCTTGCATATGTGCTGCAGTGATAATTAAAGACTATTTCAGAACCTTTCCTGTGTCAATATAGATTATGTGTATAATATATGTACACATCGTGGTTTCTTTATTTAATGCTGAAGCAGTGATGATGGCTGCGGTACGAAGCAATAACATTTCGACAAACACAGCGTATTATAGAAATGGTTTTATCAATGTGTTTATAGCACCTTCCGAATTATGAATCATACATGGGCTTCAACAGTAAGTGTGTATGTTCAGCTCGGGAATCCAACATTTGTACATTTGACTGTGACATTGTAGCATATTTCTAGTGAGAGGTGGGGAATCAGACAAGCAATAAACTTTGTATGTGTTTTTATAGTCCCAATTTATTTCAATAGTGGGACATAAAAGAAGGAGTTAACGCAGTAGCAATTTTGCTATAGTGCCCCTGCACATTCAGCAGATGGTGCTGTGATTAGAAATAATAATAAATATAATAAAATGTATGGTTTCATTCATAATACTAACATCTGCCCCATTTAGCATGTTTTTTTGGTTAATGTTGAAAACATATTTTGTTTGATTTATTATTCTAATATTTACATTTTCTTGTTAAATTACAGCTGTGTTTGCCATTTCTGATGTTTTTTTAAATTTTTAATTATGATTTTATTCCCATGATTCTTGATTCTCATTACATAACATCTTGACACAACCTAGTTTAAAAAAATAGACATTTTGTTTTGTTTTGTTTCTCATATTACTAGTAAAAAAAATCTTTTTACTTTGGTATTTCAACGTTATGCTACAGAAATGTTATTTTCCCTGATATTACGTTATTTTTGTAAAATTATGATATTTTCTCAAATTTATTTTTGTACACATTCCACACTCCCACATTCCAAAAACATGCTAGGTTAATTGGTGACTCCAAATTGTCCATAGGTATGAATGTGAGTGTGAATGGTTGTTTGTCTATATGTGCCCTGTGATTGGCTGGCGGCCAGTCCAGGGTGTACCCCACATCTCGCCCGAAGACAGCTGGGATAGGCTCCAGCATGCCCGCGACGCTACTGAGGATAAGCGGTATAGAAGATGGATGGATGGATTGATGGATCTTTGCTATTTATCAGTAAAAACAAAAAGAAACATATCATAATTCCTTATCAAACCTTCCTCCATACAATGTTGCAATGGGATTCATAATTGGTGTATTATATTACTGTTATTGGAGTGTCAAAATACAGTCTTTTTGATTGTGAGTGACGATAAAAACCACCCTTTCTGTAAATATGGATCATGTCTGGCATCTAACCCACACAGGTGTTTGTCAGACATTGCCATTCAAGAGAGCGAGTTCAACAAACAAGAATCCTTACTGGCCCACTGGCGGATGTCAAAAGAGGCCCAATAAGCGTGGGTCAGCAAACAGGTGACCCGGCATGCTTGTACTTTAATAACAGCACTACACAATAACGACGATCCTGAAGGGCATTTCAAACAACAAGGCTTGCAAAAGGCCTTAAAGATAATTGGATGCAGCACAGCAGGAGAAACAGGTGAGCTCACGTCTACCACTCTGCTCAAAATTCTAGTTTATAGATCCATCCTATGTGGAGCAATACACTTTTACTGGCACACAAAGGCACTTTTATCAAGGGACTATCATAAAAAGCGTGTAACAGAGCATTACTTCATAGCTGTAGTCTGCTATTTGGAATGTCTATTGTGTGCCATGCAGCAAGGCCCTCTGTGACATCCTGTTGTATTGTGATAAAAGCAGTATTGATATTAGTTCCGCTTTCCATTTTATTGTCCTTCCCATAACCTTATCTAGCAACAGCAACAACAACAACAGACACCGGACTAGAATTTGACCCTGTGGTAATGGCAAATGATGACACTTTTAGTGAATAATTCAGATTTACAAGTGGGTTGTTCCTACATGTGATGGAACACATGGAACAGCAGAGGTATATGGCACAGTACACTGCCAGCACCAACAACAAAACCACAGACAAGTTGGTAAGTTATAAACAAAAAGGTTGTATCATTTTTTTGTCCAATCTGTTCTCTGAAAGCCATCTATTCAACCATTTTCTATGCCGCTTGTCCTCACTATGGTTGCAAGGGTATGCTGGAGCCTATCCCAGGCAGGATACATCCTAGCAGAGATGTAGTCAATGATCATGCAATTTGAAGGTTTTCAAACAGTATTAAAAAATTAAGAGTAATACATTTGGATACAGCAGTTGTAGTGCCCCTCTAGAAAGTAAAAGTTAAACTTGTGTGTCTCGAAAGTGAAATTTAAGCTTGTGTGTGACAAACCATGCTGATGGCGTGTCTGTTTACTATCTTCTCGCAGTACTTTTCCTTGAGTTATGCATCAGTGTTGTGTAACTCTAGTTGTGCTGTGTGAGTGGAATGGAGCGTAAGCATTCATATGGGAGTTATTACACTGAAATGCACTAAACTATTAGACTGAACCTAAATGTGTCACAATAATATGCAGCACTCTTATGTCTTATGTGTGTCATGTACGTTCTTGTGATACTACAGCATCACGTCACATTTTCTAATTGTAACGTTTCTAGACCACACTTCGAAAAAAAAAACACAAATTCAACAACGGTAGGACTAACAAAAATGCAAGAGATTACCAAGTACAAGGCATATAGCAAACAAATAGTAAAGGCAGCATAGTACTTGGACAAACACAAGTAGTGGAGAATGGCATTGAATAATGCTAGCCTGAAAAACGGAACCAACTGCTGCTCTTGGCTCCACCTAATAGCTGACAGAGAAAAACAGGAAGTAAAAAGATACACCACCAGAATAATCTTTGCTATATCTAAAAAAAAATATATGCAAATTTCCCCATGGGTATGAATAAAGTATCTACCTACCTACCTACCTACCATATACAGTGCTGTGCAAAATTCTACCGTCTCATCATGTGGTCCGTCGTTTTACTAATACTTCAATGATTAGAATGCTATAGTGACTCAAAATGTAATAATCCTGCTAATTGTGTCTCTCTATTTACTGCTTAACCATGTCAAAATGATTGCTCTAGTTAGACATCTTCAGTATACCACTGCATTCTGTAATTAGCTCTCAGTTGACTGACCATGTAATTGTCAGAAATGTATCATTGCTCCCTGCAGACCACTTCCTGTCAGTGTGTTTGACATGTTTTGTTTTAAGTGTGAGGACTCCCTGCAGGGTTTTTGCCAGATGCTACAGGTTCATTTAAATCCCAGCTTTCAAAAACCAACAAGAAATGTGTCACCTTTGTGGTTTCCTACCCAATCAAATATCAAGGATCTCTCAGTATGTTTGACTTTCCCGAAAAACCCAAACATGGCGTTATTCTTGATAAAGAATAATGTATGTGCAGAGTCTGACAGTGATTCAGAATTCCTCTACATAAAAGTTTTCATACAGTGCAATGACTTTTACCAAGAAGTTGTTAAAAAAAGTTTTTTTTTCTCCCAGCAATATGCCCTTTTGTGATGGGTTGACCATGCCGATTAATAAATGTGCTGACACTGTGCATCAGCATTTTCATAAGAAAATCTTACCAAAATACATTTTTGTCAAATGTCAAATGTTCTGTGGACAGACAGCTCTCTCTGACTCATTTTCTTTGTGATTCCTGCATGATTTGTGTTGTGCTTTTAACCGTGATCCATTTTGTTGCTCCCTCAGTATTCACATTTGAGCTTAAGTGAAACAACCTGCACCACAGTTCACTTGCAAGCAGACCTTTCTTACTGTGGTGTGACACATTGTTACCTTCCGGCTCACTCCTTGACACCTTAAAATGCTCAATTCTCATGATGTGGACCTTGGTTCGAGACCAGGGTGGAACTTGAGACTGGTGAATTACAAGTGTAAGTGGCGCCGGAACTTTGACAACCCTAATTTAACATTTGTGGGTTTCCATTGCCCCACTGAACATGTGTGCGTGTGCTAGTGGGGTTTCTTGGTGAACTGTTGCATTAGAAACCAAAGCCTTTTATAGAAGTGGCAACCTGGGTCATACCATTTTACTACAGTAAAATGTACAGTGTCTTAGACACATGACTTGGGCTGATCCAGTGTCTGTCTGTTCATTCGTCCACAGTATCAACTGTATCTATTTACAGTTATCTGTGAGGGGACTGCCAACCCTCCCTTTTTTAGTTTTTCCCATAGAAGTTATTGGTTTGTCTAATTTCCCATCAGCTTATCCTTTCTTCTCCTTTAGGGCACGAGCATGGGGGCGGGCCCATGTGAGTGCAGACCAGATGCACGTCATCACCCTGATTGGACTCTCCCAAGTTTCACCTGGAGGAGGGGAAGGTTAACTGAAGTTTTTTCTTTGCCAATATGGTTAATTATAATATTGGGGTTAACATACACAGAAATTAAAACCTAAATAAAGTAACGTGAAAAGGCTTTTGGAACATAAAGGAAAGGTTTTGAAAATGTAAATATGGTGCTTTTTGTGGAAATTACCTCACCAATTGAGGATTTATGGTTGGGCTTTCACATTTTAAAGGAATCTGGGTGAATTTTGGGGGGGGGTGTGTTGTGTATGCTGGGGAAAATGCTGTTGGATTGTCCTGTGGGACCCGGAATAAATTCACAGTATTATAATTACAGCTCTAAAATGTGTTATTTTGAAATTACTGAAAAGAAGAATTGTAATTTTAAAATAATATAACAGAACGGGATGGAAGTGGAACATGTGTATTTGAAATTTAAAAAAATGTTTTCTAAATTCAAAAAATGCAGTTCTTAATGCAGTCTACTGTGGGTAATCATGTAACTCGTGTCACAAAACCTAAATGTTTTCTTACAAAAAAAATTGTGAAATGCAAATGCCATCACTGGCTCAATCAGTGGTTCAAAAATTGTTACAACATAAATAATAATAATAAAAAAAAATTGGAAAGTTATGTTAGTTCATAGCTTTGTGGATTCCTAGGTCACAACTCGTCCAAGTGTTTTGGAATTTTTGGATTGTGTATTTGTTCTTATTAATTTGATTGCATCACTAAGTTTCACTTCTGTTTCCGGGTCATGTGATTGTTAGCAGTTGTTGCTAACAAGGGTATAACAAGGAAACCTGTTGTAAGTAGAGGAAATCTTGCATTTTTTGGAAGATATCTTTCAGTGTGAGTACAATGTGTTCACTGATAAATTAGTTACTGCTATTTTTTTGCCATTTGAAGTTGAAACTAAAACCAAGAAAATGCAACGAAACGAGAGCTATGAGGAGTAGGACAAATATGTACATGTTGGCAGGTCTGCACAAACACTGAAAGTACTCCCTGCCTCTCACACTCCCCCTGACAGTCCACCACGTTCCCCCGGTTTATTGCGGAAGTACAATTTGCGGCATATGAATATGCTCATAATTGCCAGAAAATACATCCACACTGAAAAACATTCAGTAAAACTGCATTTTATGATTTCTAACAGTATTACAGTTGATCACCTGGGGAAAGCAGTGAGTCAGAAGTTAAATACGCCTCCAAAGAAAGCCCAACAGCCGTAAATAATGAGATGGGAAATGTGCCGCTGGAGCTCTTGTGGGATACGGATGGTCTGCAAGTTGCATGACCCTGCAGATGGAGCGAGACAAGAAGAAAGGAAGAAAGAGGCTGGAGAGCAGGAGTGGAAGTACAGTGTACTGAATTACAAAGTCAAACAACTCCACAGGGACGTGGAGGTTGCTAAAAGCAGGCCTCATGTACTGATGGCACCAAATTGATGGCACCCTCAGCAACTGCAAATACCTGAAGCTACTGAACATTTATGACCACTTTTGAGAGACTGTTTAACAGCTGTAGTGGGGAGTCTGCCTGAGGAGGATTTATTGCTAAGAAGCTTTGTTACAACAAAGATATGACTGACCAAACACATATTTCCTGACTTTTTGTGCTACTTTTTACATAATTAACATATAGATCACCTATTGCCATTCATACAACAGCAGAAGTCATTGCATGCTTGGTGGTCAGCCATTGATGTTTGTTTTTTTATAATAATTACACAGAAATAAAGTATTTATTCCATTTTTTAGAATTCTATATGTTTTGTATGAAACTATTAAACCCATCTACACCCACAGAGAAGAAATTCTTTCTGTTAAAGGAGATGCCATTCTTAATAAAAGGCTTAAGTAATGTGCTAACAATAGAGAGTTTTGTTTGGGTTGTGCAGCAATTGCGATGGCAGCCATACATTTGGATCAAGAGTGGATAAAGTAGCTTTTAGTCCTCATAGTGACAACACATTCAGCCACTAAAAGGCAAAATGGCAGGACAAAGCGAGAGGCCCACAGAGCTCTTTCATGATAATCTGCTTGGATAGAAGCTATGATGACAGTATCCAAGTTTGCAAAACCCTCCATTGTGCCTTTTAAACAAAAGCTTTTTGTTGCTTTAATATTGCAATAAAGGATTTAGGGTTTGTCCTTTGTAAAGTTGTATCAGACATTGAAGCCCCCGTGTATTTATTTGTTCATTTGTAATTCTCTCCCTGTCAAGCTAGTAGTGTACCTACCAACCGGATCTTCACTGAATATTCAGAGGTACCCCTTATGTTATGTTTCTGAAGAGGCATTGCGGACAAGTGGTTAGCGCATAGACCTCACAGCTAGGAGGACCAGGCTTCGATTCCACCCTCGGCCATCTGTGTGTGGAGTTTGCATGTTCTCCCTGTGCATGCGTGGTTTCCTCCCACATTCCAAAAACATGCTAGGTTAATTGGTGACTCCAAATTGTCCATAGGTATGAATGTGAGTGTGAATGGTTGTTTTCTATATGTGCCCTGTGATTGGCTGGCGACCAGTCCAGGGTGCACCCCGCTTCTCCCCCGAAGACAGCTGGGATAGGCTCCAGCACCCCCGCGACCCGTGTGAGGAAAAAGCGGTAGAAAATGAATGAATGATTCATAGTCAGAAGATAAGAGCAAATTAGCCAAATCTGATTTGTGGCATGAATACAATGACCTGGATGAATGAGAATATTCCAGTGGTGTGCAGTCAAGGCCTTCTATGCTGGCCTAAACATTACAAGAAGCACTGACCTTTCAACTTCAATTACATGAAATGATATAACTTTATTCCTATATATAGACTATATTATCTTCATTTAGTAGTATGTTTCTTTGTTGCACTGTTTCACTTCTCATCTGAGCAGGTTCCATCAAGTCACGCTCAAGGACTAGGTGGGACACACCAGTCAGACTAGATAACTTGGTGCAAGTTCCAATCTGTGTATCCTCTAAAGGAGGAGGCAGGGTTGGCTATTGACTATTGGCTATGGTTAGGACACAGTGGAGTGATGTCACCTTTGAGATGGCATGATGGTCATGGACCCATCTGAAACCAAGATGGCTGTGCCTTGTTTACTGGCTATAGGCTAAATGACAGGTGGTATTGTAGACCACCCCCTCTCTTCATGAATGGCTTCTCAAAATTAACGTAGATGACTTCCCTCACGCTTACAACCCATCCTTCGTCTCTGTCCAGAATGTGTACATTTTTGCATTCCTTACTGCACTGGACATCATACACTAGATGTTTTTCTGGTATGAGGTGTCCTGTCTTTGGGGTGTACCAACCTCTTTCAGGTTTAAAGTGTACTGGTATGTTGTGTTTGTTAAAAATCCTTTCCCTCATTTCTCAGATAGGCCTGAGACATACGGGATGACAATGTTATTGCATCTGCTCATACACCTTGCATTTGTTCTTTCTGGAACAAAATGCACTTTTTACAAATGACCAGCTGGGGTAACACAGATTTTGTGGGCATCCCTCAGGTGCTCTTGCTCATTCTCTTTGGTGTGTGTCCACCTAGTTTTTGAGCATGAACTGATGCTCGGATGAGAGGCAAAACATTTTCTAAGACAACCTGAACAGTCCAGTTGTGATCAATTGTAGGCCCTGAGAATACAATGACGTGGAAGAATGAGAATATTCACAGACAAATATTGATGTAATCTGCCCAGAGCCTTCCCAATCACAAATGCTGGTCACATACAAACGATTACCAACAAGGATTAAGACTTCTGATTTACTTCTTATGGCCCCTGGTTCTTATTGGTTGATCAGAATGCCAACTTTATAAGCACCGGAGTTCCCCAGTGGAAATTACTTATTAATGCTCCAAGTTAGTAGCTGAAATGAAAGTCAGGCATATCAGTGATGTACTGGAAACTAAAGCAAATGGGTGTCTTGTTTCATTCATAATGCTATTGTGACGACCTTAATCTACTTCATATAAAGGGGACCTAGTGTGTTTTTTTCCACTTTTCTGACCTATAAATGTTGTTAGAATTTGATGAACATGCTAAAGCTACTTGAAGTAACCTCTTTTCTTGAGTAAATTTGGACTATCCAGTGTTAAAAGTGGACATTTTTAAAAGATAAATCACCGCACTTGGGAGCGTGACCAACAACAGCAGAGTGGGCCTACCTCGGTGGAAAAAAATCCAAAGAAATACAGCTGGAATAGGTTCAGATTGTAGAAGATCTAGAAAGCCTTCTGTGCTGTTTATCATGTGCAGATGGTCGATACTGATGGTCTATACTCTATACAAAAAAATTAAGAATACTAGCCCTGAAAAAAATGTAGCTAGTTAGCTCCCCGCCGAAGGCCAAGGTACTAAACAGTTCAGTGAACGGTTCCGGTGTATTTCAGAAAAATGGCATTGACTTACTTTGGTCGAAATACCCCAAGGATCAAGAATTACAGCACACATGAAGACTAAAAATCCCTGTTCAAAGCAGAAGGCTGAGGGGCGGTCCTGTCTCGGGCAAATGAGCCACTGCTTATCCTGACGCCCCCTACCGCAGTAACAGTCAGAAAAGTCATTTTACAATGGAGGGAAAGAATGGGATTAGCATGAATGTCACACCATTACAGATTACACACCAAAGCCTGGAGCCCCAACAAGAACAGCTAACATAGGTAGATAAAAGTAATCCACTTTGCTCCGATGTCCTCTGTGGCGAGGATCTGATGAAATGATGTGATGATCCGTGCATCCAAGAACCCTGCAGCTCTGCTTTGCTTTTGGCTTTGCCATGATATTGGTTCCGTGTAGTCACCCATCGTTAAGTCGCCGCTTATTGTTATAATAAATGAACTGGCGAATCTTCGCCAAGATAGCTGCAAGGTTATGGTTGGAGGACCTTGGTGAGAGGGCGGTACGATGTAAATTTGCTAGATTGTTACATCACAGACTCGGAACAGCTTCTGACAGCCCACTTGCTTATGTAATTTCCCACTTGACGGTTTCAATGATTCCAGATACCCAAATACAGTATACGTATACTGGTGGTCCTCGGTATACGACATTCCGTGTTAGTGTATGAAGGAACATCATAAAAAACATAAAGAGAGGAGAAACGCCTACCAATATTACGACACACGTTAACGCCTGCCCGGACGCTGTAAGGACGGCGTGCTTGATCAACAATCTCTTTACTGCTGTAACAAAGTTACTGGCAGCCGTAACCACTTCCTCTTCTACTTGCTCCTCCCAATATTCCACAGGGATAAGTTAAGCAATTGTCATCTCTTTTTTATGATCTTTCATTTCATTCATTCATTCATTTTCTACCACTTTTTCCTCACAAGGGTCGCGGGGGGTGCTGGAGCCTATCCCAGCTGTCTTCGGGCGAGAGGCGGGGTACACCCTGGACTGGTCGCCAGCCAATCACAGGGCACATATAGACAAACAACCATTCACACTCACATTCATACCTATGGACAATTTGGAGTCACCAATTAACCTAGCATGTTTTTGGAATGTGGGAGGAAACCGGAGAACCCGGAGAAAACCCACGCATGCACGGGGAGAACATGCAAACTCCACACAGAGATGACCGAGGGTGGAATTGAACCCTTAGAACTCTTAGCTGTGAGGTCTGCACGCTAACCACTAGACCGCTGTGCCGCCCATGTTTCATTTCATTGTTGTATTTTTTGGTATACGTTTCTACAACCTCAATAGTGTGTTGATAACAACGTAAGTCCCTATATTGTTGAATACATAATCACGATACAGATGCAGATTACATTACTGCTAGTAACTTCCAGCATAAATAACTAATTTAAATCGGTAATCAGTCACAGTCAAATCTAAAGAGTGTAAATAGAACGGCTGCGTGGTGAAGACTTTAGACAACTGCAATCAAACGAGAGCAGTTCAGAATCAATCAACTTGGCTTGTTGAACAGCTAGGTGGCCATGAGAGGTGAATCTCAAATCTGATTGGTTAAAAAAAAACGTGTATGTAACATGGGCCAGCATTTCTGAATCTGAAGGCCTTGGGCAAATGACATTAAGGGCAACACAAGGAAGCTGGCATCTGAATGAAACATCAGACATACGCTAATGGAAGCAGTGTAGCTGACATGTTACTAAATGAAGATATTAATAAAGAAATATGATTTTACGGAACAAATACCACAACAGAGGTTGTAAATGTAGGTCAGTGCTCCTGATCGTGAGAAGACTTTTCCAGCCCTGACTGCACACCACTGCATTTACTTAACCTGGGTAATGTAACCTCAGAGATAGAAGATTCTTTTTTTTTTTTTTGCTAAATCCCACAAAAAGGAAGAAACAAAACGGCACGAAGGAGATGGAGAAAGACCATTTTATTTCACGGGTGACTGCAATTTTTACTCCTCTTCGGCGTCTGCTGGATTGCAAATACATTTTCACCTCATCTCTAAAGGGTCTGACACAAGGAAAAAAAATACACCTAAATACATTTATCACTCTTATTTACTCCTCACTCTGTGTTTGTGGCATACTTGGGCAGACGTAAACAGCCATTGGCTGCTGACCTGATAATCAAGCACTAATCAAGGACTTACAGGCCTATAAAGGCTTTTTAAAGGTCATTAAGACTGATTAATACACTTTAGAAATGGTAGCCATCCAATGCCCCATATTCATGAAGACATTATGACATCGGCATTGGAATTTTCATTCGTCTCACATTCTGAAGCAGGTCTGCTATGCGTGGAATAAGTAATCTTATCTATTGCTAATTAACATAATCAGGCATGTAGATGTGAGTAATCACAGTCACGCACAAACACATGACCACTTTTATGAGAATATAATTGCCTCCAGGTAGCTGCTTACCTTCCTTTTTGTCCGAGATCATACACACACGCTGCTGCTGATCTTTGCTTTTATTCTCTTTGCGTCTGTGTTTATTTGATGTGCATATCTGATATGGTTGTACTTTCATTAGCAGAAAGTGCAGATGACAGTGGTTGGTGCATCACGGTAAAAGGTCCTGAAAGACAAGCTTCTAATTTAATGGCTGCAGCAATTCTTCATATCAGCAAGCAGCACACTACTTGACCTAAAAGCACTGCTGTCACTAATGCTTGTGTTTGGATTAAGCACGACGGTATTTGTCTGCACATCGGCCATCAAAGTCACTTCACAATGGTGAAGCTTTGCAACCCTTGGTTTACACTTTAATCATATTTCTTTTAAAAAAGAATACATTCATGCTTTGACATGCAAAGACAGACCTTGGGATATTGAGGAAGATTGATTAAATAGAGGTTCAACCTAAATAAAATGACAGAATACCAGTGGGACATTAACAGTATTGTATTTGTGATAAGTTGGTGTCACAGAGGAACCATGGTTATAAATGGTATTGTACTCTACTCCTTAAAAACATTTTAGTTTCTTATCAGGAGGAAACACATTGTTGTGGGATTTGAGGGATGTACTTCTGTGAGACTGTGGATACGGAAGCGATTTCCCCCCAAAAAAACATTATGCATTGATCTATTCTGACTCTGACAGTAGCTGGACAAGTTGCTTTCATTTCCTATGGCAGGTGTTTTATGATAAATCAGTAATATCAAATATAATAAACAAGCCGTGTCTCCTGTAGCTTCATGATTCACTATTTTTTTTTTCCGATGTTCTACAGAGAGACTCAATTTACTCAACTGTTATCACCATTTGCTGTGCGCTTTATTCAGCCTTCCGAAGAACATACTGGTTATTTAGGAGGTCCCACTTTGTCCCAGGCACTTTCTCAGTGTGGATCATTAATCCATTTTTGTCGCGGGCATGCTGGAGCCTGGAGAGGCGGGGTAAATCCTAGACTGGTCGCCGGCAGTTCAGAATCAACGTTTATTTAATAACATCCATCCATCAATTCATTTTCTGTAACGCTTATCTTCACGAGGGTCGCAGGCATGCTGGAGCCTATCCCAGCTGTCTTCGGGCGAGAGGACTGGTCACCAGCCAATCACAGGGCACATATAGACAAACAACCATTCACACTCACATTCATACCTATGGACAATTTGGAGTCACCAATTAACCTAGCATGTTTTTGGAATGGGGAGGAAACTAGGGAGAACATGCAAAGCAAGGAATCGAACCCCGGTCTCCTAGTTGTGTGGCCTGTTCATTAAGCACTTGTCGACTCACATTCATACCTATGGACAATTTGGAGTCACCAATTAACCTAACATGTATGTTTTTGGAATCAGATGAAACCAGAGATGCCCGAGCGGGTAATCAAACCCGGGTCTCCTCGCTGTGTGGCTAGTGTGCTAACCACTCAACCAATTAACCCAGCATGTTTTTGGAATGGGGGAGGAAACCAGGGAGAACATCCCCGGAGAATCGAACCCTGGTCTCCTAGTTGTGCGGCCTGTTCATTAAACACTTGTCGACTCACATTCAAACCTATGGACAATTTGGAGTCACCAATTAATCTAACATGTATGTTTTTGGAATCAGGTGAAACCAGAGATGCCCGAACGGGTAATCAAACCCGGGTCTCCTCGCTGTGTGGCTAGTGTGCTAACCACTCAATCACCATGTAGCCCTAATGTGGATCATAGCAGTCTTATTTATATAAGAACAGGCTTTACATCCATTCTCCCCTTCTATTTTTTACCTCTCTCTTGCCTTAGAATAAAATATTGTGTAGGCATGCTTTAAGGATGCAGTAATGGTATGTGTATGTGTTAGTTATCATGTTTGTTAATAAAAAAAGAGCCCTGTGGGAGCAGAGGAACATGAAACCTGAAAAAGATGAGGTCGTCTGATATATGAATGGAAGCAATAGGCTCATGAAACAATTCTACAAGTGTATTTGTATACAAGGTGTTTTCACTGGTGAAACCATCAGTAAAATAGTATATGCAGGAAATATGACAATTCTTTTTTCAGCTCGCGCTTCTTAAATTGCAAGGTGATTCAGTCAAATAAACTATTTATAAACAGCCCACTGCAACACTCATATCAGAATCCACTCATACTGTTATGACATTCCATTTTGCCATGTTTCTGACTGATATTGCAACTGATCAAAGACCCCCCACAGTCGAACCTAATGTCCCTTATCCACTGCACAGCACCTACTCTGCGCCACTTCTTGATGTTGTTTCACTGGCTAAGGCGGGTACTATAAGGTACTATTTCTAGTCTGCATTATGAGTAGACAAGCGCTGGGCCCCAGATGCAGAGGCAGGAGGCAAGGCATGCAGGTAAAAGTCTTTGAATAAAGTCTGTATGGAGCCAATCCGACAAAGAGTGATGGTGCATGGAGGGCGGTAACTAAAAAGCACCATGAACAAAGGCATACAACTAAAAGGGAGCACTGGGTGTACCTTCTGGGAAACGCTGGAGAAAACTTTCCTCAAGAGAAGCGATTACGTTTAACACACAGGAGAACAGCAACGATGGCAGAAGTCCAAAAAGTACAAAGAGAGTCCATACATGTGTGGAGCAAACTGTGCAGAATAACCCAGCGTCTCCCAGGTGCAATCCATCTGCTTCAATGTGGTAGGAACCATTCATGTGCAGGTGCCCCCAGTAGTCCCGCCTCCAGCCAGAGAAAGGGGTCTCATTTATAAAACTACAGGGTTTTCCATGAATAGTATGAGATATAGGGGGCTTAGTCCCTTTTTGCAGACATGGCAAAAAGGCGACACACATTTTAAATGGTGAAGTCATATGTCAATCGTATCATATTTTTTCATCATTACATGAAAACACACAATGACTTAAAACATTTGTGGAAAGTGTTACTTTATATGACACTGATGGATATCATGTAATACTTGCTTTTATAGTCGGTATAATAGTCAGTATAGTTACTCCAGACCCCATTCACTGTACAATATCTGATCAACCTCCATGTGCAATATTAAGGGCTTAAAATGCAATATACTAAGTTCTATGTGAAGTATTTCCATAATGCCTCATAATAACTCACTAGCAAGATCTCAGTGTATAGACTGGTCATATATCTCATCTCGTTTCATATTATCTACATACTGTATTGTATATACGTAACTCCGGGAAAAACTGTTGATTTTGTTAATACTTGGGTCTTTTATATTGTTTATTTTTCTATATTGTGTATTTTGTACTGCTTAACTGACTCTGTACTCTTGCTGCTGTGCAATACAAATTTCCCCACTGAGGGACGAATAAAGGCATATCTTAATTTTATCATGTATCATAAACGCTATTACACACCAGCATATAGTATCTGGACTAAAAGATACATAAATATTACAACACAGTGCTTGAATATTCCATCATTTTATTGTATAATCATGATAATATGTGTTTGATTAATATTAATTAGAACAAACATTGAGTTGTCTTATATGGCAAAATGGTTAGCGTGCATTTCTGTGTCTTCCATGACACCTTTCCCAATATTTTCCAGCAGTTCCAAGTCCGGAAAAGCCTACTTCTTCATCCTCGTCATCTTCCCAACAGCCATCATTACAATACAATGAAGGCTCAATGCAAAGCACAGTGCAAACTTATATACAGTGCCACATAAAAGTGCCTCAAAGGTTGTTAGTTGGAATCTAAAGAATATCTATACTTTTTTATTGCTGTGAATATTTCAGTGATGTTGAAAACAAAAAAAAAACTCTTTGATTATGTCTTAAAAATCTTTATTTCCTAACTTTGGCATCATTGTATTGTGAGATAAACATTACCTGTGCAATATTCAGTCTGAAAGAGATAGTGTTTGTCTTCCAAGGTTCTACTTCAGACTCAGAATAGGAGGACACACGCTGTAAAAGTCTTCACAGTATATAATTCTCCCTAGTCATGGAAAAAAAAGCTAAATTTATCAGCGGTAGCCAAACAGAAAGTGGTTGACAGAAAAGCTATGATATGAATAAAGTCATGTGCAAACAGCAGAATGGAGCAGCTATGTAAACAGAGGTTTCTGAATACGGATAAAGTGTGCTTCACTTGGAATGACCTGCATTTATTCAAGTACCATATCTATCCAAAAACACACACATAGATTGATTTTAATGCAATTCTGTCTGCAGTGTTTAGTTTAGTTATACTGACATTAGTGTTCATTCCCGATATAGATTACATGCAAATTCTGTGGTGCAGCAGCACCCGATAAAACATCATTCTAACAGTTCTACAAAAAGGCTTATATATATATATATATATATATATATATATATATGTGTGTGTATATAATTTTTTAAAAGCCCCACTTGTTGCATAAACTGCTGTTTACTTTTTTGTAGTTACAGCGATAAACCCTAATAACATCACAGCATCTGTAGACCTGATACATTTGTTCAACATTTGCACATCAAGTGCACACAAACAAGCGGAATAGATCCACATGCAGACAGTTATGCTCCGGCAGCTTCCATGGAATTATCAGAACCAAAGCTGGGAGCGACTTCTGAAAGCCGTATATCAAATACAGATGGGTTTATCGTGAAACCGGCAAATATGAGGTTTTGTCAACACACACAACACAACAAACCACAAACAGGAAATCCATGCTGCATACTATCGCGATCAATCACTCATGGTGGTGTGCTCCCCTTCGAACTAATATTACAATATCGCATGATAAGAAATGGAAGAATCCCATTGGTTACAAGTGTCATATAGCTGCTTGCTGTATATTTTAATGTAGAGCCGTGACCCTCAGGCCCTGGCAGTATTTGCATGATGACAATCATTCATTCTTACCTCCAGACTCCAAGTGGAGAAAAATGGATCTATACTTCATAACGTACGAATGTAGAATGTAATTAAAGTCGGTTGAAGTAGCTCTGTGATTGACTGGTGATCAGTCTAAGGTGCACCTCATCTCTTGTCCTAGTCAGAGAAGGAGGAAGTTGAAAATTCAGATGACAACTAGGAAAAGAGTGATGGAACATCATTTTTCTTTTTTCTTTGTTGCCAAACTTAACTGAGCCATCACGGCATACAATAGATACCATTAACGTGAGCTGCCCTTGAGTTGTAAATGCCGGAGCAAGTGGATTTAGTGTGCATTTCCTGTGGTTTTGTCTCAAATGTCGTTTTTTAAATTGCATGCAGTGACACCACATTGCAGCTTAAAACGTATAGTGCGCAGTAATGAGCTGTCTCTTTTTATTAGTTTGTATATCTTTACAATGCACAGAGAAGAGGAAGACATGTTGTTTTATATCTCACATGAATATTTTGGATGGAGGGCAAAAAAGTACAGTTTTCCTTTTGGATCCATTCATTCATTTTCTACCACTTAACCTCACAAGGGTCACGGTGGTGCTGGAGCCTATCCCAGCTGTCTTCGGGTGACTGGTCGCCAGCCAATCACAGGGCACATATAGACAAACAACCATTCACACTCACATTCATACCTATGGACAATTTGGAGTCACCAATTAACCTAGCATGTTTTTGGAATGTGGGAGGAAACCGGAGGACCCGGAGAAAACCCACGCATGCATGGGAAGAACATACAAACTCCACACAGATGCCTTACGGATCCAAGAATGCAAAAATTTAAAATGTCATGAAAAATTTAAATTCTTCCATTTTTTTCACCTGGTCTTAAAATCGCTAGATGTTACAATTGAACTCAGTATGATAAGGGTTAAACAAAATTGTAATGTTGCATCATTATTTGTCATGGTATAGTACCCATTCAGATATACTGAAGAGTCGTATAAAGACAAAAAAAAATCTGTGAACAGTCAAGACCTGTGAACTGTGTGGTGTTTTGCTGTGGTTTTCATATCTTTGTTTTCTACTGCCTTGCATGGCTTACCTTTCATTCCTTTCTGCCCGCGTGGCCTATTTTATTTATTACCGCCTGTGTGGCTCACTTCCCAGGGTGACTGAGGTCTTTAATCAGTTCTGCCTGGTGGTGTACTAGTTGTTGTTGCCTGTGTGGCTTGTTGGTTTGGTTTATTGCTGTTTGTGTGGCACACATTTGGAATTTGATATGAATGGCATTCCGTATGTATTTGTTGTATTTATGAGTCTATTGATAGTTCGATTACTCTCAACAACTGGCCGCCAACACATTTTGGATATATTTGACCCGCTTTAGGAACATATATGTAGACACACTTCTTAATCAGGTCATCAGTCAGAAGTTGGACTAGCCCTTTTGGTTTTCCCTGAAAAGGCTTCATCGTAGCTTATCAGTATGTGTAGAATGGAATAGGCTGAGCAAATAACTCAAACAATGTAGGTGTCTGCAGGGTCTTAAAATTCTAAAATACAATAATTAGAATTTAAGTTCTTAAAATGTCAAAAATCCTCAATTTTTTTTTCACAATTTTTGTCAGGTACAAGTGCCAAAAATGTCCTGGTTTAAGATAAGATAAGATATGCCTTTATTCGTCCCACAGTGGGGAAATTTGCATTGCACAGCAGCAAGAGAACAGAATCAGTTAAGCAGTATAAAAGACACAATATAAAAATAAACAATATAAACAACCTAAGTAGAGACCCGAGTTCAATCCCACCCTCGGCCATCTCTGTGTGGAGTTTGCATGTTCTCCCCGTGCATGCGTGGGTTTTCTCCGGGTACTCCGGTTTCCTACCACATTCCAAAAACATGCTAGTTTAATTGGCGACTCCAAATTGTCCATAGGTATGAATGTGAGTGTGAATGGTTGTTTGTCTATATGTGCCCTGTGATTGGCTGGCGACCAGTCCAGGGTGTATCCCGCCTCTCGCTCGAAGACAGCTGGGATAGGCTCCAGCACCCCCTGCGACCCTTGTGAGGATAAACGGTAAAAAATGAATGAATGAATGAACAACCTAAGTATTAACAAATTAACAATTTTACCCAGGGTTATATACAAATACAGTTTCCAAAATAATATGAAATATGAAATTAAATATGACCAGTATATACACTATGAGATCTTGCTAGTGAATTAAATATGAGGCATAAATATGAGGTTTTCATTGTTTATCATCTTGATCTTATCATTAAATTGACTGGCAGTAGGACCCCCTTCTGAATGTGACGTAATCCCCTAGGCTCTCATATGGCTGGCTTTTTGAATTAGTGCCTAAAAGCTGCAAAAATCCAAAGAAAAATGTAAGTTAATGCTGCGTTAAAGTCTTGTGAAACTGGGGATGTCATGCTCAACGGCTTTTCAAAATTCCCAAAATCTTGTCACCTTAGAAGGTACATTTTTCCCTCAAAATATTGTTTTTTTTCCAAAAGTTAACAGGCATTTGACCTCAGTTTCCTGTGTGTTTTCTTTGAAAGTTTTTGAATGTTTTTCTTTTATTGTCTTTGGTTTGGTGTTTTTATCCATACAAATGCATACTTAAAATGTACAGAAATGATAAGGCATCTTTGAGTATTTCATGTGAGTGTCCAGGTTTTTAAAATATGGTCTCCCTCCCTAAGAACTATTCCGAAGGAGGCTTTGACACTGATTCATGCTCACATGAGAGCGTGCACAAACAAAAATGCCTTTACCTTAGCAGGAAGTAAATGCCTTGTCTGATTCAAATTGCAGCAGACCTCCTGTGTGCACACAACAGGAGGTGTAGAAATTGTTGCACGACACTAAACGCTATCAATACACAATATGGCATGCACACCATGACCTCAGGACTTAATATTTATGTACGGTAGATATTGTTCTTTATTAAACACACCTACACATACACACACTATATGCATGGGGTCATTGCATCCACAGAGCAGCATCAGGTGACTCTTAGAAGCGTTAATTGTATTGATAATAACCAGTCACTAATGTTCTTTGTCATGTGATCCCTAATTTTGCTGCTGCGGCTGCTGTGTCTTCCCGTGTGTTTCTGTTTTCTGCCTCACTCTGCGGTGACTGATTATCATGATGTCACCGCCATGACAGCTTCCCCGATTTCGCTTTCTTATTAATCACACTTAATAGCATCTCCTGCCTTGAGAAGCTTGCATTTTTCTCAATTGTCTGCTGTGTTTTTTTGTTGTGAGGGCCCCCCCATGGGGTCTTTGTCGCACTCCCTGCTGAATTTCACTGCACAGCTTGGATTCCTTTTGTGGATTGTGCCAAACACAAGCCTCTAATCATTTGTTGATGTAAGTGGTGCAATATCATTAAATGTGCAGCAAGAATTAATGATGGGACCAGGTCTCACTGGCTTCACCAAGATGATTACCTTGTATTTATCGTGAGTTGCTGATGACTAGCTTGCATTGTGGACAGCATCTCTTGCCATGCCTTCTTTCGGTTGTCTCCCGTTGCATATTTAGATATCAATCTAGCATGTGTTGAAGTGTCGCTTTATGTTTAACTGTTTCATAGATTCAATTTCATGACTTCATATTAGATAGCCATTGCTATCCATCAGCATGGGTTACAAGCAGGAGACGGCAAGACTTGTATTGGAGCTCAGAGAATCCACTGACCAGCTGGTGAGGGCAGCAGGAAACTCTGGGTAGGAAGCCCAGGAGGAAGTTGACAAGGTAATCTGCAGATTGAAACATCTTGAGGTCGTCGGCGGAGGGTCAGGCAGGTCTCGGAAGAGACAAGACACCTGTGTCCTGGTCGAAGGGAACAGCAGCAAGGCATGGTGGTGGCAGAAGTGGTGAGGGCCCAGCAGGAACGCCTGAACAACAACGTTATTTTGAACGTTATTTCTGTCATTCGTTCATTCATTTTCTACTGCTTGTCCTCATGAGGGTTGCGGGGGGTGCTGGAGCCTATCCCAGCTGTCTTCGGGCGTGAGGCGGGGTACACCCTGGACTGGTCGCCAGCCAATCACAGGGCACATATAGACAAACAACCATTCACACTCACATTCATACCTATGGACAATTTGGAGTCACCAATTAACCTAGCATGTTTTTGGAATGTGGGAGGAAACCGGAGTACCCGGAGAAAACCCACGCATGCACGGGGAGAACATGCAAACTCCACACAGAGATGGCTGAGGGTGGAATTGAACCCTTGTCTATTTCTGTCATGTGTTACTTTAAAATGTCAGCTATAAAATATATTTTAAAATGTATCGTGTTAAGAAATGTGTGAAAGCCACCTGCAGACATGCTTTTAGAAGAATACCAATGTGTAATGTTTTGATAATACAGGAAGTACCGATGTACAGTCGTCCCTCAGCCGTTTGCTGTTCCAATTTCACGGCTTCACTGTAACATCCTTTTGCCAAAATGTACTAATTGCATATGCAAGCAAATGTCACATTTTTTAAGAGATAAAATAGCTAAATTAACTAAAATGCAAATCCAGCCGTCCCTTGTTTATCACGATTAACTGGTTCCACACCTGATGGCCATAAGTGAATTTCTGCAAAGTAGGATTATTAATGTAATGTAATTAATGTAATCCATCCATCCATTTTCTATATCGCTTATCCTCACGAGGGTTGCGAAAATGCTGGAGCCTATCCCAGCTGTGTTCGGGTGAGAGGCACACTCACATTCAATTTGGAGTCACCAATTAACCTAGCATGTTTTTGGAATGTGGGGAAACCGGAGTACCCGGAGAAAACCCACGCATGCAAACTCCGCACAGAGATGCCCGAGCGGGGAATCGAACCCAAATTTAAGCACCTTTTGTTTTAATAATTCTTGCACACTTTCTTTAAATCCTATAAACTTAATTTCATTTCTCATCTATCACTGTGTTTGTCTGCTATATGATATATTTAACTGAAATTGCTGATCCAAACAACCATTCATTCATTTTCTACCGCTTATCCTCACAAGGGTCGCGGGGGTGCTGGAGCCTATCCCAGTTGTCTTTGGGCGAGAGGCAGGGTACACCCTGAACTGGTGGCCAGCCGTTGACACGGCAACACATATAGACAAACAACCATTCACACTCACATTCATACCTATGGACAATTTGGAGTCGCCAATTAACCTAGCATGTTTTTGGAATGTGGGAGGAGTACCCGGAGAAATGCACGGGGAGAACATGAAAACTCCACACAGAGATGGCCGAGGGTGGACTTGAACCCTGGTCTCCTAGCTGTGAGGTCTGCGCACTAACCACACGACCGCCGTGCCGCCTCCAAACCACCAGTGATTCATAAAAGAAAATCTTGAAAATTACCAGGGAAGTTCTATGAAGCTGTGAATGTGTACAGGCTGAGTCCTCACTGGTGATTGGATGAGAAGGTGGGGGGTCGGGCAGAGTTGGATGAGACAGCTGCATGTTGAGAAGGCAGTTAAGTCTGCTTATGTTATTTTAGCATGGTTGCAGCCAACAAAAACCTGTTGATGGTCCACCTCCTCGTCATCCTTTCAACGTCCCGGTAGGCGTTACAAGACTAGCACCGTTAGCTACGTAGTGTTTCTGTACAATTACTACCATTCATGTCGGCACCGGTGCCATAATGTTACAGAGTCCATGACTAATCCGGAATATAGCAAAAGGGACTAAATATGAATGAAATGCATATGGTTAGTACGAATGCAGGAGGGAATGATATTCATCAGAGCAGATGAGCTGCACCGCAGGTGTCATGTGTCTCTGTGTGCATCCATTTTAATGTGCCAGACAGCATAGATTACCTACACACACACACACACAAACACTTCCATTCATACATACAGAAATGCGTGTCTATCAGATAATATCCCACCTCTCTTTCTCACATGGATAACTGAAACAGTCACAATAAACATATTTATATCTCATCACATCACAGTTGAGGACACACACGTCTACCGCTTCTTATATCAGATTCAAACATCAAGATATTATTCGCCACTTCTGTCATTTAGTTGCTCTGGATAGTTTTTATTTTGTCGTTTTTTTATTCAGTCATACTGCAGTAAAATAGTATTTATCAGCCCAACAACTACAGTGGGGAACCTAGGGAATGCAATACACAAAAAGTGGTACAATTACAAGCTAGTTGGTAACGCTTTAGTACAAGCTACATGTTTTAGAAAATGAAAGTTATAGGTCAAACCATAATCATGTGTCACTTCTGTGCACTGACAAAATCCTAAACACACGAACAGGACTGTGACTGAGGCCATGTCCACACGTTGCAGGGTATCTCATCAAGTTATTTTTCCAGGATTTGGCATATCATCCACACGAGGCCAAAGTGTGGATTTGGGGAAAAATTATGTGTTTGCACAGTGACAAGTGGTTAGCACGCAGGCCACACAGCTAGAAGACCCTGGTTCGATTCCCCGCTCGGGCATTTCTGTGTGGAGTTTGCATGTTGCAGGTTTTCTCTGGGTACTCCGGTTTCCATAGGTATTAATGTGAGTGTGAATGGTTGTTTGTCTACAGTGCATCCGGAAAGTATTCACAGCGCTTCACTTTTTCTACATTTTGTCATGTTACAGCCTCATTCCAAACTGAATTAAATTAATCTCTTACCTCAAAATTCTACACAAAATACTCCATTATGACAATGTGAAAAAAGGTTTTTTTGACATGTTTTGAATTTATTAAAAATAGAAAACAAAAAAATGACATTTACATAAGTATTCACAGCCTTTGCCATGAAGCTCAAAATTGAGCTCAGTGCATCTTTTTTCTACTGATCATCCTTGAGATCTTTCTACAGCTTAATTGGAGTCCACCTGCAGTAAATTCAGTTGATTGGACATGATTTGGAAATATAATAACTGTCTATATAAGGTCCCACAGTTGACTGTGCATGTCAGAGCACAAACACCAAGCATGAAGTCAAAAGAACTGTCTGTAGACCTGCGAGACAGGATTGTCTTGAGGCACAAATCTGGGGAAGGATACAGAAACATTTCTGCTGCTTTGAAGGTCCCAATGAGCACAGTGGCCTCCATTATTCATAAATGGAAGACGTTTGGAACCACCAGGACTCTTCCTAGAGCTGGCCGGCCTTCTAAACTGAGCGATCGGGGAAGAAGGGCCTTAGTCAGGGAGGTGACCAAGGCCCCGATGGTCACTCTGTCAGAGCTCCAGCGTTCCTCTGTGGAGAGAGGAGAGCCTTCCAGAAGGACAACCATCTCTGCAGCAATCCACCAATCAGGCCTGTATGGTAGAGTGGCCAGACGAAAGCCATCAGACCAGAGAATTTTGTTTCTCATGGTCTTAGAGTCATTCAGGTGCTTTTTGGCAAATTCCAGACGGGCTGCCATGTTCCTTTTACTAAGGAGTGGCTTTCGTCTGGCCACTCTACCATACAGGCCAGATTGGTGGATTGCTGCAGAGATGGTTGTCCTTCTGGAAGGCTCTCCTCTCTCCACAGAGAAACGCTGGAGCTCTGACAGGGTGACCATCGGGGCCTTGGTCACCTCCCTGACTAAGGCCCTTCTTCCTCGATCGCTCAGTTTAGAAGGCCGGCCAGCTCTAGGAAGAGTCCTGGTGGTTCCAAACGTCTTCCATTTACGAATAATGGAGGCCACTGTGCTCATTGGGACCTTCAAAGCAGCAGAAATGTTTCTGTATCCTTCCCCAGATTTGTGCCTCAAGACAATCCTGTCTCGCAGGTCTACAGACAGTTCTTTTGACTTCATGCTTGGTGTTTGTGCTCTGACATGCACAGTCAACTGTGGGACCTTATATAGACAGTTATTATATTTCCAAATCATGTCCAATCAACTGAATTTACTGCAGGTGGACTCCAATTAAGCTGTAGAAAGATCTCAAGGATGATCAGTGGAAAAAAGATGCACCTGAGCTCAATTTTGAGCTTCATGGCAAAGGCTGTGAATACTTATGTAAATGTCATTTTTTTGTTTTCTATTTTTAATAAATTCAAAAAAAGTAAAAAAAAACAACTTTTTCACATTGTCATAATGGAGTATTTTGTGTAGAATTTTGAGGTAAGAGATTAATTTAATACAGTTTGGAATGAGGCTGTAACATGACAAAATGTACAAAAAGTGAAGCGCTGTGAATACTTTCCGGATGCACTGTATATGTGCCCTGTGATTGGCTGGCGACCAGTCCAGGGTGTACCCCGCCTCTCGCCCGAAGACAGCTGGGATAGGCTCCAGCACCCCACACGACCCTGTTGAGGATAAGCGGTAGAAAATGAATGAATTCATTTCCCATGTGTTTACATTATGCCCTGCAATTGGCTGGCGACCAGTCCAGCGTGTACCCCACCTCTCACCCAAATATAGCTGGAATAGGCTCCAGCAAACTGGCAAACCTTGTGAGGACAAGTAGTATGAAAAAATGGATGGATGTGTTTGGGTTATTCAAAAACATGCGTCTTATTACATTCACTACAAAGATATGCTGATCAGAATAGATTAAATACATTGAATTTTAACTACAGCACGACAGGTTCTGATTGAATATGTGTTTGACGTTAAGAATATTAATGTTAAAAATCATGCTTATAAAAACGAGTTTAGTGAAGCGACTTACGGGACACATGCATATTTTTCTCATACAATCCATCTCGTAGATCTGTTTATTATTATCATTCAGCTGTCATCAATTCAGTTTTCTTGTCAAGGTCGAGAATGCATTTTTGACATGCAAACATTACTTCCTGTGTGTTTGTCCTAGAATATTGTTTATTCATGACATTTATCTGGAGCTAGCTGATGGCTTATCGTATCCTTGGAATGTGTAACTGCTTGCCATGCAAGATAAAATGTGAGCCTTTGCGATGAATAATGGAAAGCTGAAGTCCTCTGAGATCAAGCATGATACAGCCATTAGCATGTATTAGCACCAAAACGCATCGTTTAAATAAAAATCTGCATTCCATCACATATGTGAATGCCACACATCCTCATTTTGTTTGTGAATGCTTGAATGTTTGTCTAAGCAGGCTTCAATGGCCACGTTGGGTGGCGTGCCGGGGCATTTGCAGGCCAGTGCATGCGTAAAAGCACATCTGCATGAGTATCGCCTTTCACAATTGATGCTTTGCAGGCCCATAATCATCACTCACTCTCCTGCGGCTTTGAGCACCAAGTGGCAGAGCCATCTGACAGGCGATTAGGAAGGGAGTGAGCCTCCATATGTCTCTGAATATGCTGTTTGGTACTGTCTTGCCGTGGGTGTGGTAGTGGTACTTGCCTGTAGGGGTGTCGAAGTGAAAAACTAAATTCAAACTTCGCATCAGGGCCACAAGCACGGGAGGTTTTGAAGATTTTATTTTGTTTATTCTATTATTGATTTATTTTATTTATATTGTTCATTGTTATTTGTATTCATAAACAGTAACAAAAGAAGGAAACAACACAATTTATTCCATCCATCCATCCTATCCCAGCTGTCTGTGGGCGAGAGGCAGGGTCGCCAGCCAATCACAGGGTACATATAAACAAACAACCATTCACACTCACATGGACAATTTGGAGTCACCAATTAACCTAGCATGTTTTTGGAATGTGGGATATACCCGGAGAAACCCCACGCATGCACGGGGAGAACATGCAAACTCATGGAACCCATACAAAGATCATTCATGTAAATTTAAAAAGAGGGGGTCCCAAGACTTGAACCCAGAAGAACCCCACACATTATATTTGCTAAATTTAAATTATTCTTATTCAATACTACATTGTTTGATATGATTTTGATAATCCTGTAACCATGTCAAAGTAACGTCATGACATCAATATTTTTGTAGTTTTTAAATGAGAATATGATGGTAAACTGTATTAAATGCTTTGTTTGGATGAATCAAAATATATGAATTTAAAATATATTTATTCTTTGATGTACATAGTAAAAATTTACACCACGAGTGTTAAGATAAAATAAATTTTGCTGTGAAAGTTTAATAATTAGGTTTCGTTAATCAAATTAAAACTGTCTGAAGCTATATATACCCACATTACAAAGATGCAAAATTGTTCATTCCACCTGCTAGTGCTTGTGCTTTAAAGCAACCATTACCATTTTCTCCTTCTTCTTTTTTACTTTTCATTAAATAGTAAATAGACCCACCTTTTCATATCCAATATTCTGAGCTCAAACTGAAAAGACTATTTATAAATTATCTAAAAAAAAAAACGTAAGTATTAACTAATGTGTGTGTTTATGGGGGGCTGTTTTAGCGTGGCATGGGGGGCCCTTCAGAATTATGTATGCGCTGCCGTAATTTAGTGGTACACCCCTGATTATGTGACACACCTACTGACTGGATGAGATTAGGTTACCTTTGAACCTTTGAACTTGTCCTTCAACCTGTCACATTCAGGGCCAATGGCGTGACCAAGGTTAATAAGCAAGTAAAGAGGGCGGCTTAAACACCTTTGTGACCCTTTAAGGCCATCATTCTTATTGGATTGAGCTCGGCAAAGTTGGAGTAAGGCCAGCAATTCATTTTGGACGTCTAACAGCAGATAGTGTCATGTTTTGATGCAACTGCTCTGCTGCCAGGCTCACAGCGAGGAGACCCGAGTTCAATTCCATCCTCGGCCATCTCTGTGTGGAGTTTGCATGTTCTCCCCGTGCATGCGTGGGTTTTCTCCGGGTACTCCGGTTTCCTCCCACATTCCAAAAACATGCTATGTTAATTGGTGACTCCAAATTGTCCATAGGTATGAATGTGAGTGTGAATGGTTGTTTGTCTATATGTGCCCTGTGATTGGCTGGCGACCAGTCCAGGGTGTACCCCACCTCTTGCCCAAAGACAGTTGGGATAGGCTCCAGCATACCCGGGACCCTCGTAAGCGGTAGAAAATGAATGAATGAATGAAATAATGAATGCTATGCAAGAGTATATCACAAATATGATAAATACATAACACAAAATGGTGGAACTTACATTTAAGCTGCTGTGATGTATGACACATGACTCTTTGTGCACCAAACACATTTTGTTTTAAATGATGAAATGATTCTGATGTCCCAATTTGGTTTAGGGTACCATTGCAATGTGTCCCATCCAGATTTGTAGTCCTCTGGAACTGGTGTACTGGTGTTTCCTCACTCATAAGTGTTTGTTCCTGGAACTCTCATTTTCAAATGAATAGACCAATTTTATTGTCTCTGTAGGATCCCCTACTTACTGTGTGTGACTTATGGGTTAACTATTTCTCAAGTAGGCAAGGTCAATTTCCAATTATGGTATTCAACAAGAGAACTATGAGCAGAAAGATGATTAAACAAATCAGCATGTGAATAAAAGTATTACTAATGTATTCCCTCAGTCACCAGTGACTGCAAGTTAAACACTGGTAGAGCGCAGGCCTCTGGCAAGGGTCATAAAAATCCAAAACACGTTTGTGTGCCTTGTTTGTGTAATCCATTTGCACTAATTAATGAATCCACTGCCTGACTAGCAACCTCCCCCATGATATTCCTGACTGATAATTTAATTGTGAAAGTATATGCAATCAGTGTGTATGATATAGTTTGGATGCAGTAATATATGCAAGGACTCTATTGACTTGTTTCGATGTAGTTCAGGGGTCTCAAACTCAATTTACCTGGGGGCCACAGGAGCTAGGGTCTGGGCGAGGCTGGGCCGCATCAGGTTTTCCAAAAAAAAAAAAAAAACGCATTTAATAAAAACAGAAAAATGAATAAACTTTTGGTTCCGATTTACTACAAGTAAAGCTCTGATAAAACATTCCACTGTTCTCAAATATCTTCATTTTTATTTTTCTACACAAAATAAGAAATAAGAAATAAAATAAATAAACAAATCAAGAATAAAGAAAATCAATCAATCAGTAATAAATAAATCTAATAATAATAATAAAACGGCAAATAATAAAAACTTAAGAAACCACATATAGTTGGTGGGTAGACAAATTATTTTTTCAGATTAAAATTAACAAAGCATTATTAGAGCCAAGTAGACATGACAAAACACGACTATAGTCACATTTATACTTTTTTATTTACAACATATTGCGCAACTGCAGGGTCTTGAGACACATGCTAACTCGCAAACTAGAGAGCTAGCGACCTAAACAATAGTCTCCAAGTTATTTCCTTTAAATTTAAAAAGCCAAAAACTTACCACTTCCACACGGATAGGGAGGATAACTATTAACAGTTATTTAACCTTTAACATGAATTAATCAAATGTAATATTTTTTTCTGGGTACATGATACCATACAGCATCCATATCAAACTTGCGCGGGCCGCACTAACATTAAACTTTCATATCAAGGCGGGGACCTCAAACTAGTGTCCTGCGGGCCACATTTGGCCAGCGGGCCGCGTGTTTGAGACCCCTGATATAGTTTGTCTCCATTGGTCACATCAAGGCTTCTCGTTGCCACAAAAAGCCCATGTCATGCCGCACATACTGGGTGGTTTGAATACTTTGGCCTCTAGCATCCTGGCTATCCTTACTCATTTCATAGATTGCACTCACCACATTTGGCAGAACATCAGCTCCCTTCAGGATTCAGTGACACGCAGAAAACATTCCCTTCCCTTTCCTGGCCTGCCAAATCTCAGCACTCAATAGCAGCGGAGCCAATGTCTGTCAACGTGTGCAAAATATGTTGGGGTTAGGCAATTGTGACGTTTGGGGGAATGATACTTAATGGAGGCATCATAGTAACCAATGTATTTCTGCTTTGTACATGCATGTTTATTCAATAGTTGTGATATTTTGTGGTAAAACCAAATGGACTGCTACATAGTCTGTATAATGGTTACTCAATATAATTACACAAAGCTCAACAATATGTTCCTAATTTGTTCTTACCAGTAATTATTTTGGACATTTTGCACAAGTACATTGTGCTGTAATTGTTATTGATGGGTTAGACATTTTTACAGCTGACGTTATATACCGTACATTCACATTCACTGATCCTTTTAGCCAACGTGACACAGCTTTTAGTACAATGATCAAGTAAAACAATTAACTGTTGAATTAGCATGGCAATCAAAATGGAACATTATTATCTTTATACACATACAAGAAATAACAATGTTTTTTTAAGTCTGTAAATGTCTGGGTAGATTTATGACTACATAAGTCAACAATGTGACAAAAAGCAGGACAGTGTCCAGAGCCCACACAGTGTGTGTGTGTGTGTGTGTGTGTGTATGTGTGTGTGTGGTCTGACACTGCAGTCTGGCATGTCTAATATGACAGACAGTTGCCACAGGCTGTTTTGATTGATTGACAGCACATGAACCTCAGTACAGAGAGGCATTTTTTTCAGGTGCCCGATCTTTCACAGGATCTTGTGTCCTTATTGCAGTCTTGAATGCAAACCTTTAATAACATAAGCATGGCACAGTAATACCTCGTTTATTGTGGTTAATTGGTTCCAGGCCCTACCATGGTAAGAGAATGTCAGCAAAGTAGGATTACTTATATGTAAATTTAATGGTTTCCTTCTAAATGCTAAGTGAAGAATGGACAGGAAGTGATGTCAGGTGTTCAGAGTTGCGTTTCAGTTTTGCGTGGGTTACGGCCGCAACAGGAGCGTGTGTTTTCATTTGGGCTTATTGTGCCTGTTGTGAGTTAATTCATCCATCCATGCCGCTTATCCTCACTAGTGTCGTGAGTATGCTGGAGCGGGGGTGGGGGCGGGGTACATCCTGGACTGGTCGCCAGCCAATCACAGGGCACATATAGACAAACAACCATTCACACTCACATTCATACCTATGGACAATTTGGAGTCATCAATTAGCCTAACATGTTTTTGGAATGTGGGAGGAAATTGGTACCCGGAGAAAACCCACACGAACAGGGAGAACATGCAAACTCCATGTTCAAGTTCAAACCTGCAATAAAAGTATGTTGTTTTGGCAATCAAATCTGGAAAACGTGTGTTCCAGTTTCACATAAGGATTGTGGATGTTGGGAAAAATGTAAACAAATGAAAAAGGAATTACAAAGAGATACTACACACTCAATGTGGCATATCAATCAATAGCATAGTAAAAAACAAACAAGTTGGAATGTTCATCATAACTCTAAAAAATATATATTGGCATACAAATAATAGCATATCCACTTGAAAATGTACAATAGCACACAGTACCTGACCCTCATAAACATGGGGGGTTGTTTTTCAGATGGATAATCATTTCAGTTTTCTCAGCTGTCTGATCCTTTTGTCATGGATAATAATGGAGGCTGTGCCAGAGAACCTCTCACACTCCACACATGGTGGAGGTGTGGAGGTGCACAGAGAAATCTTTGAAAACAGAAATGGATTAAATGACTGTTGTTGTGGGTCACCTTTCTTCTGAGCACCACTTGACTGTCAAAACTCTGCATACTCCTTACGTGATGCTTTTGCAAATTTGATTTGTGGGGGTTGAAATGTACGATGCTGCTGCCACAAGTTGCCCTTTGATAATTTTCTCAATAATACACGTGAAGTAACTCCACACAGTTGACAGGACATCATCAAGCTACTCCGCTACAGTGTGTTCCAGCAGCAGCTGTTAAGTTCACAGTAGTGGGAACCCAAAATGTAGAGGCAGGGAAAAGAAGGAGCAACAGAAGGCTTGTTAAAATTGTTACAAAAAAAGGACGAACGGCAAAAATAAAATAAAATGCTTCTGAGAACTCACAAGCATAGGAGCGTAGGAAGAGACACCAGCAAACAAAAGGAATGAAGCAACGTTTCCTGCGCCTCCTCATGAACCTCATCCAGAATGAACCACTTTTTAAAGGTTATGCCACAGCATCTCAGTAGGATTCAGATCAGGACTTGACTAGGCCACTCCAAAGTCTTTATTTTGTTTTTCCTCAGTCATTCAGAAGTTGACTTGGTGGTGTGTTTTGGATCGTTGTTCTTCTGCAGATCCCAAGTTGGTTTCAGCTTGAGGTCACAAACAGATCGCTGGACATTGTACTTCACAATTATTTGGTAAACGACATAATTCATGGTTCCATTTATCATGCAAGTCTTCCAGGTCCTAAAACAGCCTCAAACCATCACACTACCACCACCATATTTAACCACCATTTAGAAGTGAGCCCTGAAGGAAGTTCTGGATAGCTCAGGGCACTTTTTTCTAACACAGTTAGTTCCTCTGATGTCAATGTGATCTGGACTTCCTTAGATGGGCTACCGTTTGCCAGCACTCATTAAACGCAGACTTAGATATCCGGAAGTCCTCAGGAGCGTTTGGGAAATTGACCAATAACAGCAGATGTGGGCATACCTAGGACGGAAAGGGGTGGAGTAAATTAAACAGACAGTTTGGGTCGAGAGCAGGAAGTCCACGGAAACACTGCAGAAAGAGGTGCAAACTCTGGAAGATCTAGAAAGCTTTATGTGCAGGTTATCATGTGTAGCTGCTCTACAGGAGTCCACAACTCAATACAAAGCGCCGAAAATGAGAATAAGTAGTGATATATGGCTGCTATTAGCCTGGACAGGTGCAAACTTACAGCGTTTATGTAAAAAGTGAATAAAGTACAAATTACTGTTTACGCTGTACAATGTTCATAATTGATGACATCTATTTATTCTTCACATTATTATTTATTATTTATTATTTATTATTTATTATTTATTATTTATTATTTATTATTTATTATTTATTATTTATTATTTATTATTTATTATTTATTATTTATTATTTATTATTTATTATTACACGGGAGCCAGGCAACAACATTTTGTTGGCAATTTCACTGTTGAGTTATTATGCAGTGACAATAAAGAAAGTCTATGTCTATGTCTCTCTAAGTGCACAATACCCATCAATAATATCATTAGCATTTGAGCTACAGACACACAAACTGATGTATTTTTAGGCTAGATTTTAGGCAACACATTTCAAATACTATCATGGGAAATTTTGAAAATAATTCAAAATTGTTTAAAAATGTGAATGTGACCTTTAAAAACACAACAGAGTCTATATGTTGAGAATATGGCTTCCTGCATAGGTATTGTGTGTAAACACCACATGTAACCTCTATAAAATGTCACAGTGATTATGTTACAATCTGTCTGCATCGTATTTTCTTTACTTGCAGTCTAACGGGATTTTAAAAAAGCCAAATCCTTTGTTCTTCTGCTTTTCAGGAAAATAGTTGCGCTCCATACATTACAGAGTGGCCCCATAACAAAATTAGCATCTTCTCGAAGCCAAGCATCTGGGATTTGTGCATACCCAGTGCTGCTATTTTTACTCGCTGCTTATTATGAGCCTGAGGTCTGCTCCGGTGTCAGAAATTAGGGAGAAAATAGACACAAAAACGTGTTCGTGTGGGAAGATGTGTGCACATGCGATGTTATTATTCATCCTTGACGGAATTTACATTGTCCTCTAAGTCAGCAGGGAGGTGCAATAAAGGCATGCACCTGCATGTGTGTGTGTGTGTGTGTGTGTGTGCGGCACTGTGGTCTATTTGACCTCCTCCCCACCTCTTCCCTTGTCTTCCAGTCTTCATTACCATCTCCATGCTTCACACAGCTGCTGTCTGCCCACACACTGATGCAGATACAGTGCAGCACACAGAAACAACGGGACAGCTTCTCTCTCTTTCTCAACAATGGTGTGCATGTGTGTGTGTTATGGAATCCGTGGCTTTATGAGGACTAAAATCTGATTTCACTGTCACATCATGGGGACCCGGCTGCTCGGTGGAAGTGCGGTTAGCATGTCTGCCTCGAAGTCCATCCATAAACTGTCTCATGTGGAGAGGGAGGGAACATTATAACATTATGGATGGACATTCTGTAACCTGCAGAGGAGGATTTTTGTAAAGTATATATTATATGGTGGGTGGAGAGATGATCCAAGTCATCATCTTATGCTGTGTTTGTGGAAAATGCAGTTCAAGTCCCATTAGTAGCAGAGACTAATGATTATTACGGTGTTGTTGGTTTACTCTGAGAAACCTCTTTAGTTTCACTTTGAAAACCAATTACTGTATTTTCTGGACTATAAGTTGCTGTGGCATATGAGTGGCATCAGTCAAAGGATGCATCACGAAGGGGAAAACTATATAAGTTAAGTTGCATGCACTGATATTTATCATAGAGCTATCATAAGAGCAATAAGGTTTTTTTTTCTCATGTGTACCGAACTACGTCACAAGCTCAACCACTAAGTGTTACCAAAAAATACAACCACCACCCCACTTGAACTTAAAGGGGAGGAGCTCTTTTTGGGGACTTTTGCCCATCATTGACAATCCTTTTGTTAAACATGAACACATATTTATTTCCCTTTTCTGTACATGACAACGCGAGAAAACATGTTAATTATGATGCTACAATGCTATCATTGGGATACACCTATTTTGACAATGAAGCCCTATAAAAACCTTTAACAACATTGTATGGTTTGATATAAGGCTGCACGGCGACCAAGTGGTTATCGCGCAGCCCTCACAATTTGGAGACCCAAGTTCAATTCCACCCTCGGCCATCTCTGTGTGGAGTTTGCATGTTCTCCCCATGCATGCTTGGGTACTCCGGTTTCCTCCCACATTCCAAAAACATGTTAGGTTAATTGGCAACTCCAAATTGTCCATAGGTATGAATGTGAGTGTGAATGGTTGTTTGTCTATATGTGCCTTGTGATTGGCTGGCAACCAGTCCAGGGTGTACCCCGCCTCTCACCCGAAGACAGTTGGGATAGGCTCCAGCACCCCCGTGACCCTCGTGAGAATAAGCGGTAAAAAAATGAATTAATTAATGGTTTCATATACATTTTGTGATCATACATGTAATAGTTGCAGTATCTTGCTGTATTTTGGTGATTTAAAACACTACCCAAGCGTATTTTCGAAGCACATTGATACACACACATGTGCTAGTTCCTACAGCAGCAAAACACTTACAATGTCCGCTCTCATTTGGGATGGCTGTGTCTTCCAGCACAATGCGTGTGCTCCAGTCCTCAGGTAAAAAAAAAACTGATGGCAAACAAGCATCTTGTTGAGTCTTCGTAGGGAAATTGGTCAGCGAGGTGTCTAGTTTTTTAGTTCATATCAATGCATCAAGGAAAGAAGTTTGGGTAGTGTTTGAAATGAAACCACACAGAATTTAAGATAAAAATGTACAAAAACCTTGGCGGTTGAGTGGTTAGCGTGCAGACCTCACAGCTAGGAGACCAGGGTTCAATTCCACCCTCGGCCATCTCTGTGTGGAGTTTGCATGTTCTCCCCGTGCATGCCTGGGCTTTCTCCAGGTACTCCGGTTTCCTCCCACATTTCAAAAACATGCTAGGTTAATTGGTGACAAATCGGTGTACCCCGCCTCTCGCCCGAGGACAGCTGGGATAGGCTCCAGCACTCGCCGCGACCCTCGTGAGGAAAAGCGGTAGAAAATGAATGAATGAATGAACCTCTGCACTGACTTTACCTCATAGATTAGCTCCAGAAGAGGATTTTGTGTGTTATTTATCACTTAACTGTACCAATTAGGACAAAAACAGTGATGATGACTGCAGAAAAGAGAAATTCAATAATTAGCAGAAAAAGTGGTCCACACACCTCTATCTGGCTTCTGGCTGGTATAATAGCATGATATTAAGATAAACCAGTATTAATACTAATGTTTGAATTCTTTTTCATTTCTGTGACAGTATCCTACACGTCTGTCACATATAATCAAATGGTGAGTAGTTTTTAACTTCTTTTTACACATATATGAATATATATGAAAAATATTAAAATGACATCCCTGATGGTATAATATCACAATTCAAAAAGGAGCGCTTTAAAGCAGTGTTTTCAAAATTGTATGTTCCTTTGTGTGTATTTAACCTTATTTGTGTGCGCATATGCAACGTTGTGTGTTTGTGCATCCAATTGAGTGTGCGTTTGTACTTGTCCTGATGTGAATAGATGAGGTGGGCTCAGCATCTCCTATTAACCTGCCATTTCACAGTCCACAAAGTGCAATAATGGTGAGACTAAAGACACACGCACACACACACACACACACATCTCTTTGCACAGCCCTTTAACACGTTTAAAAAAAAAACTGGGGAGGTGATTGCTTTGACTCCCCCTGTAATCACACCATTTTAAAGGGGCCTCTGAGGCAATCCCACACGCTTGCACATAGAACACTGTGTATCACCTTTCCCTCTGGATTTGGTCCTTATAGCACTTTACATCTGATAATGAATGCTTTATATGTAAGTGTGTCATAGACAGATGTATACAATACCATGTGCCGTGCTTGGACAATTCAATATATATGTATATTGGTCTATTTCAATAGTTTGTAACAGCACACTACAGATGATTCTCCTTGGTTTTTAACGTTTGACATCCCACAAGCTGTTTATAGAAGAATTTCGCTCCAGTGCCACATGGAGCTGAAATCATAGACGCCGTGGTGGACCAGTGGTTAGCACTGTCGCTCTTCATTTTGTGAACCAAGCAAGCATCACAGCTTTCAGTCGATGTCAATTGCAATAATGTTAAAGTAAACAGTGCAGGGCCCAGTGAGACAAATGCTGATGTCTCTATGTTGTTAAGTCACAGGAGGTCGCTGTCATGCGTCGTCTACCGGAGATGAAAGATGCAGGAAAGACGAGGCAAGCGGGATGTGTCATTTGTATGAGCATTTGAATTTACATACTTTTACATACTTCTTCATTTGTTTGTAGTGACAGTGCATTAAGGTATATTGCCGACAATTTGAAGGGGGCAGCTCCAGTTGTGAAGGCAGAAAATGACCCCTTCAAGTGTCACTGTCATTACTGTATTATTGTATCATTTCAAAGTAGATTTTTGTCAATGCAAAAACATAATTTTAGGATGCCTGTAAATCCTGTTTCTCAGTTCTCAAATAATACACTTTTGTTTTAAGTGGAGCAGTTCAAGTATCACTCGTCTTGTTGCAATGTGGTCACTATATCAGAATGTCGTTGTGAAAGCTCTCAATTTCCCGGTCAATCTACGCTCCCACTCTGACCGATGCATGGTCACAAGCTTCAGACAGTGACCCAAATATCATAGATCCAAGCAACTGGTGTAATTTTCCTTAGCAAGGTGTCTACGCCTTCTGGGCTCACTTTGAGAGCTAGGATGATGAGTCCTGTCATCCGGCAAAATGAAACAACCACTCCTCTACATCAAGAGTAGTCAGCCAAAGTCACTCAGGCATCTTTCTTAGATGCCTCCTGGATTTTGACCCGAGACACAGTGGGGGACTATGTCCCACAACACGTCATCACTGCATGCTTGTCACCTGTTTATTGTCGCATATGTGTTCCACAGCAGATGCACAAGCAGCGGTGCAGTCATAAAATAGTCTTTATCCACACATGTAAACACTGGAACACATCGCACACAGTAATATGACGGGAGTGAAAGTAACTGAGATCTGATTTTTGCAAGGAGGAATTTTTCTAATGCAAATGTATTACTCTTTTAAATACATATTGTTTTGAGAATCCAAACTCTTTAGTTAAGTGTCCCCGCCAACTACGATTTTCCTCACCAAAATCTGACTAGAACGCTGCCTAAAGCCATTGGAATTGCTCAACAGTTTGAGGGCTCCCACAGAAGAGGAAGATAAACACATACAGTATGTGGTCAACAAAACGAAAGCAATTTGCTCCCACTAAAAAAAATGCACAGTAAAAAGAAACACAGTCAAGCATGCTGAAACCTACCACAGTCGTGGAAAAGACCCCATGCACACGTGGAATCAAGGAAAATGATGCTAAAGGCTTACGAGCCCCATTAGTGAAACTGGACAAAGCCAAAGATACGCAAAAGTTCTACTACAGCGTCAACGTTCCGGTTTGATCTGAGCCCAAAGGTCAGGAGAGGCCAGGAGAGGTACTAATGACAATTGGGAAGTAGTACAATCATAATTTCAATATTTAATGTATCTATATTTTGTCACGCCCGGTGTAGGTTACCACGTGACACTTTTAAGTTACCTTCTTGGGCTTTAGTTTTTGGTCGGGGGCTCTAAATAAATATTTTTACCTGCTCTCTGCATCCTGGGGTCGAACCGCAAAGCCAACTATGCACAAACGTGACATATTTCACTGTAACACCATTGATGCTTTTCTCTTTATGTTAGTTTTAATGTGTTGTGAAGTGGTTGTTTGGTTGGGGGGGGGGAGTTGTGACTATGCTGTGGTTGGGTGATTAATGAACTGGTTGCTCTCGGCACATGGCTGCGTGCCTTGGGCTGGGTGAGGGTGGTTGGCTGTGGGGGTTGTTGTGTCTTTTCCGTGTTGACAAGGATTAGTGAATGTTTTTGTTGAGATGATGTTCGGAAATTGGACATTTAGGGGGTGGGATTAGATAAGTTGGGACTTCTTCGAAATAAACCATTGTCCACATACTGTGTCCAGCTTTAAGATAAGAGTATTGTGGCTACCATCAAAACAGTCGAAAAGATGATTGATGAAAAAATTATTTAGTTAGCATAAGATATCGTTACAGGGCATTACATAAAAAATGCATGACCACATTTTCTGACAAAATATTGTGGCTTTCCTGGGTCACAGTTGGGTAAACGTGTGCTATGGCAGACCACTTGGCTTTGTTGTGTTCTCATAATATATTATATTTAAAACGTACAAATATGCAATGAAGGGTTTTCAAAAAAAAATGTTGAAAGACAAGCAATTGGTTCACATCCACATTGTGTTTGTTTAACAACCACTAGTGTAAACAGTTATGTTTCAATTTGAATATTCATGCTCCAATAAGCGGCTGCTTAGTGCACAGGCCACACAGCTGGGAGACCCGGGTTCGATTCAGCGCTCTGTTTGGAGTTTGCATGTTCTCCCCATGTGTGGGTTTCCTCTCACATTCCAAAAACATGCTAGGTTCAAACTCCAAATTGTCCATAGGTATGAATGTGAGTGTGAATGGTTGTTTGACTATATGTGCCCTGTGATTGGCTGGCGACCAGTCCAGGGTGTACCCCGCCTCTCGCCCAAGGACAGCTGGGATAGGCTCCAGCATGCCCACGACCTTTGTGAGGATAAGCGGTATAGAAAATGGATGGATGGATGTTCCAATAAGCTTAATCCATTTGGTTTTTTTTAGGATGTTCCACATTGATAGCCTACTTGTTGTGTATTAAGAGTATTAACAGTGCCGCTATCCCATGCGAGAAACTCTCTCTAGACAACCGCTTATGTTTGGGGTGTGTGTCTAGTTTACTGTCAGTGTAATTTGGGCTATTTCTATGATAATTCTTGCAATAATTCCTCTTTAGGCATATTAGTCAGGATAAAAGGGCACACCTGCTGGTATTGGGATTATTTTGGAATAAACAAGGCCTCTATAGAGGGGATTGTACGTATATCAAGTATGCAGTGTTTCTTCCTTTCCTACTTAATTCCCCTTCCTTTTTTCTCCCTCATTCTACCTTGTAGCTTGTTACCTATTCCTGCCATTCATCTCCTTTTTCTCATGACTCCCTCCTACTCGTACACTCATTCCAATTCCACTTACATCCCCACCCACTTTTCTCATTTGATTACCTTTTCTCCATGGCATCCTTGTCTCCATTCGGATTTTTAAGACCTCTTTTCACCATTCCTTGTTTTTACACCTGATTAGACTCACGTTTGTATCTCACATTAACATCTACTTTTCTATTCATTTATTGTTGTCTCACCGTCAACAGTATTTCACATCACCTGCAGACGAACACTTCTGCCTCTGTTTCTCTATATCTATTCTTCAAGCTCCATTCTCTCCTTTTCCCAATCATATTGCATCCCTGAGCCAAATATTTGTATTCTTCACCAACCTTCATACTTTGTGTTAGTGACGTGCGGTGACGTTCAAGGCTTGTGAGACAATGACTCCTTTGGAGTTTTTTGTTAATACAGGGTGCACATTAGGATAATAATTCATGTTGATTACAAAATCTTTTCAAATTGTTTTCAGGTACTTCTTAATTCGCTTTATATATTTTTTTATATAAAAAAAACATTTGTGTTCTTACTTTGTATGTGTATATGAACTACATGGAAAAGTTATGATACTTTGTTGTAAAAGTCTTATCATCCTGGTGAACTTGGGTATAAAATCCTCCATGTTGACTGTCAAATTTATGTGTTTTTTCTGTAGCACTGCTGTTTGTGCATGTCAAAAATCCATCCATCCGTTTTCAATGCTGCTTATCCTCACTAGGGGGCATGCTGGAGCCTATTCCAGCTGACTTGAGGCAAGAGGCGGGGTACACCCTGGACTGGTTACCAGCCAATCACAGGGCACATATAGACAAACAACCATTCACACTCACATTCATACCTATGGACAATTTGGAGTCACCAATTAACATAGCATGTTTTTGGAACGTGGGAGGAAACTCCATGTATTTCCATGTATTTTATTGTGTGATGAGCAAGAATAATGATGTCACACTTACATTAAAAACATTACATATGCTATGTAATACATGTTTCTGCAACATCATACTATTGGAGACATGTTGACAAACAGAAACTGTCAGTCTCTGTGAGCCAACTCAGTGTACACTCAGTTGGCAGGGCTTGCACACTAAGCCAAGAAGAGATGCTCATGGAATCATACAGAAAATATATTTACAATACAGTTCAATGTATAAATATTAATGTTTATTTATGTTATTTGTTGTTTAGGTTTTTTTTTATCATGACAAATGAGGCAAAGCCTCCCCTAAACACACCTCAGGCTTTCTGCTGTTTGTGACTTTCTACCACATTTGTCTCAAAATCATATTTTTTTATGCCACACATGAATCCTTATATCTTATACTTACAACACTTGCTGTTTTAAGCTTTGAACAACATCATTTTTTAGCAACATCTATAGCTCTCCATGAACATACTGTTCTTCACCTCACTTATTGAGGGGCTGCCTGGTTGAAGCATAGTTGCTCTCATTGCTGAAGGAGTTGGTCCCCGGATTGAGCCAATTGTTAAACAATGCTGCCATCTATTGGGAAAGACAGACTGATGCACATAACAATTATCTTCACCCCAGGGGAGTCATTGTTGAATGACAAGCATACACAAAAATTTTAAGACCAGTTTAAAAATTGCCAGAATTTACATTTTGCACTGTTCGATGTAGAGCTTCAAAATGCAAAAAAGTAAAAATTAGAGTAAGACAAGGACAAAATTGAGTCAGCAATTTATTGTAAACAACAATTAAACAGAAATAGGCTGTTGATCAGAACAGTCTACTACTCATCTTTAATTGAACAAAAGCAACCATAAATTCATGTTCAGTACTGTGGATAGGTTAACAAAGTATCACAGTATCAACAACCTCAGTTTGGGTATCTCTGTGGAGTTTGATGGTCTTTTTTCTCACGTGTGGTTTTTCTCTAGACCCATGGCATATTCTGCCATTTTTGGTTCCTGATGGGAGCCCCATTGGGGATGTAGGAGGTTTTAAGGACCTGAAAAAAATGCTGTACATTTGTGTGTGTCAGGTTTACACTTCCTGACCTGAAAAAAATAATATAACTGCCGCAGACATGCAAAAATTCAGAAAATTTACCCCTCCAAAAAGTGGCATTTTCTGGCACTTTGGAGTTTTGCTAGGAGGCCCAATGAGTGTGTGTGAGGTTTAATCTTCATGTATTTGTTGGCCCACTGTATTTATTTCTGCTTGTGCGTATTGGTTTTGGGGTGGTCAAATAGTAAGTTTATGCAAAACTGCACGCCACTGGAGGAACCTACACCTTGAGGTTCATGGGATGTCCTCTTCTGAGCGAGAGTATGTTGTAAACCTAATCTCCTCGCACCTTATAACTCACTCTGCTCTGGTGCTCTGATGCTCTGGTTCCTCTCCAGCTAGGCTGAACTGGGTCTTTACTGGACCCCAAAGTAACCTTTTTGTTTTGCTGCAGTGCCCAAGTACTACACTAGGGGGCAGTTTATCCCCACAAATGACTAGCATCTTTTTTTTGTGGGCAACACTTGAGGTTTTGATAGCTCACTCACAGATACACTGTATCACTCTATCTCACTCACAGCATGTAAATTGACAATTGCCATTGTTATTTACATATATATTAAGTGACAAAAAAAATGCATACAGTATTTTCATGTTCTTGTTAGAAGGCAGAGAACATACTCCTCACAGTTGAGCATTAACATGAAGATTTATTGTTGTGCGAATAGCATTTTTAAAATGAAAGATTGTAGAGAAACAATGTACTATCTTTGATTGAGGAGAAAATAATGCTGTTCTTATCAGGCATGACGATGACCTGCTACCTTGTTATCACTCAACAATCTGTCATTTCCTTGTTCAGCTCAGTCAGGAAGTACAAGTACAATTATAAACCTGTGGACCGTGAAAGTTGATTCATTTGACTGCAAGCAATGCTCCTTGGCTCTTTATTACAAAAAAATCCTGTACCTCAGAAATAGCTTTACACACACCAGAAAGTGGAAGTGCAATTACTTAGGAAAAACCATTTTTGCATGACAGCAGTATGATTGATATGAACACAATTGTCCTTAAATGTTCAAGTGATCCTGCTCCATTCCCGACCATGCGTGTGAATCCCTGAGGTCTCTGTCCGTACCCGTATAGGAATTCAGCATTCTCTGACACATTGCATGCAATGTGTCTTCCGGATTTAATGCTCCTCAGGGAACAGTTGAACGGCCCATTTGAAGTCCATTCCAGCTGACTGCGGATGGTCAACCATCCTCCTGCCTCAATACTTTTAAATGTACTTTGCTTCACAGGTGTTTGAGATTCACTTTGGGAAGACCAGAACACATCCGCATCGGGGTAGACGTTGCTGAATGTGCAGACCGGACCGTTGGTGGACAGACCACCCTTGACTGCCCCACAGCACTCTGAGGAGAACACCATCAGGTTGGAATCAACAACACTCATGCAATGGTTGGTCAAAACATTAGGCACACAAAGCTTTCAAGGAAAAAATTTGGGGGGAATTTTGCTCATCGTGTGCATTCTAAAGATATAAAAACAGCTAAAAAGAGGCAGCTCATTAATGAACATAATGGGACAAAGCCTACAAAGCCTGTGCATGCCGTGACCATGCAGTAGGAGGTACATTCATGATAATGTAATAATAATAATAATAATAATGATAATGTAATACTACATGTATTTTGCCATATTTTGTCTATATGTGCCCTGTGATTGGCTGGCCACCAGTCCAGGGTGTACCCTGCCTCTTGCCCCAAGACAGCTGGGATAGGCTCCAGCACCCCCGCGACCCTCGTGAGGAAAAGCGGTAGAAAATGAATGAATGAATGGTCCTTTTTAAGCATTACCAGAACTTTCTTCCGGGCTGAATTGATTTCACACAGCAACATAGAAACCAACGCTACAATTAGGATTAACTTTCCCAAACTCAAAAACAGAAACAGCAGTAGCTCCAAAGTGTAGCATTACCTTTCAGTAGTAGCCTGAAGCATTGTTAGTACAGCACTGATGTGTTGTAAGCTAGCCAGAGTGGTGTGGTGTCACTACGCCAGTGATGTAGTGCTTTGGTGTAACAATAATAGTAATGGTAATGGTAATGGTTTTATTTCATTTGAACATGCATCAGATTACAATTGAGTGCATCACATAATCAGTTCACAGTTCCACATGTCCAAAAGGAGTAGGAAGAAGCAAAGCTTATTAAATCCTACCCCTCCGTCTGGTACTTTTACAATCAGTAACTGTTACATTTGTTCACTTCCTGCTTTCCATAATACAGTTCAAGGGTTGTTTTTTTTTTTTTTTTAATTTTTAAATTTTAAATTTTTTGTCCCGTACCAAAGGGAATACTAACAACGTTGCTGCAGCTTGGTTAGTATACAAGTTACACTATGTAAATGTAGTGTTGTTGACAGCTTTAGGAGTTTTTTTCAGAAGGCTTTACAGGTGGAATGAGGCTGTTGTTGATATATTTTATATAAATCAGCAGGTCTTTTTTGGTCTGTGTGTAAAAATAATAACATTTAACATGTGATCCTGTTGTTTGTGTTTTGACTTTTTTTTCCAGTGACTTACAACATGCTTAGTGATGTCATATGGTATTTTAGACATTTGAAAATACCATAAGAATGTGCCAAAACGTGAGCATAATGGGTCCCCTTTCAGAATGTTGAGTAATGTGAGCTGCCTTGAATGCTACACTTCCATCATGCATCATCAAAGAGTAAATAGTCATATTTTAGTTTGTGACAGTTTGTCATAGAGTGCTTTACTTCTTTTTACACTAGCATAATAGCATATAATGTGGAAAACGTTACTAAAAACTTGACTGTGCAGTTGACGCTGAAACTGTTTTTTTTTCTATGGGAAAAATGAATTCCAAATTCCAAAAATGGGACCGTGTTTGACCTTTATGGTTGCACTACATTAGCATGGTCAGAAGCTAACATTCAGCACAGCATGAGAGGTGTCCCAGTAGCAGGGGTCACCATGGCAACAAGAAGAATGCTGTTCTTTGTAATGATGATATTGTTGCTGCAAAGCTACTTGGCTGTATCAATTTTATACTTCGTTGAAATCAGTAATGCTTATAATGATATCTCTGCGGGGTCACTGATGGATTTAGCCCCTTCTCTGTGATTGTGTGAATGTGAGTCTGAATGGTTGTTTGTATCCTGTGATTGAATGGTGAGCCAGCCAATCAGCTGGGCTGGGCTCCATCTCAGCCGTGACCCAGACCAGGATAACATCGATTTAACATTTAAAAGGCTCAGTTTGTGGGGTTGCTGCCTGTGTTTATGGGTAGCCATTCAACCCATGAGCAAAGATTCCCGTAATGGTTCCCACAAGCACTTAACCATTTCAAACCAATCAGTGCTTATAGCAGCATGTGCACTACCTAAGACTAATGTTCTAATGACCCAGCAGATCAGTCATTATAAATGTCACTTCATGTCTCGCATATGCACACCATTAGGTCCACACCTACATGTTGTAAAGTTTTATTTTAAATTCTAACATTATTAGAGCTCTGTAGACATGAAATAACACCACTATAGTCACCCTTACACTTATATTACGCACTATAGTATTGGTAGAGTTTCTGTACAGCACTTTCTGCAGTGGCTCATCAATGTAACGTTACTGATAATGAATGACCAGTGTTCAATACTACATATCACAATGCCTTTGAATGCATCTCCTGAATGCTTTATATTAATATTAATATTTATATTAATATTTATATTTATATTTATATTTATATTGATATTGATATTGATATTGATATTGATATTGATATTGATATTGATATTGATATTGATATTAATATTATTATTAATATTAATATTAATATTGATATTGATATTGATATTGATATTATTATTATTATTATTAATATTAATATTAATATTAATATTAATATTAATATTAATATTAATATTAATATTAATATTAATATTAATATTAATATTAATATTAATATTAATATTAATATTAATATTAATATTAATATTTATATTTATATTTATATTTATATTTATATTTATATTGATATTGATATTGATATTGATATTAATATTAATATTTAGCTTAATTTATAAATTTTTGTGCTTGATAATGCTTAAATACGCATATTTTAGACTAATAATAGCCAACCACAAGACAGCAATGATTTATTAATTTACTCATTCAATGCCAAAAAAAGATTCATGTTTTTTTTTAAATGAATGCTCGCTCCCAAAGACATATTTATACATATTTGCGCATTGTAGGGAAACTTTAATACATACACATGCACACCCATGCATACACACGCACACACACAGTTTAGTTCCAAATGTGAAAATTGTAAATAGTTCACGGTGTTATATTTGTAAATACATTTAGATGTAAAAGCAACCCTTTTTGTGTAGGCTGTGGTATAGTCACAAAACTTTTTGTACGTGTGTATGTATGTATTACGTATGTTTTCTGCTGATTAATAAAGAGCAACAAAAGGTAAAAACAAACTCTTTTTTTCTCATGAAAGATGAGATTCTAATCTATGTTTTTGTAGGTTCCATTTTTATATGGCCATAGAACTCAATATCCCTTGTGCCATGTAAAATCAGTCAAAATTGTCTAAAATGGCTTGTATTGAATGACTTGATATTCTGTATTATTATCGTGTAAATCCATGAAATTCCAAGTGCAAAGTGGCAATGGATTTCTGTACACTTATTAATAAATGATCATGTGGTCAAAGAGGTGTACGTTTTCTTTTTTACTTTGTCATGCATGCCATATCATTATTCAAGTTATGAAAATAACTTTAAACTTTTTCAGATTTGGGAAAAAACCTCTTTCCGAGATCTTCCAACAGTGAGGCAAACGTGCAAACCACTACACCACCAGTCTGCCCTACTTGCACATATGGGACAAAATAACGTTACAAAGTGTTTGAGAAGAATTGTGTACTGACCTTGCAGCTCTATCCAGCTGTATGCATGCGAAATGCCCCTGTTGGAGTGGAGTTTGCACATGTAGCGGTTTGAACCGCCGCTGTCCTCCGGCTGCACTTTTGCAAAGATGAGTGACAGCTGACCTTTTTCATACTTGCAGCGGAAGTCACTTTTTATGTTTCTGTGGTGGCTCAATTTCCCCCCGCTGTCCAATTGACACAAAGGCTTGTGGTTTTGGGACCATTCCATATGTTTGACTGACAGCCCGTCCCTCGATGTTGACACGTTGCAGCTCATTGCAACCTGCTTGTCGCACTCGGCTGTAACGTTGATGACACTCACCAAAGCTGTGAACAAACACAGTCGATGCAATGAGAATGTGATTAGTGGTCCATCTCATTATAACAATCCTAAAATTAGGATAACATAGCATTAAATGAATACCTCTCAACATCATTCATTCATTTTCTAGCGCTTATCCTCACGAGGGTCGCGGGGGTGCTGGAGCCTATCCCAGCTGTCTTTGGGCGAGAGGTGGCGTACACCCTGGACCGGTCGCCAGCCAATCACAGGGCACATATAGACAAACAACCATTCACACTCCAAATTTAAACCTATGGACAATTTGGAATCACCAATTAACTTAGCATGTTTTTGGAAAACATGCACGCTAACCACTCGTATGACGTGCCACCTCAACAACAACAACACCTAATTTCCAAAAAGTGGCAGCAGTTTGAGGCAGCACTATTCCTCTTCATAGAAAACTGGCATGTAAACATCAGTTCAAAACATACAAAGGGATTTCCCTATATCCTAAAGTTAATCGAGAAAATTTAGATAAAGTAACACTGTGAAGGATCTTGGGTGCTATCTAATAATATATATCAAATAAAGGTGTTTCCTACACTAGTTTTGTATTAGAAATTCAGGGGACAACAAATTTTACTGTAGACTACAGTCTGCAATTATAAACATGATTTTTATTTCCATTGACAAACACAAAGTTCCCAACCACGACGTTAATTCCATATTCTAACCCCACATACCTTGTACTGAAAGAGTCAGTTCAGTTAGAATGCAGGCAATGAGCAGCCTTGTGAGTCGCATCATGAGTCCTTTCTATAACACAGAACATTTGATTAAAATTAAAGTCAAGTATAAATGACCACATATATTTTACAAAGCCGGATACATAAAAACTGACCTTTCAGTTCTTAGACGATCGTGTTTTCTGTTTCTTTATGGTGCTTTTTATGTTCGGCAGTTCACACCACTCCCTGTGTAAAGAGCGTTAATGATTTGAGATTGTTGGATGTGCTTGGGAAAGTGTAAAGTCCAGCCAGGCTGAGTCTTTTGATAGGGCAGTGACAAAGTCAATCAAAGGCCTCTTTGTGCCAATCAAATGGAAGTCTTTTGCTGCTTCGCTTGAGTCAGTTACTGGTAGTGACGACAGTTTATTCTTCATTCTGTATATTCATTCATTCGTTTTGCTCGAGCAGCCCCCCCCCCCCCATTCTGTATATGCTATACAGGAAATCCCTCTATTCATTCATTCATTCATTTTCTACCGCTTTTTCCTCACGAGGGTCACGGGGGGTGCTGGAGCCTATCCCAGCTGTCTTCGGGCAAGAGGCGGGGTACACCTCGGACTGGTTGCCAGCCAATCACAGGGCACATATAGACAAACAACCATTCACACCTATGGACAATTTGGAGTCGCCAATTAACCTAGCATGTTTTTGGAATGTGGGAGGAAACCGGAGTACCCGGAGAAAACCCACGCATGCACGGGGAGAACATGCAAACTCCACACAGAGATGGCCGAGGGTGGAATTGAACCCTAGTCTCCTAGCTGTGAGGTCTGCGCGTTGACCACTCGACCGCCGTGCCGCCTGCCTCTATTCAATCAACGCAAATAAATGACAGGGTTTCAAATAAGTGGCACATTAAAAAAACGTGGCATTAATAGCTGTGGCTGTGGGCAACCTCCTGATGTCAATTTTTGTTAATTCCACAAGTAATTTTCATCATCCACAATCTCAATGTGAGAAAAGAACAATACACGTATTTGGGATTCACCTATTTCTACTATGAAGTAATCTAAAACAAAACCTCCAACAACATTTTATATGTGTTTTGTAACCATGTAGTAACACCCACATATAATAATGACATATAACGTACAGTATTTTGGTCATTGTTGGTCAGGAAATATGGCATAATTGTTTCAAAATCCAAACAAATCAAAACTCGAGCAACGTCAGTGGATTGTGTTCAACCTCAGAGGTTCCACTGTGTATGTAAACATTAGCCTCGCAATGCTGCAATTTAGTTTCCACAGCGTGTCAATTTTTTATTTTTTTTATCCTGGACTTTAATTGCTGCAGGGACCAGATTACCCATAATGCTGAGTATTATCTGTGGCTTTACAGGGATTTACTGCAGGTCTGCTAAACTGCTGAAGTTGTCCAAAACCGGTTAACTAAATGTTGACACTAATCCCTTGGTCAGCTTGAGTGCCAGCTACGTTTCTATGGCAACTGATCAGGTAAAGTGAGACCTTGTTGGTCCTGGTAAAATTTGGCATAGATGAAAAAGAAAAACACTTTTTTTTTTTTGCATTTTGCCATCATCCACAATCCTTATGTGTGGCATGAACATGTGTGTTTCTCTAATCTGTGCATTCTAAAATTACAAAAACAAATAAAAGGATGCAGCTATTAATGCATGTAACTTCTGAAAAAAACTTGCCGACAATGCTCAATGTGCAATGGCTGTCTAAAATATGGTGTAAGCATTTCAAGGCAACACCAGCAGTCCTTTAAAAAGCTTTGATGCTGCTGTTAATTGTTTTTGACTAAACAATCAATCCATTATCTGTTAGATAAGTGCTTGAACGTCCCCCTCTTGTCTCATAAGAAGGTGATGTTCTCCCAGAGATAAAGTGTTCTAATAAAACTTGTATACGTGTATTGAATTATTTAAACTAATGATGCCGCCGCTGATGAGCTGTACTCATTGATTCTGAACATATCCCTTTCTTCATGAGGCACCTATGGAAACTAAAGTGGCATTCTGAGACATTGAGGGTGACCGTAAAGGGGCCACGACTCAACAGCCCATTCCAGCATGGTCTCCTGTAATCGCTTTCACCCAGCAAATGAATAGTACAGTTGGATTCAGGTTTAAGACGCTTGTTTGGGTCACATGACTCTTTTTCCCTCCATCAGTCACAATCACGTATCAGTGACTGGACAGCCACTATCCATAAAACTCACCCACCCCCCTCGCTTGATAGCCAATATCGGATGAGCTGGAATTGGAGGAAAGTCAAAGGCAGATTTAGGTTGGACAGAAATAAGGCTTGTTGTTTATTTTAGGATCACACTAAGACCGGACATCTTGGCCAGAGTCCCAGCTAAGTCTTCTTTATGTCGAAGAGAGAAAACAAGAATCACAAAATTGCTGCAGTGACCGTCATATGGTCTGAATGGGTCTCATGCCGTGCTGCATGGCGGCCGAATGGTTAGCGCGCAGGCCACACAGCTAGGAGACCCGAGTTTGATTCCACCGTCGGCCATCTCTGTGTGGAGTTTGCATGTTCTTCCCTATGAGTGTGCTGTCTTCGTGAGGAAGTTGTATTAATTGGCTGTGTAGGTAAATACAAACAATATATAATTGTTGGTCATTGTATTACATGTTGTTTCCACAACATAACACAACATAAACCACAGTTCAAGTTCCACGCTGTGCAGAACGCAAGGGCAGTGCGCATGTTCACAGCTTCTAAAGAACATTGCTTGTGGCATATTAACGTCCCCGTGCTTCTATGCAGTCTGATTAATGGCAAGCATACATGGCAATAACACAAGTAGATATGAAAAGGATGATTACCTATGATGTTAAGACAAGCAACAGTGTACATAGTTCATAAACATGAAATATTTTCAAGTCAAAATCTGTATCATTTTGTTTGTACTTACTGTTTTTATTTGTATTTTTTTACTTTTGTGATATGAGAAGAAAGTGATTTTTGAGACCTGTTTTTGTGCCCAGATGGATAAAATTGGTAAAAGAGAATAACATCAACAGCCATATTTAACAATACCGCTACAATTATATTTATTTTTTGGAGTCAGGAGAGGGGAGGTTTCTGTTCTGTTTTCTGTTCTAGTCTCACTTTTACTCAGAAATGTCGACTAAACTCATCAATCACAAAAATACTCCTGCACAATCTAATGAAGTTTAGAACATGTACTGAAAAATAGACTAAAGTACTAGCTAGTAACTAGTATTATAAAAAGTGCTATACAAATAAAATGTATTAAAACTACAGCCAGTAGAAAGTTTGTATTATTATTATTATTATTATTATTATTATTATTATTATTATTATTATTATTATTATTATTATTATTATTATTATTATTATTTTATGATGAGCCCTGTTGGTGTAGCGGTACAGACTGCTTGCTTTCGTGCAGATGGGTTCAAGTTCTGGCAAGGGCCCCAACAACCAGCCACTGGAGATGTCCAGTGCCAGTCCTAAACCCGGATAAATGAGAGTGTTGCATCAGGATAGGGCAACCGGCCTAAAAACAAAGCCAAACAAATCAAGCAATTGAAAGTCAAAAGGCAACAACATTATTATTACATACGCACAAGATTGGTATTCTTACACATATCAATAACAGTATTGTCCAGCGCTTTTTTTGCGATATTGATGTCAACCGATACCAATATTAGCAGCATATCTTTACTCAAACCAATGTCAGGTGTTATGTACTGTGATGCCACTGGATGCATTTCACAAATAAACACTGTTTAAGTACAAAAACTGCAATATGCAATGTACATTACAGAAAACATGTCATTAAAAATCCTGAGTAATAGTCAACTATCCATCCATCCATTTTCTACCGCTTATCCTCATGAGGGTGGCGGGCATACTGGAGTCTATTCCGGCTGACTTCGGGGGAGAGGCGTGGTACACCAGCCAATCACAGGGCACATATAGACAATATAGACATATGGACAATTTGGAGTCACCAATTAACCTAGCATGTTTTTGGAATGTGGGAGGAAACCAGGGAGAACATGCAAAGCGAGGAATCGAACCCCGGTCTCCTAGTTGTGTGGCCTGTGCATTAACCACTTGTCTACCGTGCAGCCTGTTACAGAAAACATGTCATTAAAAATCAGGAGTAGTAGTCAACTGAGATAATGTTAATGTTTGGAAAGTTGCATATTTTTTTTGCAAAGTAAACTGCAAAGTATGAAACTGAAACAATATTCATTCATTTTCTACCGCTTTTCCTCACGAGGGTCGCGGGGGGGGGGGGGGTGCTGGAGCCTATCCCAGCTGTCTTCGGGCGAGAGGCGGGACTGAACCAATAAAATCAGTTAAATTATAAATTGGGCACATTCGGCATGTTGTCATGAATGCAGCATAAACAAAACATAATAGATTAGAAGTATTAAAGAAACACTTTCATTGCAAATAGCATTTAGCATTAGCAATAGCATTTACAATCCTAAGCAAAACTTTGGTGTATGGAGTATGTCATTGCTAACTTGCCGGTCCCATATTTGTTAAGTTGTCCAGTGACAGTAGTCAGGTAGTCTTAGTCAGGTGTTCATGTAAAACAAGTTTTTAGTTTTTTAGTTTGCATGCAACTTTCTAGTCAAATTCTGGCGGAGATGATGCTGTTTTTCTTGACTGTAAAATTTTGGAATCAGAGAAATATTCCCTCCAGTTTTTTCATGTTAATTTATTCTGTATTTTATCCTCTTCTGTATGAAAATGATAAACTAAGGAATAGTTTTGGTGTAAAACAAATCACGCACTGGCTCCATGTAATGTCAAAGTTCACACAAAATGAGTGGCTTGAAAGTAGTGTGAGAAGGGGTCAATAGCAATGGTGTGACAAAGCTCCACTGTAGCAGCAATTAGCCTTGCCACTTCCACATTGGGAGAGCATTATGCTTCGACATCTGCCGCTTTGTGACACATCAATCGCAGCATTATCGGCAGCGTGCGACTGGCTCTTTATAAGAATGTAATTACATAATTGTGATCAGGGAGCAGCTGCACTTCACAGCTGGCAGCAACTTTAAGGGATTTGGCAAACCGGGAGAGAAACATAAGAATGAAACGGTCGCTTGATGTTTGCTTTGATGGACTCTGTGAGGAAGTCATCTTTACAAAGAGCTCAGTCTAATCATGGTGGGAGTTCGTGGTAAATGAAAGCGATTCATCTGAGCACTTTTGGAAGCTTGAAGTAAAGCGGAAATTACCATATTTTGTCAAATCATGGCCTGACGGTGTATTCATACTCTGTTTATGCTGTTGATCTGCTGCTTGAGATTGCGTTTCCCTGAATGACGACAGCACCTTGTTACCGGAAAGTGGTGCACTAATCTGGCAAAAAAAAAAAAAACCTGAGAGAAAGTTGGTTACTTACTATTTTAAATCATTCATTCATTCATTTTCAACCGCTTATCCTCACAAGGGTCGCAGGCGTGCTGGAGCCTATCCCAGCTGTCTTCGGGCCAGAGGCGGGGTACACCCTGGACTGGTGGCCAACCAATCACAGGGCACATATAGACAAACAACCATTCACACTCACATTCATACCTATGGACAATTTGGAGTCGCCAATTAACCTAGCATGTTTTTGGAATGTGGGAGGAAACCGGAGTACCCGGAGAAAACCAACGCATGCACGGGAAGAACATGCTAACTCCACACAGAGATGGCCGAGGGTGGAATCGAACCCTGGTCTCCTAGCTGTGAGGTCTGCGCGCTAACCACTCGACCGCCATGCAGCCCATTTTAAATCATTGCTGAGGCAAATGTATGCAATGGTTTCAGACTTGCGTAACAAGTTACATTAAGGAACATCACATGGTTACATTTTCACAATTCAACACACGATAACTGTCACAGAAAGCTTTTTAGTTCTTCCAGAATCTGCACCTATTCAACTGTATTTCTTTGGATTACATGGTTGCCGCAAAAACGTTCTGTTTTAATGATTTCAACCCACGGCCCACGTATGCTGTGGTTGGTCACACTCACAAGTACTTAAAAGGACTTCCTGTTTGTGCCGCTAACTATGAAAGTATAGGAGTTGATAATAAATGTATTTTTTTTAAATGTCGGCTTTTAAGATACAGCTATATGTGTTGGATTCCGAATCGGAAGTAGAGACTGGACTGTTCGGATTTTCTCAAGAAAGGAGGTTACTTCAAGACATCTCTCAATGGTAAGTAACTTTAGTATTTTAGTGTTAGGATTTCTACAGCATTTGGGAGGCAAATGTATGCAATGGTTTCAGACTTGTGTAACAAGTTACATTAAGGAACATCACATGGTTACATTTTCACAATTCAACACACGATAACCTTCACAGAAAGCTTTCGAGTTCTTCCAGAATCTGCACCTATTCAACTGTATTTCTTTGGATTTCATGGTTGCTGCAAAATCTTTCTGTTTTAATGATTTGTTTTAAGAGACTGGACTGTTCGGATTTTCTCAAGAAAGGAGGTTACTTCAAGACATCTCTCAATGGTAAGTAGCTTTAGCATTTTAGTGGTAGGTTTTCTACAGCATTTGGGAGATAATGTCTAATGTGGCCACTAATTGTGGTGGGAAACGGCAATTAGCAACCATGACTTACACCACATGTGTCAATGGAGAGCCGAAAGCACTGCAGGTTTTCTCTTCAACCAGTTTCTCCAGCTGGTGATTTAATTGATGAGCTCCTTCCCTCAAATTGAAGGTGGTGTTGATCATTAAAACCGACTGCTTTGGTGTTCGGCTGGGAAGAAAACATGCAGTGTCTCGGCCTTCCAATGGCATGAGTTTGACACCCCTGACTTACACAAAATGAAACACAGTTAGGACACTGATAAAATGTTGCTTACTGTCTGATCCTCTGACTCTTCCACATGGCCAAGCAACATAGGAAAGATGTAGTAGATGCATACTGGCCCATGTTCAAAAAACAGTCCAGTGTGAAATGCCATTGACAGATTAAAATGCATTTCTTTTGCTGGTAGGGAATCGTGAACTGCAACCACTTGTGCCTGATGGTGGCGTCTTTAGGAATTGTAAACAAATGTGGCTTTCCCATACGAACCATTGCAAGGCACGTAAACAGAGGAGCAGAGCTGGGAGGAGGACAGAGAGTTTATCTTCTTACAGACACGCCCATATAAGAACGTCCATGCCTCTGTGACATCACAAAGAGCCGGTTTTACCACACCTTTTGAAACCAAGCATTTGAGCCATCACAAACTTTTTTTAGGGCTCACTTCTTAATGCGCAAACCTCATTATCTGAAACTTTGGCATCATTTAACACGAGAATAAAACATTCTAACTACATTTAGACTACAGAAAAGTGGAACAAGCATAATAGGTCTCGTTTAACATTAGTGTTTTGTTGTAAATTATGGGTGAGGGGTGAAGAGCTGCAGAGTTTACATTTGCAAAACAGTTCTACCCTGCATAATCGGATTATTTTCTGACATAAATCTTGCTTAAACGCCAAAGGAAGCCCTGTCTTGTTAATCCTTTCTTGTTAATCAATTCTTCCGCTGAAGAAACAGTAAATGGTGTAAACACAATATTTGTCCTTTTTATGCCCTCCAGTGATGACAGCAGCTTTACATTTGGAAATTTGATAGTCTGGATAGTTTATCATCCCCTGAAACCATTGAACCTTGCTCTGTGGAGCTCTCAAAAGCTAATCTGCCAACCTCCAGCAGCGGATGTTTTGAATCATGCAGCAACTTGATGCCAGTGTAATTTTAATAAACTACAAGTATGTGTTATTGCTGCAATAGTGTGTCCAAAAGTATGCCTTATTTTGGCCGAGCTCCCAGATGAGATTCTATCTCCTCAGGATGATTACAACAGGATGATTAAAAGTGGTTGAAACAGCCTCCTTCCAGACATCTACTCCAAGCAAGTGCTTTGTATTGCCACATCCGTAAGAGAGGGGCATTTGCTTGATTTATAAATTAAGTGATTGTGCTAATTATAGAAAGAGCATCATGCAGCATTCAGAGCCATTCACTGTTTTTATGACTCTACGCAATGTACAAATATCAACAATGCAACAATATGAAAACACAGATATTTGCAAAATGAAACATACAAAAAAACAGATTAATAGTCTCATCACGCTAGTATTGATCCTACTGGTACACGCGGCTGTAGCACTACTGCATTGCTTCAATTGACATTCAACCTTTGGGTGTTGGTGTGTGTGTGTATACTGTCTTCTGGTAATCTAAATGTGTTCCGATGTTCAGCTCAGTGGCAGCAATAGACCTTCAATATGAAGGGAAGGAAGCACATTTCCTGTTCCTTGTATTCAGTGTGTACTCCAGGAGTGTGTCATCCCTCTAATAGTTCACTGTGGTTCAATTCATTTGTAAATGAACATGGGGCAAATATTGTGCATTTCTTGATCATTAATCACAAAATGTTGTTTTATGGCTTTATGACAATGTGATGTAGTCAGAAGTCCCCAAGTCTCTATTAAAGGTTTCACAATGCCCAATTCCGGTTTTACTTGTTATTTTAGGTTTTTTTTGTGCTTTCATGTGGCCTATTAATCGAATAGAGGCGTTAGTTGGAGTTTATACAGGAAATTGTTTGATCAATTGTTGGGGCCCAGGAAGTAACCTTCAATTTTGTATTAATCGTTGTAAAATCCCTCCTCCATGAAAGGTAGCATACATGAGTGACTATTTTACTAATTTTGGTATCGATCTAATACCAAGTAAAGGACCAGTATTGTTGATACGGATACCAATACTTGAAATTTGATGTGAATGTGTATGTTTGTGTGTGTGTGTGTGTGTGTGTGTGAATGATTTTGATCATGGTTGTAATCAGAATAAAACACAGGACATTTTTGGGAAACCAAAAAAAAAAAAAAACAGGAAACTATTTGGCATTATCGTTTGACCTTGGTAAAAGTTTGTACTCTACTGAGTTTATCATGGTGTGGTTTCATATTGTTTTTTATTCAATTCATTTAAAATGTTGGTTGTCTTCAAATTCAAGGGCACTGTGTTTTAGATAAAATCCTACATAAATCTTAGAATAACACCTTACAAGTCACCTAAAGAGAGCCCAATGTATTTTTCTGGACCAATAAAATCAGCAGATTTAAAGCAGTGTCCTTGCCAGAGAAGGGAGGGGTTTCCAAACGGGGCAAGGTTGGTGGAGGAATGAGGGTCTGGAGTCTGGAGTGTAAAACAAGCCTCATGGAAAACAACTGCATGCAGACACCAATAAACACTGCCTTGTAACAAATCCATTCACCATTGTTCCTTCAGATGAATTGAGGAAAGAAAAGTGTGACCACTTTTCTATAATTCCTGTTTGAAGAAAGCCTGTCTTACATGTCACAGGAAGCCTAATAGTTTCCCAGTGCAGCATTTGATTCATTCATTCCTAATTTCTTATTTTTTGCATGTTTGTCACACTTAAATGTTTTAGATCGTCCAACAAATTGAAATATCAGTCAATGACATTAGCTGGACACAAAATGCAGTTTTTAAATTATTGTTTTTATTACTAAGGGAGAAAAAAACTGAGATGAATTGAGAGCTATCAGTCTGGAAGAGGTTATAAAGCCATTTCTAAAACTTTGGGACTCCAGCGAACCACAGTGAGAGCTATTATCCACAAATGGCGAAAACATAAACCAGTGGTGAACCTTCCCAAGAGTGTCCGACCAACCAAAATTACCCTAAGAGCACTGTGACGACTCATCCAAGAGGTCACAAAAGACCCCACAACTACATCAAAAGAGCTGAAGGCCATGTTTGCCTCAGTTAAAATCAGTGGTCATGACTCCATCATAAGAAAGACACTGGGCAAAAACATGTCTGTCTGCATGACAGAGTTCTAAAATGAAACCTCTGCTGAACAAAAAGAAGTTGGTCTCAATTTTGCCAGAAAACATCATGATGATCCCCAAGACCTTTGGGGGAAAAGGTTTTACTTTTTGGAATGTGTGTGTCCCATTACAGTAAATTTCATAAAAAGAACATCATGTCAACAGTAAAATATGGTGGTGGTAGTGTGATGGTCTGGGCCTGTTTTGCTATACTTCAGGACCTGGAATACTTGCTGTGATACACAGAACAATGAATTTTGCACATGCTTAATTGCAGTTGTTGCAACTAAAGGTGGCCCAACCAGGTACTAGGTTTAGGGGGCAATCCCATTTTCACAAGGGCCATGTAGGTTTGGATTTTTTTTCTCCCTTTATAATAAAAAGTTTCATTTCAACTTTGTGATCAGTTGTGACAATGTGCAAAAAATAATAAATTCGGAATGGGGCAAAAAATTCACACCACTATATAGTATATACAGTACATACATATGTACATACATATAGAAATATGAAATTAAATACATTTTAAAATACACATTGGTGTGACTTAATAACTGGTCGATGTGAAAAATGCATGTCGAACGGTGTTTTGTGTGCACAATAGCGACAACTTTGGCTTGCATTAAATCTATGCTCTGTTTGACGTAATTTCTGCCCAAGTATGTTTGAGCCTTAAGCGGAATTTTATGGAATTCAATTTGAATATAAAGAAAGCCAGCCCTGTCCTTAAAACCTAGTGGCAGATTTTGGCACTCTTGTACCTTCAAGGTATGCAAAACACTTTTACACTGTCACTTCGTTCACCCACTGATGCCACAGTAACAGGAACAAGGAGTTCAGTATCTTGCCTAAGGTTACTTTGATATAAGGGGACTGACGATTGAACGACCACTCTACCACCTGAACCATGCCGCCCCGAGCATAGTGCTTCTGCTCTCTGCTGAATTCTACAAAATCATTTGAAACAGCTGACAGCAGCAGTTGTTGGGAACATCACCTGTCTCCTCAGGTGCTCGCTCCTTTGAGGAGACTAAAAGCCGGCTGGTCGAATCAGTCATTTTCAATCAATTAAACCGGCAGCAACACTGTCAGGGCTGTTGTCAATGTCAGAAAGTAAAGCGTGTAATCACAGACAAAGAGAAATGAAGTACAGGGGGAAATACAGCACTTGGTGATGGGTGACTAATCCTTTTCACTTTTCCTCAAGGAAGAGATTTTACGCATAGGAGGCAACACTGAAGACCGTTTTGTGCATGGGTGTCCAAAGTGTAGCCTGTCACATCATATAGCTGCAATGTGTCCTGGTAAAGAAGACCATCTGGTCACAAATTATTCAGTTTTTTCAGTCAGTTATGGTATGCATTGCACTGGAGGTAAGGTAGGGTTGCCATATTTTGAAAACCAGGACACTCAGCCTGGCAATGATAGACTCAAATGATACTGCAATATGCCTTATAATTTCAGTGCATTTAAAGTATACTTCCTCTGTATGGATAGAAAAATGTTATATTACAAAATACTACAAATTGCAAGGGAAGAATGTTCATAAACTGGCATGGAAATTATTCCAAACAGTGATGGACACAGGAACTTCAAGTCAAATGCTTGTTGAGTTTTGGGATATAACCAGTATTTTTCAGAAATATTTACCCTTTAAAGTTGCAAAAGTGCTGTTGAGCTTCAAAGTCAAAGCCGAAGTTACTTTACAAGCCTTCGAAAAGCCAGGTGACACTTACCTGTGTCCTTATCTTCCTGATGTTTGATGGTGTATGTGAGTGGAAGCTTGCATATCCCTCTTACCACAAACTCATCGGCCAAGCTCCAACACTTTCTTTTCCGACTTGGCATAGGCAGCGTGTGCTGCTGAGTCACTTCCTTATAAGAAAGCTATTGTCTCTTCAATACCTTCACTTCCTGTAAAAAAAAGTACTGCAAAATATGTGGTGTCCAAGTCAGTGGGTACTCTCCCTTCCGTCTTCCTTCCTTCCTCCTTTCACATGTATGTTTGTTATTATCTTCAATGTTCTAACACAGAGGACTGTGTACGGGAAACCCTGTAAGACTTTTGGGATATTCAGCTTTGGGTTTGGGGGGGTTTCAGGATGACCGTAAAACGATTCATACTTTGATTCATTTTGACATCCAGCTGCAGAGAAGGCAGAAGGTGCCGTTGGTTTCAATTTGGGGACCACAAATTGCAGTGACATGAAGCAAATACTCGTTTAGAAAAAGAAAAAAAAAAGCCCAGCTGTCCAAGATGCTTTTTTAAAAATCTGTGGTCTCGCTGTAAATACGTATACTGCTCCCCGTTGTCTCTGATCTCTGGAAGGCCACTCTTCATTCATGGTGCCCCATTAGTGAACTCTCCTGTGTGGGTTGAGACGTCCACATTAAAATTTTCATTTCCTCTCAGCATGTTTCCATTAGAATCAAAACCACTTCAGCAGGCTCGAGGTCAATTTATTCAGCCACAATGTGCTACCGCTACTGTATGAGTATGGCTGTGGAATGAACCCCTAATGGGCCTCTGTTGACTTACACAAAACTGCCACACAGCAACTTTGGGTTAAAACGAGTGTGAATGCACAAAAAAGTACTTGATATTTTTAATCTGAAATTTGCCACTCTTGTGAATATTTGGAAGTCTTTGGATTTTACAAGAAGGGAGCAAATCTTGAGCAATAAAGTTGAGAAAGGTAATTTTTTTTACTTTGAAATGTTGCACCTTTGTTACCTACCTGGAGTGATGTAAACATTATGCTCAGTCTGAAATGTTCCTATGAGATAATTATTGTGTTATTATATTATTATTATGTCATGGCATTTTGAGGATAGAATTGTTTGCTTTTCCAAACTCATTCATTCATTCATTTTCTACCGCTTATCCTCACGAGGGTCGTGGGGGTGCTGGAGCCTACCCCAGCTGACTTCGGGTGAGAGGCGGGGTACACCCTGGACAAACCATTCACACTCACATTCATACCTATGGACAATTTGGAGTCGTCAATTAACAGAGCATGTTTTAGGAATGTGGGAATGTGGGAGAAAACCCACACATGCACGGGAGAACATGCAAGCTCCACACAGAGATGGCCGAGGATGGGATTGAACTCGGGTCTCCTAGGTGTGAGGTCTGCGTGCTAACCACCTGTCCGCCGTGCAGCCTACCTTTCCAAACTCACACAGCATTTTTCACACAACATCATTGCACTCATGTGAGAAATCGTTAAGTCACAGCCATTTCCGGGCTATGCCCCGCCCGCTCCTTATCCACTCACAGATACGAATAGTTCATTTTGATGGGTGAACAGATACAGATATGCTCTGTGATTGGCTGGCCACCAGCCCAGGGTGTACCCCGCCTCACGCCCGAAGACAGCTGGGATAGGCTCCAGCACCCCCCGCGACCCTCGTGAGGAAAAAGCAGTAGAAAATGAATGAATGAGTAAGACAGTAAATTTAAAACAGAAGATGCTAGAAGATGCATTTAACATTGATAAAATTGCTTTCTCTAAAATAACAAAGACTGATGGATGCAGATTCAGGCACACATCAAACATCTCTCCTATCTCAACACAACCTGAAAAGATGTATTTAGAGAAAATGTCAGATTATTCATACTAAAATGTTAGGATAGGATAATAGAATAGATACCATATCCTCCTCCTGTGTGGGACAGACACGATGAAGAGTAGACTCACATGCCTCGATATCCAAGGAATCCGCTAACAAGCATTGGAGGACTTGTTTTGGAGACAACACACATTCCACACAGAGTAAGTCAATGTGACAATGTCTTCTTACTAGAAATATGTATTCATGTTACAAAATGTTGACCAAGTTATTGTGTCAGGCCCTTGATAATCAGGTCACATTTAAAAATGACTGTAGAATGAATCTGAATCTTGTCAAATTTACTGACAACATCTGATCTGACCACCAGAACATGAGCTGGGAAGACTGTCAACATCTACAGCTATTGGCTCATAATGGCTACTAAAAGATCTTGTGTCTTGTGTCAGCAGCTTCTTACATATTATGCAACAACAGTCTGTCACTTCAAACAGGTAAGGCTGTTGTGTCAACTTCATTCATTTTCTACTCACAAGGGTCACGGGGATGCTGGAGCCTATCCCACCTGTCTTCGGGCGAGAGGCTGGGTACACCCTGGACTGTTTGCCAGCCAATCACAGGGCACATATAGACAAACAACCATTCACACTCACATTCATACCTATGGACAATTTGGAGTCGCCAATTAACCTAGCATGTTTTTGGAATGTGGGAGGAAACCGGAGTACCCGGAGAAAACCCACGCATGCACGGGGAGAACATGCAAACTCCACACAGAGATAGCCGAGGCTGGAATTGAACCCTGGTCTCCTAGCTGTTCGGTCTGCACGCTAACCACTCGACCGCTGTGCCGCCATTACATCAACTTAATTTAATTCATTAGTTGAATTTATTTTGGGTATGGAATTTTATCCTTTTGTTGTAAAAAAGCAAAGCAAAAGCAAGAAATGCTCAAAAAATGTAATATGTGCCTGCAGACCCAGTGAAGGTTGAGTGTATTTCTCACAATACGTATGCACTTTCAGTGTTCTCACTTGTTCACCTCATCTGACTGAGCTTAGCGCTTCCCACTGGTTGCCTTTTTCCTGGCAAAATGAAGGGACTTTTATGCTAGTGTAGTATTCTGTCATCAATCCTGTTTGCCATGCATCAGTCCCTGCCTGCTTCCTCTCTCTTCCTCCCTCTTTCTCAGTGCTATCCATCGTTCAGTCTCCGTGCTCCACGTCCATCTATTTTTCTCTTGGCGTGCTCGTTAGATTGATGGTGTTGAGCTTGAGGAAAAAGGAGGCAGTCTTTTGGGATAACCACTAAAACACCGGAGTGCCGGGCCTTGTGTTTTTTTTAATGAAAGGCCTTTGCATTCAAACCGACAAAGCGCCAGCATCACATCTTAGCAAGTTAGTGAGCACAAAAGTTATTGAATGAAGTGAAGTTGTCATTTAACAACGAGCCCTTGCAAGATTCTGCTGCATGGTAATGGGGTGTTGTGGTTAAAAATGAGATCCCTTGGGAGTGGTGTGTGTCATCTTGTGTATACAAGGAAGTGTTCTTAATTGGGAGAATAATGTCTGGGTTGAGGCAACTACAGGGTAAGAGAAGATTCTAATGTCCTACAAGGTGCTGTCTAAGGCACAATCAATAGAAAGTATTGATTCCAGCCCAAGAAGAAGGCTTGTGGGTCAAGATGATGCATGCTGTGTTCACTGTATAATGGGCCTTGTGTATTTACATGTGTTTGGATCCATTCGCTGGTATGTCTGACACTTTATTTAAGTCATGGCCTCTATAGCTATAACAGGCAACCCAACCCTTCATTCATTCATTTTCTACCGCTTTTCCTCACGAAGGTCGCGGGGGTGCTGGAGCCTATCCCAGCTGTCTTCGGGCGAGAGGCGCGGTACACCCTGGACTGGTCGCTAGCCAATCACAGGGCACATATAGACAAACAACCATTCACACTCACATTCATACCTATGGACAATTTGGAGTTACTAATTAACCTAGCATGTTTTCGGAACATGCACGGGGAGAACATGCAAACTCCACACAGAGATGGCCGAGGGTGGAATTGAACCCTGATCTCTGAGCTGTGAGGTCTGTGCGCTAACCGCTAGACCACCGTGCCGCCCTATTCTAAACTTAAAGGGTTTCAAATGGAGTAGGGAAGAAAGACAAAGTAAGAAGCCAAAACTTACCACTTCCACACAGAAAGGGAGAAGAACTGTCAGACATGCCATGGCTGACGCCACACTCTAGTGTGAAGGTCATGTAGGGTAATGTTTCTTTAATGTAACATTTCTGACATGAATCCTACATATTAACTGTCTTTCAATATTTTTGGACTAATTATAGTCAATAGTCAACCAAGAAACTATTATTTATTATTTTAAAAGCCTGTGATAAAGTAAGGGAGATGTAGTGACAGACACCTGAATTGTAATATGCATTGTTATTGCTGAATTTCAAACCATACAGTATTGCCACATCCCTGTATCCCACTAATCTCAGAGGTTGTTTAAATTGCTTAAGTAAGATACATTCACTCTCCGAAGAAGCGAATGTGGGAGGGAACTGGAGTACCGGAGTACCCGGAGAAAACCCACGCATGCACGGGGAGAACATGCAAACTCCACACAGAGATAGCCGAGGGTGGAATTGAACCCTGGTCCCCTAGCTGTGAGGTCTGCGCGCTAACCACTCGACCGCCGTGCCACCCTAAACCCGACCATTAGCTTCTGTAATTTACTTTTTTTCTTACAGTTTGCTTGATCATATTTTACTTCTAACGAGCAAATACTCGAGTTTTCAAGCATAATAATGTCAGTTAAACAGCGTGTGTTCATAGCTAATGGCTACTAAAGGCAGAGTAGTACACAGGGTCCAAGTAAGTAAAAATGGCATCGAGTTAAATGTTTTTCTTTTGAAAGTTTTGCATACAGATGACTAAGATGGGAAAATACTTGAAAATACTATAACATGCATGCCAGGCCAGTAACTGATGATGTCACTTTGAAAAGCTACATAAACAATGCAACAACTGTAAACAGGCACATATGGAAGAAAGAACATATGTACATAAGTCAGTTATCTTCAGCTTTCAATGGCTAGTATAGACTTATGACAAAGTGGTATTACTTTGTCATGATCTGTGTTGTCACTCTGCTGCCGCCTGCTGACTCTCTTTTTCAGTACACCCCGACTAGGAGTAGGCGGGCCGCTCCTACCACACCTGTCCCTCGTTATACCTCTTGACTACTTAAGCTGGATGCTCAGACCTCATGCAATCCTTCGCTACACGTTCTCCGTACCCAGGCCTCGTGTATGAACTCTTGCTTCCCAGCCCGTAGGAAGTCTCTACTGTGCTTTTCTGTTGATTCTTTGTCTTGCCCTGCCTGCTAACCTTTTGTTTTTCTTTGCTTAGTGTTTTTGTCACGTTTTGCCTGTCTGCCTTCTGCGACAGTGTTTTTGGTTGTTGTGTTTTTGCCCTTGGACCATGTTCACCTTTGTTTGTTCTGTGTTAGTTGTTTATGTTATTTTTTACTTTGTCCCTCTTTGTGAGGACACCCTTTGTTACAATAAATATCTTTGTGTTCCATTCCTTGTCTCCATATTTTTGGGGTTCCAGGTTGTCTCACGTCTACTTCTTGACATACTTCTGTGAGTCCAAATTTTAAGATATTTTGGCTTTTTGTGAAAGCTCACTTCTGATGAGTCGGTGGTGTCATCGTTTTCATAGGGCAGCAGCTTTGCTTGTCTACACAGCAACAACAAGCCGCCATTTTTCAGATTTTCACACATTTCCAAAACATACTGGTTCAGGGCACCTGGAACGGGCGTCTCCATGTTGATGAAAGGCTAAAACAATAAAATACTTTGCCGTTGTGACTTGAAAATTGTGTGCATAGCCCCCTAGAGAGCAAGCGAGTTGAGACTCAATCAACAGCGCCTCTGCTGGTTGCAGCCAAGTAGTGTCCTCAATTCTCTCAGTTCTATTTATTTGATGAAATTCTTAATGATCAAACAACAAATTGATTATTAGAATAGAAGAAAAACTCAAATTAGTTTAATTGTCAAACAATTTACATTAGTATTTATACAGTATATACTCATTAAAAAGAAGTTAACTGATGTAATTCAAAAACAACTCAGCTTAGTGAAGAAGTATTGCAAAACGGACAAAAGAATCTAAGAAAAAACTAAACATGGACATAGGATTTGTTGACTCATTTATTTTATTTAAATATGGAGGGTGACATTTAACCATTCTTTGCTACAGCCTATAATGCATGAACTAATGAACTAATTTAAGCCGTAAAGTCAAAGTGGTCATGTTCCAAGATTCAAATGCGTGTGTGCTGTGCCTCTGCACTTAAAACGAAGCCAGACGTTCATGCAGAGTTGATTTTTCTTTTGTTGCAGTCCCAGTGGGCATTGTCAAACTACAGCTTTTGGCCCGATCAATAATGTACTTCTTAACCAGTGACTAGCATGTCATAGTAATTACCCCCTCCATTATCTGACCATATCTCTCATTATAATGTAAGCACCCTTCATTAAGACCACGCCAAGTGCTTTATAAGGGCCCCGCGGCACACACTGACACGCAGATAAACACATGTTGAGATTGGAGTGGTGAGCATGCACAAACGTGCCTCTTGCAGCACTTCGGTGCTCCGGAAGACAAACAGGTAGAAGGGTTTGCGACCCGCTTGCTGTTCTCATCTCCACATCCTTCCCCTCTTTTCCTCTCTTTGTTTAATCAATCAGATAGCCATTAGCCAGAATGACTGCTCTCTCACATATTGCACATCCAGGGGAGCTTTGCCATTCTGCAAAGATGGCTCAACCCCCTCGTCTGCCTCATTGTGATAGCAGTGCAGCCCAGGGGAAATAAAGACAGCAGCAGCCAAATCAAATCCACAGCACAGCGGGGCGAGACAGTCACTGGCCTTTTTTGGGGTGATTTGATATTTTCATTGTGTTGACGAGTCCCCCAAAGCAACTCACCACTGTACCATAGGACTCATTATTAAACCCCAAGATAACTATTTATTCATTTTCAGCGGTTACTTTTGAGGTGGAAGTGGAACATTTCACCAAACCCATGTACATATTTGGAGAGAACCGTGCTAATCTTGCAGGATTTCAGCAAATCCTGTGAGACTCTGGGTTAGATTTTCCACTTGGGCATCCGTGTGTGGAGTTTGCATGTTCTCCCTGTGCATGCATGGGTTTTCTCCAGGTCCTCCCACATTCCAAAAACATGCTAGGTTAATTGGTGACTCCAAATTGGGTATGAATGTGAGTGTGAATGGTTGTTTGTCTATATGTGCCCTGTGATTGGCTGGTGACCAGTCCAGGGTGTACCCTGGACAGCTGGGATAGGATTCAGCATGCCTGCTTGTGAGGATAAACGGTATAGAAAATGGATGGATGGATGTTTAACGAAGGGAAAAAATATGTAAAATGCACTTAAATATCCATTTTTCTTCAACTAATAATAAGTCACGAAACACATGATCCCATAGCCATTGAAATGTTGTGTAAAAGAACAAGGTCCAATAATGTTAAAAAGCAGGTTTTCTATGCTCCAACTATGAAAATGTTCCATTTATTAATCATGTTTCCTTATTGCAGCCTGTAACCAATTAACTGTGATACATGAGGGATGGATGTACTGTATTTTGTGTGTGTTTTTTTGTTTTTTTTACAATTACAGCATTATTTACTATGATTTATAAGCCTAATCAAACATTTGCTTTCATATTTTATGCATTTATGCATTTTTAAGACGCTGATGTTAATGACATTGGAACATTTTGGATTCATCACGATTAACACAGGCCATTATGCTGAATCAAAGGATTAAGTATTTTTAAATCTTGGCTTTTTTCCTCTCTGAAAGAGCAAAACTGTTTAGCTAGAGAACTAAAATTATGTTTTGTCATAAAAATCTGTGTGTTTTCATCATAATGCACTAATAGTAATGAGGCAATACGCTATATTACTTGATTGTCATTGATAGGCTACCACAAAGCCCAATTACAGGACTTGTAACACTTGTTAGCACTGTGTGCAAAAAGGGTATTTACAGTGCATTGGCATGAACCATACAATTCAAAAAGGCCAGTGTGCGACAGAAACTAGCATTTGATTGTGTTCACTGACCTTTGCATACAAGACTGACTGAGCATTTCCCTTGCTTTCACGAAGGGTCCAATGCAATTACTCTAGTTATATCTCAGTGTTTGCACAAAACACATCAGTATGCAAGCCGGAAGTGCTTTTTTACCGGCAGCTCCGCTTGTTAACAGAGTTGTAGTCAAAGTTGTGATAAAAGCCCTCAGTGTTGCCTTGTTCATCATCGGCTGTTCGCCCTCCTCTGCCCCATGGCTCAGCTAATACAAACTAGCTATCAGGCGGATGGCAGTTTGCTAATGGTGCCAGCTGATTTCAATTAGCTTTCCGCCAAGCTCCATTGCGCCTTCCTGTCTGCTGAAGAACAGCTTTAAATGGTAAGAGTTCGCCGAGGCATTAAAAGACAAACGGGAACAAGGGACGCCAGAAAAAAAAACAGTTTTAGTGTTTGTTTCCACTTGTTCCAGGGTGACAAACACACCATAAAATGTGTGGGGAGACTTTTAATAGGCAATATGATAACTTTGTGTTTTATAAGGACGCAGGTGGTACTTTCACACCAAAAGAATAAAAAGCCTGTAATAAAGCTTCTAGTGTGAAGAAACCCCCTCCAGACTCAGACAGAGGGAGCTCTCTTCCGCTGCACGTGAAGGTAAATATAACTGAATGCTGTATTCACACACAAAGTGTGTGTTTCTTATTCCTATTGTCAGGTTTGGGCATTCATTCATTCATTCATTCAGAGGCAGGGTACACCCTGGACTGGTCGCCAGCCAATCACAGGGCGCATATAGACAACCAACCATTCACACTCACATTCATACCTATGGACAATTTGGAGTTGACAATTAACCTAGCATGTTTTTGGAATGTGGGAGGAAAACGGAGAAAACGCACGCATGCACAGGGAGAACATGCAAACTCCACACAGAGATGGCCGAGGGTGTATTCGAACTCGGGTCTCCTAGCTGTGTGGCCTGAGTGTTAACCGCTAAAATAACAGCATACTGGTTGTGTTGTTTTGGTTTAGACAGCTAGAACAGATGTACGTTAAGTATCCGGTTGTTGTGGAGACGGTGCTTGATACGACTGCGGGTGTGAGCATCCCTCTCAGTTCATAAGATAATTATTGGCATGGACTGCCGCCTTGAACTGAATTATAATTACGATCATGGGGAGTGGGAAGCTTGAAACGGAAGGTGGGGGGGAATGGGGTTGCAGGGGTGCACTGACCTGCAGAAAAGGACTAAAACACTCCAAGTCATGTGTGTAATTTTGTAAAGACACACTACATACATCCAGACTGGTACTGCTGCCGAAAGTAGATAAGCATATTTATACTGTCAATGTTGATTGAAACAGCTTCTCAAGGCACAATACTATCAAACAAAAAATTTATATATATAAGTTTAAAAAGTCAGTGTACAGTGGACAATCAGTCAACACTATTTTGATTACCAAAACCCGCACACTTGGCCTGGGAATGAGATACTCAAGTGATACGCTAAGTTTACTGCAAGATGCCTTATAATTTCAATACATATGATATATGTCTCCACTGTATGGATAAAACTATTTATTCATTCATTTTCTACCGCTTATCCTCACGGGGGCTGCAGGGGGTGCTGGAGCCTATCCCAGCTGTCTTCAGGCGAGAGGCGGGGTACATCCTGGACTGGTCGCCAGCCAATCACAGGGCACATATAGACAAACAACCATTCACACTCACATTCATACCTATGGACAATTTGGAGTCGCCAATTAACCTAGCATGTTTTTGGAATGTGAAAGAAACCGGAGTACCTGAAGAAAATCCACGCATGCATGGGGTGAACATGCAAACTCCACACAGAGATGGCTGAGGGTGGAATTGAACTCGGGTCTCCTAGCTGTGAGGCCTGTAAAATATTATCTATGAACAAAGACACAGATTCTTTGGAATCTAACCAATATTTTCACATAAAATGTGCCCTCAAAAATTGCAATAACTTAGGAATTTGAACGAATGCTGTGCGTGACGTCCCCACTTTAACGAGACTTCAACTTGGCAAGCGTCAGAGGATTAACTCTGTACACGTTTTGCTTTTTATATGGCTTTTTTTCCACCTTTTTGGCAATGGCATGGCAGCCTCAGGGATTACGTCACATGCAGTGAGTGCCCTAATGCCGCTCAGTTTAATGGCCCAATGGAAAAAAAAACATGAAAACAAGGACATTTTTACCACTGTCCCCTCCCAAAAAAATAAGAACAACAAAAAAACACGTCAGAATGTGGAAACAGGACATGACCTGGGAAAACAGGACATTTGGTCTGCCATCATTGGCAACACAAGTAAGTACATCTCACACTGACCATGTCCAAATTGTGTCCAAATAGTTTGAGTGAGCACCAATGTTAGCTAGCACTGCCTTAATTATATAGGACCTTAGGGTGGACACAAAGAAAAGGCCAAAAAACGAATGCAATTAAGGCATTGTGAGCGTAAGTCAAATACAGTTACATTATCAGCATTGGTACCACTAGTAAAGATTGCCACTGGAAACAAAAAGATGATAAATGACATCTTTTCCTCCTCTAAAGAATGGCTGCCTGTGGGCACCTCGTATGTCCACATTGAGCGTGTGCAATGATGCTGGCAGCTGAGACCTCCCCACAAGTGATTCATTGCTTTAATCACTCCAGCTCTCCAACCTTTCAGCAGCCATGGCAGGCTTTGACGCACCAATGCCTTCTCGCAGGCCTCACACAATTTGTCCTATTTAGGCCGTTCTACACCCCTACACTATTGAATGTTGACGGTACAGGACTGTGTCGAGATGAGACAGAGCACTGTCGACAGAGTGAAAATGGAATATTGATACCCTAGATATGAACATGAATGTTGTTATTGATATTAGTGGCAATAGCAATAATGGTGGGAATTCTGTTTGTGGTCAAATTACAGTTTACGTAAACTCATGTCACAGTAATTTGGGGATTTTAATATTGTAGTTTAATCATTCTTTTTGTGCAAGAATACAAAAATTGAGTGCTCAGATTAGTTTGGATTTTTTTTCTAATCCACACAGGGTCTAAATTATCCAAAAAGGTTTAATAGTGTAGTGTTTCCTCTGGAATTTTCTGAAGCTGTGGTAGTGGGCTAGTTTTTTTTTTTATTATGACAAATAAAATTTTTCGATGACTTCATCTAATTACTTATTAACTTATTTATTTAACATTTTTCAACAACCAGCAGAGCATGAATTGAAAATATTGCAAAACTGTTCATCCATCCATTTTCTGTACCGCTTATCCTCACAACGGTTGCGGGCATGCTGGAGCCTATCCCAGCTGTCTTCCCCAGCCAATCACAGGGCACATAGAGACAAACAACCATTCACACACACATTCATACCTATGGACAATTTGGAGTCGCCAATTAACCTATGAACATGAACAATGTGGGAGGAAACCAGAGTACCTCCCACATTCCAAAAACATGCTAGGTTAATTGGAAACCCGCGCAAAAAAAAACATGCACAAGAGAACATGTAAAAGTCATGAACATGCAAAGTCCACACATACTGGATGCCCGAAGGTGGACTCGAACCTGCACGCAAACCACTTGCACACCGTGCAGCACAAATCTGTTCATTTAAAGTCAAACTTGGGAGAGCACTCAAAGAAAACACTATACCTCAAATAGACACAACGTTTGTCTATGGATTTTCATCTTTGTATTATTTCTGCACAAAGCGTGGAGTGAATCAAATCAATCACTCATCTCTTCGTTTGCCACCTACACCAGCTGATGACAACGTTTCATCACATGCCAAAAGTGCCGTCGTCTTAGATTGCAGCTGAGAAACAAAACCCAATTCGGTGAAATCTTTGCTTCACAGATTGCAATGTTTCACTCGGCGAAAACACAAGGACACAATCTATGGCAAGAAGGAATGGTTGTTGGCTGGGAAAGTGATCCAGCGGGAGCCAACTTGTACAGAGATAAGAGGCTCATCTGAAATCGTCCCTAATGGAGCTGCTCCATCACTTGTTCTTGCTCATTGCCTGATGTTTCACACTGTCCTTTTCTACAATTTACAATCTCAACAAAGGCGAGGCAAGAAGATGTGATGGTGGAGCGGAGCAACTTTTACTGTAATGTTTCCACCCCCCAGAGGAAGTTGGAGCTGCAGCAAGTAGGGCATTCCATGTAGGAGAATCTTTGGAGTTGTAACGTGAATGTTATACTCCCAAAGTGAGAGAGAAATCAGGATTCTGCTCATTGAAAGCAAAAGCCAAGGGAATGTAACAACGAGGTTTGAATGAAGCTCGGGTTTCTCGTCTTCCTTTCATGCTATTACAAAGAGAAATTTACACTTTAAATATTTCATAGCATACCATTGCAAGTGGAAGTTTCACTCAAAAAAGTTACTCTGCAATACTCACTAGATGCTTCATTAGGTACACTGGCACAATCTATGCATGTGAGGCGTCCATGTTTCACTCTTTTAAACAAATCTCCAATGTTATTATTGGAATTTGACCAGATTATTCCCGGTATTATTTCTGGCCTTCTTCAGTCTTTCCACTCTTAATGGTAATGGTAATGGTTTTATTTCATTTGAACATGCATCAGATTACAATTGAGTGCATCACATAATCAGTTCACAGTTCCACATGTCCAAAAGGAGTAGGAAGAAGCAAAGCTTATTAAATCCTACCCCTCCATCTGGTACTTTTACAATCAGTAACTGTTACATTTGTTCACTTCATGCTTTCCATAATACGGTTTAAGGTTGTTGTTGTTTTTTTTTTTAAATAATGTACCTTGTACCGAAGTACAAGGTGATATGACCATACAATGCCATAATGGGTACCATAGTAAGTGTCAATATAGTGATATATATAGCACATCATGACTGGTTCAAGACTCTTCATCCTTGTATTTAGCAAACATCAACTGCTTGTATTGTTTCTTGAATTGGCTCATCTATCATATTGTTTGAGTTCCTTACTCAATCCATTCCATAGTTTGATTCCACATACTGAAATGCTTAGGTTGCAGCATAGTATAGAATATATCATTTCTGAGTGTGTTGTGGCTTTTTGTGTGTAAAATAGTCACAGTGAGATCAGCTCTTTGTAGCCATTGGGAAGTTACTTCAGGGAGCCTGTCACCTCTCTGTGTTCCATGCTTGTGTCACACAATGGGACTGTGGCTCTGTCAGTCACAGTGTCACTTCTAGAAGCCTTCACGGTCCCTGCAGGCCTTTATTCCTTTGGCATCCCACTGGGATCCAACGTTGAGATGAGTGCTGCTATTGCTCTGAGGTCTTCTTGTCTGTCAAAACAATCTGCTTGACAAAAATGACTACACAGGACAAGCGTGCATGTGGATTTGTGTTATTGCTGTCATCGGGGGAGAACTGTAACCTGTACGCATTGTTGCGATGCAAATCCATGCGCACTTTGTCGATCAGATCCTTTGTAGATCCTTCCTGTTAAAACACACTGAAGCCCTTCTAGTTGATTTCAGCAGATTTTCTGTCAGCGTCAGGGGTGAGTTGAAGCCTATCTTAGGAGATGGTCACCAACCAATCACAGGGCACATATAGGCAAATAACCATTCACACTCACACTTAAGTTAGTCAACAATTTAGTCTCCAAATTGTCCATAGGTATGAATGTGAGTGTGAATAGTTTGTCTATATGTGCCCTGTGATTGGCTGCCGACCAGTCCAGGGTGTACCCCGCCTCTTGCCCGAAGACAGCTGAGGCTACAGCATGCCGCGCGACACTCGGTATAGAAGCGGTATAAAAAATGGATGGATGGATGGAAATCCACACAACAACTGCACACAGAAAATTGTGAGCTGAGATTCAAATTCAAAAGTACCATTGAGGAAGACGTGTTAATCACATGCATGCAACATGCGGTTTACACGCTTTTTTTTGCTGTTCTTGTTGACACTACTACAGAGAGAGAAAATATTTTTAATACAAACCACCTATAAAGTGAATTTACATTTTACAATTTACTTTTTGCACCTCGTGAAGAAGTTCTAAAAAGAGCTTCTAAATGCAAAAAGAAGAAACAAGAATGAGATTTAAAATGATGAAACAATTTATTGAAATGACTATTGTCTTGACTTTTGAAGTGAAATAAAAAAAATGTATAATGCCATTTCTGTTAGGTAGTGACACTGTCACTGTTGGATTGTTGAATTGCATCAGCAAGGCCTCTCGTAGCAGTCAGAAGGTCATTAAAATTTCTTAAAAGATCCTGAGGGTTATGGAACACAAAAAAGCAACAATTTCACCGGCCCTGAGCCAGAGGAGCAGTCTCGCCTCCTTCAATGCCAATAAACCGCATTGAATAGAATGACTGCAAACATATTTAATAAAGAGGGTAAACTGTGTTGAATACTTTAGTAGGAATGTTTTAATATCATTGACCAGTCCAGTGTGTACCCCGCATCTCACCTGAAGTCAGCTGAGATAGGCTCCAGCATACCCCTGCAAACCTAATGAGGATAAGTGGCATGGAAAATGAATGGATGGATGGCTTATCCTCATTAGGGTCGCAGGTTTATACTGGAGCCTATCCCAGCTGGCTTGGGCCGAGAGTTGGAAGTCGACAGCCAGGCACATATAGACAATCATACACACTTTTGTACTTGAACACTATTGTGTTCAAGTACATGTAGTGTGTTTAAAGGATTTTGTAGAATTTGTAGATAATAAAAGCTCAAGTAGTTTAAATCCAACATTAAACAAGGCACGATCACCAAATCCAGCCAATTATAAACTTGCACAAAAATAAAGATTTTGTTTATTTTATGTGGTAATTATTTTGGCTACGGTATCTCAGCTGCCCATGCATAGCATGGTTGTCAGTCACAAACTGCTCTGTGTCCAACTGTGCACCGACCCACTACCTGTATTTGCATATTGCTCTGTGCGTGTGTGCGAGAGATTCAAACCACAGGAGAACCGAGTCAATCGTGAACGTAATGAAAATGCAAATTGTCCTTCTGCTGTTGACCTGTGCTGTCAATCTGCATCACAATAATCCATTGCAGACAAACTTTGCACAAACAGGCATGCAATCAAATGTATGGCGTGACTGGGAGTCATTTTTTTCACCAAGCCATTTCCCGTATTTGTTAAAGACGACTCAGTCTGTTTGTGTTTTTTTCTGTCATCCATTGATTTGACTTTTTTTGTTTTTTCATACTGTTAACCCTCAGCCATTACCTCTATTATTTAGAAGGACTTTGCAACTTAGTTAAGAAGCTGTTATAAAAAATAACATGATATAGGTGGTCCTCGGGTTACAGTGTTACATTTTGTGTTTACGAAGGCTCCCCCTAATTAATTAAAAATGCAACTTTAGTCCGTAAACGCTCCACTCGCTCAAGAACTAATTGCAGTAGGTGCAGGAGATGAACATGCGGGTGCATCCTGCAAGGACACCATTTATGCCTCGTCTCACAATGAACTTTTTCAATATCATTGTGTCTCCTAAACATAATGCAGGCTATTCTGGTGGAACTGCATCAAGGAAAGGAAACCCCATCACCATGGATGTGAATATGATTATTAAAAGCTCCCAAGAGAGGAAAAACAACCACAAACTGTTTATGTGACCATCATAAGGTTAAATAGCAAGCATGTTGAAGAATCTAATCACTGCCAAAAAGTCAATGAAAAAGCAAATCTTGGACAGTTGATGCGAGTTCATCCTTTGATGTGCTCAAAAACACTTGGATGAAATTCCGAGATTTCACTGTGTACGGTGGACATTTCACAACTGAGTCCTGGAGCTTCTTACTACTGGTTACACTCCAGGCTTGGTTAAAAAGGCTTAAACCCCCTAAATGTACCAAAATCGTGATACATTAGTGTCTGTCTGATTTGTCTTATTTCCTCCACTTCTTGCTGAGTCCCTTTTCTTTGGTTCCTCTTCACTGCAGGAGAAAATTAGATTAGATCAGGTGCTTTGACGTGATGAACACGTCATACATGATCATGGTGTAGTTCTACACGAATTAGTCGATTAGAATGATATTGTGTTGTGCTTTGCTGAAAATACTGATATTAAGCATACTGTACTGTAAATGCTGAATCTTATCCTTGTGTTCTTTTGGAATTAGTGATGTGTGTGGAAATTATAGCCTCCACAAAACCAAATGTTTACTCAGTGGATTGCTGCTGATGGAGCAGAACTCTTCCCACTCTTACCCTTTCAGCTTACGTGAGCGCTGTACTGTCAATCAAACCCTGACAGGGCAAGCATGCATAGAGGAAGTTGTCAGCAATTTAACGCTCATTTCCATTCAGGTGCCCTGCAGTTTTGTATATCTGCATTCTCGCCATTGCATTCTGCATTCCTATTGCTGTGTGTTATTTTACATTTTACTATTCATGTAAACATGAACTGCTCCTTGTCGTCATTGCGCCACATGCTTTCCATACATTCCAGTGCTGTCACCACCAAGGTGGCACTCATGTCCTCTGGGTGCCGCTGTTGTAGCCTTGCTACAAGTCGTTCTCCATGGTGCTGAAATATTTTCGACGCAGAAAAAAAAGCTTTTCACTTGCCTGTTGCCTTTTGTTTATAGTGCATTATAGGAAATGGAATCTGGAGCTGTTAATCAGTAGGAAGGGTTAGGCATTGAAAAGGCATGAATTCATTTCAAAAGGTTAAGAATGCAATTAATTTATTTATTGTTGTCTGGCTCGACATCCATCTTTTCGCCTAAAAAGGTTCAGATAACATGTATGAATATTATCTATTGCAACGTTTCAAATTATTACTAATAAATCACAGAAATATATAGTAAAATGTTTTTTTTCTTTATTCTTTATGACTTTGCGTTATATTAAATAAATAATGTTCATGTTTTTACTCTGAATTCCACAGAGAGTTGTTGATTTAAGTTATGTGCAGAGCCTAATGCTGCTTGCTGCAAGGGCTTTCAATCAGCCGGAGCTCTCCATTACTGTCAAGTTAACCGGAAACTACATGACACCGGAATGGAAACATCACTGTCTCCCAAAATAAAAGCATTGTATAATGTTATATCGTTGCATGGTTTCAAGGGCTGTAATGTGTGATTTCGTCATTTTTGTTTTTGTTTCTCAATCTTGTGAAATGTGGTGCCACACGTGTATAACGCGGTAGTTATTTTAAAAGTATTACCGGTTAAGAGGTGTTGTAAAAATTCTAGCTTGACGCATTGGATGGAATGAATTGCCCGGGCGCAAGTACGTGTAGGCACACGCAGGCTGGCTCCGGTGGGAAGTTAAAACCATCTTATTTAAGCTGTGAGTGGACTCCTCCGCGGCTTGACATCGCCACGGTTTCTCCCTGCCCATGCTTGACGACGCCATCAAAGAACTTGTAAGGCGGAAACAACCTGCGGCGTGGTCACACCTTCGGACTCGGTGTTTCGCTTCGTGATTTATAAACTAGACGGACACAGGAGACTGTGGCTACAACTTTGGGAGTGAGTGACAATCCCACTTGACTTCATCCTCCACACCGAATGGAACGCTGACAACATGTTTGCTCAACACAAGTTCCAGGATGGGAGCATCGCGCCAATGTCAGGGTTCGCCCGTTTTGGAAAATGATGACTGTCAGCAGCGACGGCAAAATAATGGTCAGCAGAAGATGGCTAGTGACGTTCAAGCCGTTCAGGTAGGAGTTAATTGCTTCAATTGATGGTTTCCCTTACACTCCTGTCACCACATTGAACTGTAGAAATGCTTGTTGTCATATTAGTACGTTCTAATTGAGTTTACAAGGAGGCAAGCACCCCCATGAATGGCATTGCCTTGAGGGCACTCCCAAGTATTAGACGGATCCCTGCTCCAGTCTTGACACCAATCAAGCAATTGATTCCAATTAGGTGTGTGACGAGCATGGGGGCTTCTGGAAAACAAAAGGGCAATTTATTTTCCCCCACCCATATGTCACTTGATTTCTACAGTGGCGGATAGGAAGGAACAGCGATTCAAACAAAAACAACCAAAAACCCTAATATAACACACTAATACAAATGCTGCAAATTAAAATTGCTACAGTCACATCAATGCTGCCAAATCACAAAGATATACAAAAAAAATGCCAAAATTTCACATAAACCCCCCAAAACAACTGCATGTGAGAAATGCTGTAATTTAACAGGGTTTCCCCAAGGATTTTTTTTGAAGCTGTGGTGGTGGGCTGCATTAGAGGTGGACTGCCACCGGTGTGTCTTGCCGCTTAAATTTACTGTCAGTAATATAATTCAAGTGTCAACAGTGCAGACGGGTGATTCTGGCACCCTATTTTTCAAATTAAAGTGTCATATTTATGATGTTTGATATTGATATTTAATGTTTTATTTCCTACTAATTGTGGTCAATACATAAATAATAGTTTGTACTTGTATCCTATATGAGTACTGGGGTGCTCACACTTGTGGGCTACTTTTTAATATGGCCATGTTACACAGGTAGGAGTGGGTTTTCTCCGGGTACTCCGGTTTCCTCCCACATTCCAAAAACATGCTAGGTTAATTGGTGACTCCAAATTGTCCATAGGTATGAATGCGAGTGTGAATGGTTGTTTGTCTGTATGTGCCCTGTGATTGGCTGGCAACCAATAAGCGAATAGAAAATGTGATAAGGTTGCTTTTTCTTTCATGAGCAATGCAACAGGAGCACGGCAGAATACTGTAGCACACATTTCTCATATTGGAGTTTGTGCCAAGTTTTAAGGTGAGGTCTGGGTTCGAAGTACCTTCATATTATTGAGTTACTGCTTACTCCTTGCCGACTATTTCCACTGCAGATGCGGTTGCCTGTTTGCTAGCCTCTGGGCTTCTGTTCCGCCCCTCCTCCCTCCTGCATGCAGGCATGAGGGAGATACAGCGCAAATCCTGTCTATATCAATGATGTGGTTGGTTTTGGTATCATGCTGAGAGTAAATATCAATCTTTTAAAAATATTTATACATCAACAATATAGTTGATCTGAAAAGAAAACAAACAGAAATTAAATTTCCATACATCACGGAACAAAAAATATCACAAGGAATAAATAAGTATTTTAAAATAGGAAGGTACTTTTCAGTCACCTTGTAGATATAGACTAGCTCGGCATAAATCAGTTGCCATATAATGCAAAATATTACGGCCAAGTGTTGGAAAACTCTGTTTTGTTTTGAGAACTTGCATCATTTTTATCATGCTAATTGCTTTTGGGGTTTGTGTGCATACTTGCAATTTGCAAGATTTGTTACAATTAAAATTTATTTTTGGTCTTGCGGTGTCGACATTCACAGACCCCCCCCCCCCCCCCACTAGAGGAATTAAAGTTGGGTTCAGTGTCCACGGAGCGTGTCATGAAACAGCCCCTGACGGTGCAGTTGCTGCATGGCTAGTTCCATTATCAACATGTGGCTGAGCATGGCTTGTGCTCATATAAAGAAACATGAAGCGGTGTTTGTACACATTTTTACTACTTTTGTAGAAAACAGTCAGATGATGCACCTACAGCCTTCTTTTATACATGCAAAATTACATGGCTTTTTGGCATTTGCTGCCGAGGCTTGTCCTAAAGATGAAGACACAAAGGCAAAGATACAGTTTTCAGTAGGGATGTTCCAATCAGGGTTTTATGGTGCCAATCCCAATCATCCATGAGTGAAATTGGCTCATACTGATACCAATATCCATCACATAGATGCAAATGTTTACATGTACTACTGACTATATTAGGAGTCACCATAGTTTTTTTCTTGTGAGAGCTACTTTTACCAAATGAAAAGGGCCAAGAGCTGTTCATTATGATAGCCAAACAAAGATGGCTATCAGAACAAAATGCTGGTAGCCAGAACTCAGGTTCTGTATTTATCAATAGTTTTCTCAGGTTTGTCCGTCTCTGCTGGGCCCCTCCAGCTGCATCCGCTGCCTTCTGAACCGCAGATGCAACAGACCCAACCCTTCAGAAGTGGTTGCAGAGGACACGCGCGACACACTTCGTCTGTTGCCAGATGCAGCCCTGCACACAATGGAAATTCCTCCTGCACTAAGAGTTCTACACAGTGTATGCATGCTCCCAAATTCGTACTGAGGGAGTTCTCATCTGCAAATCATGCCCACACTTTGGTCCGGACCGGGACCGGGATTGCAAGCCTCGAAATGCACCACACGATGCCAAGTGCTCGACCCCCAAATGCCACACCAATCTACAGCTTTTTAAAGCTCTACCCCGGTGAGATATTTTTTGGGCATGTTTTGCAGGGTGCAAAACTTATATCACTCTCACAAAGACACACGGCAAACATGCTTGTTCTGAATGCTGCAGAGTTGATCGACAGATGGGATTTGGCATTCTAAAGCCAGTATCGGCCAATATTGATACTGTGATTTTTCTAATTTTTCTTTTTCTTATTTTAATGAAGACATTAACTTATGAATGTATGAAAAGAAGTGGTAGGCTGTTTATAGTTGTATATATACATATATTCACTTAACTTTACTTTAAAACACTGTATAAGTCTGGTTGTGTGAATTAACAGTTGCATATATTTTGCAACTCACAGAGATGCAAGTTATACGACATTGAAGCGCTGCAATATGTTCTCTAAAAGCTGAATATTCTCCTTGACAGCGTGGCACTAAAGTGCCACTAAAGTGTTTCACAGCTTTCCGTGGGGTAAAAAAAAATGCAGTTTCTTTCGCATTTCGCCTCCGAAGCCGACCGGACTGACTGAGTGAGTGAGTGACAGACAGACACAGGGCTCGGAGTGAGAGCTTCGAGGGGGAGGGGCCGTGCAGCAAGGAGTGGGCAGCCTAGACAGACACTGTGAGAGAGTTGCGGCGCTTTACTGTATATCAGATAACATCGGGTATATTTTCGTTTATATTTATATTTCTGAATCTGTCATATGTCGTAATTGGCCCGATATATCGGCAGTTGCAAGTACAAAATTGCAACTAACAGAAGGACCAGAGGGTTTAAATAAGAGGCAAGTATGAGGAACACCTGCGTAGACACAGGTGGGAAGAAGGAGGTCCCAAACCCAAGCCTGACAACAGGTATGACATTTGCAGCCTAACACCAGCTAAAGTTATTGGACTTTTTGTTAGTAAAGCATTAGTGCTGTACACTATTGCCGGAAAGTGTGTGCATCAGTCACTCACATCATCACATTAAATGAATGCAGTCTGTTGTTTCCATGGCGACCCCCAGATCACCAATCTTAGTGGTCTATAATTCTGTACTAATATCCAAAAACTGCCAGAAGGCCAGTACTGGCGCCAGGAAAACTTTCTTGGAGAACACAAACCAATAACACCTCCTCTGTCACTCCTCCATAGCTGGCTTAACTCATCTCATTTCCAAATCAAGCAATAGGAGAAATCAGATAAGTCTATATGTTTGAGGATGCCAACTTGGTGATAGCAGATCACCTCTCCTGATCCAATTAAAGGAAGCCGGGCATTTACGTTAAGCTTGTTAAAGGACCGTCAGGCAGGCGAGCCAAGGCCTAATCCTCCCACATCACCAACCGAACTGCACTTTGCAGAAGAGCTAAATAATAATAATAAAACGGGATGACTATCGCCCGAGGACAGCTTCAAAGCAGCACCCACATGAAATGAACAGATATTCTGCCTCTTTACGCTTTCTATCGATCCCAGTGTTGAGCTCTTGTGGCACATTGCATTTTACCATACCCAAACCCTCTCGATTAATTGCTAAACTAAAACTAAAAGTACAAGATGAAAGAGGTTGTATTATGCTCATTTTTTTTACCCTTTGTATTGAGTTGTAGAGCAGCTACACACAATAACTCGCACAAAAATTTTAGATTTTGCAGAATCTGCACCTATTCCAGCTGGTTTTGTGCTTCCTGCCAAAACAGTCTGCTTTATTTCATTCCACCCACAGTCCTCTCTGAGCCCGCGATTGGTCACACGCCCAAAGTGCTTCCTAAATATGCACCATATAAGGAGGTCCGCCCCTCAGGTACGCAGGAGGTACGCAAACCTCATTATCTGAAACTTTGGCATTTTTTTAACATGAGAATACAACATTCTAACGACATTCATAGGTCAGAAAAGTGTGCAAAAAAGAATAGGTCCCCTTTAACATACAGATGATTCTCGTTCAGTAGTTGTATTTAACTGTCATAATTAGTGATAATTAAAAACAAGCAATAGAAGGCAGTAGTTTCCATAATAAAGTTTTATTTATTTATTTTTTCTACAGACCAGATGGAACTGTCCTCCAGTAAACACGTAATCCCTGCAGGCATATATACAGTATATCAACATCTTACGCTAATGATAAATACTCCTTCAATCATAATTGCTGTTCTTGATGGTGACGAGTTATTCTGGTTCATTCCCAGGATGTAGTTAACAGATGGGGATGCATGAGGCATAAATGGAGAAGAAAGAACTTATGCCAGCTGCTCAGATGGTTGTTGACACTGATGGAACTTTTGATGGTTTCCCTGCGTTGTCTGTCCGCACCTAGCATACCCATCCTCTGTTGATTTGATTGTCTGCCCACAAAACTGTTCAATTTGTTTCCAATAGCAACAGCGGCAAAATGATGACATGCTAAATCAGTATGTTAAGATTGTGGCCATTGTCCAACTGTACTCTATTTTGATCTTCACCTCGGGCTTACCATGAATGCCTTAACTCTGAACTGTGTAAACTCTTTGGTCAAAGAGAGGTCTTAGTTTACAAGCATATTTGACAACACATCAAAACCAATATAGTAATAGCGGTAAAGCACAAACTGCTCCGATAGAATTTACATTTATTCCCAGTGTAAACAGCACTGCACATGTAACATGCATATGAGTACTGCAACTAACATTGGAAAATGAATGCAGAGGTTAGTAAGTCTACAGGATGCAGCCCTTGAGAAGGGGTGTCAGGGGGGGGATTGGTCATTTTTGTGAGTTGTAAAATATCACACACAAATGGAACAAGGTACAGCGCAAACAGGGCCCAGGAATTGGTCCCTGGGGGACTCCAAATACAGGGTGGGCGGTGGTTGAGGTGGAGCCAAGTCCCACAGTAAGGCATCTCCCTGACCGGTAAGACCTAAACCACTCAAGGGCAGCCTCCTTGACACCCACGCAGTTTTCCAAACAAGATAAACACATGGTGTCATTCACTGTGCCGAATGCTGCAGTCAGGTCTAAAAGCACTAAAATGGCTGAACCATCAGTCATTTAAAATGTGTCATTAAAAACCTTTAAAAGTGCAGACTATCAGACTTGCACCATAGAGGGCTCTGTAACTTGGCTGTAAATTGTCTAAAATAAAAAAATGCTTTTAAAAAAAGGATTTATCTGTACAAGTATTTTTTTTTCTAAAATCTTTGACAAAAATGGGAGTTTCAAAATAGGACTATAATTTGATAAAATGGAAGGATTTTTTTAAGCGAATGCTCAACAGGTCTAGTGGTTAGCGCGCAGACCTCACAGCTAGGAGACCAGGGTTCAATTCCACCCTCGGCCATCTCTGTGTGGAGTTTGCATGTTCTCCCCGTGCATGCGTGGGTTTTCTGCGGGTACTCCGGTTTCCTCCCACATTCCAAAAACATGCTAGGTTAATTGCCGACTCCAAATTGTCCATAGGTATGAATGTGAGTGTGAATGGTTGTTTGTCTATTTGTGCCCTGTGATTGGCTGGCAACCAGTCCAGAGTGTACCCCGCCTCTCGCTCGAAGACAGCTGGGAAAGGCTCCAGCACCCCCCGCGACCCTTGTGAGGAAAAAGTGGTAGAAAATGAATGAATGAATGAATAATGCTCAACAGCAGCCTTTATTTTTACAAACGGATGGCACAATACCAGACAGGCTCCTGTTGATGATATTCCAAACACAGGGGGTCAATAGTTGCCCACACAGCCTTAAAAAATCGAGGAGGGACAGGGTCAATGAGAAAGGAAAAGGTCTTAAGTCTGTCGACTGCCTTTGTAATTAAAAGCCAGCGACACGGGTTCAAATTGATTGAAACTTTAGAGCATGGTGTCGAGGTGGACAAATTAAGTGGGAGGCCGTATATTAGCTCAAATAGACGCAACCTTATTGTTAAGAAAGTGCAAGAAATACTCACGCAATATGTCCCACGTAGTGGATGGGCTGGGGCTTAAAACGGAACCAGTTGTTTTAAAAAGAACATGGCGGTTATCAACACTGTGATATTTATGCAATATACAGCCATGTACATTCAGCTAGTAACCTAGCAACACACTTAACAACAGCCGTATTCCAGGTCTGCTGGTGTCTGCAAAGCTCATAGGCCTTATTACATCATCATCATCATCATCATCATCAAAAGAATCACACACACACAAACAGCAACACAATAGGTGGATAAAAACGGACAATACAATGTTGGAGTACAATGTTGAAATCTGAATATTTTGAGGCATACAGCATTTTCAGCTTTTGGGCATACGCACACTTTTAGCGTGATTTCTACACAATGTCTTATAAATGGTAACCAGTTCAGAAAGCTTTCTATATCTTCCAGAATCTGCACCAATTCCAGCTGTATTTCTTTGGATTTTGTTTTAATTTATTCTACCCAGTAGAGACTGGACAGTACCAAGTTTCTCAAGAATAGGGGTTACTTGTAGACATCTCTCAATGGTAAATTGCTTTAGCATTTTAGCGTTAGGTTTTCTACAGCATCGGTAACGTGTAATGTTGTCATTGCATGTTTTTTTTGGAGCTATCAGTGTTTAAAAAATTTGGTATAACCACTGATTGTTGTGGGAAATGAGCAACCTCACTCCCTGGATGCACACTCTATAATGCTACATGTATAGCCGCTTTTGTTCCATTACTTACACAAAATAAACACAGTTAGGACACTGATAAATTGTTACTTACTGCTTGCTCTTCTGACTCTTTGACACAACCAAGTAATGTTGGAAAGGCGTCGTGCTTCACCAACAGCTACATATTGTCCAAGTTCACAAAGCAGTCCAATGTGAAATACCACAGATTAAAATATTTCTCTTTTACTGGTAGGGAATCAGGAACCCCAACCGCTTGCGCCTGATGGTCACGTTGTTAGGAAGTTTAAAGAAATTGCTAACAAAACACAAAACTGCTTGTGTTTATGTTGTTAGCAATTGGGAGGGCGGGGGAAGCAGAGCTTGGGGGAGGGCAGAGAGCATATCTGTCCTACAGTGCACACCCATATAAGGAAGCCCGCACTTCTGTGACATCAACATTTTACAACACCCTGTGAAGCAGAGCGTTTTGAGCGATACCAAACTTCTTTCAGGGCTCACTTCCAAATGCTCAAACTTCATTTTCTTTTGGCATCACTTAACACAAGAATACAACATTCTAAAAACATTTATAGGTCAGAAAAGTGGAAAAAACATAATAGGTCCCATTTAAGTCAAACATCTGAATCCCTCTTGGCTGTATTAACAAGGGAGAACACACACACAAATGCACACTCATTTTATCCTACTGAGATTTAGGGGCATTTTACCTCCCAGCTGTGTGCTACAAAGCCAGATGAAATATACATTTATGCACAAAAGCCAGTGAGCCTATAGCTTTGTTTTACTAATTGTGTATGTCATGCAATGCACATATGATCCTGCAGAGATTGTGTTACAGGGCTTGTGGAATTCTGGTTCCAGTCTTATATTCGAAATAAGCTCTGGCTTCTGCCTTGGAATAGTTTGTAGGAATTACTGAGGATATATATATATTTTTTTGCCAACAAAATACAACATCACAATGGGTCAACAATAATGGTGGTACCAGCATGACAATATAAAAATACATTATTGTGCCAAGGACAATGACAGCACCTTGAAAGAATACAACTAGGATTTCAACAGTAATGGTAATGTCATTATACAGTATCATTAAATTTGGCCAAAAATAATGATAGTATTTGTGAAAGTAATTGAAAGTGCCACATACATCACAATATATTCTTAAACATGTAAATCTACCTTTAGCACTGGCATCATTTACTCTATCAAAAAAGTGGTCAAAATGGAAAGTAGTGGAGGGGTCAAACGTTTTACATTAATTTCGACACAAAGTTGACAGTACAAAGAGATCGGTGAGAAGTTCATACTGTAACTGTGCATGTTTTTTTTTTTTTTGCAGGAAAGCATCACGTTTTAGTGCTGTCGACTTAGAAACCTAACCCCTAATAATTTGCCTGTTTGTTCAATTTCCCACAACTTGCACATAGCATTTGTCTGCCTCAATGCTTGACTTCTTGTTCTTAGAAGATGCCGCTTACCGCAACATAATTTCCTCTTCGACTATCACATAAAATATGACTAACTCCGTTTCATCCCTTTTAACACTTCCCTCCCCCGTCTGTGTTGCAGGATATTTGTGGTGGGAATAGGCTTCTTCAGTCTGTGCTTTCTAATGACATCTCTGGGGGGGCAATTCTCAGCCAAGAGACTGGGGGACTCCCCCTTCACCATCCGTACAGAAGGTACCTATATGTGGTTTTTGTGTAATACTGCATTTTTGTGTGTGTGTGTGTTCCCTGTAGCTCACACGTCTATCAACAAGTGTCTGTGCTCAAGAGATATAATGTGTGGTGCCACTGTTGAGACTCATAATGGCAAAAAAATACCATATCTTGCAAGGACAACTGACCAGTGATTGGCAACCCACAACCTCACATGACTCTTCAGCCTCATTGGGGCTCCTTTTGCAATCCTCAAATACCCGAGTCAGATTTTTGAAAAGAGTTAAAAATAGCTGACTTTCAGTAAGGCTGTGAATGCATCATGGCTGAGTTGTGACTGATTGGATGAGCGCGATGAAGGGATTGGAAGCCAGTGTTTGATTGTCTGCATTCATTGAGATGTGGCAGAAACGCCTTTCCCCTCTGTAGTAAGTCAACCATTAATGTATCCCCCCAAAAAGGAAACATCGCAAAAGCAAATAGATTTTAATTCCGCACGGACAGATTCCTTTGTTTTCTCTGGCAATGATGCTAGTTTACTCAATGCTTGGTATGTAGCGAGAAACAACCAAAAACATGAAAGACATTTTCCAGAAAAACACTAATTACCCGAAAAGTAGTGATTTATTTCCAAGTAGACCGACACGTGTAGCAGTGTTGCATCAGGCAGTCCAGCCATGCACATGCTCGGCTTGAACCAGACCACATAAATCCTCTGATTTATAGTTGAATCGAAGAGCATTAGCCAGTGAACGAAAGCTACGGTACTTTCAATTGCTGTGCTGCACATTTTTGAGGCGTCGGGTTTAACCATTTAACCAATAAATGAAAACAGTTTTCAGAAATCCAAGGAAATTTAGCTGGAATAGGTGCAGATTCTGGAAGATGTACAAAACTTTCTGTTTGGGTCATCATGTGTAGCTGCTCAATACATATATCCCACATCTCAATACATAGGGCCGTAAATAAGCATAATAGCTCTCCTTTTAAGATGGAACTCTCCCAAGATTAAGTATTCTCCTGTACTCCGGCTTCCTCCCACATTCCAAAAACATTCATGTTGGGCTAGTTGGTTTGTTTGTTTTTCTATTAGTGCTCTGTGCTTGACTAGTGACCAATCATGGTGTATCCTAGGATAAGCTCTAGCTCACCTGCAATCATACATTATGATCATAAGTATAGAAAATGGGTGGGTGGATATATGGAATTCTCCCAGTTACTGAATATTAACTTTTTTATTTCATCCAGTACATTTTTAATTATACGTATGCCTCAACATGATAGAATGGTACATGTTTGGAGGTTATGTTTGTTTCATGGATGACAATTCCAGATTTACAAGAGCTTTATTAAAAATCCTAGTTCTATGTCTATATACTGTACATGAAACATAATGAAACATGAGGAGTGATTACTGTTTTCCTGACAATTTGTAGGACATATTTGTGTAAATTGAGGATAAGAATGTGCTGTATGTGCCGGGTATTCTTATTTAATCAACTGTTATGCCATGCTGGGAAGAAATTTGGAGCAAGCTCATTAAAATTGTAAATTGTCCACTGGTTTTACCGTTTGCTAGTAAATGGACAATAGATAGTCTATTGTAGGATAATGTGCATGGGGTGGTTCATATTTCCTGCAGTTTCTCCCTTTTTATTCATCCTTACTGTGCAGTGGTACCGCACTATTTTGTGTGGCTCCCTGGCCGCTCCATGTATGTTTATTCGCATTTGTGATGAGTTGGCAGAAAAATGCTGTTAAAGGGGGTGGTGGCAGCAATGTGGGACAAGATTGAGACCGGTGAGACCCAGAGGCCGATCCATCTGCTCACTGCAAATCAGCCGAGCAAAACAACTGGTCCTTTCATTAAGCTCTCCCGCTCACCACCTGCAGTGTCTCACACACATGTACTGTGTTTGCATGTTATGTTTGCCACATCTGCCATGTAATGCAGAAGAGATTATACAGTTTTTCACGACTAAGCTCCTTAATTTGACTGATTTATGACTTATGTTTGTCTTTTTTTGGTATAAGCCCTCGAGATATTTCAGTTCTTACACTGTTTTTTTTTTTTTTACCCCCCGATTGTGTACATCCCAGATAAACTGCCAGCCTTATCATGTTTAATGATCTGATAGTGGTCCTATTAGCTCATTATTACAGCATCCATTCATATTTCGGTTCGTTGATTCAATAGCATTTCAACTAGATTATGCCGCGTCCATTATACACAGTACATGTTGTACTACTAATAAGCATAGAATTTAGCAACCGTCAATGATATAATAAAAAGAGACAATTATTTAAAAGCAAATAACAGCCAAAATCAAGGTAGTAAAATAAAAACTTAAGCCTCGTAATTTAGTCACGCAATAATAAATGAACAAACAAGTAAATGGGGAAAAAAAGCCATTTCCGCAATGGACTTCATGGCACGATGAGCGCAGGGGAGGACTGCTATTGTGATATGTAAGTACGGCGTTCCAATGGATAAACGTCACGGTGTTGCCACATTTTTTTACTTTTATTTTCATTCCCTTTCATTGCCTTGTCACTTTTTATAGCCCCTTCAATTTCTTCGCATCTTCAGACATCCGTTTCCTTCTTTGTCCTCTGCATGGGTCAAGTACGCACCTTAGTAACGTAAGCAATTTTTCAAAGCAGATAAAAATAGACTGGAAATAGTAATTTTTCTCATACTGCTGTGTGTTGGAAATGAAATTATCTGAAACTTCAAGAACCCCTTTACTATAGATTTACTTACTGAAACTGACCGATGTAGGTTAGAAAGATGAGTGACAGGAATGTGTTTTGCTAACAATTCATGTCTACAACCGTTAGGAAAGTAAAACATTACCAACATTCACTATTATTATGTTTTGAGGAGTGTATGTTTTACTGGCAGTGATAGCTACATCTATACATTGCTCTTTGCACATGGCACAGAGCTGAAGACAAGAGACAACCATTATTGTCTATAGAAGCAATTTGGCATGAAAAGCCATATTCTGATTTGCAGTGATGCTCCAATTACAGAATTTATTGTTGCACACTGCATTAGCCTCCAGCACTAGGCTAGCTACTATTGACAATATTAGCAGAACAAATGTGGATTGACTTACTGCCACAGTGGCATGCTTTCCTACAAGGTCTTGTGGGTTTGCAAAATGTTCTGACATCTCACGTGATGGTTCAAACTCTGAAATTTAGTGTGGCTTTTCCCTACTTGCTATACACTGTGTGGATTGTAGAAGTACTCACCATTGTGCATCACCGTGGATGTTTGAGCGTGTGCACCAAGGATGATATGTTTGAGACATTTTTACTTTAGGTTTTAACCTGCTGTGTGCACAATAAGATCCACATTTGTGGCTTATAGCGGTAGCTGCTCTGTAAAGCCGAGCAGTTGGGTATTAGTTGAATTCCATTGCCACCTCCCTCTTTCCTGGATTATTGGCTTCTATCTTCTCAAATCCTCGTCTCTCCTCACTAACTCTCAAACTCATCAATGGGCGTGAGATGACAGAGGTGTGGGGAAGAAAGGTGCAAGTGTAAAACAAATTGTTCAATGTTTTTTGTGTGATTGTGTGATCTGTGATTTAAGGAAGATAATTTGATTTTCCACAAAGTCCACAGATGAAAAGAAGCCCGCACAAAAGATACAACTGATCTCCAGATTCGGATGAATGTGACACAAGGGAGATGTTAGCTTGATCAAAGACTCTCCCTATGGAGGTTACTCACACTATGCAGTCAGATTGTAACAATAACAAAATGCCTTTTTAGCCTCAGCTTGACTCTTACAACACTGTTTATTCTAGATGGAAGACCTAGGGCTTTATAACTCCCTGATGGGAAATAATATCATTATGATTTCTGCCAGTCTAATGGCATATAGACTGAAATATAGATTCTGTCTATATACTAGTTAGACTGAAAACCCTGTCCCTTTTTATAAAAGAGGTGAACATTGCGTTTGTACACGTTGACCTGCTTAGACCAGAATTGCATTAACTTTGTCGTGTGTGTGTGTGTTTTTGCTTTCGCCACATTAATCAGAGGAAGACTCATCCCGAGTCCCCCACAGCCATGCTGATTTATGTCCTAAGAGGACCCCTACCAAAAGTTTACACTCAATGTTTAGGTTAGTTTTCCCAGAAGGTTGCCATGCAGTTACACGTCAAGCACATCATACAGCCATAATCTGCAGCCTGCTTTCATGTCTTTTGTTTTTTTTCCTAGCTGGCAGTTCATCTCTATCACAAATTCCCTGCAGTTATGTTTCCTCCCCATCACTTCATGTAGAACAAATGTGGCATGACAATCTACACGTCGCTGGTGTAAGGTGCATCGCCAGTCACTCTGGGAGTGCACTTTATCCTTGCACTCGTAGCCCGAAGGGTGTTTCTTTCTCTCATTGCGTGTGTGCGTGTGCATGCATGTGTGCGTAACAGTCATTGTAGGTTTGTGATTATGGACAACGTTGCCAAATAAGATCTGATGGTTTACTGTGTGTCGAATAAATGTGTTCTCTTTTGCAAGAATGTGTATTATGGATGGATTAATAAATACAGTAGATGCATTCAATGGTAATCGTAATGTAAAATGATATTAATTACACACTATTTTAGGAAGTGTTCCCCTCACACACAGTGGCTTGAGATAGCTGAGTGTTGTCCAGAGAATAATCATTTCCAATTCTACCCCATATTTGAATGACTACAACCTAATGGAGGTATTCAGGGGAGATTTCAGTGACTGTAAAAATACTTTGCGTTGTCTCTGCACTGTGATCGCTTATCATAAATGTCAACATGGTCCTTTATGAGCCGTACATCAGCTTTGGAATGACTGCTGGCTAATAGAAACTGCTAATGAGTTGTGATTAAAATGCTGTCTAACAATAGCAGCTATGCTAATGAAATGAGCTGAGCTGTGGGTTCTTCTGCATTGAAACAGAAAAAATCATATCCCACAATTTAAAGTAAATTGGCCTGCTTGCTGCAGATTGGCACATCTGACATTTTTCAGTTAACAGTGATTGTAGCATTCTTTAGATTCATAAGCTTTAAAGCTTTGGTTACAAGGTGAGCCGAGTGATAATATGATTTTTACCTTACTTATTACAAGCTGAGAGGAACATGAACTGCCAGTAAGTATCCATTCTGCTACACTTAAGCCTTTTAAACATACATGAACAGCTTTTGAGGTGCATGGTGGTCATTGCACAACGGCCATATATACATAGTAGTCATAATTGTATATGTTAATGGTGTCTACTTTAACTGTGTTTAATGGAGCCATGTTGAATAGAGACGATATCAAGGAATACCAAAATGTGAGTGCTGCCTTTAAGTAGGTTAAAAACCCTATGGAAAAAAATAGAGCGTTATGCAATGATATCAACATTATACAGGATGAAAACACGCCACTCTTGGTACATAATGCTGCCTTGTGTACTGCTCTCAAGTAGGTTAAAACCCCTGTGGAAGAAAATAGAGCGTTATGCAATGATGTCAAAGTTCTACAGGGTCATTATCAAGGCACTATTAGAAGATAATGCCTTGCACACTGTAGTTATGAATGCGAGTGTGAATGGTTGTTTGTCTCTATGTGCCCTGTGATTGGCTGGTGACCAGTCTTGGGATAAGCAGCATCAAAATTAATGGATGCATGGTGATGCACGAATGAACAATGTGATTCTCACAGGGCAGACCACAACAAATGAGAACCAGGTAGACATCAACGCCATTGATACTTGCTTCCCACTGTATGGAAGAAACAACACCGCACCTCTCATCATTACATTCTTCTTTCCCCATGACTGGTATCGTAGGTGCATCACTCGTGCAATGGTCCACCAATTTCTTCCACTCTTACCGGTTGTGTACCATTTACTGAGACTTGGAAAACATCCATCCATCCATTTTCTGCTTATCCTCATTAGGGTTGCGGGGGTAAGCTGTAGCCTATCCCAGCTGATTTGGGGCGAAGGGCGGGGTACACTCTGGACTGGTAGCCAACCAATCACAGGGCACATATAGACAAACAACCATTCACACTCACATGCATGTTTTTGGAATATGGGAGGAAACCGGAGTACACAGAACGGCGATTAAAACCCAGGTCTTCCCAATCTCTTGACTGTGTGGCCAACATGACTAACTAACTTGCCCACCATCATCTCACTCCATTCTTGATGTTCACTGACCTCATCCTCTTTCCTTAAGCATTTCCTTGCAGTATGGTTTCCATAAGTCCATCTGATCTCGTAATGTAGGGCTTAAGTTCACTCACAGGGAATTCAAAACTCCACAGCTGAAATAGGGAAAGAAAGGTACAAACGTTTACATGGATGAGGAAGCAGGGAAAGACACCAAGCACTCGGAGCATTAAGTGCAAAATCTACATCCAGATAAATGGAAGACCTGGAGAAGCAACCTATGACTCCCCCCAAGCTATGATAATGTCTCTTGGGGTACCCGCTCCCTAGTTTGAGAATCCCTGTTTTAGAGGACATATCGGCGTCAACCAGCTTCTTAACTGTCTCTTACAGCTTTGCACTTCTTTAGCCAAGTCTTAACACCAATACATATTCATGAGAGAGCTGACCCAATTTCAAAGTTGTAAGAGCCATTGTTCTGACTTAAGTGCCATTAGCCGTGAATGAGAAGTTTCTCCACAGCACATTAATATGGCATTATGGTTATGGGATCCGAGAAGGTGACTTGTACGTTGTAATCTGCTGTTGAAATATCCTTCCCTACATCGTCTTACATGTCACCAGCTCATCATCTCTGCATTTAGATCGTTATTTTCCCGGATATAGATTACTATACTTCCCACCTGTTCTTCCGCCCAAGTGTCTACTGGGTAAAATGGTACAATGACCACTTGGGAATCAACCAGATTTATTGTTATTTATTAAAATTATTTGTACAAATTACTGTTTACACTGTTTATATTTGATGTAATCTATTTATTCCCCATATTATTATTTATTATGACACGGGAGCCAGGCAACAACATTTCGTTGGCAATTTCACTGCTGTGTTATTGTGCAATGACAATAATGTCTATGTCTATGTATAAATTCACATTTCCAGCAGCTCTGCAAAAATGTCCCAATAAACACACTTAAATAAAAAATTTGCATTGTAAAGAGTTTTTAAATTGAAACCTTGATGTGGTATCAAAATAAAATGATTTTAAACAGATTAGGTCATTCATAGAGCTCAATGTCTGCATAAAATGAATCAGTGCTTTGGATTAATTATCAGCAATGATTCATGACGGCCTGTACCGTTTAACAAGTAATGCAGACTTTGCAGCCCTTAAACCGTAGATGGAAGAGGTAGATGGAAAAAATAACAGGGAGAAAGAAAGATGAAGAGATAAAAATAATGAGAATCAAAATCTTAATGCAGCAGCAAGCAGCTGAAATCAAAGAGGAGTCTATTGAAGTGTGAAAGATGCAAAGCAAGCAGCACTAACTCATATTAGGACCCCCCCCCCCCACCCCCCCAAACACACACACACACACGTGCCCTGAGAGACATTCCACTTCCTCCTCAGAGCGTTTCCTGAAATAGCACCCGAGCCCTCATAGGCAGCAAAGCACTTTCGGATACAGTGAACACAATGTGTGGCATTAAAGGTGCTACCAAAACAAATCACTGACGACAGCATGATTTATTCATGGTTTCTTAGGCATGTACTGTATTTCTCACACCGACTTTTAGTTGCCAATAGCAGTCTGTGCTCAATTTTATGAGTCACAATAGTCAGCATTTATGATATACATACATAGTACATACATACACGGATACAGCAAGGATCTAGGTCTCCAAAGTAGTAGTGTGGGTCTTCGTCCATCAGACCAGGATTGAGACTTTTTGACCCAGGACAGCCACTGTACTTCAAGCTTTTGATCTCCATCATGTTTGTTTGTGGCAAACTCCTGGACACCCTCTACAGCAGGGGTCTCAAACTCAATTTACCTGGGGGCCACTGGAGCTAGGGTCTGGGCAAGGCTGGCCCACATCAGGTTTTCCAAAAAAAAAAAAACGCATTTATTAAAAACAGAAAAATATACAAACTTTTCAGTGCTTTGGTTCCGATTTTTTCTACAATAAAAGCTCTGATAAAACATTCCACTGTTGTCAAATATCTTCATTTTTCTGCACAAATTAAGATGAAAAATAAATAAACAAATCAAGAATAAAGAAAATCAATCAATCAGTAATAAATACATATAATAACAATAATAAAACGGCAAATAATAAAAACTTAAGAAACCACATATAGTTGGTGGGTAGACAAATTATTTTTTTCAGATTAAAATTAACAAAGCATTATTAGAGCCCTGTAGACATGACTTAAACTTAATAGCCAAAAACTTACCACTTCCACACGGATAGGGAGGATAACTATTAACAGTTATTTAACCTTTAACATGAACATTAATCAAACGTAATAATTTTTTCTGGGTACATGATACCATACAGCATCCATGTTTGAGACCCCTGCTCTACAGTTACTTAGCTACTGTGGTGTATTCTACCACAGACACGAGGGCTAAGAGAGAATCGTCATCCTGGCTGGTCCATTAATGTTATAGACTCCAAAGTGATGGCAATAAGATATCATTGTATTATTCCAAGCCATTACATTCTCCAAAATAATTTTCAAGCTGTTGATTTTAAGATAAATGATGAGTTAACTTTGCTGATGCTTTTTGTGCTTTTTACTTCAATCATGCTGTCAGGAAGTGCTGATGCTTTGACAGCTGCAAGACTATATGACAATGTCACAACTGATTGCTGAGGAAAAGGGAGTAATCTCCCCAATTTAAAAGTAGGGGGAAACACTCGGAAGCCAATCTAAATGGAGATGCGTGTGTGGCCAAAACCCAAATGCACACTGCACTCACTGCACAGTAAGTCAAAATTACTATCAACCCCTCGGCGTCCCTCACCCAAACACCCCATTCCCCTTCAATTGTTTGCCATCTGCTGCAGAAAATAAACATACACCATCATGTCACACCCTCTAGTGCGGCCAACAATCATGTGTCTGCAGTAATCATAGCAACTTTGATATGAGCAACACGTTACATATACTGTAGTATTAGTTGGTGTGTGGTAATTTCAAGAAGTCAGATAGAAAATTGTGTGGTAATAGCTTACATTTTATTCTTATTCACTGGATATGGCAGGTTGTCCTTTGCTTAGCATAACAAGGCATGGGTCAAAAGAGCTGTTTTGTTGCTTTTTTGTCCTAAATATAATACTGATACACTTTCTTTTCAAATGTTTTTTTTTATATTTGAGAGAACTACATTTGCAGTTAAAACAAGATGCATTGTTGTAACGGGTATATTTTTCAACACGATAAGATTGGAACATTGATGGTGTGTGCTAGCTGTTATTTAAACATTTTGGTATCTGCCAGAATTGGTATTGGCACGTCTGGGTTTTTAAAGATTGCTACTTGGTGATCAACCAGAAAATTGTATTTGGTGCACTCCGACATAAAGTCAAATGGAAAATGGCCAGATTAGCAATCCTATGAAGTCCAGTAGAGAAAGAGCTCCTAAAACTCATTATGTCTCAGTAGCCTGTCTGAAATTGTGTGATGTGAAATGAGTGAGAGAGAGGAAGGGGAATATTTGGGAGGGATAGCCATTGTTACTCTGAAAGCATTTCAGAGTTTACTAAACATACACATAATTGGTAGTACAGATTATGTATTTATTGTCTTTTTCTTAACGGACACAGAAGGACACAGCCCAACTACAAGACAAATGCTTGGCACAGTCACTCTCATTAATATTTGATAAGAACACCATCCTCTGCACAAGGGAATTGATGAATAATTGACTCTACTATAGGATTGGTTACACATGTCCATAGTGTGTGAGTATGTACCATGCACTACAAACTTACCAGGGATGGTTATTTAAATGATTTGGAGTTATGTGTAAAAGTGTAATATATTACATGGCTGTCAGTGGGTTTGTGATTTTATGTCATACACTGATTTCTGTCATTGTATTATATGTGTGGTCTGTCCGAGGCTGTTTGCGATGCATCTATATCTAACCTTTGTTAACAAGGCAATCTCGATTTTTCACACTGATGATAAAGAATATGTCTGTACGGTATGTACAGTACTGTATAAAAGGTGTTTGCAACCTTAATTTCATCATTTTTTGCATGTTGGTCACACTTGAATGTTTAATTAAACAATTAAACTTTAAACAATTTTACATATTAGTCAATGGCAACACAACTGAACACAAAATAGACTTCTAAACATTTGATCGCTGTCAAACAAGCTGTGTTGGTGAATTAATTTTTTGAGACCATAGCCAGGTGAAATATACATTAATTCCACACTCTGATATTAGACAGTATGCTCACATTGCCTCCATGAGAGAATGGCGTTACTTCTCTTACACACAACTATAGTATCCATCCTTTGCTTCATTACCTGTGACTCAAAAGTAAATAACATGATGAGCATGTGTGCTAGAGCGCTGAAGTGTGCGATTGAGGATGGGGGGGGGGCTTGCATTCTGCCAAACCTTCCATCACAGCGCAGATCCTGGACAGATGCTAATTTATTTTCCAAGAGACAAACACATGGGAAAGGGAGTAAGATTATTAGGTGCAGCATGATGGGGAGTGGAGACAAAAGATGAAAAACATATTAGAAGAACAGATTGAATCCATGCCATCAAATGTAAGCAGGCAAATAGTGTTTCAGTCTTAGTGTAAACCATTATTAGGCAGGCAAGTGTTTTGGTGTTACCATAATCGGGGAAGGGTAAGGAGCTAGTAAGGAGGCAAGAATGAAAATTTCCATTTCATAAGATTGTGTTCTTACTCAGACATTGCTTCTATTATGTGATGACACTGTGGCCTTTAGAGCTAATGCAATATTTCACTCGCATGTCAATGGATGGCCATTTAAAATCCATTCATTTAAAAATTCTTATTCTGTTTAGGGTCAACTGCCACTTAACAACCTTTAAATTAAACCTACTGTATTGCTGTCTTAACCTCCATTGTTCTTCATCTACCTTGTTCAGCTTGCTCCCATTTTCCAATTTGATTGACACAAGGCCTTCTGCTGAAGAACTGATATAAGAAAATATGGCAGATAGAATCATTGCTTGTGGCTATTAACCATCTTTTTGTGCATTGCATGTCCAAAACAGTTGCACCTGTGTTTTTTGTCCACGTAGGAACATTCTTATGTCATTCTGATTTAGTTTGCAGATGACTAGCAAGTACATTGTGCTAAAAGGTCACTGGGATAAAATGTTTACTTTCAATTTCACACAGTGACACAGCATCCTGAAATCAGATAATTATATTGTATCTGGTGTGCCCTTAAAGAGCGACATTACCTTCGACACAACATGGCAAGACAGGCATATATGAGGTGTGTAATTTGCCATCCATGCACAGTCCTGCTTTTGATGCATTTTTGATACTAGTTCCGGAGCTGGGAAATTGCCCGGTTGACTTCTTCCTCATATTCCTCTCGGTGCCATTTATACAGAACAACTACACAAAGAGACCGCTTTTACAGGCATTGTGAAAGGGACTTGTGAGTGAGCATCCCTCTTACAATGACTACTAGAAAAAAATACCTCCATTAGTTTGAAGAACAGAATAATTTTACACCTTTTTGGACACAATGCAACTAGATTTTTCTGTGGACCAGCGCTCTGTTGCACTAACGTACACTGATGTGGTCAGCAATGGGAAAAAAGCCCCGCAGCTCTGTTTCTGACAGCAGAATTGTGTGGAGAGGCTGGAAGTTTAGAGACATCAACCTCAGTAGATGGTGGGCATGCTAATGAGGGTCAAGGCTCTCGTCCGTCAAGCTTCTGCGGATGGCTCCTGAGGATGCGTGTGCATAAATAGGAGCTTGCCAGCAGTCAGGAGTGCACTGTTAATAAACACTACTTTTCTGTGTGTGTGTGTGTGGAAACAGGCATTGCTTGGTTGAAAACCACAATAATTTAGTAACTTTATTTTAGTTTCTTCATTTTAGTTTCTTTTATGCTGTTTTTGTGTGCATGCTGTTGAAAATGTTTGTCTTCTGTAGTAATCCCATGATACCAGAAATGACATTTCAAAGCAGATGACCGTGATATCAAAAATGATAAAAATAAAAACAATAGTTTTTTTTGTCTTCATTTGGGCTGCACTGTGGAAAAGTGGTTAGCGTGCAGGCCACATAGCTAGGAGACCTGGATTCGATTGCCCCCCTCGGGCATCTCTGTGTGGAGTTTGCATGTTCTTCCATATTCCAAAAAACATGCATGTTAATATGACCTAAACACAAACAGTTAGTGTTTTGGTAAGCTGCTCTATAAGAGTCCACAACTCAATAGAAATGGCCGAAAAATGAGCATAATAGGTCTCCTTTAAATAACTTTTGAGTATTGTATCATCACCAGTTGAAAGCCAGTTTATCATTGATCCTCTCAGTATGTTGGCAGTTTGACACACCAACATCTTCTATTAGCTCTCAGCATGAGCCGCTCACTGGGTTGGGTGCAGTTTTTTAATGGTGACATTTTCATTTGCCTCAAAGCATTTGTACTGAGAGAAATAACAGCAACAAAATATTCACCTACTCCTGCTGTTCTCTAGCTAATGAACAAAAGCGCTCCTGTGCTTTTAATAATTACAGTGGATGTAATTTGTTGTAATTGTGTGTTGGTGTGGTGTTGTGAGATGAGATGGGTTGTTCTGGAGATTGGAGCAGTAGTTGGTCCATTACGCCTCTGTCTGTCTGCTGAGAAATGAGTTCTTCTTGGGAATGTGTCGTTTCATTCCATGTGGAGGAGCACTAGCAAAAGACATACGAGTAGCGTGCGTCTTTCCTTATGTGGGACGCGGTATTGATGACTGCTTCTCGGAACTAATCGTTGAGCTGTCAGTGAGTAATGGAATGACAAAAAAAACAGGTGGGCCCGTGGACGCTTCAAAAGAAATACAGCTGCGTTCTCCGTTTCACAGCTGGAAGTCAGGAAGACAAAATGAGCATTGCTAGTTAATTTAGCGGCATCAACTTCTGTCGAGCAGGCGGCCCTGTCAGTATTCATCATTTAACAAATTGATTTCTCTTCACATGCATATGCAAACGTGCCTCCAGCCAATCAAAACAGCATCCTGTTGTGACACACAGGAGTGTGTGTAAGTCACTCACAGGATGATGCTCCGAGCTTCCTCACATCCCAAACAAATACTGGTTTGAGTGTTCGCTTCAAGACAAGTTGATTTTTTTTTTCCAAAGACGTGGAGACAGAGGAAGTGCTTTTTCAAAGTGCCATAACAGTCATCCGTCACTTCTTTCAACTACGTTTCTACCAACTTAAAATTTCATCCTTCAAAATCTTATTTTTAGGGCATCTTGGAGCATTTCATTCTCGGCTCCACTTTGCATATCTTAAAATAAACACCTCTGAACTGAAAACACGCTGTCATTCTTTAGTTGTGTTTGCACTTTCCATGACCTGTGTTCCCTTTTTATCTTTAATAGAAGCACACATCCACTTTTGGTTAGTATGTGTGTGTGTTAGCCCATGTGAGTTAGGGAAGCTAAAGCCAAACATGGTATGAAATGGATTGCCAGCAGCGTGGTTCTGTGTGCTTACTGCTATGACTTATCTAATAGTACAAATGCATGTTTTCTCTGTGCAAAGTGAATACCTTACGGGATTGATTTCATTAAATGCATTTGTGTAGTTGATGTGAATTGAGACGTCAAGGCCAATTTTAAATCCCCCTTTCTTTGAAACTATTATTTCATGATTAATTGGAAAACGTGTCCATTGCTGTAAACTTTTAAATATATCGCCTTGTTATTTGTTTGACCTAGGATTGCATTGGGTGTAAAAACTGATGCAACTCCAAGTTATCCGGGCCTGTGACATGCATTGGGAATATCCAGTTTGGTCATTGTAATTTTAGCAACACTCGGTGAGCATCTCAAGTATGTCACGTTTCTTGGTGCATGTTACACTTGCCATACTGTTGTGTGCAATGAACTCAACTTAATGCTGGCTGAGCACTTAACTGCTTACTGGTATTGCAACATTAGCGTTGTTGCTGCTGTGTTGTGCCTTTCCAATTAAGGATCGACCGATACATGTGTTTTTTTCTTTGTATCGGTATCGGCCGATACGTGCATGGGTTCGCCGATGTATTTTTCCACTGCATGATTTACAGTCAGGCATCCGCCGGGGCACACACTGCGGAGGAGCAGTCATCACATCAATGCTAGATAAATTTAAACTACGACGGAAATGTTTTCTACAAGGTTGAATATTTATTTTTTAAAGTTGATGATGCCGTTTAAATGTGTGTTTAAGAAAGCTGAATCCTACTGTGTTCAGTGTTTCCATTTCAATAAATATTTGTTTAAACATGAGACCTGTAATATTTGTTATCATTGTAATTTTTTCATGTAAATTGAGGGATCAAAAGCAGTATCAGCCCAAGCAAAATCGGCCATCAGCTAAGGGTGATGGAAAAAAAATCGGTATCGGCATCGTCCCCCAAAAAAACATATCGGTCGATCCCTATTTCCAATAATCACCTGCTTCCCATTAATGGTACATCTTATAAATAGATAAATAGCCAAGGTATAATTGGAGTATTTACTGTATGTGGCAAAGTCAGCTGTGTTAATTACTGTGAAGACATTCTCATCCAAGGCACACATACCGGAACCACCACTAACCTTGAATGTTCCACTGTCTGGCAAAAATGCTAAACCTTTTTTGTTCTGAGGCATTATGAAATCATTTAGAGAGACTCTGACCTTGTGTGCACATGTGCGTGTGTATTAATGAGATTTTCATTTTCTTTTATCCACTCCTATGTACCTTTTTTAATGCAACATTGTATATTCATACGCTACCCCACTTTTCAACTCCAGTGACCACAGCACTTATCCCAGTACAGACACAACCACATACAAGGTCCCTTCTCACGCTCCAAAAGGTGCTCTCTGATGCCAGGTGACTGAAAAAATTTGCTGTTGCACTGAGAGAGTGGGAGCCTCCACATAATTAATTCCTGGCTGGTGCTGCATAACTCATGTCTTGATGGAAGCCTCTTCATCGTGTAAGGGTTTAGAATGTTATGGTCAGCCTGTATTTTGATATCAGAATATTAGACTGAATTGTGTGGATGTCTGGCATGAACAATAGACACTTTGATTTACTTTTGTGTGGGCAGTGGAAATGACTGGACATAACATATTGTATTCCCCTGAAAAAGGCATGATAAAATAATTCCATTGATTAATAATCAGTGGACAATCATTATATTAATCATGTTTTAAGGCAAATTGAGTTTGCTACTGACTGCAACCAGAAGAGGCCATATTCGTTCAATCTCAACTGGTTTGCTCTTTAAAGATGCTCATTCTGTCATCTGTGATGTCTCCTCCAGAAAACATTGTGCTTATTGTACCACTGACGTTGAAACAAAAGTTCAGAAGATTAATTACCAGCAGAGGTTGCAGGAAACCACCTGAAGTATTTCTTATTATTAATGCAATAACATGGCGCTGGCTGCATTTGAAGTACCATGCACGGTCAGTATCCAGAAGCATTATTCATCTCTGCAAGCACTTTAAAATGTTGGTTGAGCAACGCGGCTGTATATACTTGCAGGATTAATCTTTAATCATGGCTGAGCAGCTTCTTAGCATTATGACAACATTGATTCTGTTGCTTCTACAGTCGTGTAATAGATTCAATTAATTGGCGACTTCAAATTGTCAATAGGTATGAATGTGAGTGTGAATGGTTGTTTGTCTATATGTGCCCTGTGATTGGCTGGCGACCAGTCCAGGGTGTACCCTGCCTCTCGCCCGAAGACAGCTGGGATAGGCTCCAGCGCCCCCCGCGACCCTCGTGAGGATAAGCGGTAGAAAATGAATGAATGAATGAATGAATGAATGTATGAATGACCATGTTCATGTGCCCGCCGGGACCCACTCCTCCTGGTCCTCATGTCGAGGTGCAACGGTTTTGAACACTTCACCTCCGTGAACAGACAAAGATGAGTGCATAATACAAAAGCACCATTTTTCAGTAGAGATGAAAACAGTGCTGCACCCTGCAAATATTCTACAGTATTACCTCTTTACTAAAAATGAAATCATCACCTTTTCAAACTAGTGTTGTTGCATTTGCACCTACTTAAAATGAAACACTGTCAAGCAGTGGGGTCATTGTTGGCCCACAGATATACAGTGGTAGGAATAAGTTTGGGCACCCCTGATAATTTATTATTATCTTATCAGATTATTTTTTATGTGAAAATGATTTTCCAATGGATGGCAACTTCATTTTCACTCTGTATTCCTACAAAAAACATATTGAAACCGTAGCCCAAATCTGCACCATACTGTGGGTTGCCTGTACCGCAACCTAATATACTGTGTATATACACTGCTTTTTATACCTTTTTCTTTTGTTTCAATTCTGTTAATTGGTAATGGTAAAGGCTTAATTTTATTTTGAACCTGCAGACAGTTTAATTGGAATACATACATCTTCTAATTCATAAATCCATGTGTCCAAAAAGGAATAGGAAGAAGTAGGAGGTTTAAATTGACTTTGACCTTTTTAGTTTAGTCTGTGTTGTGATGATGTCCAAAATATCGGTAGGTACTCTGATCAGCAATAGCAAACTGCCAGCCTGGTAATATTCAACTTAGACATGTTGTCTTCCTCTGCCTGGTTTTTAATGCATCTGTCTCTCTCTGTTCAGTGCTTGGAGGTGTGGAGTCACGTGGTGTGCTGAGGAAGATCAGTGACATGCTGGAGGTGATTCTGAGGAGAATGGACAGTCTCGCCAAACTCAACAACACCACGACTGCCGACACGCGACGCCTGGATGAGCTCAGCTCAGCAATCAACAAGTAGGCTACTTTTTACCCCTGTAGGAATGGTAGGAATGATTGTGAAAGGGGCAATCACAAAGTTTGCTATTGCTTTTAAAAGGCGCGTTGATGATGAAGTAAATGGTCACATGCGTTACAGAAGAACCCCACAGCTCCTGAATTTTGGTTTTCTGACTTACTCAGTCACATAAAAACATGGATCTAACAATTCCAAAAAGGAAACATTGAAAAAGGCTATATTTTTCCTACTCTGCACCATACACAATTTATTCTTTCTGTTAACAATCAACTTGTCTCTGTGCAAAGCAGCTTTTATTTCCTGTTTTATTTGGTTTACTTGTCACCTCTTTATACACTATGTACCAGCATTTCCAGCTGTCACTGTCATTTTATTTAACTCTCCTTTCATATTTTAAATACCCTAAACCCAGTCTCTCTCACATATGCACAAACCTTGTTAAGTGATCCAGGATAAGCATTCAGCCTCACTAGAGCGGAAGGATGGAGCAATTAATACACTCTGCCTTTGGTGTTAACTTCAATCAATGTCTAGTAATGGACTATTTAATGCCAAGGAAGCAGAGTTATACATAGACCATGGCTGTGGAAAAGGTGTAACTCTTTTGTTGTAATTGTCAAGTGTGCACAAGGTACTCTTAATGGAATCAATATGTAGTTATTGCCGGTAGTTTGGGTAGAGAAAAAAAGGTTACTGTTGACATGTAATTAGAGTCACGTATACTAGATCAATACTGAAGGTGTCAGTCCTGTTTTAAATTGGGCTTATATAGTGCATCTCCAGATGCCTCGTTTCAACTTGGATAAATACATTTGAATTAGCAGCAGGTAGTCTGTGGTTACAACCTGAAGGTTCTTGTCTTACGAGGGTCATTTAAAATGTTCTAAGCCTCACACAGTGGAAAGGCTAAATAGTTATATTGTGGTAACACTAACATGTTTTATGAAACTGAAAAAGCGAATACAGAGTTCTGTTTTCATTTTTTCACGGGTGACAGACGAAGGTGAGGAGTGGACCAAAACAGAAGTTCAAGCAATTATAAGTATCTTACCAAAAAAAGAAGGTTTAACCCCAAAGGAAATCCATTAGGACAAATGGACAGACACTTGCTGAAGACTCCCCTCCTACGCAAATGTGGAAAAACCAGTCTCAGCACAGTAGATCATCCCAGTCAGTTCATCTATGAACCTCAACCACTAATGAACAGGCTGATGCCATTCACCGATTGGTCTTGGATGACTGATGCCTTACTGTCCAGCAGCTAACTAAGTCCACAGGCATCAGTTCCAGTTCAGCCCACACTCTTTAAACTGAGATCTTAGTTTAAATCTATCTAGTTAGGCCTAGCCGATTGCAAGATGGGTCACAAGAATGGACATTTCCAGGTTGATCCCAAGAACTTCCATCACAGATTGGTAACTCAGATGAAACATGGGTTCATCGCTTTGAACCTGAGACAAAACTTGAAACCAAGCACTGCAAACACTGCAAGCATTTGTTGGCAAGGACTGTATCATATATGACAATATTTTTGAGGTGTATAATGACATGACGATAAGTGTACCTTAATTTTTTTGAGTTTTGTATAAAAAAAAAATCTACAAACCTTAAGCCATGTAATTAAATACTTAATTGTAAAGCTTATTTATGTATTGGTAACAGACTGGCTAACTTTTTTGCTACAAAATTTTCCACAAAGTGTAATGTCTTTTCGTGTGATTAAGGAAGATGGAGTCACCCATGCAATTCCAACAGCATATGTATGTACATATTCTTACGACTCTTGTTTGCACAGACCGCCTCTGTGTATTGAGGGTGTTGGTACGAGAAACTGGGTACAAGAATAAACGTGCCTTCCGTCTTTCCTCAGAACCTGTATGTCGTCATCGTACATTGTAAAACGCTCCTTACGTTAAAGCGGTGAAGATACAATATACTCATCCAAACACACTACGCCAACACTGATAGTTTGCATTCACTATCCGCCATTCACTTCCACCAACCTTCGCCCATGTTTATTGCCATTTCAACTTGTTTAGTTTGGGAGGAGGCGGTTTAGTATCTATAGTGAGAGTAAATACTTCCCCACACGAACGTTCTTCTCCTCATGATGACAGCATTGGATTCATCTTATACAATATCAAAATCTGCCACGGTTCGCAACTCGGCTTGTTTACGTTTATCATTTATACCGGTTATAAGTAATTTTGTTATCATTGAAAGACTATATAGTCTCTATATCATAATATAAAACATATCGGCCAACCTTATACTACATATAATTTTAAAAAGAGCAAAAAATAAAGGCGCACATTTACAGAAAGATGTGCTCTCACTCGGAGGGAGTCTCATCTCTGTGTGAGCTTCATCGGTGCTGACACACTGCCGTGTAGTGGGAAATTGGACTGGATGTCTGAGGCCTCCGCCTGCAATTTCGCCATAGGGCAGCCATTCATTAGGGTAGAAAATATAACAAGGAAAGGAAGCAGACAGAGGGACAACAAAGACAAAAGATTGAGAGGACAAAAGGAGGCACAATGATGTGAAGTTGACTCGCAGTATTTTGGAGATTAGAACAATATTTTTTTTACCTTTTGGACTTTTGTTCTCTTTTGCTGGGCTTCATCTGGGCTTTTTACTTAAGTTAGTCACTAACAATGCCATGTTTTGGCACAAACTGACATATTGTGCAAAATCTTACCACTATGTTACAATTTATGCAATGTTTTAGTGTGTCATCGCTTTATTATACAACACTGGATTGAGGCAACTTTTCTGACTTTGTGAATATATTTTGACTCATTCTGATAATTTGTGTTATATGCACGATGGATCTCTTCTCATGGTTGTCATTTGCCTGTGGAATTCCAAGGTAGTTGCAGCTGTCCTGTACATCTGTTATGTTGCCTTCAGGTACTTCAACCGAGTCATTCGTGATCATCGTCCCTCGTCTAGATATAATTCTCCCACATTTATCTAGTCTGAATGACATTGCGATGTCATTTTTGCATAACGTTGTGAGGTGAATCAGTGTGATGTCACGGTCGTTCTTGGCATACAGCTTTATGTCATCCATGTAGAGGTGTTGACAGATCGTGTTTCCACTTCAGAACTGGTTATGATCTGACTGAGGAGGTTTAGGCCTATGCAGAACAGAAGCAGAGTATTTCTGTGGAATATGCCACATTTAATTCTCACCTGTGCAGTTGGCTTCCAGACCCGTCTTCTACAGCCTTATTGGGTATGTGATGAATGTTCTTAGCATCCTGTTGATATTTTACTGTGTAATAATGAGGCTTAATCGTTCTGTCGTCAAGCCAGGAAGACACAGGTTGGTGCTTCTGGTTTTACAGTCTTGGGCAATTGCCTTATCAACTACTGGTGGGCAAAACCGTTCATTTCAGTGAACCGGATCATTCCAGTTCATTCAGTAAAAAGATCCGTTCATTTCGGTCAATTGGTCATTAGCCTGTGATCTCCACCTGTGCATTGACCCGGTCAGCCATGTCGAGTCAGTCCGTTCACTCATGTTTACGTTCGTTCCGACTCAACAGCACAACAACATGTGATGACTAGAGGTGTGTCGGTCATGAACAAACGGGTTAAAAGAACTAGTTCTTTTTTGTGAATGGAGTGAACGAGGTCACCGACAGTGTCTGTCTATCTCTCTGTCTTTCAGGCAGCTAAAGCCACCCACCCACAGAGCAAGGCACAACCATAGACAGACAGGCAAGCACACAGATAGTCACGCCTTGCAAAAGGAACGGTGAACTGACTCTCCAGCCAATCAAAAAAAAAAAACATTTGCAACTGAACGGGTATTTTAGGGGCAGTGACCTCGTTCATTCCGTTCAAAAAAACGAGCTAGTTCACACCACTATTCTCAACCAGTAGCTGGTGTTTGGCTGCCCTGGTGTTATTGCCAAATGTACGAATATGCTCTGCTCATGTATTGATCCGTATGCCTACTCACTTTGGCCGCAATGATGCCTGCCCAAAGACGCTTCCTTTTCAACAGGGGCAGACCTTCTTCACACATGGGCTGGCCAGAGGCCAAATGAGCTTGCAAATTCTTCCTCTCTTGGCTTATATCTAAAAGTAGACAGCGCTCTAAAGAGGAGCTTGCTGAAGTAATTACCTGGACCCAGAGGGCCAAGCAGGGACAGGAAACCGGTAGTGAGAAAAGGTACTCATCAAGCCTGAGTTGCATGCAAAACTAAGCTAACCCCTGCTAGCTTTCATTCATGTTCTGTAACAGGATATTAAGCCAACTTTTGTCTGCGTTTATTGCTGTTTCAACTTGTTTATGTCGGGAGCAATATGTTTTAAGAAGAATACAAAAACGCTACAGCTGAACGGCGCTAGGACATTGCATGGTCAGAGGAGTGAAATATGTGTGAGTCACTTCATAATTAAATTTTAACTTTGAGTGTGTTTAAATGAGAGAGCAAGGTGTATAAAGTGTGTGGTTTTACAGCCTTAAAACATTCATTCATTCATTGTCTACCACTTATCCTCAAGAGGGTCGCGGGGAGTGCTGGAGCCTATCCCAGCTGTTTTCAGCGAGAGGCAGGGTACACCCTGGACTGGTCGCCAGCCAATCACAGGGCACATATAGACAAACAACCATTCACACTCATATTCATACCTATGGACAATTTGGAGTCGCCAATTAACCTAGCATGTTTTTGGAATGTGGGAGAAAATCGGAGTCCCCGAGAAAACCCACGCATGCACGGGGAGAACATGCAAATTCCACACAGAGATGGCCGAGGGTGGAATTGAACTCGGGTCTCCTAGCTGTGAGGCCTGCGTGCTAACCACTCAACCGCCGTGCAGCACCTTAAAACATATGATACTTAAAAAGTTAGCTACTAGTTAGATACTAATAGTTAGTTTCCTTATATACTGTAGATTGATAAGAAAAATTTTAATATCAGCATTGCATTTTTCTGTGATCTGCTGTGAACACTTCTTTTATCATCACAAATGATACAGTGAGTGTTTTGATGTATTTTTGTGAAAATTAATAAAGGCCAAGAAGCCACAATGAATGCTGAACCCACATCACATACACCTCTTGTGCTGGAGAGCGTCCAGTGATGCAGTGCTGCCCAGACTTTCCTGCTGGCTTAACAGGAAGAGCTCATTAGATGAGAGAGAGGGCACAACATCTTTTAAGTAGAATATGAGAAGACATTTTCATTTCCTATCTCCAGAGAGACTCCTTTTTTTGGCCATTGATTTCTTCCCCATTTCTCTTTATCACTGATCTTCTGGATGGTTCTGTAACACATTCTGGCTTGTTTAGCTCCTCTTGATCTGTTTTTGTTTTGCACATTTTGTTTAAAAAAATAAAATAAAAATTAAAAAAAAAAACAGTCATTCACACAAAATGTGTCAACGCGATGCTTCGTGTAGCAGTGGGATACCAACCAAAAAAGCCTTCTTGTATTCTTTGATGGCTATAATTTATTGTTTCAGTTGGCCTGTGTTCAACTAGCCTCTTTTAAATGAAAAGGAAGACAATTTTGTTTTAGTGCCCTTTGGTGCTCTCGGTCTGCTTTTTGCCGCTTGAGCTCTCTACTCCCATTTCGTGCATGTTTTTATGCAATTTATCTCCCCAGCATACCCCATATTTTTTTTCTCTGCTTCATATTTTTATTGCCCTCTAGGCCTTGTTGTTCAGCGCCCTTATCTCTTTGCGCTTTAATTGGCTTATCTCACTTTGTCCTTTTATGTATCATTTCCCTCTCTGTGGAGGACTTTTATTTCGAGAAGGTGTGGTTGCACTGAGGTGTGAGTCGAGGTTCAATCTTTCAGTGACCTTCGCCTACAAGGAGCTCATCTATAGTAATAATGCTGTAATTCAATATTATAGTGAATTAGGTGTTTTTTTTAACAGACCATATCAGTTGTTTTATGACTATGGCGTTGGCTCACAAAACCCCTTGTACAAAAATTACAGCCAGTTTATTCGTTCATTCATTCATTTTCTACCGCTTTTACTCACAAGGGTCGCAGGGGTGCTGGAGCCTATCCCAGCTGTCTTCGGGCGAGAGGCGGGGTACACCCTGGACTGGTGGCCAGTCAATCACAGGGCACATATAGACAAACAACCATTCACACTCACATTCATACCTATGGACAATTTGGAGTCACCAATTAACCTAGCATGTTTTTGGAATGTGGGAGGAAACCGGAGTACCCGGAGAAAACCCACGCATGCACGGGGAGAACATGCAAACTCCACACAGAGATGGCCGAGGGTGGAATTGAACCCTGATCTCCTAGCTGTGAGGTCTGCACGCTAACCACTCGTCCGCCGTGCCGCCCACAGCCAGTTTAGTGAACATAATTTAAAAACAATTAACTGTTAAAAACTGAATTTGTACCAAATTCTTGTGCAGCACATGTGACACTCCTCCACGGTTTTATGGAAATGCCAGTGGATGAGTGGTTAGCATATTGGCCACACAGTCAAGACTTGGGTTTGAATCTCCACTTGGGCATCTCTGTGTGGAGTTTGCATATTCTCTCCGTGTGTGCGTGGGTTTTTGTTAGGTTACGTGGCAACTCCAAATTGTTCATAGGTGTGAATGGTTTGTCTATATGTGATTTACTGGCAACAAGTCCTGGGTGTACCCCGTCTATCGCCCAAAGACATCTAGGATAGGTTCTAGCATAACCTCAACCCTCGTGAGGATAAGCAGCATAGAAGATGGATGCATGTTTGTGTAATGGCTGCAAATTAATAAACGGTCAAAGCAATGCCTTTTTTCTTTAGCTGTTGTTATGCATTATTATTTGTTTATTTCCATAAAGAATATAGAAGACCAACACAGTAACAGTAACAGAACAACCAAGGGGTAACAGTATATAATGTGTAATGTATTTTTTAATCAAGAATGTAAGACATTGGCTGCATGTCCTTCAAAGAGATATAATTCCAATGTCATTGTGATCACTACCTCAGGGATAACTGCACTTTTTTTTTTTTACCAATCATAGCTAGGCTAGCATTTTTTAAGAGGACTATAAAGTCAAAATAATTATGTCCCATGACAGGTATTTTTAGTCAAGTCAATTACTTTCACAAATGTTGTGGATGATGGCCAATTTTGTAATTGCCATTTTCCTTTAATATCCATATTCATTCATTGATTCATTCATTTTCTAACGCTTATCCTCACAAGGGTCGCAGGCATGCTGGAGCCTATCCCAGCTGTCTTCAGGCGAGAGGCGGGGTACACCCTGGACTGGTCGCCAGCCAATCACAGGGCACATATAGACAAACAACCATTCACACTCACATTCATACCTATGGACAATTTGGAGTCAACAATTAACCTAACATGTATGTTTTTGAATATGAATAATAAGTTGTTGTGCTTATGAATTTGGGGTTTAACGCTATAAAGGTCTTGTGAAAGACGTACTTCCACATAGCGTTCATTTTTGTTGTCATCCATTTTCATGCATTTGCTCTTGGCATCTAGTCAAGCAGCCTTGCACATCATTGCATGCCCACACATGCATGCACAATTGATCATATTGAGTGATTTGTTAGCATGCTGCATTGGGGAGCATGAATCAGGATTAAAGCCATATGCTGATTTGACAATACACAGAAACACTAACACTGAAGTGTCCATTAAAATAAAGTCATTAAAATGGAGGTAATGGGCACTGCGGCATAAATGAGCTTTAGTCATAATGCAAGCTCCACTTTGCATGATGTGCAACCATGCAGATACTTTGGGGGGGGGGGGGGGGGGGTCACAACTACAATCTACACGCAGACAACTTATTCAGCACATCGTATCTTGTGAATGAGAAGTTTTGTCATCCGGCAGAGGAAGTGGGAGCGCAGGTCTTTTTCTATTTCACGCTCCAACCAAGTGTCTACCAATTTGCATCACTCTCAAACACTTTCACATCTGTTGAGATGTTAAAATAGAGGAGGGAGCAGAGATGCAGAAACACGAGAGGGGATTGAGATAAAACATGGTAAAAGCTGCAACAAGACAAGAGTAAAAGGGCCCAAAAAAAAACTAAAATGGAATTATTGTACACATACAAATCTGCGGTGCATTAACATCAAATTACTACTGGGCTCTGAAGATGAAAATCCACCACATATAAGCATTTACTGGGAGGCATTGCACCATTTTTGTCATCTGCAAGCATAGTCTGGAATCAGTTTTTCTGATGTTGCACATTAGGCACCACATGAACGTACTTGCAAATGTCACATGCTTTTTGACTTTATTATTTTTTTCAGCTTTAGTACTTGGGGGGTCAATGGTTAACCCTAATTTTTCAAGCTATAAACAGTTATAAAAGCTCTAAAAATATGTATGGAAATCAGACTAAAAGTTTCCATACACCAGTAACCCAAAATGTGCATACGGACAAAAATATTTATTCTTGTAAAAAGTGGTGTACGCACACATTCACGCAATTTGTGGTTTATAGATTCCACCTTGAGAAGTGTGCGTACGCAACTCCGCCTCAAGACACACCCTTTTCACGCCTCCGCTACACCGTAGAAGGTCAGTGCAAAGTGACTCGTGGATGTGGCGTCCATATTTAAAGAGGCTTAATTGCCTTGTAGTCACGGATGGTGGGAAGAAGATGAGGATGAATAAAAGGGCTTTCAAAGAAATGGAGGCGACATAACAAATAAAACTAAGATTGAGTGACAGCATATCCGCTCTCATCGCCGTGGATGGAGCAGGGCAAACCAAGAAACTACTAAAAAACCTGAGTAAGACCCCTGAGCATTCCTTGGAAAAAAGTCAAAGTGGGGTACATGAACAAAAATGACAAAAATGACAGAGCGTGAAGTTGTTCAGTGCTCTGTGTGCATCACATGACCAAATAAGTAAGTTTAATGATTTTGAGCACGTAAGAGCACATACGTTGGGATGTACAGTAACTCCCTGTTTACAGGGAATATTGCAAGGAGGATTGTTGATATTTCCGTCTTTCTAATCATCAGCATAGATCCCAACTTTCACTGGAGTTACATTCCAGGACAAAAAAAAACTGCTTTGCCATTGTTCACTCACGACACAATTCAAGTTTAAGCCCAAAATATGCCTTGCACACTTGACTCTAAGTGTAATTTGTACTTTTGTGCTATATGTCTGCAGGTTTCAACCAGCCAGCCTCATGGAGATGATCCAGGCTATTGCCCAGAATGTCTCCAACATGGCAATCAGGGTGGAGCAGATACTGCAGAACAGTATTATGCAAGGCAAAGGTACCAGACATAAGTTGTGAAATATTATACCAATACTGATTAACTGCCCACCAAGCCAGAAGTAATCTGGGATAGGCTCTAGCATACACGTGATACTAATGAGGACACTGGTTTAGAAAACAGAGGAATGGACTTGCACAGTATATACAGTACAACAGCAGAACACATTGTATGGCCGTGCATTACAATTCTAATAGTTTTGTAAATTGATCTATGCTTACCCTCATCTCTGTACATGTTTGTTTCAATAGATGGGGATGACTTGTTTATGAAATAGTCTCAATTTCATTAAGCAAATAGAAACGACGTAAAAGGAGAGAGGGGGATTTGGGTAGGTGATTTCAAAAAGGGAAAAGCAAGAAGTGTTGCGTTCACAAACAATATCAATATCTACCAAGCAGATTTATTCTCTCTCATAACGTTTATCCTTTTTTTTGCCAGCAGCAGACAGGCAGTTAACTCAGTCAATGGAGCAATTAATGCAGTGTGTGTGGCCCAGGTTAGCATAGTCAGTCTGTGGCGTGACCCGAGGGTAGTTGGCAGGAGCGAGACATGCTGTACTGCTTTTTTAAAGCTATGGTGGTAGGCTGCATGGGAGACGGACTGTTGGAGCTGTGTCATGCCCCTGCTGCGTTGCTGTGGAAGAATGAGGTTATTTTCACAAGCCTGCACAAGAAATGCATTAATTAACTTTAAATATCTTTCTCTTTGTCTTTTGTTTTACATTGTACATAACCTGAGTAGTATGCCAGTCAAAATAACAATGTAGCGTTCATTATATATACCCTTCATTATGTCCAGTTAGCATTTGTGATCAAACATGTGCAGGCAGTGGAAATGATTATGCAAAACACAAAGTAGTCAAACATATTAAAAAGGTTTCCGCAATGGCTACATTGCTGAAACAATTGAAAACACGCACTTCTATAGTGGATTGCTGCAGAGACACTAGCAAATTAGACATCTAAAAAGTGACATTTATGACATGGGTGACACGTGACCCATACAACTTTCTCGATCGACAGGATGGCAAACTGTATATTTCCATTCATACAATGTGGCGGGTATGCTGGAGCCTAGACGGATTGTATTTTGAAATAAAATAATTACATGGAAACCTTGATTGCAGCCATCATGTTGTGGAATTTGATAGGGCACGTGTTAAATGAGCCGATGAGCAGTATCATGTTGATTAATTGCTGTATGGATCATTAACCTCAATCTCTACATATTAACATTTGGACCTTAGAGCTTTTGGACTAATGAAACCACAATTACTGCATGTAAAGCAGATTCCATAGTATGTTTAATGTACGGTAACATAACTAAAGTACTCACCAAATACTTAGCTACTAAGGAGTGGTGGTAGTTCATCCTGTAGGGACTTTACCTTGGGGTATTTCAAGGGCCTCTGTGTACCAAAGTACACACTTTAGGACTGCTTGTTGCTGCCAAAGTGCCCTAAACCAAAGCACAGGGATCTAGACCTTGTAATAACTGCTCAGAGGGCTCTGCACGACAGGATTGTGAATGTGCTTGTGTGTATTCCATTCATATTTATGCTCAGTATAACAAAGTTTAAACTTGTAAACGTGTTCAAATAAATACAGGTTGTTCTCGGTTTATTTTATGCCCAAAGGTTATCATATCATCAGAATTTCCTACAGTTCCACGTTCTCATTTCTTAATTGTGTCTTTTCAACAGTGCGAGATGGGACATCAACCCAGTGTGATATACCCAAAGACCCCCGCTACCCAGAATGTCCTGGAAAAGTGGATGTGAGTGCCATTCTCACTTTGACATTTTGCCAATGGGAAGGCTCCTGTGGTTCACATATTTGTTGATTTGTGTTTATTATGCACCATGGGTGAGGTCGTTGTTTGGATCGTTTCTGGTGAAAAGCTACTTAAACCCTCAAAAGGTTGTCTCAGCAACTGGCAGGCCGGATTTCAAACGCTTGACAGGATGGATGAGGACCTCGGGCCGTAGTTTACCCATCCCTATGTTAAATAGTAAATAAAGACAATGGCTGTGTTCACACTGCAGTTTATAATGTCAAATTGGCATTTTTTTGTATTTTTTTAGAAAAGAATGCGACTTGTATTTGTGTGAGCACAATGCTTCCAAGAAGTGACACGCTTGCACACAACACAATGTCACACACGTGTAGTAAAGATGGTCCTAATTTGTGGTCTTATTACAACCAGTCAACCAGCTTGTGTCATGCACTTTGTCATTGACTCCAAACACTTCAAGATAGCTTCACTCTTAAAACTGTACACATTCTTCACAGTCATCCTCCCACACATCACCTGATATTATGTTCACTGTATATTTGCTAGTGTTGTTATGGAGGGATTTGTTGTGCTTTAAATAATAAATACGTTTGTGCAGCTGCAGCAGTTACTAAAAGCATATTGCTTGACAGCTCATTGTATCTCAAGTAGATTATGTCTTGCTCAGGAAGCACTGAATGAAATTCCAATCAAATAAAATGTTTTGACAGTAAGAGTAACTCTCGGTGAAAGAAACCCAATTCTACTCCTACTTTTATTATTATACTATTAATTCAGTTGTGTATGTAGAGTTAATGCATATGTGCATATGTTCCTCTAGTGGATGCGAGCACGCTGGACCTCAGACCCTTGCTACGCATTCTACGGTGTTGATGGCTCCGACTGCTCCTTCCTCATCTACCTGAGTGAAGTGGAGTGGTTCTGCCCCCCACTGGCCTGGAGGAACCAGAGCAGCCAGCCTACCCAGCATGTTCACCAGCCAAAGGGACCCAAAAGGCCGGTGAGTCACACGATATGTAATTTTGTACACACTACTACATACACGACTTAAAGGGGGTATTTATATTAATATTTTCACATTTCATAGGTGTATGAATTGCATAATCCATAACATACATAACATCCATACAAAAACAGCGTTCTGGGTGCCTTGAAATTGTATTTTTGCAAAACTGCTTCTAGAGTGGGAATGTCTGAAAATGGCAGCTTGTCATTTCTGTGTAGACAACCCAAAGCGCTGTTTTTCAGAAACGATTACGTCACCGACCCACCACCACCCCATCAGCATCATGTGCTTTGACGACAACCCAACATAATATCAGAATATTTTGACGGACATGACTCTCCCAGTCGACATTCTTCAGATATTTTGTAATCGTATTCAAATAAATTAAACATGGTAACAATACCTTCAGAAAAGGAGTGTCGCTTATCTTGGTTGTGTTCGCTGACAGTTCACCACACTGGCATTTAATTGTGTGCTAGAAAGAATATAACTACTGTTTTGGCCACAGTAGATGATCTGTTGAAGCTGTTTGACTGTGAATTCCAATTAATTTAGTGAGTTATGTATGAGGTCTGTTGACGGGAGGAATGTTATAACTAGAATAAAACATTTTACTGTCTTAGATGCCCACTCTAATGGTCTAATCATTTCAGTCATTTTTTGTTATTGATAATCTTGTCGTCTGCTGCTGGCCGTCTCGGGGGAAAAATGACTCCGTTCATTATGTATCATATACTGTGCAGTGCATCTGGGAGTGTGAGCCACCAGTCCCCATTCCTTCACAGCAGTTCACTTTCATCTGACCCTATTCAAAGTCTACTAATTAGGCATGCCTGATCCATCCATCATCCACTCTTTTTTTTTTTTTCTTCTCCGCTGACTCAGGGGTCACGGAGCAGATCGACCTTGTCATTTGCCACACACAAACTAGTTTTATACTGCATAGTATGTACAGAGAGAGACTCATTCTTAATTGAACAGTTGATATACAGTGACGTGCAAGATGTGTTCAATGAATTGTACAAGTGTTTTTAGAAGTTTAGAGGTTATTGATCATGACTACATGACTACTTTGGGTGTTTGAAAAGAGTTGAATAGGGCTGAGCACCATGCACATAATCTTTATAGTGCATTCATGACTGTAGCTAATACCACTGTTCTGAAAGGGGACCTATTATGCTTTTTTCACTTTTCTGACCTATAAATGTCGTTTCAAAGTTTCAGATAATAAGGTTTGCACATTTGGAAGTGAGCCCTGAAAGATGTTTGGGATGGCTCAAAAAGGCATCGCGAAACTGTCCCTTTGTGATGTCACAGAGGGGAGGACTTCCTTATATGGCCGTGTCTGTAAGCAGATGAGCGGTCCCCATACCCCAAACTTCGGACTGTCCAATCTCTACTTCTGGATCGGATTCAGGATCCAACGCATATGGCTGAATGTTAAAAGCAGATGTTTTAAAAAGATAAATTGCAGTTTATTATCGACTGCTATACCGTTTATCAAAGTTAGCGGCACAAACCGGAAGTGTTTCTAAGCACTTGGGAGTGTGACCAACCACAGCAGAGTGGCCGTGAGGTGGATTAAAACAGACCGTTTTCGCGGGAACCATGAAATCCAAAGAAATACAGCTGAATAGGTGCAGATTCTGGAAGATCTATAAAGCTTTGAGTGCTGGTTAGCATTTGTAGCTGCTCTATAGGAGTCCACAACTCAATACAAAGGGCCGAAAATGAGCATAATAGATCCCCTTTAAAATGAATATGTATACTTAGAAACAAATAAGTGCGGTGATTAATGGACTGACCGCATAGTTGGCAGTCACAGTGGCCATTTCCATCGTCCATTCCAGCAGTACAGTCATGAATATTTTAGATACTTATAAATATGATGCATGTGCTCAACACTGTAATACCCACCCGATACTTTTATTACAGGGCCAAAATTCAATGCCAGGTTTTTGAGTAGGTGTTGACATTGATGTCCTGCGACGGGTTTTTTTTTTTTTACTTCTACTTTATCTCACTTCACTATATCTCTCCATTTAATCTCCATTCATCAACCCCTCTTCCTAGGCTGCTTTCCGCACAGATCTGTCCGTGTTACTGGACCAGATTGGTAACGGAAAGGAGTCTCTTAGCTTCATGAAGCGAAGAATCCGTCGTCTCGCACAGCAGTGGGCTACAGCTGCCCAGCGCCTCGATTCCACGCTGGAGCACCGCTGGAGGGACCAGAAGAAGGTACAAGGGAGGTTATGTGATTTGTCTCCACACAACATCTTTAATTTGTCATTAGGCCTGTCACGATAAACTTTACTGGTCGATATTTGTGCTATTAATTAGCGATAATTTTGACTGAACAAACAATTATTAAGATTATCATTCAAAGATCATTGTGTCATGTCACATTTGCACCACTGGTGTAGTGTACCTGTGTGAGACTTACCATATTTGCTACGAATCATGAAGCTTCACCATGTCACACACTATTCGAGGGCTCATAATAATCATCCTGTTTTTGTTGTTTTTATTTTTATCATTCGAAAAATCTATACATCCATTATTGTGACAAGCCTATTTGTTATTAAATAGACAAGGATAACAAAGAACCCCAAGCGTCCATAGTCCATAAACACATGATTAACATGGCATGTCTAAATTGCCCACTAAGTGTTAAACTGTTTGTGAATGGTGGTTTGTCATAGTGTGTCAACCCTGTGATTGACTGGTGTTCCGCCAGGGTGACCCCTGTACAGATGAAATATGATGGATGGATTTTAAGGCTCAGTTCCAACCTCTGTAGCTGAATGCATTCTCTCAATCTGCGCTATATTTCCATCCCTGTGCAGTTTTTATAGCACACGGCAAGGCATAGAGTTGCAACATTCCCATCCAGAAATGAAATGTCTGAGTATAAAAGCTGGCGAGGAGACACTAATAATAGATAGACTTGTAGAATGTTTGAGAGAGTGAATTGTAGAGCCGAAAACACTGTACAAACTGCTGTATTTCCTCATATAGTGGCCAGTAGCATTTATTTAGTCAACTGAAGAGGGTACCAGGCATCAAGGCTTTGTTTCAATGTGTAAAATGACTGCTCCGAAGCACACCGTAGACGTAAACAGGCACATTAATAATAATCATAACAATTGCACAGGCTACAGTTGCGGCCGTATTCCACTTGGAGCTAAAACTCTGAACCCCCCCAACATCCACTTCCTGTCCTCCACCTGTCCAGTTGAAACATGAAACAAAAGGAGGTCACTAGTGATAACGGTGATTGGGTTCGTGACTTTATGTCAAGCTATACTGGTGCCAGAGGACAATGATGATGAGAAAGGGAGGGATTGTTGGTCATAAAGAAGGCACAGTGGAAAATGGATTCAGGAGTGTTGAATGAATGAGCAAAAAGAGAGTGGTAAAGCTCTGCTGTGGAGCCCGTGGCTGCTGGTTTCATTATAAAGTAGTTAAAGTGTGAAACTTAGCGTGCCATCTAAATCTGGACTTTATAACATTCAAAGGACAAACAAAAGCACCGAACAGAAAATGAAGATAAAAGTTCTTTTGATGAAGCAGTTTATGAACACATTTAGCGGCTTTTCCAAAATGTTGCCCACTGCCTGGATTGCTTCCTAAAGTTAGTTAACGCGGGTAGCAATAGTACCCTGTCACTGTGATTGATATTTGCCTTTTTTATGCAGTGCACCGAGGGGATTTGTTACTCTCTATCACGGCTGCTTGAGGAGCCTAAATGCCTTACAATGAGCTGCTACTATCTCAGAAGCAGATGTCCTCGTGTTTGTATGTGTTAGCCTTGCTGTCAGAGGCTGTTCATCACTGTAATCGCAAGTGTGATTGGTGGTGGCAAGGTGCTACAGTGGCGTGTAGTAGTGACGAGCGGCTGGATTTGATCCTGAGACCTTTTGATGTAAAATTTGCATATTCTCTATTAGCCTGTTTTGCATCCGCTCACAGGCTATAGCATAAATGTTCAGTTAATGCTAAAGGTTTGACTTGACTCAAAGTCAGGAAGTACCAATGTGATTGTGAAGGTTATTGGCTGGGCGACCTTTTCCAAAAATAGACCTTTCTTCCACACCAAACGTTGATGTTACATAGCAAGATAAGTGGTGAAAGATAATGAACACATAAATGACTTCCTCCCAGCAATGCTGAAAAGTACAAGGATATGCTTCACTTCAATTAAATTTTACCTAAAAGGGTTGTGTGACCTGCCAATGACTTTTCACAACTTGTCTTTAACACAATCCACATCCACATTAATTCACATTGAAATCAATAGTCACAATTTAGAATTGTAAATGCGACATGTTTCTGACAATTCTCCTGTTTGGATGAGTGTTGATTGAAGAAAGTCAATGTTAACTCTGAAAATGAATGAAAAAATAGGAATAGAATTTTTAATCTTTTAAAATAATCTTAATTTTTTTGTATTTCCTTTGTCAGAGTAGCCGTTCTGTCGGTACTTCAGGTTTAAAAATAATTAATGTACTGTAAGACTCAAGGGAATTGACCTAATTTCACAATCCAGTTGAAGTGTATTCACTGCTGTTTTGAATTTTCTCATCAAGTGACTTTCAAAGCATCCATGGAAGCTGAATATGTTCTATATATTTGAGTGTCAGCTCCTTTGAGAGCCGACTGACCTCTGACTGATCTCATGAAGATTATGCTGAGGACCAACTTTGCAGGTGGGAACAGTGGGATTGAGAGAAAAATATTGTATATACTCAGATCTAATAATTATCACATATAAATACCTCTGCTATAGAGATGCCTCCATTGTAACAAAAATCAACCACCACATGTCGCAGTAGTTGTCTTTAACTCAACACATGTATTGTCACTTGGGAATGCCCTCTTTTCTAAAGAGTTCAGACCATAATTGCCACATAAACAAAACAAAAACCGAACAACGTAGAACATAATTGCAAACAATATAGAACATATTTAAGCACAGTTCAAAAATCATGTCAGTGACCCTTCAAGGTTCATCTCACTTTTGCCAGAAAATGTCTTGATCATCAGGATGTTTGGAAAAATGCTCTGTGGTCTAATGAGACCAAATTTTACTTTTTGTAAGGTGCATGTCCCATCCCGTCTAGCGTAAAATGAAAAAGTAAGACTTCAGAAAAAGAACGTCATAGCAACAGTAAAATATGTTGGTGGTAGTGTGATGGTCTGGGGGTGTTTTGTTACTACTCTGCTAGGACCTGGAACACTTGCTGTGATAAATGGAACCTGATGTCTACCAAAAAATCCTGAAGAAGAATGTCCGGCCATCTTTAGTGACCTTGAGCTGAAACCAACTTGGGTTCTGGAGCAGAACCTCTCATACACTTAAAAAGAGCGTTGGTCCGCGTTTACTGAGTAGCATAGTGTGTCCATCATTAATGCGCCTTTCCCGGCAAGAGCGAGCAGCTTCTCCTAGCAAACGCTGTGGTCTTCTCCATAGAAACACAGCAGCATAGTGTGTGCGACATTAATGCACATTTCTTGGTGGGAATGCGATGCTTCTGGTTTCAGCAACAGTTTGGATACTTCAAGTTAATTTTCACAAAAACAGTCCCATGTCAAATGCCGTTGACAGATGAAAGTATTTTTCTCTTGTTGGGAATCACCACTCCAACCACTTCTGCCTGAGCTTGCATCGTAGAAAGAATTCCTGGTAACCACAGCTAACAACCAGAAACAGAGCAAAGCAGAGCTGTGTGGAGGGCAATCTTAGAGCGTATATGGCCTGCAACGCATGCCTATATAAGAAGCCTGGCTCCTTGTGATGTCACGAGAAGCCAGTGTTAGAAAGAAACTGAGTGTTCAGAGCCATCCCAGAGTTCTCTCATGGCTCACTTCCAAATGCGCAAACCTCCTTAACTCAAACTTTGGCATTGTTTAACACTACAATACAACATTCTAACAACATTTATAGGTCAGAAAAGTTGAAAAAGCATAATAGGTGCCCTTTAAGGAATGTCTGGAGATTGTGTTGTAGTGAGAGGAGAATGAGAAGGTGAATTTAAGGGTAGTGTATGTCGGATGACAGTGCCAGCTTGTGTTGCCACATGTGAAGTTCCATCAGCCTGCTCTGTCTGACCTTCACAAGAGGCCGTAGTGTGCACACTCTCTCACACACACACACACACACACACACACACAAAAATCTCGCATAATTAAAGGCGCTTGTACTGTCAAGCTTTCCTCTGCCACCGAGCAAATGATTTAGTAATTAATTTACTCTTATTTCTTCCCCAAAATTACGTTCAAGCAGATTTACCAGGGATCACATTGTTAGTACATGCACACACACATGTACTGCAAGAATGGGTTTGATTCATAGTAATGCCTGGTTGAAATGAGTTGTATATAACTGTAAACAATGGAATATATGATAGCAGGGCCAACACACCATAGCCTCAAAGGACAAACTGTAATCCAACAGAAACAAGAGAAGCTAATATCTAAATAAGATAACAAGGCTAACCCTAACACTTTAGCTTACCTTTGTTACCTTTGGTATCAGCCGGTATCATGACAGGCCCAGGCAACCAGCTGACTTGGGCAGGCCAGGGCGTCATGCTATGTGAAGGACCCGGTCTGATTGTTCCTGGTCACAGATGGCGAGTGACCCTTGGCACCTGCTGTCAGGCAGAAGGGTGCTCAAAGCGCAGTTGGAGCAGCCAGCATTACGAGATGCTCTGTGGTTTGTTGACTTTGGTGACCAGCTCAACACTCCAGACTGCCAGCACATAGAGAGCTGCTGACGTCCCCAGTGCTTCAGTTTCAGTCAGTGCCCCATTTGTTTGGGACAGTGTGACAAACACTGAATGTGTACTGTATGTAGACTGCTCACAATAAGTTAGGGATATTGTTATTTACATGACACTGTAGTGGTAGGTTATCGGGACATAATTCACCTCGGAACGATCAATAGGGGAGGGGTTGCCACCCAGAGGGGTGGGCGCAAGGGACGGGGGTTTTCCGCTTCCTGTTGTGGTTGAGAGACGGGGCTTTCATGTCTTACGTAGCAAAGAGTGCAAGTTAATGTTTGCAAGAAAAATAACGTTTTCTCCCAAATTCGACACTCTGCCTCAGACTCCAGTTCTTCGGCGCTTCACTGGTGACCCCGACATTACCAGTGAAGCGCCAAAGAACTGGAGTCTGAGGTGACCCCGACAGTACCAGTGAAGCGCCGAAGAACTGGAGGCGGAGTGTCGAATTTGGGAGAAAACTTTATTTTTCTTGCAAACATTAACTTGCACTCTTTGCTACGTAAGACATGAAAGTCCCGTCTCTCAACCACAACAGGAAGCGGAAAACCCCCGTCATTTGCGCCCACCCCTCCGGGTGGCAACCCCTCCCCTATTGATCGTTCCGGGGTGAATTATGTCCCGGTAACCTACCACTACAACACTCTGTTATTCTTTGTTTACATCACAATTTGCAGGCTATTGGATCACTGCAGGGACATAGCAGACAGTTGCCGCTAGCATAGCAAGCTACCAAGCTAACTAAATTCAATTTAGTTATTCTAGTTACTTACTTATTCTCCAGAAAGTGATTCAAGTAAGTGGTAAGGAAGGACAAAGAAGCCAAAAACTTACCACTTCCACACAAAATGGAGAAGCTTTTTTTCTCTGTCTTAGCCATGGCATGTCAGCTCGGCTCAGCCATTGGAATAACTACGATAGTTTAATACTTATGGTAATTAAAAAAAAACTAGCATTCCAAATCTTATTGCCATTATCTACAACTTTGATGTAAAAAAAATTGTAAATGCCCGAGAGGCTGGATTCTTCTATCTTTTTTTGCTGTTGTTTATGTAACACAAGCTCCCCAAGTAGGTTTGCCGAGCCTGAAAAGTAATGGTGCCGATGCCATGGGTTGTCATCCTTGCCATCTGCCACCATAACTGTAATGAAAATTCATTTATCCGCTTTTTATGAAGCAGAAGATAATAGATTCGGCTTATTAAACCGGGGGATTTTTCACGCCAGCTGGACTCGCCACGGAGGTTGACAGTTGCTGTTTGTCCAATCTTTCATTCATATTTTGTGCATGATCACAACATTACAGTCTAGCAATACTCTTTATAGTTGATTGCTGTCGATGACACGTCATCTTTTATGCAATCAAGCAGACAGGCAAACATGTGGCTGACTTACTGTAAGTAAGAACCCTCTAAAACCTTGGCATAGTTCATACACAACACACATTTAGACCAAGTCTCATCAAGGATGCATGCTTAAAGTGGTGCACCCTGTTTGCCATTTCGCAGTGGGAGGTGTTCATCCTGTGTTAGGTAATCAGGATTACTCTGCAGAGCATTGGTAGGACATGGCCCAGGTTAAGCCAGTTTGAAAAGCAACATGTCGCTTATTTCTTGCTGGGCTGTAATGATTATGTAGGTGGCACAGTGAGGATTTTATACAGTAGTTGTGTGAAAAACTGTTGCCTCCTTACAGATTTTTTTTTGCATGTTTGTCACACTTATTCAGATCATCATCCATCCATCCATTTTCTATATCGCTTGCACTCACAAGGGTCGTGGGCATGCAGGCCTGCTGGAGCTTATCCCAGCTGTCTTCAAACTAATTTAAATATTCATCAATGACAATACAACTAAACAGAAAATGCAGTTTTTAAACTTTTTATTATAAAGGGAGGGGAAAAAAAACCTCAATGACCCTATGTGAAAAGGTTATAAAACAATTTCTAAAGATTTGGGACTCCAGCAAACCAACATGAGAGCCATTGAGAGACAAACGTTTCACTTTTTGGAAGGCATGTGTCCCATGACATGTGGCAAAAAAGTAATGCTGCATTTCAGAAAAAGAACATAGCAACGGTAAAATATGGTGGTGGTAGTAGTCTGTTTTAGTACTTCAGGATCTGGAATACGTGCTGCGATAAATACAACCATGAATTCTGCTGTTTACCAAAAAAAATAACATGTTCATGACCTCAAGCTGAAACCTGTGTTCTACAGGAGGACAATGGTCAAAACATACAAGCAAACACACTGCATGACCTTAAAAAGGTGATTCATGCTATTCATAAGCGGGGGCTGTGAAAAAAGAGTGGCTGACTTTCGCTTCCTGCAAGTCCACATTGAGGAGGACTTGACCTGGAGCGAAAAAGGCCCAGCAGAGACTGCCCTTTCTGAGAGTGCTCCGGTAGAATAATATCACCCAGAAACTGCTTGTGTCCTTTTACATGGGGTTCTATAGAGAGCCTATTGACATACTGCATATGCATAGGTATGGTACACCAGCTGCGCAGTGGATCAGAGGAAAGTGCTCCAGAGGGTCATCAGTACAGCTCAGAAGATCACTGGCTGCCCTCTCCTCAGCCTGGATGAACTGCACAGTTCCCGCTGTCTCCAAAGAGCCCAGAACATTATCAAGGACACATCACACCCTGGACACTACCTATTTGAACTGCTGCCGTCAGGGAGACGGTACAGATCAATTAAAGCAAGGCTAATAGATTCAAAAGCAGCTTCTACCCCACAGCAATAAAGAAACTCAATAATAGCCAAAATAGTTCTCATGCTACGAGGTAACCTAGGGACTGTGCAATGTGAATGAGAGTATGCTTGAATGCATTGTAATGGATTGTAGGCTTTTTATGTTTTTAGGCTCCTTTATAGCTTTTGTGTATGGTCTTACAACAATGCACTTTAATTTAATTTCCTTGTATCATAACAATGATAATAAATATATTATATTGTAAAACTCTCCAATGTGGCTAAATTAAATATAAAAATTTGAAATAACACAATTAGTGTTCGTTTTGCTTACTGTCTTTGATTGATTGATTGATAAGGTACACGCATTAAGCACAACTATGACTTGCTTGTCAAAACCAAAGAACTGAATATAGACAGATGCTGTCAGACAGCTGCAATCACACAATGATGCAAAAGCTTTACAAACCAAAAAAAAAAAAAAATATCTCTTATCTTATCTTTGTTTGTAAAGGTCATCAGCCGGGTGCTACAAGCAGTGGTGCAGTCAATGTCCCGAACTCTTATCGCAACATTATACAAAGTAGACAGACAACAACTAAGCACATTTCTGTGCACTCTTTCAGATCCTAATCCATGTGGGTTTCCTAACAGAGGAGTCTGGAGATGTTTTCAGCCCCAAGGTGCTTAAAGGAGGTCCCCTTGGAGAGATGGTCCAGTGGGCCGACATACTCACAGCACTCCATGTTCTAGGACACAATCTCAAGATCTCAATGTCTGTCAAAGAGCTCCAGAGGTGAGTTGCTGCACTCCCCAATAACAGTTGTCTATTGATCAAGTCAATGGAAGTCAAATTCAAAATTTGCATCTGTGTACAAAAAAATGAAATGGAACCATACATTGCATGAAATTCAACCACAGTATATGAATCACAAATGAGTTTTGTCAGCGTGGATGTAACTTGGAAGAGCTCCAAAACATTGTGGTCTAACGTCAGCTACGACAACCAATAAATGGCCTTTTACAATGTTCCTCTCATTACTGTTGTCTTAGTTTCTCTCGGCACTGAACCCCATGCCATTTGTAATTACACCTATCCCCATGTCAGGCATAGATTAAGCATGGGTACCCTTAGGTTGATTTATTTGTCAAACTATTGATCCATATTGATGATGTCCTCAGCGTCTTGTCAGTGTGGTGCCAACCATCAGCCTGCATCTTCTCTTTCCCCTTCGTCAGCATGCTAATGTATTTCTGCTGACATTTACAGCTCTTGCGCCAAGACACACACATATACGCACGCACACACACAAAAACAGTTGACAGATGGATGTAAATATATCTCGTTGGCGAAATCCCTGTCGCTTGTCTATTCAAAATCTGCTTTCCGGCTCTAAATTTCATCAATCACCCAGCTTGTCAAGATCCTCGTGTCCTGACGATGGATGACGATTGTGTAGCGTAGTACAGTTCTAAATTGTAATTCTGAGCAGGCTCAAGGATATGATTCACACTGTGGATTGGCACCTTTTTTTTTTCCTGCCTCGATCTGTCCAATCGTCTTCCACTATTGATTTTTGCAATGACGCTGGTATTAATTTAAGATGAATATAATGACGTCCGCAGGGACACACTGTTGTCTGCTATTAGTCCTGTGCATTGCCTTGTGTGACTTAGAGAGGAAGCAAGGTATTTGTGCTCAACTATTGCTTTTTCTCTCCGCGGACAAAGGAAGCAGAGTCTAAAGATGACAAAAATGGTATCCACAGGATACCAATTGTGACAAAAAAAATTTGACAGTACACTTTTTTTGTGTGCATTTTGTAGTGATTGGGGAGTCTGACGAGCGGTCCATCCGCCTCTATGTAACATGCCCACATTCATTCAAGATGGTTCATCTTGATATATTGGACAATGCTGTTGAATGAATGTACAGTTTATGAGTAAAACTAGTGTAGTATGTAGACATAATTGGCCACTGAGGGGGTTATGTATGTGTGTGTGTGTGTGTCTTTGCATGTGCATGCGTGTGCATGTGTATACCCAGATCTGTGATGCTATCAGGTGGCAATACCTTATACATTATTCACCAACACAGCGCAAGGACATCTGCTACACTACAGCAACACAATCATTTTACTCATATGGTACCTCTGCAAAATGATAAGGGTGAGAGGTATTCTGGTGCATGGATTGTTAGTAGAATTACACAAAAAAAACTGCACAAGCACGAAAAATGTATTTCACTTTCCGGCGTTACAATCCGCTTGCATCAGAGCCAAGTGGGGGCAGTGACCAATCTGATACAGGAGACAGAACGGTAAACATGATTTTGCAAAGAAATCGGACAGATGTTTTAGAAGGGTCTGGAATTCTAGTTCATAAAATATTATTTGATGTGAAGTTGTGATCCGAATCAATTGACCTGCACAGCAGCCTGTAAACAGATCATAAGCATTGATAAAATAGATATGTTGTATGTATTACTGTTGAAGGTGGGACACCGGAATGCTATTTACAGATAAAGTAGGCCCTGTGTCTTGTATTCTAGTGTTACTTACAGTAAATCACTCACTGTGTAATTCATAAATATTTCAATTCTAAGTATGTTATTGTGAGGGTGGCTGAGATGAGGAAAAAATATGCATACAAGCAAATCTGTATACGGAAATGTCAGAGGACAGTGCTGAATTGGCATTTTTTGTGTTCTAATGTACAAATAATGCGTCTTTGCGGACGTTTACTGATACCTTTTGGTATTCATTTATCCATTATACACTAGGGAGATTTTCACTTGCGCCATTAACTGGCGTGGACGCTGTACAAGCAAATTTAGCATCCACCTTTTTGTGCTGAATGTGCATTTCTCACAATGTGTGCAAAGTGAGAGTAGCGTAATGTAAATGGACCTGGTACAAATGAGATCTCAAAGGCACCTCAGATGGATTAGTGTGAGAGTGAGAGAAGACAGAGGTACACCTGCTCTATATTGTATACTGCAGCTCACTCAAAGGTAGTCATTGCATTGGTCGATGGTTTGAAACCTCATGTCTTTTACTGATGTGTGTGTATGTATATACTGCGTGTTTGTGTGTAGAGCGGGAGAGAGAAACCTACATCGTGTGTGAAATGTTGGTAGCTATGCAGCTCACTGCAATTACAGTAGTTTCTTGGGGCCAAAAAGTGCACATTAATACAACTTCCTCAATTTTCATAGCATGTCATCACCTCCAGTCTTGTTTGCAACGCTTTCCAGACAGCATTGTTATTAGCTTCTCTTCTTATATTCAGAGTGGCATGCATATTTTGTTTCTTGCTGTTGGGTCTGTCATCATTCCATGTGGTGATAAGAGTCAAATGGTCCATGTGACAAATGTACAAAGCTACAAAACACCTTATTTCACACATTTTTCTATATGTGTTTTTTTGATAAAACCAATTTAACTCAGTCATATGTTAAGATGTTAGGGGCTCAGGGATGTCCGTATCTGTCAGACACACAACCGAAACATAACAAAAGAATGCCCTACAGACAGTTCCAACAAATGAAGGGAAAACAGTACTCTATGCCTAGAGATTCTGTTTCATCATCTCAACTTTTTTTCTGAGGAAAATAAGTGGCCAACAGTGGCACTGCTGAACAGGCTCCGGGGCCGAGGGACACATTAAAGTGAGCTTCAGCAAAACCAACATTACCCATTCATCAACCTGTTTCCTTCTTTTTTTTTTTAGCTTTATTTGTCATTAGATGTTCCCAGAGGACGCTAAACGGAAGATGAGTAAAGAGACAGGATGAAGAATAATTGCATGTAATGTCATGCATCTGACTTTGGCATTTGGAAACCAAGTATTTTATTCCAATTTGGTATCATTGCCAGTGACATAAAGTGGACCCTGTTTTTGTAACCCTGCTTTCAGCAATTGGAAGTTTAACTGACAACTCGTAGGACAACAGACTTTGCTCCCAATCTCATTCCGACACTTAAGTGTAATAAATATAAATAAATAAATAAATAAATATTTTAGTTTTTTACTAGCTGTATGTACGATTGTAAGTCATGTTAACACTCGTGCTATTGCCAGGGCAACATGTGTAGTGTGGACTGGTCCACTAGTACCGTGTACTGGTAATGTAAATGTAGTCTTGATTGGTGTGTGTCCCACCTCGTGTTTTAGCATGAACTGATGAAACCTACTCAGATGTCAGAAATGTCTTCTAAGTCCACGTGAACACTCCAGTTGCGATCGAGTCAATGCCCTGAGATTAATCAAATTAATGATTTCCGTTTAATTTAGCATCTAAATAACAGCAGAAACAACCAGTCCAGGTCCAGTCCATACCCCCACGACCCACAGTCACGAAAATGGATGGATGGATAGATTAACAGTGAGTGAGGTGTGTGATTTTACCTTTACCAATAGAACTCTCAAATTCCTAAGTAGACCCACTCTAATTTTTTGAGTGCATTACTACTTCCCAAGAGCTGCTCCTTTAATATTCTTTTTATTAATTGGGTCAAGGCGGGAAAAACATGCAGGAAAGCAAATAGCAAATTCCCTGATGTCATGAGATAGAATTGACTAACGTGCTTTAGTAGCTAAATGAAGACTCCCAACGAGTGCAACTGCCATCCGTGATTAAGACATTAACCAAGTTAATATTTACAGTTGTTGAATAGATGGTCTCAGTCTTTTTATTATTGGGTCCAGCTTTAAGTTCTCATTTTCTCCTTTCTGGCTTTTTTCCTTCATGGACCTCAGAAGTATCCCTTTTCATACCACCTCTCACCTTTCTTCCCCATTGCTCTCTTGTTCCGCCTTTCTAAATTCACCCCGCTGCACTATAGCCCTCCATCTGAGAATTTTATTATCTCTGGCAGGAGTGTTTATTTTATTTTTTCCTAGCTATTCCCACTTACTTCTCAGATTTATCCCTCCCACTGCTGCTCTCCCTCACTCTCACTTTTCTGAATTGGTTTTTATGATGCCTTGCGGTTGCTTGATTTAGTGCTCCTTGCTTCGTTTGATAACTGGCGTCTGTCAGTAGGGATTTTGTGGTGTAATCAGAGGTACACATGGAAATAGATGATTACATGGTTATTTGGGTGTTAGATGACACTCTTACTGCATGACTGTGCACGCATGTTTCAGTTGATTCAGATAGTTACGTTCCCAGGAAGTGGTTGGTTTAATATTTCGGCTATCGCGGCCGATTTACCCACAGAAACACACATCCCTTAAGTCAGTGTTCCAGACTTAAGGCCTCACTTGGTCGCCTATCATCAGAGTAAAAAGCTGTTTGACCTATTTGTCAAGGGAAGGAAGCTGTGTGCAGGGCGAACCATTTTGGATGGTCTAATCCAGTCACTATTTTTGAATCTGTCCCCAAACCAGTTGGCTTTTCTGTTATGTTTTTAAGTAGAGCCTCAACAAATTGAGTCAGCAGTTTATCGCAAACAACCATTAAATTGGAATAGGCTGTTCATCATCTGATCCGAATTTTAAGAAAACAGCCTTTGAAATCCAAAATCTTAATCATTTGAATTCAGTGTAATTTTCTGTCAGCTATCTGCACTATTATCTCTTTTATTATCGCAAAAAAGGTCTCTCTCTTTGAACGCAGTCAGATTGTTGAGCTAATTATTGCATAAGTAGGGTCTCTCATGCATGCCATTGAGCCACTGCTGAGGTTGGACACAATAAGACAATAAGTCATTTTAAACTTCAACAATGTGGAGTCAAGTGTGAGACCCAAAGACATCCAATTGGCTGTCCGTTAAGATTCGGGACGATCCTTCGCTATCACTGGTGCTGAGTGCAGTCCAATAACTGGCAGATGGCATCTTTGAAAGAAGGGTTTTAGGAACAAGAAGCATCTTAAAAGTTTCATCGGCTCCTTCAATGCCACAAATTGCCTTTTTGGAGCACCAAACATATAGAACATTGAAAGGTGGAAAAAAGTTGTATATATTGTGTTGATATATATATATTTTTTTTTTATTTCACTTCGATTTATTTTTGCATTTTGAAGTTTGAGTTAGAGCTTCCTAAAGGTGCAGTGCAAAATGAACTGCAATTTTTTATCTAATCTTCAAATTTTGGTCATACCTCACAAAATATAAATATTGCCAAATACGTATATCGGAAATATTTTTGCCGTCCACAAACAATACAGGCTGCTGTTATGGCTGCTGTTATGCACACACCAAAAGGCCAGCACATGCATCTTGCCATTAGTGCAATATACTGTATGTGAATTACAGTGTAGAAAAGAAAACCATCAATACATCAGTTCATCCTAAATGCCCATCAATCCTAATCCCGTTCATGGCAGAAAGAGTACAGTTTTGTAGAACTTTCTGACAAATAATGGAAAATAAATGTGACACGACACACACATACACACACACAGTGAGAAGAGCAGCAGTGCTTGTTTATTTGAGCCGACTACAGATCACAACGTATGATTAATATTTCAAGCCAATTAAGATTTTGAAAAAGCTTGTAATATGTTAGAAGTACTGAAATTGATAAATGTTGAAAATTGAGTTTGAGTTTAAACAAATTGATGAGAAAGATACAGAGTTATACATCATTGAATCACATTAAATTATTAGCTTTTCTCCATCACATAAAATAATGGGGTGCAACAGCACAATTTCTGGTGACAAAAGTTCTAACTTCCTTCAAAAACAGAATTTAGGGAAGTGAGTTTGGTATTAAAGTTACCTACTTATCTTACCTACTAAATACAGGTTTCCAGTCACATAATCCAACAGTCCAGTTAAGGTCTGTGTTTTGAAAAGGCTAGTTTCAACTCAATTTGTGCCATAGTTATTTTTTTGTGTGTATGTAAACGTTCTGACTGAGTGTTCCTGCTGAGGACCTCACCAGCCTGAAACTGCGTAATTGGGCTCCTGTGTGGCACAGTATGATGCTCGTGTTATGCCTGCAAAGGCTGCCAAACAAAGTCTTTGTCTAATGGCTTTGACTGTATGCACCATTCAATATGATATCAAGTCGGGCTGGGAATCTCAGGGTACCAAACGATACGATAATACCTCAGCCATCTCTGTGTGGAGTTTGCATGTTCTCCCTGTGCATGTGTGGGTTTTCTCCGGGTACTCCGGTTTCCTCCCACATTCCAAAAACATGCTAGGTTAATTGGCGACTCCAAATTGTCCATAGGTATGAATGTGAGTGTGAATGGTTGTTTGTCAAAATGTCCAGGGTGTACTCCGCCTCTTGCCCGAAGACAGCTGGGATAGGCTCCAGCACCCTCGCGACCCTCGTGAGGAAAAAGCGGTAGAAAATTAATGAATGAATGCTTGGAATGTCTTTCAATTTAACTTCACTGCTTGAGTCGGCCATGCCACTGTTTACATTTTCTTCCTCTTCCTCTTCCACTCCCGCCCAATGTTTAGAGCCTCTTCAGTGACATGTAAAATGGTGACTCACAGAGAAATCATGGTGAAAGAAGTTTATAGCAGTTTTATATGTATATATATTTTAATTTAATGATATGCGGCAAAAGCTAGTAGTTTGATACATCCATAATTCATCATACTTCAAAGTAAAGGAATAACTCTGTTTGAGCTGCATTGGAATTACAAACGCTTACTTTTTGTTTTGGATTGACAATTTTGAATGAGTGGTGAATGCATGGGTTCTGATAAAACCTCAAAATCCTAAAGAAAGAATCTAACAATCAGCGTTTTTACTGTTACAATGTTATCACTTGTTGAGTAGTAGAAATAAAGATCACATGAATAAGTTTACCATGGTTAATATTACATTTACAAATGTAGTACCGGGCGGCACGGCGGTCTAGTGGTTAGCGCGCAGACCTCACAGCCATCTCTGTGTGGAGTTTGCATGTTCTCCCCATGCATGCATGGGTTTTCTCCGGGTACTCCGGTTTCCTCCCACATTCCAAAAACATGCTAGGTTAATTGGTGACTCCAAATTGTCCATAGGTATGAATGTGAGTGTGAATGGTTGTTTGTCTATATGTGCCCTGTGATTGGCTGGCGACCAGTCCAGGGTGTACCCTGCCTCTTGCCCGAAGACAGCTGGGATAGGCTCCAGCAGCCCCCGCAACCCTTGTGAGGAAAAAGTGGTAGAAAATGAATGAATGAATGAATGTAGTACCAAACACAATGCAAACACAGTGTTAATTGCTCAATGCTGACATTTTGTGTAATGTGATAAAGTCCGGCAAGTGGTTGGGATGTCACAAAAACATATTTCATTCATCTTACATGAGTTGAGAGTTGTTTACCCTTCACCAACCATGAACAGAGGTCAAATGTAATATGTATGGTATGTTGTTTTTGTTTTTTGGACAGTAACCTTAATACAGGTATATGTTGGGGTTTCACTAGCCTTTTCTGAGTTCCACAAGAAAAGAAAGGAGAACAATCACTGAAATTGTTGCATTGATGTTTCTCCACCTCGTTCTATTTTTTTATTTATTCATACTACCTTTTATATTGGACCCTGCATAGTGTCCATTGAATGTATGTAACTGTAAAGTTGCAGGTGTATGTCACATTGCTTATGTAGACCAAATAGGAATATACGTACAGTATGTAGAGTTGAGGTGTGTCAGCATAATAGGTCTGTATGAAGGAACACACACTCCATTCATTTGCCATCTGCTGCTGCAAAGGTACCACTGACCCGGGTCTTCATCAATCCTCTTTTCATCTTGTTAGTTTGTGTTGCTTTGCTTTATGCTTTGCCAAAGGCTGGTGCCCTCTGGCTTTGCTTTGATTGAAAGTACCGCTACTCATGGGATGCTGTCTAATGGACTCCTGAGAAAAATACAGAGAATGTGCTACTCACCGCACATCTCTCAACTCAAATATATATTCCATTTGAAAATGTGTGTTCCTGACATGGAAAATAACGTAGTTTATGCACATTATTAAGCCACTATAGTGCGATCATACTCAAAGCCAAAGTGGATGAACGGGATAGCAAGCTTATCTAACTTTTGTGAATTTCCTTAAGACAAAACAAACTATGTCTCAGATGTATGTCCAGAACACCTTCCGCATGTCTGCATGCACACTGCATGCTCCTATTGAGACAACGGGGAATCTCCTGAGGGTTCAGCTCCCAGACCTGGATCAGGCAGCTCCTGGACAGTATAGTGAACGGAAGTCCCAAAGGTGCTCGATTGCATTCACGTCTGGGTACAGTCAATAACACCAGGAAGCGCTGAGACCATCCAGCCTCATGAGACATCATAAGCAACCCAGGGCCAACTGCACCAGCATATTTGTGTCGAAGGAGTTCATTCCACTACATCAGCAGTCAGGATACATCTATAGTACACAGAGATTTGTTTGGCATTCCGAGATGAAAAAAAAATAACCATGAGTGCATTCAACAGTCAAATACTTCCACAGGTCAACCATGTCAGCTCTGAGTGCTTGTTATCTTACATTTAAATAAAAATCTGCAGTATTTAAGCTCAATGTAAGCTCTTTGGAATTCACAGCAATTAAGAATTGCATGTCTTGTAGAAATAGCCTGTTTTATATTGAACATGATTGCAGTATATCTTCACTGTGGCTTCAAGTATATAAACCTAATATTAATAAATGCAGATTTTTCCTACTCATAGACTTGTCAGCCGTCATGTTCCTCTGCCCTGCATCAACGTATTTGTGTGTTGCAGCTTTCTCGGCGTGCCCCCCGGCAGAGGCAGTTGCCCATTAACTGGCCCTCTGCCTTTTGACCTCATCTATACGGACTACCATGGCCTGCAGCAGATGAAACAGCACATGGGGCTGTCACTCAAGAAACACAAGTTAGTAGTGGTGTGTTTTTTTATGTTTATGTTGCTGGTGTGTTCGTGTGTGTTTTTACATAGAGATTTTCAATAACATGATTGTCATTGTGAAATTTTGTAACATGAAGCATATCACAGTGTAAATGTGGGGGGGGATTGTGCATCAACATGGCTAAAAGAGAGAAGATAATGTGCCTGCCAAAAACAATAACATTAAGATTACTAGAATGTGTAGGTGTCTGCTTGTGTGAGTGTGTATGCATGGGTGTGCCTAACCGCTTTTGGCATCCCCACAGCGGTGGAACATCTTGGAAAGTAGGCCACTGCAGTCGTGAGACCATGGGAACAAAATACACAAAACAGGAATTGAAAGTGTCACTGTGGAAATTACAATTATCCCCCCCACACACACATTAGACCAGTGTGCCCCAGTTCCTTTTCTGCTACTGCTTAAGCTGTGCCCATCACTTGTGGTAGAACATGACAGTTGTTCTGTGATAGAAAATGCATTCAACGACATGTGATGTGACTGCAGGCCAAATGCAAAGAGAACACAAGGAGAATATGCAAATAAAAGTGAAGGTGTGTGCACAGATGAGCAAAGAGAGAAAAGACAAAAAAAAAAAACGGTCCTCAGCTGGGACAAACCTGGAAGCAAACAACGCTGAGCACAGAAAGCCATGACATGTATTTTTAAAATCCAATTATAAGCATTACAGGAGGAGTTTTTTTCCACCCTCAAAACATATTATGTTTTGCTGTTTCTCTTACTTCCAATGTGTGCGTCTTTCACCCCCACCAACACACAATGTAGCATTTCCCCCAGACTATATGTCAGCACGCAGCGGTCGGCCTCTAATTGCTTGCTGAGGCCAGCAGTCCTCCTGTACTGTTTAGAGTCTTGATTTGTGCTTTCTCTAACACTATGTGACAATTAGTGTTTGTAAAGGGAGGATGTGCGGCACTTGGTTCAAATACATAAAGATAGGTGCCCAGGTGAAGACTTACAGAACGCATTAGAAGCAATGAAAAGCTCTTTTTCTCTAAGTGTATAACATAAGGCTGTCTTTGAGCATTAGTCGAGAATACAGTACAGGTGTCTTCCCCGCCGTTAACATTTACGGAGCATGGATTTGTACCTAACTGCTTTGTCCATCTCTGTCTTTCTATCTGTGTTTTCATGAATCCGTCTGCCTTGTTTGCATTCTGTCTGTTCCTCTGTTTGCCTGCCTCTCTCATCTTGATGTTTCTATTTTGTCTGTCTTGTCTTTCTTCCAGTCGTGCCTGCCTCCTTGCTTTTTGCCTATTAGCTGGTTTGAATTTATGTTTAATTGCAAAAACTTGACCAAGTGTTATAGGTCAAAGGTCTGTCTGGCATATCGCCATCCCAAGTCTGCCTCATCAATATCTGAAGAGGTTCAGTAAAGCCTCGCGGAGCCGAGAAGCATCACTAATCAAGTGTTCTGGGGTCTCCGGTTTAATGTTCTCCTATGATGTCCATATTCTTGTGGTGTTTGGAAAGTCATCGGTTATACTCTACATCAGGGGTCTCAAACACGCGGCCTGCGGGCCAGGCCCCCGCCTTGATATGAAAGTTTAATGTTAGTGCGGCCTGCGCAAGTTTGATATGGATGCTGTATGGTATCATGTACCCAGAAAAAATTATTACGTTTGATTAATGTTCATGTTAAATGTTAAATAACTGTTAATAGTTAACCTCCCTATCCGTGTGGAAGTGGTAAGTTTTTGGCTATTTAAGTTTAAAGGAAATAACTTGAAGGCTACCGTTTAGGTCGCTAGCTCTCTAGTTTGCGAGTTAGCATGTGTCTCAAGACCCTGCAGTTGCGCAAAATGTTGTAAATAAAAATAGTATAAATGTGACTATAGTCGTGTTTTGTCATGTCTACAGGGCTCTAATAATGCTTTGTTCATTTTAATCTGAAAAAAATAATTTGTCTACCCACCAACTATATGTGGTTTCTTAAGTTTTTATTATTTGCTGTTTTATTATTATTATTATATTTATTTATTACTGATTGATTGATTTTCTTTATTCTTGATTTGTTTATTTATTTTTCATCTTATTTTGTGCAGAAAAATAAAAATGAAGATATTTGAGAACAGTGGAATGTTTTATCAGAGCTTTTCTTGTAGAAAATCGAAACCAAAGCAAAGTGTAATCATTTTTCTGTTTTTAATAAATGCGTCTTTTTTTTGGGGGGGGGGACCTGATGCGGCCCAGCCTTGCCCAGATCCTAGCTCCAGTGGCCCCCAAGTAAATTGAGTTTGAGACCCCTGCTCTACATCGTTGTGGTCTCCGCCCCATGTCCCAATTAACACTTGGCATGTGGAACTTTTTTCTTTTGTTCTTTCTTGAATTCAAAAGTGTTCCTCACCAAAAAGTTGTTTATTTGTTTTTTTACCCAAAAGAATTAAGAAGGGGGGTGTTTGAAGATCTGATTTCTGTTGACAAGAAGAGAGCGTGTGTCGCTGGAGGGCCGTGAAAGAAAGTTAGTCAGGCATTGGACATAAAGCTTTCAGGGTGGATTTGTTCCATGCCTGACAAATACAACAGAGTAGTGTCCTGAAGAATGACAAGAAATACAAACTAGAGACTAAACCTTCAAGGATTGGCAAGGAATGTTATGTAGTATGTACTGTATGTACAGTATGTATGTAGTATGTATTGCATTGAACTGCCAGCTAGAATTGGAGTCACGCCTGCTGTTTATGGGCTGTCAATGGGCCGTGGCTGAAGTAGTAGAAATTTAGCGTTGAACTAGCTAGGGAAACATTTTCAACACCAACACATTATCTGTTTTTAATGTCTAACTTTTTATATCTGACAGCTGTGCCCCGCCTCGCTTTTACTCATGTTTTAACTGTGTATTAACGAATGAATGCTGTATTTTAATGTATCTTACTCTCTTACTCTGTCTACTTGCTTTATTCAACTCCATTCTTTGAGTATTTTGAAAAGCGCTATACAAATAAAATTATTATTATTATTATTATTATTATTATAGTGATCTGATCCATCATATTTATTATTAACTTTATACATTCTCACATATTTGTGGGAACAGCTCCCATATTTGGACGCAAATATCAGGTGAAAGAATATTCCAATAGACGGATCTCCTCTCTGGGTCCATTCTGGTCTCCCAATCGATCCAACTGCCTTTGCAGAGCCAAAAACAAGAAGATCTTGTCTATTGCGTGGAGGAGACCAATTGATCAATAGCTTTATTCAGGTTTTTTGAGAACAGTGCAAAAGAATGAGACGGGACTAAACGAAATGTGTGACCGTCTTCGTTGAAGAAGAGGAAATATCCTTAACTTTAGCATGTGTGAAATTGTCATTGCATTTTTTTTCCCTTTTCATTTTCTGTGTACTAATATGGTAGGAGCGGCAAAGTCTCGAGTGTGGAAGAAAATATTCCCTGTAACTAATGCATTGCTATAGTCAACTAGCATATTTGTCGATGCTTTTGGTTCTAAACACAGATGGAGGATGGAATAATAAGAGTCCTGTTCCAATCTGGCAACGAGAGCTATGACGTGCAGCACCATCTGAGTCATTTTAAAGCAATTTAAAACCAACTTGTGTGCTGAAAGAAATAAGACCGCTCGCCGTCATTGTGCTCACACCTAAAGCATACTAATTGTGTTGGGTAAAATAGTTTTTTCGATGGCACGTTCCTCTGTGTGGTTAGCACTGACTTGCTTTCACTTTAAAATCATGGGCAGGGGTCTCAAACTCACGGACGCGAGTTTGAGGCCCCCACCTTGATTTGAAAGTTTGTTTAATTTGTTTTTTGATTTGCTTATTTATTTTTCCATCTTATTTTGTGTCAAAAAATAAAAATTAACATTAAACATTTATTTAATAATAAATAAAAATTAATTTGTTCATTTGTTTCATTTGTTTTTTGATTTGCCTATTTATTTTTCCATCTTTTTTGTGTCGAAAAATAAAAATTAACATTAAACATTTATTTAATAATTTAATAATAAATGAAAAATAATTTTTTTCACTTGTTTCATTTGTTTTTTATTTGCTTATTTATTTTTCCATCTTATTTTGTGTCGAAAAATAAAACAATCATTTATTTAATAATTTATAATAAATAAAAATTAATTTATAATAATTTATTATAATTTAATGTTTTATCAGAGCTTTTGCAAAGAACCAAAGCACTGAAAAAGTGGAGGGTATAGCCGAAGCATTGAAGACTATTATATTATATATATTTATTAATATTAAATGTTAATATTTATTAATATTTTATTATTTTTCTTTTTCTTTTTTATATATATATATATATATATATATATATATATATATTTTTTTTTTTTTTTTTTTTTTTTTTTTTTTTTACCTGATGCGGTCCAGCCTCACCCATGGTGATCATCAGGGTGATGGGTGATCATCGATGAGCAACCATTTAACTGAGATTAACCCCACACCATGATGCCTGGTTAGATATTCAACTCAATGTCTTCCCTGCCATGGTTTCCATCCATGTCGCACACCCTTCTTCTCTCTGGGTTCTCTTATCTTTGCAAAGTAACAATTTCACTTTCTGACAGGGGGTGATATGTGATATGTGGACGGAGAGACCTGATAGAATATTTGTCTTTCTTTGTCATTAATAATTCACTTAGAGCTTTCTGTGACCCAAACATGCAGCCGTCCTTTTGTAGGGTGATGCATACATATAAATAAGACATAAGCGGCGATCATAATTTCATATTTTCTGGTTGGAAAAATGTTTCCCACAACAGCCTTCGTTCACCTCAGTTGAGTTTGTTTAATAACACTGTTTAAACATCCATGTACACTTCATTTCATCCCGTATTTTCAGAGGTAAACATTAGGTAAAGCACACAGTGTTATTTTTCCTCCACTGTTGGTTTAAATCCTATAAAAGTGCCATCACAGTGGGGGGAATTCGACCATAAAACAATAGTAATAGGACATGTATTTGAGGTAGGTGTGCGGCTGATGGACTGATAAATCTACCGGCCTTGTCAGACTGCCAGTGGAGATGGTTCAGAAATTAGACTCACTCACTGCACAGTCAATGTATGGATTTATGCTGCAGTGTACAGTAAATACGCCATTCTGATTTTTGGTTTTTTACTGAACACCTGAAACAACCTGGATGCCAGGTTCCCTGATTCAATGATCTGCACTCCTAATGTATCAGATTTAGACCATATTTGATGGTATACGCTAACGCTGTAGTTTGGATTTAAAGCTCTCTTTGAAAGCCTGAAAGGAATTTGCAAGATGAGGGATTGGATGCTACCTTTAGCCCTTCTTAATCCCCCTTTGCTCACAGACAGACAAGTTGGATCTGCTTCGCTGCTTCAGACAAGGGCATAGTATGTTTGTCCGTGTGTGTGTGTGTGTGTGCTGACACTGTACCAATGCTGTATTACGCTACTCTTAAAGGGGACCTATTTCCACTTTTCTGACCTATAAATGTAGTTAAAATGTTGTATTCTTGTGTTAAATGATACCAAAGTTTCAGATAATGAGGTTTGCACATTCAGAAGTCAGCACTGAAAGAAGTTTGCAATGACTCAAAACGCTTGGTTTCAAAAGGCGTGGTAAAACCGGCCCTTTGTGATGTCATAGAGGGGCGGACTTTCTTATACGGTTCAAGAGCTTTAGGCGAGTGACTAATCACAGCGGAGTGGGCATGACCGGAGTCGGTGGAATAAATTAAAACGACTGTTTGAGCAGGAAGCACAAATTAAAGGAAATACAGTTGGAATAGGTTTTCTGTGCAGGTTATTGTGTGTAACGGCTCTATAGGAGACCACCATGCAATACCAAGGGTCAGAAAATGAGCATAATAGGTCCCCTTTAAAATGTCTCTTTTCCTCTGTTTTTTTTTAACTCTTACCTTTGTTGTTGTGATGATGTTTAGCTAGTTTAGCTGAACAAACCTACAGTGATGCATTTGGTTTTGTTCAGTGTGTAACCATTCATTCTGTGAGTTTGTCAGCTTTTACCTTTTGTTCCCTCACATTAGTCAAACCTGCAGATGCGTGCTGTTTCATGAACAGCTGTGTGCAATTTGCAATTGCTTTTCTGAATCTTACAGCCAAAGCTGTTTGTATAAATGAGGGAAATTGCAGTTTTTTTTTTAGAGTGGCTGTGCTTTGTCATTACAGATGTCACATCCGAGTGATTGACACTTTTGGGACAGAGCCAGCTTACAATCATGAGGAGTATGCCACTCTTCATGGCTACCGGACCAACTGGGGCTACTGGAACCTGAACGCCAGGCAGTACATGACCATGTTCCGTAAGAGTCTTCATGCACTATGGAAACATTACAGTGGAACATCTGAAGTTGGATGATGACTCTCATGGAGATTGCCAGTTGAAAACTTTACCCATTCCATACAATTTTGAATTAGACCACAATTTTTATAAAATATATAAAGTCCTCCAAAACTTTGATGTTTGCTGCCGAATGTGAAGTCATGCAAGACCAGGACCTCATTTTAGTGATGATAAACTTTGGTTATTTTGGGTTTTTTTTCACTATTGTATTAACAGTGGTTAACTTGCTTTTACACTTATACAAGGGGGGGGGGGGGGGGTGACCAGCATCCTTGAACATCAGCATCTTTGAACACCTAACACAGCCGATAAATGATCATTGATGATTTTATTTACTTTTATTCTGTTCTGAAGAAATTGTGGATCTGGAATTAATTTTTATTTTTTTTTGTTGATACAGATCCTAATAAGATTTTACAAAGATTATCTGTGCTCTCTTTGTCTAATTTAGCAAACACAAATCAAACAGCTTTTATGTTTTGTATTTGGGTTTTTTTTTTTACATAACTTACTGTGAGGCTGCACGTTGGTCGAGTGGTTAGCGTGCAGACCTCACAGCTAGGAGTCCATTGTTCAATTCCACCCTCATGCTCAAACATGTTAGGCCACTCCAAATTGTCCATAGGTATGAATGTGAGTGTGAATGGTTGTTTGTCTATATGTGCCCTGTGATTGGCTGGCGACCTGGGATCGGCTCCAGCACCCCCCGCGACCCTTGTGAGGATAAGCAGAAGAAAATGAGTAAATGACTGAATGAACTTACTGTGACTCACTGATATATTGGAGACATTACATTGTGTTTGTCTCATATTCAATGCCGTCAGAAGCAGTCATCTGGTGCAGCGCCATTATAGCGTCAGCATCTACTGTAGGTGCCAATGTTTCACTTTGAGCACCTGCCGACTGCGACTAAACCCACGCACTTTAGTATAGTGATTATCTATAGCCGGTAGCAGCTGGCTCATGGACAATGACTATTTATAATACTTAGACATGACGCTTTAGGAAGGAATTAGCAGTGCAATGAAGCAAACAAGTGTGAAATATACTTTCCTCTTTTGCAGCTCACTCATAGAACCATTGTCTCTCTGTCTGCCTACCTTTGTCTTCTAACCATGTGCACCCCGTCCCCAAAAAACCCACATTTAGCTCACACGCCAGATAACTCCTTCATGGGCTTCGTGTCGGAGGAGATGAATGACACAGAGAAGAGGAACATCCAGCAAAGCAAAATCAACAACATGGCAGTTGTGTATGGAAAGGAAGCCAGCATGTGGAAGGTACAAACGCACAAAATCCAACATCAGCGATTGATGCCATTCAACCACAAGCTTCCATTTGGTTGCTCTTTGCGTCTCACAGAAATGAAAAACACAAACCGCAGGTGTCCTGGAAAATCTATTTGTTATTGTATTTGTTTGTCACCCTTTAGAAGGAATACCAACAAAAGTATAAGATATGTACGGATGTCACAAATGCACAACATCTCACATGTGATGGTTACTTTGATTTTTTTTATACACACACATCAAATTTAACAATGTTATTTAATATCCCTTTCTCACATTGCATCTGTCTTTTGGCATACAAGCTTCAGGTAAGACACTTTTTATTTTGTTGGTTGTTTCATAACCAATGCATGAATTCTCAATTGTATACTGCTGGGAAATTAAAGTTAAATAAAGTAAATAAATAAATTATTGGCCTTAACCACCAGCATATTGTAGCTAAATATTAATTTGTGTTGTTTGTCGCATGCTTGCATGGAATATAGTTTTTCATAATGCGCTACTGTCTTTTTTTTTTCCTTTATTTGGGCAAATATATGAAACATTACAGTGCATTTCTTACATCAATCAAAATATAACTTTCCATTATTTACATTTGTATTCAACTATCTGATAACAAGCCCAAAAGGAGTAGGCTGAAGCAAAAGCTTATAAATGCCTACCCCTTTTTGCAAGATATAATCATGTTCATGCCACTGTCTTGTTTTCCCCTGTTATTATTATCATTGTAATATTATTATTATTATAATCATTATTGTTATAATCTTTATCATTATTACCATCATTATAATCATCATTAATATTACCATTTTCATCATTATAATTAACAATTTTTTTATTTTTTTTATTTTTAATTATTGAATTTTACAGACCATCTGTTATTTTCTGAAATCCGCAGTCTTTGTAAATGTCACAAAAAAGTGGGCTAATAAATTGACACACAAGACTATCTTTATATTTAGTACTAATCACTGACTGGCTGGAAAAATCCCTACAGAGAAATTGATCAATAATTCCTGCCTGCAGTTAGACAGCAAGAGGATTAACTGGGTGAGGGGGGGGGGGGGGTCATAGTGCAGGGGCAGGGATACAGTAAGCACCATAGCAGCAGTCATTAGTACACACATACGCTGGAGCTGCTTCATGGCTTATTCACAGGATTCAACTTGGGGTTTTTTTTTTGTCATTTTCAGCTTAGATTTTTACTAAGTAAAAATACTGCTCTTTCAAACACACTGCAGTTAACAGGGACCACAGGACACAGCAATGCAGTGCGGAGAGCGCATTTGCAGATTTTGTCATTTTCATTAATAATTTTACAGTATAGTATCAATCCACTGTTTGCTTTGGGGCACACACACTTCTCAGATATGGTCAGTTTTTCTTTGAAATAAATTAATTAAAAAAGGAACTAGGACCATAAAAAATCTATTTTCTACACAGCTTGTCCTCACTAGGGTGGTGGGGGGTATGCTGGAGCAAAAATCTGGAAAAAAATCTGAAAAATAAGTTCAGTAATTTTTACAGCATGCGGCATGTAGACTAAATTATCACATACTACAGTATTAATTGGCCCTGTACCCTAGAAAGCGCCCATGAATGATACGGGAAAAGGCCGAAATGATACTGTGTCAAAGCCCAGATAAAATATAGAGTTTAACCATGTCCAGTATCAGCCCCGTAGCTGTCCACTCAGAGCGCGCTGCTCTGGTATCGTGCCCGTGAAACAACCAATCAGAGAACAACGCACGAGCGTGAACACACACTATGAATATTCCTAGTGCTTCTCCAGTCACCAAAAAACCCAAACTTGATTAATGGAACTTTAATTGTCAGACATTGATAAGATAAGACTGTTGATAAAATATTATTGTTGAAATATTTTTGCAATTATTGTGTTTACACTGTTTGGATATAATACATGTAATAAATTGAAAATTTTCTAGTCTTTTGATTAAATAGTACGTGATAATAAGCTCATGATTAAATAGTATGTGATAATAAGATCATCACAGGTATCATGCCCCCACGTGCCAGTATCAGCCCGAGACCGAAGGTTTGGGCCTGATACCAGACAAACCATGTGATAACCTATAATTATCAGGTGTCTGACAGTCTTTGTCTATATCTTTGTGGCCTTGATACAGAATGTTTGTATTCTCGCACACTTGCTCTAATGCTACAAAATGAGCAGGTTTTGTCCAAACTGCTGCTTTATGTTTGCAATGTGGACTTACTCCATAATTGCGTCTGTATTTGTAAAGTCTATTTAGCTCACTTGATTGTACATTTTAATTCAGAGTACAGTTTAGTCTCTTTTTTTTTTTGTCTGGTTCTTCCCATTAGGGTAAAGAAGGTTTCCTGCAGATTCTCCACAAGTACATGGAAGTCCATGGTACCGTGTATTATGAGACCCAGAGACCTCCTGAGGTCCCGGCCTTTGTGAAGAACCATGGTCTGCTGCCCCAGCATGAGCTGCAGCACCTGTTACGCAGAGCAAAGGTACCCAAGGAATTATGACTGATATCATTTTCATTTTCCTGTTTGCAGCGGAAAAGCAAAGTATTGTAAAAACTTCAATGTGTTTTAATTGTTTGTCGTGCTCCACCTGCAGCTATTCATCGGCTTTGGTTTTCCCTACGAAGGCCCAGCGCCCCTGGAAGCCATCGCCAATGGATGTGTCTTCCTGCAGCCCAAGTTTAACCCACCTCACAGCTCGCTCAATCACGAGTTTTTCAAAGGAAAGCCAACATCAAGAGAGGTAAAACCACTTCTCATTGATAACATCGACTTACTGTAGGCGATGTGACAGATACTGTATATTTACTGTATGTATACTGTATATATTAAGTGCACATACATGCAGGAGCACTCTTTTTAACTCCATTGCAAGCTTGACTGTGTGTTGTTGTGTCATTGAGAAAAGGTAATTTCATGACAATAAGGTAATATGATTTGATCATTTGAGTGGCATAAAGTTGAAATGTAAAATTAAAATAAAATATATAAAAGCGCTAATATTATGACGAACTCACAAAATAGAATGAAGTTGGAAATTTTTGAAAATTTGGTCGGGCGGGAAATTGTAATACATAATATATTGTAGTATTCATTCATTCATTCATTTTCTACCGCTTATCCTCATGAGGGTCACGCGGGGTGCTGGAGCCTATCCCAGCTGTCTTTGGACAAGAGGCGGGGTACACCCTGGACTATAGTATTATATAATGTGATAATACATAATAATACGAGAATAAAGTCAAATATAATGGCTATTTAGTCATATTACAAGAAGAACATTTAAAGAGTTGGGGAAAAAACAGCAGAAATGGAAAAAAATGCAATTTTATCAAAGTAAAGTGACAATATTAAGAGGGTTTTTTAAGGAGAATAAACTCATAATATTATGATGGAAAAATAATGTCATTTTAGGAACAAAGTCAAAATATTAAAGAAAAAAATTTTGGCCAAGTTTTAATATGATAAACAAACAAAACAAAATAAAGTGTAACATGAAAAATTGGGTTTGTGTAAAGGTTCTATTACCTAAATAAAGTCAAATATTATGACCATAAAGGTTTATATTTAAAAAAAAAAACTTTCTAAACTAAAGATTATGTAAATAGAAATTTTAAGTAGTGAGAAACATTTTTTAAATATCTAGCTGAGATGAAAAAGTTCATCCTAATAATGCACTTTTTCCCCTTCACAAAGCAGAGATGCCGTTTTTTTCTTAAAATATATTGTATGTACATTTATTAGACATTTTTTTAAATACATTATATTTTACATGTGGATTAGATTACTGTAACTTTACATTTGGACCACTGGGTCAAAGTCCAACATATACCACATTCCCAAACTACTAGAGTACCTTGTTTGTACCTCAGGCTATATTCCTCGCTGGTATAAATTATACATGATGGATGGATGGCGGGAGGGAGGGAGGGAGGGATTGATGGATATTGACAGTTTGTATATACAGTATGTGTATGTAACGTTCTTCAAACCTGCAGAGGCTCTTTACAAGTTCTTCTTTTCTGAAATCCCATAGTCGTATTTATTATTTGGTATTATTGAGGTATAGTGATGTTAAAATGAATCCTATAAAATGTTTGGTCTTTTGTTGAATGTTGATTTAATCCTGGGTATTGCAGGGAGGGGAAGGATACTAAAACATAAAATGAATTTATTAAGGCTTTAATATTAACTTTAATTGCATCCCGGAAAAACACGTTTTTTTTTGTTCACAGATAATATAGATAAAGTACAGTGACTTCAGAAATGCAATAACAATCGTTACCTTTTATGTCCAATGCCATCACTCTCGTTAATTAGCATGGGAAGCGCCTTGGACGCCTTCCGTTTTGCTTCTAGCACACCAGCTGCAAAGCAAGGTTCGAGGCTATCGTCATGCGGCCAAATTCCTCCATGTGATTATGTAGTGTCCAAATCATCACACAGAAATTAATGTTTTTTAAGTGCAAGGCTATATTTGCCACTATTTTTGTGAACCTAGCATTAACATTGTGTTTAAATATTCTACAATATTTTCTTGCTCATAATTGCAGTATTTAGCAAATACAAATAATTTAAATAATTCTAAGTGACCCAAAACAGAAAATGTTTTTTTTTTGTTTGTTTGTTTTTTTATTGAAGGGGAAAAAAGGTTTCTCTGTTTTTATACATTGTATGTAAACTTCTGGTTTCACCTGTACGTGTGTCTTTACACTCCTGATCAAAATGTAAAAAACTGTTGAAAATTTGCAAGAATTTACATTTGTCACAGTTTGATCTTAAGGAGCCTTGAACTGCATAAGCGAGGCCTCTCGTAGCTCACCATTGCTGCTGAGTTTGGACTCAGTCGGTCATTTTAAGATCCTGACGGTTATGGAACGAAAAAAGTGAAGTGGTAGACCCAAAAAATGTCACCAGCCCTGGGTCGCAGGATGAAATTGGCTACTCATCAAGACACGGAACGATCTTTGGCCCAAATGAAGGTTGTCACTGGTGCCAAGTGTAGACCAATAACCATCAGACGCTATTGCGAGAGAAGGCTTTATGAACAAAAAGTGTCTTTAAAGGTCTCATGTCATTCAAGGTCACAAAATGACCTGGTTGGAATTTGGAAGAGCACCAAATATGGAACATTGAAAGGTGGAAGAAAGCAAAAAATGTACCTGGCATGTTACAGGCATGACAATGAGATGTTATCTCCAGTGGTTCGGCATCATGGTGTGGAACAGTGGAGCTTCATTGTGCAGGAGTGTCATGGCAGATTAAGTTGAAGTTGTAATTTACAACTGCAGCCTCACAAAAGACAAAAGGATCATTTAAACAAAGAAGATAATATAAAGATGTGTTGTGTTGTGCAGGTGTCATCGCAGCATCCATATGCGGAGCAGTACATTGGCACCCCTCACGTTATGACGGTGGACTACAACAACTCTGTGGAGTTTGATGCTGTCATCAGGGAAATTATGAGAACCAAGGTACCTTCCCCCCACCAAAACCGACACATTTTTGCAATCTCTTCTTGGGGGACCCGAGTACAGTATACCTGAATATAAAATAGCTTATTATTTATGAGGGATATTTCCAATCCTAGACCACTATACTGTATAAATTCCTCAAACCAAACTGTGATATTGCTTTGTCAGTTCTGCATTCTCACCCTCTTTCTCCTCCTTCATTTGCCTTAAGTTGCCATTCATGTTCTAATCTGCACTTGAGAAACATTTGGTCTGGATTGTCAATGCAAGGCCACTGAAAATCAGATGATGGGGTTCTTCATCCAAAACAGACACTCACACATCATACTTCTCCTGACACTATGTGCACAAAAAAAACAAGCACACATCCAGAAATGAGATTGAAGATAGTCTTGAAAAGAAGAAATTCTTCATATCAGGCATGTCAGTCCACTGAGCTCTACCTGCACATTATGGCCATTATCTACAAACCACACACACACACAATTTATGTTCAGTCAAGCAGGACAAAGCAATCTCTTGCTGTCTGACAAGTCATCATGTTCCAATAAATCTTTCTGTCTTTACATCAAATGGACCTGGGTGTTTTTTTGAAGTTGTATGCAAGTAGATAATCTCGACACAGGTCCTTTTTCTAAAATGCATCATCCCCTGAAAAATGTATATACTGTTATTTCTACAGTTAGATTATTCAGCCAGTCATTATGTGATTGTTGATTTCAGCTAATATGGCAAATAAAGCATGTTCAGCACACTCGTCTCTACAGGCAGGCTGTTGTGTTGGCATGCAAATATAGAGCCAGCCATCCATCATCTGCACGGCTTATACTGTAGGGAGCTGGAGTCGTGCTAAAATTATCCATTGATCATGCAGTGATGGCATAAAAAGTGCTTTTAATATCAAGAGGAATTGAGACCAAGATTGCTGTGTTTGTGTGTACCAGGTGGAGCCCTACCTGCCTTATGAGTACACGTGCAAGGGCATGCTGGAGCGACTGCACGCTTACATACAACAGCAGGTGAGGTGCTGCACATCTGCTTCATCCGTATACGTACACTGTAGGACAAATTTCACAATTTAATTTGTCACGATACATGTGTGTGCTGCTCATCACACACACACACATCTGCTCCCACCGTTTCTCCACAGGGCCCGAAGTACAACATTTTGACATTGATGAGTCAGGATGAGTAATGTAAGAGAATCGGCAAGATGATGATGTATTAGTAACAGCATAGAAACCAACAAGATGATGATTTGTGTCTTCAAAGTTAGTCGTGACTAATGTCTGATTTGCAAATGCTGTGTTTTATGCCAACAATCTGTTATGTGCAAATAGCACGGAGCAAATTTGTTATGTGTGCTTTATGCCAGCATAATTAGCCGGTGTTGGTGTTCGGGTTATTGCACCAATACTTGGTAAATATCTAATATGATATTAAAAAAAATCAGAAAATATGGCAGCTAATGGAGCTAAAATGCTGGACACTGGCCAGTGCGTGCATAAAGCAAATAACCCCAAAAATAATTGAAATCATCGGACAAGATAACAGCGGTTCGTCGGTTGCTCTCTCACTTACGTGCTGCCGGAAGTCCTGTGAGAGCTCCAGACCATCAGGCTGGTTTGAGGCTGGGAGGACTATTAGTGCAGTGGATGGGTAGTTCCCGGCAAGTAAAACAAATAATTTCATTTGCTCATATTGATTGACGTCACCATGATGGCTGTCACATTAATGGGAATAGCTGAAGTAATTACGCCCTCAGATTGCCACTGTGATTGGTCTGTGGGTGTAATTGTATGTTGTTATATTTCCCATTCACTTTATTTGGTCACAGGTCTTCTAATGTTGCATAACACACTGACGTTCAAACCGGAGTCATGTGTGATGTTGATCAGGACTTGAGTTTCGCAATCAAAGGGCCCCACTGTAGGCAAAGTTGTTGTAGAGGTGCTGGTCTTCTTCCTGATGACTGTTCTCTAAAGTGAAGTATATATTACATAGTACATATTACATATAGTACATATTTTGATATATAAATGGACATTTTTTCAAATCCCATAGTTTAAGTTAACAAGCACTTGTAATAATTACTGTCATGTTCCCCCTCAGGACTTCTGTGCCCCGGAGCCTCTCTTCATCCCCACCAACCTGACCAAACGAGGGTCTGGCAGCAGCTTCACCGGACCTTTGTTTGTGCCCTTGCCCAATTCTACAGCACTTGGCTGGTCTCCCAATGTAGCTGCTCCACCTGCCTGGCCCCCCCTCAGCGCCCTGCGGGTACTGGTGTCACAAGAGGGGGAGTCATGCGTGGAGGCTTGCAGAACCCAGGGTTTGATCTGTGAACCTGCTCACTTTGGCTTCATTAACAACAAGGAGGCACTGCTAAGGTATGTCAACCCAAAACCTAGATTAATCTGCAGTTAATCTAGTCTAATCTTTTTTGAAGAAATTGATAATTGACACACAATTGTGGCAATGTTAGTGTTGGTGTTACAACAGTGTTTACCAGTTAAGCCTACACGCAGGGTCGCATTTTAATTGACCAAAACGAAATTACTTGCAAAATATCACCTTCAGGTTTTTTAGGTCTCCTAGAGGTTTTTCTCTTGGCTAAACACTCAGTGTTCAGATTTTGTTTGAATTGAATGATCAACCTCTCAGAAATTTCACAAGAAATCATTAAAGTGACTTGTTGTATTTACTCCTGTCCTGGTGCCGTTCGGCTGTAGCGTTTTTGTATCATAATGCTCCTATTTAGTATTTTACTCAATGTGGTACCGAGATTAATTTGCAGTATTCCATAACGGTGCCCTAGCTAGCAAACAGGAAGCACAACAGTGGTGCACCAAGGTGATTCATTGCCAATGGTCTACAGCCAATCAGAACACAGACCACAATAGGCTGGTTCTCCCATAGCCAATCAGGACTGTCATGCTCTATATTTAGCCACTCCAGCTGCACGTCTTCAGGTCTCACTTGAGTGTACAACACCCTCGACTGGTAGCTGGTAGCAGTAGTAAATTCAATCACAACACAACAGAGCCTAATACACCAGAAGGACGCAGAACACAATGTGCGTCCGTATACTGTTTACAAAGGGAACACTGTATATAGATGTTGACATTATACGTATATTGCCACAGAGAATAGGTGAGACATGATCTATGTACAAGTGTGTATTTGTTTGCTCCAGGTGTGCAAACGAGGAACTTGGCTCTAGATCTTTCCTTCCTGGAGCTCTGTGATATAAATTGTGTGTGTGAGTGGGGATGTGTGTGCCTGTATTCAAAGACTCCAGTCGGCTCCATGTTTTGTTCCTCACTGTCGTTTCATCGTTCACATTTTTATTTTTTTATACAGTTTTTATCTTTTGTCAGTCTGGGTTCATACAGACGTTCTTCTTGAATTCTTGTTCTATTCGTTGTCCTTGTGTCTGCTTTGTGACACAATTGATCTTTTATTTATCTCGTATCTGCCTTGCACCTCCTGCAACATCATTCTTGCTCCCCCACTGCATCAGTGAATTTTCACATTGTTTTGCGAGACCTCATTGTGAAATGTACTTGAACTATACAGTATAACCAATGATGACATATGAATGAAGGGTTTGGAGCTGAGATGAGCAAACTGAGTTAGAGTTAAAAAATATGTAATGGGTGATACGTGGGGGGAGGTGATATATAGGGGTATAAAAAAAAATCATGTTTTTCCTTAATAAATGGCTGGTTGTTGTGATTAGCCATTTCAGTTAAATATATCATAGCAGACCAAACACAGTGATAGATGAGACGTGAAATTAAGTTTATCGCATTTACAGAAAGTGTGCAATAATTATTTAAATTTGGGCACCCCAAGAGAAAAATGCCATCAATATTTAGTCGAGCCACCTTTTACAGAAATAAATGCTTCCTGTAGCTTCCAATGAGGGTCTAGATTCTGGTTGAAGGTATTTTTGACCGTTCCTCTTTTCCAAAACCTCTCCAGTTGAGTCAGGTTTGATGGTTTTGAAGCATGGACAGCCCGCTTTAAGTCATACCACAGATTTTCAATAAAATTCAGGTCTGAGGACTGAGATGGCTATTCCAGAATGTTGCCTTAGTAGAGTTTGAGCAGTGTTTAGGGTCATTGTGTCAGTGATTCTTGAACACTGTTGGCAAGAATCTGCTGATACTGACTGGAATCCATGTAACCTTCAACCTGAACAAGAACTCCAGTACCTGCACTGGCCACAAAGCCCCATAGCATGATGGAACCACCACCAAATGTTACTGTGGGTAGCAAGTCTTTGGCTGTGATTGAAACTGCATGCTTACTACTACATACTTCCATGCCCATACTATGTATGCACACTCCATACTGCATATCCAATCCATCAGACAGTATGCAAAGCGTTTACACTACAGCGTACTACATGATAACCCACAATGCATTGCACTCCTACCCAAGCTGAAATCAACAGGCGAGAAAGTGGCCTGAGAGATCCCGAATGTGCCATTTATTTGTCCAAATACCAACTGTTTACAATTTCGTTCGGACGAATTCTACAAAATTTAAGCTAGCCAAAGTGAGCAACACACTTCCGGTTATTTTGACAAAATAAAACACCCCTTTACTTTTCTCATACAAAAAACTTAGTGATAAATCACTGCTTTTACTTTGAAAACAAGAAGCGATCCAACTCGCGATATATCCTGCTTGACACCGCCGTTTGGTCCATCTTGCTGCTCAGTGTTCAGCTGTTTGTCGTGGTGACATTACGTCGCGTTGCCTTGTGGGTAATTTGAGTGTGAGTAGTAAGGTGATGATACAGTGCAGAATGCATCCGGAAACTTCTCGCATACTCAAAAATCGCATACTGCCAGTGTAGACACACTGCATACTCAACGAGTTAGTATGAGTAGTAGGTAAGTATGCGGTTTCGAACACAGCCTTTGTCTTGGATTGCTGTGTTCTTCATCCGCCCCTTGTTTTGTCCAAATAACTCCATTTTAGCTTTATCAGCCCACAGCACCTTACAAAGTACAAAGTTATTCACATGCGGATGCACGCACACATGCAAAGTTAATTTGGTCAAAGATGCTCCCATTCTTTGTTCTTTGTGTTCCCCTCAAGGCTAGAGGTGCAGTGCGAGGTTCTGGACTACGAGATGAACCACGTCCTTCCAGCCTTCTCCGTGTTGCGTCGTGAGTGTGGACTTCAACGGGAGCCGCTCCTGTTCAGCTGTGCGGGACAGTCACCCAAATACAGGCGTCTGTGCCCCTGCAGGGACTTCCGGCGTGGGCAGGTGGCGCTGTGCAGGGACTGCCTCTGACGCGGGAGAGAGCTGACGGTACAGAGGGGCGAGGTAATGATGCGTGAGCACTTCACTGAGAGTGCGGGGAAATAGTGATGAGGCACTATGCATGGATTTCTGGATTTCCAGTGGGCGGGCTTGATCAGCTGCCATAGCAGCTAAGATGGGGCTTCCAGTGTTAACTGGAGTGTAGCCTGCCCACTAGAGGACACCGGGAGGACACAGGCTTTCATTTTGGCAACCTTTAAGGGAAGAAGAGCCTGTGGTGTCGTTCCTTCAGACGTGTGGACGCAGAGGAGGCGAGCGCAGTTCAATATCCAATCTCCTCTCAGCGCATGCACAAAAGGGAAGATGGACAAGTGGGTTATCATCCGAGCTCTTCCTCACCCCCTCCCTCTTTCCCCCCATTTATCGGCAGAGACGTTTATCAGACTGAGCCCCAAGTCGGAGGCGACATTGGTCAATGCAATCATCTGTAGTCACAAAAGGCAGGAAAGAAGAGCACAGAGGACACAGATAAAGGCTGCTAAATTATTTTTCAATGAATAAGCTCTCAGACCAAGTGGATTTTTGAAAGTCCTCCGAGCTTTGTGATCATAAAATAAAAAGATCAAAGCATCATGGTGTCTTTTATTGTTTGTGGTTTTGCCAGGATCCTTCTGAACTCTGAAGAATGCAATGGTTTATCTGATTTAAACCTGCTCGGACTCGTATTCAAGCACTGACAGATGCAATCGGCATGTGGAAACGGTAACCCCTCTTTTTCCACTGTGCAGTACCCACATAGCTTGTTATCGACTTCTTTCAAATGGTAAAAGCAAGGACTTGCGTTTCTTGGAAAGCAATTTCTACCTAAATTCCCTTTTCATGAAATAAATGATCTTGTTCGAAGCCGAGCACAGTGGACTCATCTTATGTTGACGTCACCAAAATTGAAACCGAAACAGTATCTCTACATTTACTTTTGCTTTACATTTACTTTTACTCTGAAAGTGGGTAAATAGAGTGAGAAAATATGAACGATTATTCTCTGTGAAAAAGTGATTGGCCCCCTGTTAGAACATCACTGGGATTAATTAAGATCTATAAGTCGGTGAAAAAGGTTATAGAGCCATTTCTAAAGCTTTGGGACTCTAGCAAACCACAATGAGAGCCATTATCCATATACGGCAAAAACATGGAACAGTGGCGCACCTTCCCAGGAGCGGCCGGCCAACCAAAATAGCCCCGAGGAGTGCCTCCAAGAGGTCACACAGGACCCCCAAGACCTTTAGGAAAATACTCTGTGGTCTCACGTGAAAACAGTAGAACTTGGAAGGTCTCTGTCCCATTACATCTGGCATAAAAGTAACACCTGGAAAAAGACCATCATACCAACAATAAAATATGGTGGTGGTAGTGTGATGGCCTATTTTGCTGCTTCAGGACCTGGAAGACTTGCTTTCAGAATTTCATCTAAGAAAAACTCCTAAAGGACAATGTCTGGCCATCTGTTCGGGACCTCAAGCTGAAACCAACTCGGGTTCTGCATCAGGACAATGATCCATAACACACGAGAAAGTCCACCTCTCAATAGCTTAAGAAAAACAAAATGAAGACTTGGAGTGGCCTAGTCAAAGTCAAAGCGGTTTAGGGGGCATGTGGCATGTTTTATTGCTATATACTAGATCAGGGTTCTCAAACATGCGGCCCGCGGGCCAAATGTGGCCCGCAGGACACTAGTTTGAGGCCCCCGCCTTGATATGAAAGTTTAATGTTAGTGCGGCCCGCGCAAGTTTGATATGGATGCTGTATGGTATCATGTACCCAGAAAAAATTATTACGTTTGATTAATGTTCATGTTAAAGGTTAAATAACTGTTAATAGTTATCCTCCCTATCCGTGTGGAAGTGGTAAGTTTTTGGCTATTTAAGTTTAAAGGAAATAACTTGAAGGCTACCGTTTAGGTCGCTAGATCTCTAGTTTGCGAGTTAGCATGTGTCTCAAGACCCTGCAGTTGCGCAATATGTTGTAAATAAAAAGAGTACAAATGTGACTATAGTCGTGTTTTGTCATGTCTACAGGGCTCTAATAATGCTTTGTTCATTTTAATCTGAAAAAAATAATTTGTCTACCCACCAACTATATGTGGTTTCTTAAGTTTTTATTATTTGCCATTTTATTATTATTATTCTATTTATTTATTACTGATTGGTTGAGTTTCTTTATTCTTGATTTGTTTATTTAGTTTTCATCTTATTTTGTGTAGAAAAATAAAATAGATATTTGAGAACCGTGGAATGTTTTATCAGAGCTTTTATTGTAGAAAAAATCGGAACCAAAGCACTGAAAAAGTTTGTATATTTTTCTGTTTTTAATAAATGTGTTTGGTTTTTTTTGGAAAACCTGATGCGGCCCAGCCTTGCCCAGACCCTAGCTCCAGTGGCCCCCAGGTAAATTGAGTTTGAGACCCCTGTACTAGATACTTCTAGGAAACAGATACATTCGGATGTTGAGAAATACGGTCCACCAATGCGGTCGATGTTGACTTAAGCAGGCCCTTTTTAGTAGTCATAGTAAGACAACGTATAAATATGTAAATTGACTGTTGACATAAGCAGGATATTGACAGTCCCTCCAATAGTAAAGTTGTTTTTTGCACGTCATTGATGTTTCTTGACATGTAGAAGAGTCAGTGTTATTTTTATTCATACACAGACGTTAACGTTCACTGCATCTTATCAAACAGTGTAAATCAAGCACCCCCCCCCCCTTACTGTAGATCGCTCTTTGATCAACTATTAAATGATGTCAGTGGTTCACACTGCATTTAATACTCACCTCCTCCATTCATAAATCTAGTTGAGTGAAAGATTTACAGTGGCCATAAAAAAGCACTTAGACCTTGTTCCCAAAACGGTCAGAGCACACATAAGCCAGTGGAAAGCCACCGCGAGCTCATTGGGAGATGCACTGGAATCTCCAAAGTTATTGATCCTGATTAAAATGAATTGATCTGTTGTGGGGTCAAGCAGTCCTAAAATTGTATTAGGTGTTTTAAGTGACAGAGAGAGTAAGGAAGTTTCATCTCAACCATCAGATATTAATTAGAGGACATAAACCAGCTGTCATCAAGGTGACTTTGATACTTCATATAAAGCTGCCAAATAACTTCACTTGTGTTTTCCACTCTGGTTTTTCAGATGTTCCTTTTTTATTGCCTTGCTTCTGAAAATAGAGAATTAAAACACCAAACCGCTTCACTTAAGCGCAAGATCTTGTGAGATTAAAATGTGATGAAATTTCTTGTTGTGGGCATTAAGATGAGGATGATTATAAGGGAAACACACCATAAATAAGCTGTGGTAGAATGCAGGCCACACAGCTAGGAAAACCACGTTCAATTCCCTGCTTTGGTATCTCTGTGTGGAGTTTGCATGTTCTCCCCATGCATGTGTGGGTTTTATCCGGGTACTCCGGTTTCCTCCCACATTCCAAAAATGAGATGTTAATTGGCGACTCCAAATATGTTCCATATCCTGGCATGAAAAATTTTTACGAGAAAATCATATGAGAAAAAAAAATAATTTTAGTAAAATTAAGTCAACATGAAAAACTAAACAAAGTTGTATTTTTTTAAATTAGGAAGTCACAAATATTACAAGAAAAAAAAAATTTATAATAAATATTCATTCATTCATTCATTTTCTACCGCTTTTTCCTCACACCCTGGACTGGTGGCCAGCCAATCACAGGGCACATATAGACAAACAACCATTCACACTCACATTCATACCTATGGACAATTTGGAGTCGCCAATTAACCTAGCATGTTTTTGGAATGTGGGAGGAAACCGGAGTACCCGGAGAAAACGCACGCATGCACGGGGAGAACATGAAAACTCCACACAGAGATGGCCGAGGGTGGTATAATAAATATAATAATTTATAATAAAAAAAAAGATAATTTAAGAAAAAGTTGAAAAATCTTTTCACCTATATCAAAAGCTGAGATGTCCTGTTTTTTCTTGAAATACTACAAATAACGTCGTAGTAGGGCTGTCAAGCTGTTAGTTACCGAAGACAGCTTTGGGGCTTGTGTCACCTTAGTATGTGGGAACAAAGGCAGAAGTGAGCGAGCACACCGACAGTACTCAATGAGATGGCAGTAAAGGCTCACAAGGGAAGCGTTATAAGTTATGAACGATTTTTTTTTTTAGTGTTTGTGCTTGAACTGCGGTGTTTGTCAAAGAGGACAAACTAAAACTTGAATTTTGTAAAAACCCATGGTGTCATACTATACACTTTATTTTTTCAAAGTTGTCTATTTTTTGTCTATTTTTGTCTATTTTTGTCTATTTTTTGTCTATTTTTTGTCTATTTTTTGTCTATTTTTTGTCTATTTTTTGTCTATTTTTCTAACACCCTGTTTTCATTTCACTTAGTTGGTAAGTGTTTTTACAATATATTTGTAATGTTAGTCACAGTTATATTTTATAATATTATATTTGAGACGGCACGACGGTCGAATGGTTAGCGCACAGACCTCACAGCTAGTAGACCAGGGTTCAATTCCACCCTCGGCCATCTCTGTGTGGAGTTTGCATGTTCTCCCCGTGCATGCGTGGGTTTTCTCCGGGTACTGGTTGTTTGTCTATATGTGCCCTGTGATTGGCTGGCGACCAGTCCAGGGTGTACCCTGCCTCTCGCCCAAAGACAGTTGGGATAGGCTCCAGCATTAGGAAAAGCGGTAGAAAATGAATGAATGATATTTGAGTGATGGACAGTTTACTTTACTAATTGTCTACTTGTTGTACATCGTGTTTGTTTTTTTATATATTGAGGTCCATTTTGTGTGTGTGTGTGGGGGGGGGGCATGCCACCCAGTGTTCTCACCTTCAAGTTGTGTTCAAGAGTTCCAGTACATGTCGATGCAATGTTAACTACTGTCATGAATAGACTGGACGAGCCCAAAATATACCTTGTCCAGACCAGCAGGTGATCAGGGATGACTTCTACTTTATTATTCCGTGTTCTCTCTAAGCCTGCCAAAGTTTGGCATCACATTGTTGCTCATACACTCCGTCAGCACAGTTAATCTGCTCCAGCATGCGCTTCTCTAATCAGAGAAAGACGGAGCTTAAATTGGATATCATATAATATGGCAAAGTTAAATCCATGGGAGGACATCAAGCAACATCTAGTTCTCATACAGAAAAAGAAGAATTTTGACAGAAGCTTCAGAGAGTGGATGAGGCAACAATAAGAAGATGAAAAAAAACCTGGACAGGAACGTCAAAGGTCTGAAAAATGTCAACATGCAGTAATCCACGGGGACAGGAAGCAGCTAAGGGAGGAGAACACTCCACTACATTTAACTCTCAAGAACAATCCATTGAGCAAACGAAGTGCAGAATGAGTGAGATGGAGCTGAGCATGCACATGAATGATGTGATTGGGACTTCAGCAGAGTAACAAGTGGCTGACATTCTGCAATCAAAGGGGTTGGATGTGGATTTCAACGTCGGAAGAATTAACACCACGCCTGTCGTCATCATGAAGTTTGGCACAGCAACAATGAGTACTTGACAAAACTCAACGAAGACATAGCCAAGAAAGTGTTTGATTTAAGGAAGCAGAGGAAAGCTCAAGTACCAATGGAGAATCACCATCAAATTAAATAGAGCACTGAAGGAAACCGAAGTACTTGATGTTAAAGACAACTGGACACTAAAAACTGAACACTATTTACTACAAGGGTTCCCAAACTTTACCAACTCAGGGAAAATCTATAAAATGTCTGTGGCCCACTTTTGTTTTATAAACAGTACATAGACCATATTATTATTATTATTATTATTGTTGTTGTTGTTGTTATTATTGCTATATAACAAGAGTAGTAATAATATTATATATATAATTAGGGCAGTTAATACTATTGTTATTATTTTATTATTATTATTATTATTGTTGTTATTGTTATTATTATTGCTATATAATAATAATAATAGTAATAATAATATTATATATATATATATATATTATTAGGGCAGTTATTACTATTGTTATTATTATTTTATTATTATTATTAAGATTGATCAGGATTGAAATGAAAGCAGGGGGATGAATGAAGCCCAAACTTTTAATCTATGGTTTACACACAAGACAGAATTAATTCTCATACTTACATAACTGCATTCAAAACTGGCATGATAACCAGAGAGCTATGTTCCAAACATATAACAATAATTTTGATCGTGCATTAAATATTTTACAATAAAAATATTTAAAAAAATAATATTTGCAAAAATGAATCACATTTTTAATGACCTCTCATGGCACACCTGTAGTACCATGACGGCCCACCAGGGGGCCACGGTCCACATTTTGGGAATCACTGATTTACTATATTCGCTATTTGCTTAACAACAGCAAAAGTTAGCATGCTAATTTCCACAATATATACGAAATACATTGAACAGTATAAGTTATTGCTTCATTTAAAGGGGACCTCTGCACATTTTCAGAGTTGTGTACTCTCATAGGGACGATAACCCGCACAGAAAGCTTTCAAGAGCTTCCAGATTCTGCACCTCTTCCTGCAGTGTTTCCATAGACTTCCTGCCTTCTGACCCAAACGGTTTGTTTAATTTACTCCACCCCCGGCCCTCCTCTAGGAGCATCAACTTCACTTTGATTGGTCCCAGTCCCAAGCGCTCCCGAAGACTTCTGGATACATACTGTTGATCAGGGGTGCTCATTAAGTCGATCGCGATCTACCGGTCGATCGCGGAGGTGGTACTGGTCGATCGCTGGTCAATCGCGGCGTGACATTAAAAAAACATCATCCTAGCATCAATGCCGTCACTTGATTGATATACAGGGCAGCCATTCAGATGACAACTGAATGTTGCCCTTCGGGTGACCAATCAAATCAAACAACGTCTCTAAGTGCAGCAGAACTTACGATGTCAGCCTATCATCCATCCCCGTTACTTGACTGACATACAGGACAACCAGTCAGATGACAACTGAATTTTGACCTTTAGGTCACCGCTCATGCGTAAACAACGATGCAAAGTGCTAAGCTAGTCGGCGAATTGCATCAGATTTTAAGCCCTCGCTAAAGTTTATGGTCACTAAAATGAGTGAAGTAGCTGGAGCAAGTAAAAAGGCAAAAACATATCACTTCCATACGGAATGGGAGGTGGACTTTTTTTTTCACAATGTCTTTTTCGAAGTGCGTTTGCCTGGCTAACCTGGCTAACCTGGCTAACCTGGCTAACCTGGCTAACCTGGCTAACCTGGCTATCAGCAGCTACTGTCCGGACTATGCATCCCTGGCTGATTCAATTCAGTGCAAGTCATCAAAGTAAACTCAGGTAATTACAAAAAATGTTAATAGTTAATAATGTGTGTTTTGCAATATTGGCTCATTTGGTTATGTACGGTACATCAACATACATTGTATGTACAAATAATCCTCAATACATTTGAAAATAAATAGATGTTTTGCATTTTTGTAGTGGGTAGATCATTTTGACTCGGTCATTTTAAAAGTAGCTCGCATGCTGAAAAAGTGTGAGCACCCCTGCTGTAGATCCATGTTTACCAAGTTCAGGCCATCGGCAGCCTGTGACCACATTCATTATGACCTTTTTGTTATTTGATAAAATTTGTAACAGTTTTTTTATTGCATAATTTTTATGTTTCTATTTAGTCTACTTCTTTATTTTGATGTTCCTTCTTTTCCTTTTCCTATCCGCACTGAATAAGTTATATAGCTGTTGCAACACATTGTTGATTTCTTTATGAATGGACACCTAAAAGACATGTTGAATTTCTTTCAAATAATAATTGAATGTCTCATAGATATTGGAAAATTCTGTCATTTTACGCACTAGTTGTCCAACATGCTGTATGCATCCCAATTGAAGACCCATCCTCGTCAACATGAAATGTAAGACAGTCATTGCTTTTCTACACATGAAGCTGCTGTACACGCACCTCACAATTGTCTTCTATTGACATTCCCTCCACAGTGGATCAGGACATGAGAGTAAATATTGAGGGCTGGTCAAGAGGAAGAAAAGAGCAAGGAAAGATGGGATAAGAGAGGATGTGGGAAGAAAAAAGGTACCTTTGTTAATAATTCATGGCTAATTGGCCTGCTCTTCCTGAGCTGCCACACCAGCCTGAATAAATAACGTTGTGTATAAATAAAAAGCCCATCTGATATTTAAATAGAAGCCAAATCAATGAGCAATCTTCGCAAGTGAGTGTCAAACCGTTCCTCTCTCACCGTCATCTTTTCGCTTCTGTCCCACCATGTCCGACCCTCTTCTTGTGTCAAACTTCTCATGTCCATCCTGTGATGACCTCCTTAATGGCTCCTTTTGAGGTGAGACTCCGGCTGATAAGGATGCCTTTGGGGAGCTCCTTTTAATGAGGAGGAATCCATCAGTGGCTGGCACGGCACAAGGAGGTAAAAATTCCACACAAGACATCACTTTTAGCAAGGACAGCCAAGGAAAAAGTTAGTGATGGTGCACATCCTTGATAACCACTAATATTGTCATATTGTCAGAACTAAATCTTGCTTTTGTTGCATATGGATCCTCTTGGGACTGTTCCACAAAAAGCAACACAGAAATAACATTGGATTGTGTCGATTGGCAGCACCGCCTTTATGTCTGCTATTGTATTGAGAAAAAAAAAAAACATTATGTCTTGTAGTGAACACGTGCAGCCATATAATGTACAACATGGAGCTGGAAGTGTAGTCATGTAGCCCTCAGGGAACTGATGATGGACTTGGAATATGGTGTTGACAGCGTTGGACACAAATCGAAGCGTGCCTCGTGAATGCACATATGCATACTTGTAAAAAATGAAATGACTGACAGCTAAATGTTAAAACAGTATGCAAATATATGTTGTCACTGCACACACAGCACAGTCTCTGGGGTGTTTGGGCACAATTGATGAAAATATGTACTGTACATGCTATACGAACAATTTGTATTGAACTGTTCGATATAGGGGTCACGGTTTAGTATGTGCTAGCTGCTGCTCATGACTGTGGCCGGCATGGTAAAACTGCTCACTTTGTGATGCGAACTACTGCACGGATTCCATTGCTGTTTGTGCTAGTAACCATCCAATGCGTGGTGTGTCAAACTTATGCTTTTAAGCAATTCTAGACATCGACATCTTTATTGTCATTGCACAATAACACAGCAGTGAAATTGCCAACGAAATGTCGTTGCCTGGCTCCCATGTAATAAAAAATAAAAAATAAAAAATAAAAAATAAAAAATAAAAAATAAAAAATAAAAAATAAAAAATAAAAAATAAAAAATAAAAAAAAAAAAAAAAATAATAATAAATAATAAATAATAAATAATAAATAATAAATAATAAATAATAAATAATAAATAATAAATAATAAATAATTTACAGACTTTTATGTAAGATATATAATTTATATATCTTATATAAATAAATGTCATATAATATTATATATAATATTATATCATTGTAATAGTTATAATAATATAATATTATATTTTATAAATTTTATAATGTATATAATAATTTATATAAATAAAATAAATAATTATTTAATCAATAAATAAATAAATATAAACAATAAATCAACATAAAATAATAGAAACAAATATATAAATGTAATTTATATGAGAATAAATAACAATAATTTAAAGTTTTGGTTATGCGTGTGGGCAGGTAGAAGGGCTTGTTTGGCATTGAGCAGTCTGATGGCCAGGGGGAATGGTGCCATTCAAAAGCATATCAAATATATCATATATCATCAATATCAATATATAGATATACAGTATCAATATATCATGGCCGCTGTGACCCATTTAATGGCCGTATTTTTAAAATGGTCCTTTCATAGAGGTTTATATTACAGGCAAACATGTTGCTAAAAGACAGAGTTAAAAGGGACCTATTGTGCTAATTTTTAGAGGAGCCACACGAAAGCTTTCTAGATCTTCCAGTTATATTTCCTTGGATTTCCAAAATTAATTTATTCTACCCATGGCCCGTCTCCGGGCTACACCCATTTTGCTGTGTTTGGTCACACTCCTGAGTCCTCACAGTAATTTATTGTAAGTATTGAACCGTAACACAAACGTATGAAACCGAATCCAACCATGAATTTTGTGCCTCTTTGCTCCCCCAACCGTTATATACAGACTACTTTCTATCATATCAAATAAAAACCTTTTTTTTGAAAGTTTGAAAAAATATTTGGCAGGGGTCACTTGGAAAGCTTAAGAAAAATGTCATTTTTTTGCCCCTGCATGTTTACTCTATTTGTGATGTGTTCATTAAATTATACTGTATATATATATATATATATATATTTATTTATTTATTTTTACAAATGAATACATTTTAAAACATGCCAAATTGAAGGTTTTGAATTTGCTGAACATTTTGTTTAACTTTAGTATTGTGGGTCCATACTTGAAAAACTGTGGTAAGTCAGGAAGTCAATTCTCGAGCACGTTTCACAAACACAAAGTGCTTCACAGCTAAAAGTCAATATACCGTCCAATAAACGTCCAATAAAATGTTATAGTAAAATCAAGATATAGAATCATAGCACACATTAAATGCAATGCGAGGGCAATAAAACAACATGACAACACTAAACAATAATATAATATAATGACTGAAAAATCAGTAAACAGGAAGGAAAGGGAACATACACTATACATATTTATATTAAAGTGGAATTCCCTGTAATATTTTCTTTTTAGCTGCAGTAATGGCATCTATTGAGACACAAGGTAGGTCACAGTCAAGAAAATGTACGACGTTCCGGAGGCGGAGCTCACTATTAATTACACAAAGTTCTGTGATTGCAGTAAAGAGGAGGAACACTTCTCCTGTCACGCTTTGCTTCCCTTTCTCCTCTGCACGTTTGTATCCAAAGTGTGGCCCAGTTTTTTTTTTTTCGTTTTTTTTTTGGAGGGCGCACAGCAGTCCACAGTAGCTTCTTGGAACAATGCCTTTGCAACAGGAGCGTAGGATGGTGGAAATGTAGACAAAAAACAGGCTTGTCACGCCTTTTATCGTCGCTTTGTTTTGCAGGCTGTCATTTTCTAAAGCAGTGGTTAAAACATTGGTCACAGAATGCACTTGAGTTTACACTTTGGATCAACATTTTAAGGCCAGTTGAAAAATTTAAAAGTTGGCTTGAATAAGCCTTTTCAGATTATGTAAATGTATCACATGATGTAACTTGTTAAGCAGGTCTGAAACAAACCACACCATACTACAATGTGAGATATTTTGTCAAATTGTCCATAGGTATGAATGTGAGTGTGAATGGTTGTTTGTCTATATGTGCACTGTAATTGGCTGCCGACCAGTCCAGGGCGTATTCCGCCTCTCGCCCGAAGACAGCTGGGATAGACTCCAGCATACCCCCATGACCCTAGTAAGGAAAAGTGGCATAGAAAATATATAGTTAGTTGAAAAACTTCAAGAACTTCCAATGTTGGAGGTTCTAAGTAGAGCTTCAAAATGGGAGTGAGACAAAAAAATGTTAAGTCAGCAATTTATTGCAAACAACCATTCAATTGAAAAGCCATACTCATTCAATTGTCACAACTACTATGTTTATCATCACATTATCTCCCTTTGCCATCCCTTCACTTTGCACCCTTCTGTGGTGGCATAACACACAAACACATGATGAAAAAGCATAAGACTTTTGTTCATTTTTTAAATATGATTTTGTCTAGCTGTACACTGAGGTTTTAGTTTTTAAGCTTTGCTCTAAGCCAGTGGAACCGATGTCTCTCAAGCCAGATGTGGCTGTTTTGATAACAGAATCTGGCTCTCAGATATTTTTAACACAATTATTTATGAACAGTGTTAAACATAACGTTGCAAATATCAAACATTCTCATGCATTTTAAAAAGCCATCCCTTTTTTGCTGAAATGCAGGTGGCCAGAGCCAATGACGGCTGTCCTTCCAATATTTTCAGGGTTATACGCTAAAACTCGATGAATATTGGATAATGCGGTCATAATTGAGTGGTCAAAAAGTAAACATGCTCCCTCCTTTAATCAAATCAGCACCTTCTAAAGATGGCGAAAAGAAAGATGAGTAGTATCATACAAAATCATGCAGTACCAGAAGTATCATTAATGATAAGAAGTATTTTATTTGTTATCGGTTAGCGGCAGCAAGTTGAGAAATAAACTGGTAAGACCATTCAGAATGGCAAAGACCGTTTTTTTTTTCCTACAATAATTGAAAATCAAAGTGAAATGGTAAAACAGGAATATATTAAGGTGACCACCTATCCATTCATTTTCTATGCCATTTATCCTCTTTCGGGTTGTGGGGGTGTGCTTGAGCTTATCAAGGTGTCCACGCAAAAGAACCAAACACCCTAGAAATGAAAAGCATAAGACTTTTGTTCATTTTTTAAATATGATTTTGTCTAGCTGTACACCTCAAAACAAAGCCTACCCTCATGAAGTTGCATCGTGAACCTTCTAGAACGTGTTTTACTAGAGCTAAGGAACAGCTGCCTGATTTTGTCGGGTTAATATAAAAGTAACATAAAGAGAGAAATGTAGGACAGCAGGTGCATGCTAAAAAGGGGACAAGGCACACACACGCAATAACACACACACATTGTCTTATCAACACTGTATAACACACACACACACACATTAATTATGGGACTTCATAAGCGCCTTATAGAGATGCAAAACAAGTCTTCCATCTCACTAGAAGTGTGTTTGAGTTTTGCATACTGATGACATACAACAACACAGTGTGATTCTGACTGTCACAATGATGCTGTTATGGTGCCCCCCCCCCCACCACCCCCTATGGAAATTTGACTTTAATTAGCACAGCAAAACATTTCCACAGCCAGCAGGCTCACGGGGGAATCAGCAGCTATTTGTGCGTATGCATATGTGTGTTTGTGCGCGTACGTGATGTGTGTTTACAGAACAGCATTGTCAAAGCTTGTGTGTCTTTTGCAGAGAAAAAAAGTAGTCATCTTTCATTTAAATGCAGAGGGAAAAGGGGTGATCTGATGCGGTGAAGCAAGGTGAGACATAGAAATTTGTATGGCAAATGTACCGTGTAACTTCCTGTTTGACACTCTTTTTAAAGACATGTACACATAAATGTACATTCACTTCCACTATGTATACTGTATGTATGTGTGTATATATATTAGGGGTACTCCGATTGAGTTTGGCTGTCCAATGAGCACGCACAGCTAGCATGGACCGTGACGAGTGAACACTGATTTCATCAGTGGCATTTTGTCTCCTCTCCGGGATTCAAAATGCACGGAAGAGATGGTCGGCTTTATCTGCGGTTCAGAAGGCAGCGGATGCAGATGAGGGGTCCAGCAGAGGCCGACAAACCTGCTTTTAATTCAGAATTTCAGTTAACAATGTGACAAAGGCGACACGGCGGTCAAGTGGTTAGCGCGCAGACCTCACAGCTAGGAGACCAGGGTTCAATTCCACCCTCGGCCATCTCTGCGTGGAGTTTGCATGTTCTCCCCGTGCATGCGTGGGTTTTCTCCGGGTACTCCGGTTTCCTCCCACATTCCAAAAACATGCTAGGTTAATTGGCCACTCCAAATTGTCCATAGGTATGAATGTGAGTGTGAATGGTTGTTTGTCTATATGTGCCCTGTGATTGGCTGGCGACCAGTCCAGGGTGTACCCCACCTCTCGCCCGAAGACAGCTGGGATAGGCTCCAGCGCCCCCGCGACCCTTGTGAGGAAAAAGCGGTAGAAAATGAATGAATGAATGAATGTAACTACAAAGACTATAAATGAATGCATTGTAAAATAGAAAATGTGAGTTGTGGATACCAGCATTTTGTTTATGTTCTGGTAAAATAAGCATATTGGCTTTGTTTGGCTTGAAGTAGGCTATGAAAATAAATGTGGCAAAATTAGTAGCTCTTGGTCACTTGTCACTTAGCGTAGCTCTCACAAGATAAAAGCAGTCAGTAGTGCATTTAAACATTTACACTCCATGTACTGTACTGTGATCAGTATTGGTATAAGCTCATTTCACTCATGGATGATCGGGATCGGTGTGGGCAGCATAGAACCCTGATCAGTTATAAATGGTCCCACTTTAAGGTCTCCTATGACCCTGACATGCATGTTTCTGGAATGGGGGGAGTTTCTAGCATGTTTCCTCTTGTTTCAGTTACAATGTCTCCATCTACAAGTGGCTCGAGTTTATTTGCCATATCAGTAAATGTCACATGTTTTCTTCTTTGTTTTGAGTTATGTTCAGTCAATAGTGGATTTATTTTCTCTTGGAAAAATCATAAAAAGAGAGTGTATGTTTGGGGGTTATGAGTTTATACATACAGAGCAGTCAGAGGAGTCTGAGCTTTTCTTCCTGTCCCACACCCTATTTCAGCCTTATGCTATGGAAATGCCATCAACATCCAGGAGAGATGCAGCCACAATAATTATAATGTAATTATTCTCTATGTGCTGCATTGTTCTGGCTTTTATTTCTGTATGTATTCTTTTACGTTGTCATTCACATTTTCCTTTAGATCCTGGCTACTAAAAAGACTGAAACCAGGGGTATCAAAAAAAAAACGTTGGTACACAAAATTAGAGTAGTTAATGAGGAACAAACCTACCTAACCCTAACCACTACCCATTAGTCCCTCAGTAACTACTGTACTCATTAGTTCCTCAATAACTATTGTATTTCTTTGTACCTTTAGTGAAATTGAAGTCAGTCCAGTAACTCTAGGTTTAGAACCACTGACGTACAGGATCAGGATCCGGGTCGACTGTTCATATTGGATTTTGAGACTGCTTATTTCTGTGATCTCAAGTTAGAGTTGGGTAAATCTGGTCCAAAGCTGTTTTTTGTCGTAGTGGCATTTCATACTGATACTTTTTTATGAATGTCACAGGCTTAGTATATGACAAAGGTTTTGTGCTTCTGTTGTCAAAGAGCATCATGTTTATATATTACATATATATACATATATATATATATATATATATATATATATATATATATATATATATATATATATATATATATATATATATCAGGTCCAAGCACCTTGACAATGAAAAGGAAGAAAGAAGGCAGCAGTTTTCAATTTTAGAGAACGGTAGAGATGTACTCAGACTCGCGAGGAGAAACGGAAGAGATGTACTTGGCATACAATCTCCAACCGCTGTGAGTACACTCTCTGTTGCCTCCCTTTTTATTTTCGTGGGGTCTTCCCTAAGTTACAAAGTTCACAATGCAGCCCTAAAGGACAGGGAAGTGGCTGTTGCAATGTGATGTGATCCAGCTTACGCAACCAAACAGTTGATTGCATTTCGATGTCTGATGATAATACAATTGGTGGACTTTGTCGTGCCTCTGTGTGCCGCTGTGGTCAGATGTTTTCTGTTTCCTCTTCACAATCTTGGGTGTCTTGAAGTCTTTTGTTCCACACGGACACTCATCCGAAGGTCAGCAGGATACAGGGTACATACATACAACGTTTAAATGTGTTCACAGTCAAATATATGATAACTTAAATGAACATTATATATATATATATATATATATATATATATATATAGCACCCTTAGGATGTCTATCCATCCATCTTCATATACTGTATATAACATTATATAATTGTATGTATTATTCTAGGGCTGCAGGGTGGGCATGTGGTTAGCGCACAGGCCACACAGCTAGGAGAGCTGGGTTTGAGTTCCCATTCGGCTGTGTGGAGTTAGCATGGTCTCCCCTGTGCATGTGTGGGTTTTCTCCGGGTACTCCGGTTTCCTCCAAAAACATGCTAGGTTAATTGGCGACTCCAAATTGTCCATAGGTATGAATGTGAGTGTGAATGGTTGTTTGTCTATATGTGCCCTGTGATTGGCTCGCCACCAGTCCAGGGTGTGCCCCGCCTCTTGCCCAAAGACAGCTGGGATAGGCCAACATGCCCACGACCCCCGTGAGGATAAGCAGTATAGAAAATGTATGTATACAGTGAAGAAAATAAGTATTTGAACACCCTGCTATTTTGCTATTTCTCCCACTTAGAAATCATGGAGGGGTCTGAAATTTTCATCGTAGGTGCATGTCCACTGTGAGAGAGATAAACTAAAAAGAAAAATCCAGAAATCACAATGCATGATTTTTTAACAATTTATTTGTGTGATACAGCTGCAAATAAGTATTTGAACACCTGTGTATCATCTAGAATTCTGACCCTGAAAGACCTGTTAGTCTGCCCATTAGAAGTCCACCTGCACTCCATGTATCATCCTGAATCAGATGCACCTGTTTGAGGTCGTTAGCTGCATAAAGACACCTGTCCACCCCATACAATCAGTAAGACTTTAACTTGTAACATGGCGAAGACCAAAGAGCTGTCCAAAGACACCAGAGACAAAATTGTACACCTCCACAAGGCTGGAAAGGGCTACGGAGCAATTACCAAGCAGCTTGGTGAAAAAAGGTCCACTGTTGGAGCTATCATTAGAAAATGGAAGAAGCTAAACATGACGGTCAATCTCAATCGGAGTGGAGCCCCATGCAAGATATCACCTCGTGGGGTCTCAATGATTCTAAGAAAGGTGAGGAATCAGCCCAGAACTACACGACAGGACTTGGTCAATGACCTGAAAAGAGCTGGGACCACCGTTTCCAAGGTTACTGTAGGTAATACACTAAGACGTCATGATGTGAAATCATGCATGGCACGAAAGGTTCCCCTGCTTAAACCAGCACATGTCAAGGCCCGTCTTAAGTTTGCATATGACCATTTGGATGATACAGAGGAGTCATGGGAGAAAGTTTTATGGTCAGATGAGACCAAAATAGAACTTTTTGGTCATAATTCCAATAAGCGTGTTTGGAGGAAGAAGAATGAAGAGTACAATCCGAAGAACACCATCCCTACTGTGAAGCATGGGGGTGGTAGCATCATGCTTTGGGGGTGTTTTTCTGCACATGGGACAGGACGAGTGCACTGCATTAAAGAGAGGATGACTGGGGCCGTGTATTGTGAGATTTTGGGGAACAACCTCCTTCCCTCTGTCAGAGCATTGAAGATGGGTCGTGGCTGGGTCTTCCAACACGACAACGACCCGAAGCACACAGCCAGGAAAACCAAGGAGTGGCTCCGTAAGAAGCATATCAAGGTTCTAGCATGGCCCAGCCAGTCTCCAGACCTGAACCCAATCGAAAATCTTTGGAGGGAGCTCAAACTCCGTGTTTCTCAGCGACAGCCCAGAAACCTGACTGATCTAGAGAAGATCTGTGTGGAGGAGTGGGCCAAGATCCCTCCTGCAGTGTGTGCAAACCTGGTGAAAAACTACAGGAAACGTTTGACCTCTGTAATAGCAAACAAAGGCTACTGTACCAAATATTAACATTCATTTTCTCAGGTGTTCAAATACTTATTAGCAGCTGTATCACACAAATAAATTGTTAAAAAATCATGCATTGTGATTTCTGGATTTTTCTTTTTAGTTTATCTCTCTCACAGTGGACATGCACCTACGATGAAAATTTCAGACCCCTCCATGATTTCTAAGTGGGAGAAATAGCAAAATAGCAGGGTGTTCAAATACTTATTTTCTTCACTGTATATATATATCAATTATATTTACATCAATTATAAATACAATTATATATACATCAATATATATATAAACTACACTTCCTCCCCTGGAAATATACCGTATGCCCTATTAATTATAATGAAGGAATAACAAAACACACACACACACATAGTTAGACAGCAGGGAGGTAATTATCCCTTGTATTACCTCTGCAAATGTCAAGGCAGCCCAATGTGAAGCATTATTGTGGTCTTAGCTTCATGTAACCTTTGCTATTTCCTTTCTACTGCCAGCACATCTCGTCTTATGCTAATGTTCCGTTTGGCTAAACCTCACCAAGGTTTTTGACAGACAAGCCCCACAACAATAGCACCTTTGGAACCTCTGATCTTGACAGTGGAGCAAAGACATAAAGGAGGTGTCATGAAAGAGAAACACTATCGTTTGTAGGAGGATGTCTGGGCAAGTATTGGATATTGTGCTGTTGTTTAAATGGAAAAACAGGTGTGAAGTGGTTCATTTCAGTCCTTCTGCAGACAAACACCTGCTCAAAAGTGAAAAGCCCTGGAGGATCAGACAAAACAAAACAAATTAGCAGGGTTGTCTCACCAAAGATGTCCAATCTCCAGGTCGTCTCCCTGTGCTCTCATACCACTTTGTTGCTGGGCTGAATGCTCTCATCTTTCTGTGTATGTCGGGAATTACTCTGTGACCTTAAAAAAAATCCCCAGATGGAATAATTACAACACCAGACGATTGCCAAACCAAGATATTTCTTGAAAACAGTGGATAAGCGTGTTTGTGTGCAGAGAATACCATTTGACTGAGGCCTTTATCAGTATTTGTGTCAGGAGTTGGCTCACTTTTTCCTCACTTTTCATTTACCCACCTCCATCATCAGTGCAGTGAGACAGGATGTAGCGCCCCAAAGTAGCAGGTACCTCTCATCTCACCAAGGATATTTATTATTAGAGTCTGCTGTTGGCTGGCAACCAGTCCAGGGTGTACCCCGCATCTCGTACAATGTTGGCACAAGCGGTATAGAAAATGGATGGACTTACTGTATTACCAATTTAAGCAAAATTACACACATTTGCTCGAATATGCATGCTCTTGATGAATAATGGGCTGTATTCAACCACGAGCCCACATTCCAAAAACATGCTAGGTTAATTGGTGACTCCAAACTGTCCATAGGTATGAATGTGAGTGTGAATGGTTGTTTGTCTATATGTGCCCAGTGATTGGCTGGCGACCAGTCCAGGGTGTACCCCCGCCTAAACCTCGAAAACAGCTGGGATAGGCTCCAGCATGCCTGCAACACTTGTGAGGATTAACGGTATAGAAAATGTACGGATGGATTTACTAATTTATTTTTTATTTTTTAAACAGTGATTGATTGAAGCCTCAAATCTGTGGTGAATGATTACTGTATGTTCTGGTTGGAGAATACGACAGAAATTAGACTTGGATATTCTTAAGACCCCGCCTCCCATCTGAAGACAGCTGGGATAGGCTCCAGTATACCCCAGCAACCCTCGTGAGGATAAGCGGTATAGAAAATGAATGACATTCCCCTTGCTAATTTTGGGAACTGCATTTTGCATGTCGCATTTAGAACTCCCTGTGACCCTATATTGGCCCACGGCCTAGGGATTGGAAACCTTCCATTCATCTATTTTCTATGCCACTTATCCTCACTCGGGTCATGGGTATGCTGAGCCATCTATCTTTGGATGAGTGGCAGGGTACATCCTGGACTGGTCGCCAGCCAATCACAGGGCACATATAGACAAACAACCATTCACACTCACATTCATACCTATGGATAATTTGGAGTCACCAATTAACCTAGCGTGTTTTTGGAATATGGGAGGAAACCGGAGTAAATATAATAATAAAAGAAGTACATACAAGCAATTGCAATGCCAGCACTGCAGAGAGTTGTCAACCCACCAAGGTCCACTGATCAGGAAACATCCTGTTAACTTCTAGTGCTTTGGTCTGATATTGTTTCAACCAATCCTTGGCTGAGGCTCTCAGCCAGGAAGCAGACAAAAGAGTGACTCATAATCAAACCATGTGTGTGAGATTAATTAAAAGGAACAGGTTGCCTTTTCTTCATGTTATCTCTCTGTTGTAGATAGGATTGTGCAGAACACAGTGGAAAAATAGACCGCCATTTAACCACCTCAAAACAGACTTTTGGAGAGCAGCACCCACCAAGTAGCACAGGGTTGCCTGTGACTGCTTTTCATGAAACCCTGCCCTTGTGACCCCACCGCTCACCTAATTGACAGCTAGCTACCTGTTCATCGAACGAAAAGAGTCGAGTATCGAACGAAAACAGTCAAGTGGGGTAAGAGCGATTATCATAATTATAACATGAATGGTGGGCTGCATGGTGATCAAGTCGTGCTGTGTAGCTGTGTGGCCTGTGCACTAACCACTTGAGCACCATGCAGAGCATAGAAAACCTGTTTTTGACTTGAAATGTGGGTTTATTGCTAACCAAAACAGCAGAACCTACATTAGCACACAGATTAATTAAAGTGTTTAGTCTTAGCTGATACTGGAACATTGTAAACATGTTTAAACAGCTTCTTAGGTGAAGGCTGCAATTTCCTGCGTGGCATACCTCTGCCAAGGTTCTTTTTTTCTTTTATTTAGACACTTAAAGCATCGCACATAAACTAATTAAGAGCGTTTTTTTTAAAGCTGATTTCAACAAAATTCCTACAATGAGGTTTCCTTTTGGTGCATTGAAACGTGACTGTTGAAAAGAACTTTATCATCTTCTTTTGGTTGCACATTAAAGAGCAGTCTTGATGCCACAGTATCTCATCAGACCTACCATTCTTGGTGAAAACGTTTTATACGGACAGCTTACTGACTTTCTCCTGTCCAATCATGTTTGATTTTATAATCGGGCACCTCCGATCAAGGTGACAAAGGATATCCATCTCAATACAAATGCAGGCAAAGTTTCAGTTTTAGTTCTGGTGGACCTGAGCCCTGCTTTTGACACTGTTGACCATGCCAAAAACTGGGCAGCAATCTGTGGTATATCCTTAAACCAGTTCAAATCCTCTATCAATTACAGGAAGTACTCGAATCAAGCATGCAATAGACTCATTGTGAAGACCAGTGAAAAGCTGAAAGCCTAAAAAACAATTTTGAAATATTTTTTTAATAATGATGTCTTCCTGTGTATAACTAATAGATGTGTGGTACTCTCTGCAGGTGAGTGAATATGCTAGATGTGCTTGAAAACTACACTGCTGTGTTAACTGTAGGAAGATACAAGCACACATCCACGGGCCAGACAAAGTAGATGTGTTTATAAAGCAGTGAGATGTGGTTCATGTCTTTATTAGAGGCTTTGCCACCCAATCTGGGCACTGTGTGACAGTGATGGAACTGCTTGGTCCCACATGGAGGTGTGTGTGTTGGATGTGTAATACATTTAATCAGAGAAGTCCAGAGAAGGAAGAGAGAGAATAAAAAGCTGAGGAGGGCGCAGGTAGACATTCATTTTATTACTGAAGCCCAGCGAAGAAAACCTGTCCCCATGGTGACAGATCACCAAGGTGACTGGCTCTGATGTGAGACTCCATGCCAGACAGCCAGCTGATTGAGTCAGCATATCCAGGCACACTGGCCCGTTTTCATCGACAAAACACGCACACACACACACAGATAGGCATAAGATATACTGTTGCTCTCCATGGAAGTGTTAGTGATCCCCTGCTGGGTTGCAAACATGACTGAATTGCACTTTTCACACCAACCACAAACAGCAACCAATGAAGACTAAGACTAAGAATTTAACTTAAAAAGGGTATCAAACACACCTCACTGGGAGAACTGTCCAAATAACATACCACCTCATTATCTAAACCAGACTGTATACAAATGCAAATATTTCACACGTCACCACATTAGCTTTTAAAACATTGTTTACCCCGAGGCTTTCTGTTAATGAAAGCCTATTTTGTGGCAACAGTATACTCAGTATACAAAGAGTGAGTTGATTTAAGAGCTGTTGCCTCATAGTTCCTTCAAGTCATATGAAATTCTTGTGCTTTTTCCACTTTTCTGACCTATAAATGTACTTAAAATCTAGTATTCTTGGGTTAAACAATGCCAAAGTTTTAGATAATGAGGTTTGCACATTTGGAAGTGAGCCCTAAAAGAAGTTTGGGATGGCTCAAAATGCTCGGTTTGAAAAGGTGTGGTAAAACCATTCCTTTGTGATGTCACAGAGGCGGACTTCCTTATTTATAAACTCTCTGCCCTCCCCCGAGCTCTGCTTCCCCGCTCTCCCCCAAACGTTGCTCCGATGTTTACTTGCTAGCAATCCCTCGAAAGGGAACTCCACATTTGTTTACATTTCTAATTCCTAAAGACGCCACCATCCTGATTCCCTACCAGCAAAAGAAATGCATTTTAATCTGTCAACAGCATTTCACACTGGACAAGAGTCAGAAGGGCAAGCAGAAAGTAACTGTTTATCAGTGTCCTAAGTGTGTTTAGTTTGTGTAAGTCATGGAGCAAAAGTGCTAAAATGCAAAAACTACTTACCATTGAGAGACATTTTGAAGTAACTTGTTTCCCTGAGAAAATTCGGATTGTACAGCCTCCACTTTCGGATCGAATTCAGGATCCGACACATACTGTATGACTGTAGGCTAAAAGTGGACATTTTAAAAAGATAAATTGCCGTTTATGAACTACAGAAGTGTTTCTATGCACTCGACAGTGTGACCAACCACAGCAGAGTGGGCGTCCCTGGAGGCGGACCGTGGGTGAAATACATTAAAACAGACCACTTTCACAGAAACCACGAAATCCAAAGAAATACAGCTGAATAGGTTCAGATCCTGGAGGAACTAGAATGCTTTCTGTGCTGGTTATTGTGTGTAGCTGCTCTATAGGAGTCCACAACCCAATACTCAATGAGCATAATAGAGCCCCTTTAAACTCATTTATGCCAGCACACTTGCTTTGACTTCAATTGTACACAAGTGCTAACTTTTAATCTGCATTGAGTGATTACTTAAGGGGCAAAAACAACTGACAACAACTAATTAAGTCAAGCCAATCAATGTACATTGTATGCTAAATACGACCATGTTATTGTGCAAAACACAGCTCATGTAGAGACACGAGTGCTCACACAGTGTGCAAGGTGTCATGGCAGGTTTACCAATATTACCATAAATGCCAAATTATAGACACAAAGATGATGGGACATTATTTGGAAGTAAAAGATACTTGGGGAGAGGCTGTTTTTTCTGCAATTTAAAAATTATTATAGATAACTAGAACCTGCAGTGGCTCAGGCGGTAGAGCAGGAGTATCTTAATGAATTTTTTGGTGGTGGTTGTAGAGGCTTGGGGCGTGAATTGGCAGCCAACTTTCCATAAGTCTACACCAGGGCAGTCACACACTAAGGAGTAAATGAATAATGGGTTCACTTCACGTCGTGTTTAGGGTACCTTGAAAAGCACTATATAAAATCAATTTATTATTATTATTAATTGATGATATGATATGATATGATGCTACAAGTGGTTATGGCACAGCCCACACAGCTATGAGACCTGGGTTCGATTCCGGACATCTCTGTGTGGAGTTTGCATGTTCTACCCGTGTGTGCATGGGTTTTCTCCAGGTACTCCGGTTTCCTCCCACATTCCAAAAACATGCTAGGTTAATTGGCGACTCCAAATTGTCCATAGGTATGAATGTGAGTGTGAATGGTTGTTTGTCTATATGTGCCCTGTGATTGGCTGGCGACCAGTCCAGGGTGTACCCCGCCTCTCGCTCGAAGACAGCTGGGATAGGCTCCAGCATGCCCGCAACCCTCGTGAGGATGAGCGGTATATCATATCATATTATATCATATCATATCATATCATGGTGTTTGATGGAAGGTGGTTCACTTCAGCCAACTGGAGTTCTTATTTATGTACCTTAACCATACCACTGCACTTTCTTTTATATTCATTTAAAAAAACATTGTTATGCTGTCCTGGAGATAGGGGGCTGTGACCTGTTTTTTTCTCAAGGGTTAATACTAAAGGTGACACACATTTATTTACAAGATAAACCTGAAGGCAGTTTAAGTGCCGCGGAAAATGTATCTGTGGCTGGATATGTTGTTTTTTTGGTTTTTTTTTCCATATTAAGGCTACAAACATGAAACATTGTGCAGAGTGTCCACAGCATTTGGCCTGCACCTGTGTGAAATAACACGATAAATATCTGTCTCATAAAGTCAAATAGTAAAGCAAATTGTCTTTTGTTTAGTGCCTCTGCACTCTTACAGAGTGTTAAAGGTACAGTAACGCTCTTTGCACTTTATTGTAAAGGGTATAGAAAAATGCATTTCACTTGGGGAATAATTCAAATAGCAATCTCATGATATTACTGCTGGGAGGTTGCATTACTGGAAGATCTCAAATAGTTAAAGCATTATTATGTAGTATTACCGTAAATGTGAAAAATAACAACAATAATTCATTCATTTTCTACCGCGTATCCTCACGAGGGTCACGGGCGAGAGGCGGAGTACACGGTCTGGACTGGTCACCAACCAATCACAGGGCACATATAGACAAACAACCATTCACACTCACATTCATACCTATGGACAATTTGGAGTTGACAACTGACCTAACATTCTTGGAATGTGGGAGGAAACCGGAGTACCCGGAGAAAACCCATGCATGCACGGAGAGAACATGCAAACTCAAATCGAACTCGGGTCTCCTGGCTGTGTGGCCTGCGCGCTAACCACTCATCCGCCGTGCAGACCCAGTGCATGTAATTTTTTTATTTTTAATGTAGTCTGTGAAAAACAACATTAGGTAGTCCAATACTAAATCACTAAATCTATTTTTAGTTGTCATTCACAAATACTTCTCTTGGTCTCATTGATGTCACCACTCTTCTCTCCATCCATACCACCATCTGCACTTTAAACACACATAAGTATGCACACACACTCCATTAGAGACGCATCTATTTTCTGTGCCCTTCATGCTCTTTTGGTCTGTTTTATGTTGCCCACTTGCACACAGACATTCATCTCACACACATACACGCACACACACACACACACCCCACCTCATGTTCAGTCTCCAGTGGGCTGACCTGTCCACTCCAAACAAGGTCGTCTGGGGGTGACATGATGGAGAGCTGGGCTGAACATATTTAGCCAGCATCATCACGCCCCTTCCTAGGACCCTTCAGTGTTTGTGTGTGCATGTGTGTAAGGTTGCAGTAAAACGTGATTAACAGGAAGAATAGAGGGCACAAAGTAGGGGAGAGATATGAAAAGACAAGGTCTGTGTGTGCCGCATCGCCTAGTATAAAAAGAAACATCCTAGCAATGATGTTGCCTTATTACTTTTTGCATTCCTTTTTTTTTTCATCATCACTACATAGTTGGCAATGGCCCAAGTTGCACTGATGCTTTGCGGTGAAATATCAATAATTACACCGATAAATATCAATTTAGTGCTGTCATTTATTATGTGCAGGCGATAATGGGTTTTAGTGATCCTTGGCTCTTCATCAGAGACTTACAAAGTGCAGCTAAGACTGATTGTAAGTGTCGAGCAGACAAAGGATGTCTTTGCACAAAGAGAGGAAAAAGGACAAAGTTTAATTGGTAGAAGGCTTTTATTTTGGTGATGACAGCAGTGTTTGTCCTTGAAGAAGAAGAAAAAATGAGACGGCGACAGTGTAGCAAGCAACACCTAAGGTTATCCTGTCAAGTTAGCAGAAGGGTGGGAATGGTGGTGGTGGGAGCAAGTGACAAAGGACACAGAGAGACAGCTGAAGGGTAAGTGTGAGCTCATCTTTGAGAAGTCGACCTTGTGGAGCCTTTATTTGTTTGAAATGACTTTTCACGCATTCTGCAATAATCACAAATGGGGTTGTCATTGTGTCATTACAAATCTGCACTCAATGAAAAACTACTTGTTATGATTTCTATTGCCTGCTACATACATTACCATGTTTTTTTTATTATGTATATAATATATAATATTCATTGATTCATTTTCTACAGCTTGTCTTCATGAGGGTCGTGGGGGGTGCTGGAGTCTATCCCAGCTGTCTTCAAGCGAGGGGCAAGGTACACACTAGACTGGTCGCCAGCCAATCACAGGGCACATATAGACAAACAACCATTCACACTCACATTCATACTCACATTCATACCTATAGAGTCGCCAATTAACCTAGCATGTTTTTGGAATGTGGGAGGAAGCCGAGTGCCCGTAGAAAACCCACGCATGCACGGGGAGAACATGCAAACTCTACATAGAGATGGCCGAGGGTGGACTTGAATTTGGATCTCCTAGCTGTGAGGTCTGCATGCTAACCACTCTTCCACTGTGCAGCCCCCAAAATAAACCTGCTTCTCTAATTTTTCATTTTGTGCAGCCATATATATAGCCATATATATACAGTGAAGAAAATAAGTATTTGAACACCCTGCTATTTTGCTATTTCTCCCACTTAGAAATCATGGAGGGGTCTGAAATTTTCATCGTAGGTGCATGTCCACTGTGAGAGAGATAAACTAAAAAGAAAAATCCAGAAATCACAATGCATGATTTTTTAACAATTTATTTGTGTGATACAGCTGCAAATAAGTATTTGAACACCTGTGTATCATCTAGAATTCTGACCCTGAAAGACCTGTTAGTCTGCCCATTAGAAGTCCATCTGCACTCCATGTATCATCCTGAATCAGATGCACCTGTTTGAGGTCGTTAGCTGCATAAAGACACCTGTCCACCCCATACAATCAGGAAGACTTTAACTTGTAACATGGCGAAGACCAAAGAGCTGTCCAAAGACACCAGAGACAAAATTGTACACCTCCACAAGGCTGGAAAGGGCTACGGAGCAATTACCAAGCAGCTTGGTGAAAAAAGGTCCACTGTTGGAGCTATCATTAGAAAATGGAAGAAGCTAAACATGACGGTCAATCTCAATCGGAGTGGAGCCCCATGCAAGATATCACCTCGTGGGGTCTCAATGATTCTAAGAAAGGTGAGGAATCAGCCCAGAACTACACGACAGGACTTGGTCAATGACCTGAAAAGAGCTGGGACCACCGTTTCCAAGGTTACTGTAGGTAATACACTAAGACGTCATGATGTGAAATCATGCATGGCACGAAAGGTTCCCCTGCTTAAACCAGCACATGTCAAGGCCCGTCTTAAGTTTGCATATGACCATTTGGATGATACAGAGGAGTCATGGGAGAAAGTTTTATGGTCAGATGAGACCAAAATAGAACTTTTTGGTCATAATTCCAATAAGCGTGTTTGGAGGAAGAAGAATGAAGAGTACAATCCGAAGAACACCATCCCTACTGTGAAGCATGGGGGTGGTAGCATCATGCTTTGGGGGTGTTTTTCTGCACATGGGACAGGACGAGTGCACTGCATTAAAGAGAGGATGACTGGGGCCGTGTATTGTGAGATTTTGGGGAACAACCTCCTTCCCTCTGTCAGAGCATTGAAGATGGGTCGTGGCTGGGTCTTCCAACACGACAACGACCCGAAGCACACAGCCAGGAAAACCAAGGAGTGGCTCCGTAAGAAGCATATCAAGGTTCTAGCATGGCCCAGCCAGTCTCCAGACCTGAACCCAATCGAAAATCTTTGGAGGGAGCTCAAACTCCGTGTTTCTCAGCGACAGCCCAGAAACCTGACTGATCTAGAGAAGATCTGTGTGGAGGAGTGGGCCAAGATCCCTCCTGCAGTGTGTGCAAACCTGGTGAAAAACTACAGGAAACGTTTGACCTCTGTAATAGCAAACAAAGGCTACTGTACCAAATATTAACATTCATTTTCTCAGGTGTTCAAATACTTATTAGCAGCCGTATCACACAAATAAATTGTTAAAAAATCATGCATTGTGATTTCTGGATTTTTCTTTTTAGTTTATCTCTCTCACAGTGGACATGCACCTACGATGAAAATTTCAGACCCCTCCATGATTTCTAAGTGGGAGAAATAGCAAAATAGCAGGGTGTTCAAATACTTATTTTCTTCACTGTATATATATATATATATGTTGTTATTCCAGGGATTTTTCCAGTATAACCTCCATAAAAGAAGGCAAACAATCTCAAGGGAATTAGTCCACTGCTCCTTTTTTCCGGGGAGGTCAAGGCGATTCCCGAGTAAGCTTCTCAGTTTAAACCGAGTCAAACTAAATGGCAATTCTTGAGGATATAATACAATCCCAGTGTCCAGTTAGGCAGGAAACTTCCCCTGGCCACATATACACAAACAACCATTCACACTCACATTCATACCTATGGACAATTTTGAATCGCTGATTAACCTAACATATTTTTGGAATGTGGGAGGAAACCGGAATAGCCGGAGAAAACCCACACATGCTTAGGCAAAACATGCAAACTCCACACAGGATATTTGGGGTCTTCCAGATCTCCTGACTGTGTGGCCAACATGCGGCCCTGTGATGATTTTGTGTTGACTTAATATATTATAACCCCAACATTGAGAGCATGATGAAGAGGCGGTCGATCAATAATCACGTTTTTGAAACTAGCAAAGTAGGCTGAAAGAACCATAGTCGTATATTAGTGAATCACTCCAATTTAATAAAATGTCAAAGTGGGTGAGGGTGTGATGTTCAGTTCAGCCCACACCTTAAAGTAGGCTTTGCGTTTTGGCCCCCTGTGTGATTGAGTTTGACACCCCTGAGCTAGAGCCTCGGTTTAGGCCTTGTAGATGACAGTCGGCTGACTGGCTGTCAAGCTTACAAAGTGGTTCTTGAATGCATAATGCTCAGCAAAGCCACTGTATCTCTGCAATGTCTTAAATGTTTTCCACTTACGTCTTCAACAGCATTCAGTACATTTACTTAATTTACTGCATTAGGAGGACCCAGAGGAGATGTGATCCATTCTGTCTCAGTTCTCAGTCACCAAATTTGTAGTTGAAATTTCTGCGTAACCACAAAAAAAAAGATGATGAATCTTTTGTTTGTACTTAAGTATCAATTTACAACTGCTATTGTCTGAGCTGAATGACTACCAAGAACAAGAGTACTAATTTTATATGCAAATCAAAACACTGATAGCACACAGTACACAAAACCAAGTTCTCCTTGGTAGTGGCCATGAGTGTGAACCAACAAAAGCCAGGTCAGATGTGTCTGTCAACAGACAGCCTTGGTCATGCCACACATGACACATATTTGATCAGAATTTCATGAGAATAATCTTTCTTTGTTGAGCTTATGAGCGCTACCTTTTAAACATTTCAGCCCAGTCGTTCATCTAGAAACTATTATTATTTCCGTCAACAACAGCAGCATAGAAACAGGTACTACATTTACAGTGTCCGCTCACATTGGGATGGCTGTATCTTCCAGCACATGTGATCCAGTCCTCAGGTAGAAAATGTTTACAGCAAACAAGCATCTTGTTGAGCTCTTGTAGTGAAATTGAGAACTAGGTATCGACTCTTCTGTCTATGAGTGAGCGGCGAGTGAGGCGTTGTGTTTGTCCAGCAGATAAATATAGTTTTTCATGATAGCTGCTACAATGATAATTGCTGTAGCTTGGTTAATACAGTATACAAGTCAGTTATGTAAATGGAACACTGATGCCGTTTTCTTTTAGCTTTTTTTGTGAGGGATTTACCGTCAAAATAGTTACCTCTCATGGTGAGCATTGTTAGCTTGCTTATAATAACTTTTTTCCCCTCGGTAGAAAGCACAGAAAAGGGATGGAAATATGTGTTCATGTTTCTCATAATAACTGTGAATGATGGGCAACATTTTCTTTTAAAAGCATGGTTTTCCTTTAAGTTTCGCATGTTATCCCAAAGTATAAAGAGACACTAATGTGTCAAGAGTTCATGCTGCTAGATACTGTACTTGGGAATTGAGTGGGATCAAGGCCAGCACCACAGAACCATGCTGGATGGGAGTACTTTGTCACAGCTGCTTAACAACAATTTTTTAAACTCAATTTCTCCTGCAAACCTTTACTGGCCTCTACCATCATGTGAATACCAAGGAAAGACTTATTGTATTACATACTCTATAATTGCACCTCTCAAGAAAGCTGTTCTCTATGTAGATGCTGCTGGCAAAGGTTGCTGGCTCATGATTAGATTGGAAACTCTCATATTTGACAAATATTCTAATTTGCATCTAGCTGATAGTGGGTTGCATTTTTAAATAAAATTTATATACAAGACGTAGGTCAAAGTGGTTGCGTATCAGTGGCTTTTGAATCACCTGATTTAATTGGACCTCAAGATGCTTTTGAGCTTTGTCACTTGAGTTTTGGTGTTGTGTGTGAGCGTGTGTGGGTGTGTGGTTTCCTGTTAATGAAATATGAATCCTTCAAGACCTAAAGAGTGACAACAAAACCCCTTGACCTTGGTATAGATTTATAATTACACTCCCTGTGGATCCAACGCATGTCATTGTTGGGTCAGTGACTAACAGCATCAAATGTCCTTCCCATACACACACATATCCTAACAGCTAACGCCTATGAATAACCAATGATACCTCATATAGTCATTGGGGGGGGGGGGGGGGGGGGCAGTTGTAGCGCTCATTATAGATTCTGTATTTTTATGTTGTTTAAAGCACATTATTTAAGACTAAAACAGTAATATGTACTTTAAATCGTAAAACAAAATCAATACTTACGAGACCTTGGTGGGGCCCCAGGCAATTGATTGTTAGCCTAATGATAAGTCTGCCTCCGCATATTACTTATTTTTCTATACCAATTCAATTAAATTTATTTATATGTAAATCACAACAGCAGTTATCTCATGGTACTTTACACATGAAGGTCACAAATGAGAACAGACAACCAACCGAAAGCCCACATGAGCAAGCACTTGGCAATGGAGGCAAAGAAAAACTCCCTCTGAGGAAGAAACCAGGCTCTACCGGTTGGGTTTGATATACAAAAACAAATACAAAAATTAATGCTATCTGGATTGGTATTTTAGGGTTAAAATCCCCAAGGTTTGCCCCGTACTGTTTTCCCCACACTCTTCTTGGCCATTGAATGCACCATGTCCCCAGACATGCTCACCTGGTTTCACTTGGCTAATCACAAGGCCCAAGGCACTATATAAGCTGACCTGACTCTATTCTCCCCAGGTCTGTGGGAGAGAAATGGAGGGAGAGTAGCTGTAGACCAAACCCTTGCTGAGTTGCTGGAACCTGTTTATCTTGTGTGTTTTTTTTTAATTTCCTGAACTAATGAGTTGAACGTAATTGTGACAATGACAATAGCCTGTTAGCATTTGCTATGATGTTACCATGCTAATGCTAACATGATGTTCCATCATTTTCTCCTTTATACTGAATTTAATTCAATAGTCGTTTACTATTGCTAGTAAGCATACTGATGCTAACATGCTAACACATGTTTAGCATTGTTCTATGGAAGTTTTCTGTTTATTTAAAACACATTTTGCTGCTTTGTTTATTAGCCTTGTTAATGTAGTTAATACTAAGTGGATTGTTTTATCCATGCAGGCCAGGTGTCCCGCTTGTGGGATCCAATCCTTTGATGGCAAGCTAAGAAGCAGGCCGAGAGCCTGGACAGCCCCTGTTTCAGTGACCTTTCTTTCCCTATGGTCTGGTAGGAGGCACTACAGCCTGTCCTTTTTTCCCACCCTCTCAAATTGAGTGTTACTTCACTGATCATATTCAGGGAAACTTGCACCTTTGGACATTGCCTCCTGATACAATAAATCCCACACACAACAATTAGGTACATGTTCACACATTTAAATTAGCTGTACACGTATCTGTACTCGCAGCTACACAGGGCATAAACCGTAAGTGGGTGTGGTCTAACTGAAAAGTACATTATTTGAAGTCTTAAATTGACATGGATTGATCAGATGTGTACTGTAAGTGATCAGTAAGACTTATTGTTTTTTATCAACTCTTGGTTACTTTGATTGTTTTATTTTATATTTTCTTTCTACAATGTGCCATTCGCAGGCCAATGAACGTGGTCCACAAATAGGCTGCACTATGAACATCCCTGGTTTACATATTTCACAGGGAGGGCGGGGGGGTTAAATGAGCGTGTTTTTGCGCTATCACTAAATAACCCCCCTTAATAAAGGCAGAGGCTGGATGGAGGCTTCCACAGTGGTGCGCACACCCCAGGTTGAGGTGTGGTCCAGTGGCAAGCCTCTTGCGGGCACTTGACTACACAGTAAATGCATGATGAAAGAAACAAATATTTCCCCACACAAACATTCCTTCTCATGATGACATTTCAAATTGTGTCAATTTCCACAACATTCTGCATTTAACTGATTCCGTTAACGTGACAATCATAGGGCCTAGTGGGCCCTAGGGTAGTATCTTGCATCTTGTTGGTTCTGCCATTTCTGGTTAAACATTTTTATTCTGTGATCACTTTCTTTGAGGAGACACCATCATTAAACGTTTATTAACCGTTCCAACAGTGTAACAGGTTAAGATCTTAACAGTCTTAAAAGTACAAAGTAACATTAAACACTGTACATGTATAATAAAGCAGAAAAAAGTAAAATGACAGTTCAAAATGTATAGCTTTATGGGGACATTTAAATGCTGCTGTCTTATCCTACACAGCACTGGGTTGTAGTTCCTTTGTCAGTTGGAAATGAAAATATCAGTGGGGTAAAGCGAAGCAATTAATGTGCAGCAAATTAATTTTTTTTTCTCAACAGGATTGCCTTTCAAGCTGTAGAATTAGCAATAAGCTTCATGAAGGCATCCTCAGCCCACATGAGTTGTTCTGTCCTTCAAGTCATATGTTTGGTTTGTGAAGGTTATTTGGCAAATTATCAGATGGACACTGTGTGCATGTAACTATACTGAGGTTAAACGGTAACACAAAAATCTAGAATGTGAAAGCTTTTATCTCTGTTTGAATAATGTATTTGAACCTGGGGCCAGGGAGCAAGCAGGCAGACCTACTCACACTTAAAACATTCATTGCATACACACAAACATTCGCTCATAAATAAATATAAACATATTTTGCTTCCCTACACTTGAATAGCTAGTAAATAGGAAGGGATGCTTCATCATTTATCTCTAAGCCCTTTAACTTTGGCAGATGCGGGGTGGCTAGGGCAACACTAACTCGATAGAAACATGGAGCACCCCTATGTACATTGGGTAAAAAAATGATAAATGTGGGCACTCGCGAGATCATTTTGGTGATCTCCTATTCATATATTTTGTATAGGGCTTCTTACAAATATTCACTGTAATTAATAGAAAACTGTCTCTTTCATCAGTCAGGTCATCAAAGGGCTTAAAGTCATTGAGTATGTTTACATGCAGTCAATATTCCAGTTTTAGAAACTTTTTGAATAACCGGTTTTTAGGCGTGAGCAAATGGGATTATTCCTGTATACATGGGAATCGTAATCAATTGGATATCTCCATCAAAACAGCGACGCATGGACCTCTCAATGCACTGAGAATGGTAATGGTTTTATTTCGTTTGAACATGCATCAGATTACAATTGAGTGCATCACATAATCAGTTCACAGTTCCACATGTCCAAAAGGAGTAGGAAGAAGCAAAGCTTATTAAATCCTACCCCTCCATCTGGTACTTGTATAATCAGTAACTGTTACATTTGTTCACTTCCTGCTTTCCATAATACAGTTTAAGGTTGTTGTTTTTTTTAATAATGCACCACGTACCAAAGTATGAGGTGATATGACCATACAATGACATAATGGGTACCACAGTAACTGTCAATGTAGTGATATATACGTGTGTATATATATATATATACTATATATATATAGCACATCATGACTGGTTCAAGACTCCTCATCCTTGTATTTAGCAAACATCAACTGCTTGTATTGTTTCTTGAATTGGCTCATCGTTGTGCATTGTTTGAGGTCCTTACTCAATCCATTCCATAGTTTGATTCCACATACTGAAAAGCTATGGCTTTTTAACGTAGTCCGAGCATATAAGTGTTTCAAATTTACTTCTTCCCTGAGATCATATTTCTCCTCTCTTGTAGAGAAGTATTGGATGACATTTTTAGGTAATTGGTTGTTTTTAGAATGTCAAATGACTCAATGTGCGTCTTTTCCGTTTCGTCTGAATCCAAAAACACCAGCAAAGTATATAACGAACAGAGGCCTCCTCTATAAAATGGTGTGGCAATCTGACTAAAAGTCTAAGTACACCAACAACCCAAAATATGGTACAGAAAAAAATATTAGGACCTAAAAAAACGTGGTTTATGCGCACATTCACGCTGTTTGTTTCACCTGCTGTCCAAATGTGAGTACGCAACTCCACCCCATGTCAAGCCCTCTCCACGCCTTCAAGTCACCATAAATGGTCAATGCAAAGTGACCCATGAATGCTGCAGCCATATTTAATGACCTTTGATTGTATTTCGCTTGGTTCTTTTGGATCATGTCACCAAAACAGAGGTGGGAAATCATAGTTGGGGAGCTGGAGGCTCATAAAAACATCATATTTTGAGGGCATAGTAATGGCATAACAGGAAGTGGAACAGGGGGTACCACGGTAGAAGGAAAAAATAAGTGGTCAGATGTCAAGGCACACATTTCCATTTTTTTGTGAGCATGTTTAACATTTTTTCAGATCAATATAAGCACAGCAAAATCAGTTTCATTTAAAGGTGTACGCAATGACTCAAAATAAGGACCTTTTTGCCATGTTTCCAAAAGGTACACATGCCAACTTTCAAGCTGTGTTTTTACAGGTCCCACACCTGGCGTGGAAAACGGCAAACAAAACTGTCAAGGCCCCATTTTGTGCATACGCAAGCTTTAAAGATAAGGCTCTAATCCGGAACCGGTATTTGTTGCCTTTGTTTGTGCTTTGGCACTAGTACTGATGTACCACCAGTACTTGACACTATTATGTCTCACATTCTTCTTTAATGGAAGGCGATAATGTGGAAAACTAGAAAATGGTGTCAGAGCTACGCCCTCAATATCCATGCTACCTTTTCCTCCTCGCTCCAAATGTGTGGAGTTTTTGTGTCGCCATGGTTACAAGTACAATACTTCCTGTCAAAAACCCAACATTCCTTTGGAATAGAACATAGTATGCAGAACATGCATTAATATTCCTTTCGATGGGGATATCCCAATAGGCGTATACATGACCCAATATTCAGGTTAGAAACAGAGTAACCCAGGGATAATATTCTGGTTTTTAAAAAGGATTATTGGTTGTTTACATGGCTGTGTGCAACTAGGTTATTGCTAATATTATATAAAATGTTATATATAACATTGTATCATTGAAGAAAGAGGTGTGGATGACTTGTAATGTATTGTACTGGTTCTAATTTACACTCATGTATTTGAACACTAGTTTGAGCCTAGGACACATTTATGCAGACGAAAGATAATTGATTGGCTTGAATAAAATGTAAGTGGAGAAGATGAAAGAGCATCTTCCTAATATCTCATTAAGTTTTTTGGCAAGTCCAACTTTTTGAAGTATGCAATGTTAAAAAAGGTTCATTTAATATCCTCAAACAATACAACCTCAAAGCAAATACCAAAGACAAACATGGTCCATCTAATTAAAACTAGATTCAATCTTCATTTGTCAAGTCAACTCAGAGGGACAAAATATTCAATAATCTCCATTATAGATGAGCCCCTTTAGATTTGTAATTAATTTCAATCATGATTAAAATTTGATGAGCGTCATGCTTCAGAGTAGCCTTTCTAATTTCATCAGTTGAAATCATGCAAGTTTTTTTTTCTTCCCCCTCTCAGTAATGGTGCTATGAAGCTGTCAGCAGCAACACTCTGAGGTATTGCACACAAATTCCCCACCACGGCTATAAAGGAAGCAGATGGAAGTGGGCACAGAAACCTGAGAGGTGTCGTTTATCTTCATAAGACCCTCATTCCATGGAGGTCGGAGCAAGCGGGGGAATAGGGAATGGAAGGATGTTGGGAGGGGAGACAGAAAAGAGAGATGTGGGTTATCTAGGAATGTAGACTGAAAATGCCTCCATTGTCAAATTTGCTGGGAAGGATTGGGATGGAAAAGATGGATGATGGTGGTAATGTAGTGGTAAGTGATGGAGTCAAACCTCCAGATCAGTCCAGTCTCCCATCTGCAACAGCAGTGCCTCCACTTATCTTTTTTTTGTGGAATGATTCATATTCACTGTACCTTGAGCTAGAGCCTATCCCAGTTGGGATGAGGTGAGGTTTATTGTACACTCTGGACTGGACTGTTGAAGCAGCATCAAAGTACGTTGGTACCTGACTCTCCAAGAGCCACAATGACTATCACACGGGGCTGAACCAGGCGAGTTACATTAGTGCCATGACCCATATGAGTGAGGTTTAGAGGAGTGAGTGTAACAGATGTCAGCTAGTGCAACAGTGTGAAAAAATGTTTGTAAACATTGTAAACTGGACATCGAGTTGACAGTCCAGGCTTTGAAGTTACATATTTAGGTTACACACAGGTTACTATTATGGCTATTCGGAGGACTCATAAGCGGCCTTTTACATTTGCACGCATTTTGCCACCGCGGCAACGTGTCATTTAGATTGCATGCCTGAAAACTGGGAAGATAGTTTACGGACTGTTTTTCGATATGTTCGCACATAGTAAGTTATTCACTTCGTCACCGATTCTGGCACCTGCGAAGCAGTCATGGCATTATTTGGTACTGCTTTTTTTAACGTATTGGTCCGAGATTGGCGGCACGGCGATCGAGTGGTTAGCACGCAGACCTCACAGCTAGGAGACCAGGGTTCGATTCCACACCATCTCTGTGTGTGCATGCGTGGGTTTTCTCCTAGGTACTCCGGTTTCCTCCCACATTCCAAAAACATGCTAGGTTAATTGGAGACTCCAAATTGTCCATAGGTATGAATGTGAGTGTGAATGGTTGTTTGTCTATATGTGCCCTGTGATTGGCTGGCGACCAGTCCAGGGTGTACCCCGCCTCTCGCCTGAAGACAGCTGGGATAGGCTCCAGCACCCCCCGCGACCCTCGCGAGGAAAAGCGGTAGAAACTGAATGAATGACTGGTCCTAGATTAATGTCATGATCTATGACCTGACCTATGGCATTGATGTTAAACACATTTTCTAATCATATTTGAATCCCAAATAGCACTAAACCATACTTACCGAGCTGTACTTACTGAGACGAGCTGTTGCAACTAGTCCACGAAAATCGAACATTTAAATTTCCTTGAGCACCAGCACAGCACAGTTTAGTTCACACCTGTTTATAACAAAGGCACACAACTTTGCCTACCACTGCGGGGACAAAATGCGTGCAAGTGTAAAAGTGGCTTATATCACTTTAGAGCAGCTCACCTACACTGACTTATGATCAATAGATGCATTGTGCTCTAAAAATGTATTGTAATGGGCAAACACCACGGCTGTGCACTGTGCTACTGTATATACCGGTATTCGAGAGAGGTGAATGCATGGCTAATTATAGCTTGTCCTTTCGTAACTTGCAGGCTAGTCCATTTCTCCCACCAACATAAAACCTTTGTTTGTTCTGTGTAATTCTATAATTCTTTGTGTAATTGGTGAATTATTTACCAGAGCTAAAATCTTACATCTGCTGTTACAACAGAACAGATCCTCATATTTGTGCTTGCAAAGCTGGTAAGTAGTCCCATACGGGAAATGACAGATATCGCTTCCAGACAATAGGTAATCCCACCTTTCAAACGACGAGGGTATTTATGGTACTCATTGTTCAAACAGTGCTTTTTCTCATCCTGGAAATACAATTTTCTTCCTGTTGTGGGCCCCAGCACTTGCTAAAGGGGGGACAGTGTCCAATCAGGACACCATGCGCTATAGTAGACAAGACAAGCCTTCAAAAGAAAAAAGACAGGAATGGGGATAATACCTGATTTGAATAAATGCGTGAGTGGTTTAGATTGGAGAATAACAAGGAAGGATGATGCAGAGGAAGGAAGATAGCAGCCCTATCGTTGTCAATGGAAGTGAGCCAGTAAAAAGAACATTCTAGTGTTACTAACGTCTCCATGCTTGCAGTGATTCAAATATGCTTGAGCACATCCACTTCTTTCAATTTAGTTTGTGGTTCCATCTTGTGGACATTTTAGGAAGGTGTTCAACATGCATTTTTGGGGGAATTGTATTTGTCAGAAAGTCCCAAAAAAAGTATGTCCAAACAAAGAAAAATTTAGGAGGAAAATAGTGAAAATGTATGTATGCAGTACCACATGACCACTGGATATGAATGATTGTCTATATGTGCTCTGTGATTGGCTGGCGACCAGTCCAGACCCCGCCTCTCATCTGAAGATAGCTGGGATAGGCTCCAGTGTACCCCAGCAACCCTCGTGAGGATAAGCAGTATAGAAAATGAATGACATTCCCCTTGCTAATTTTGGGAACTGCATTCTGCATGTCACATTTAGAACTCCCTGTGACCCTATATTGGCCCACGGTCTAGGGATTGGAAACCTTCCATTCATCTATTTTCTGTGCCACTTATCCTCACTAGGGTCATGGGTATGCTGGAGCCATCTATCTTTTGGATGAGAGGCAGGGTACATCCTGGACTGGTCGCCAGCCAATCACAGGGCACATATAGACAAACAACCATTCACACTCACATTCTTACCTATGGACAATTTGGAGTACTCATGGAGTGCCATGATTTGGAATGTGGGAGGAAACTGGAGTACTCTAAGAAAACCCACGCATGCACGGGGCGAACATGCAATCTCCACACAGAGATGCCAAAGTGGAGAATCGAACTCTGGTCAGACTATGTGGCCTACATGCTAACCACTCAGTGACGGTGCGGTGGATTGGTGACCTTCGCTTTAGTAATAAATTTTGAGCCATTATTTAAGTGCCACTAGGGGGTGACACAACTACAGTCTTGCATTCAATTCTTGTCAATGGCACTTTCTCCAAAGCACTACTGTTTAATCAGTCTATCCCTAGAGTGAAAGATACTGCAGATCAAAGTATACTGTAATTACAGGGCCAGTAGTGGCTCTAGTATCTGCCTTTTCAAGCTGTTGTCTTCAACTTTTTATCAACTGATGAACAGTCTGTCAGTTTAATGGGCTGTTTGCAGTAAATTGCACACTCAAATGTTTTTGTCTCACTCCCATTTCTGTTTTGCATTTTGAAGCGCGACTTGGAACCTCCATTAATATCCAACAGTGCAAAATGTAAATTCTTGCAATTTGTCATTTGGTCTTCAAATTTTGATCAAGAGTGGCAACGCTGCTCACAAACACCTGAGCATGTTTTCCCACAATTTTCAGACTGCCTTGTCCTTTCTATCACCTCATATACACAACATATAGTTAGCTTTTACTCTTTCTCCAGAAATAAATGACTGTCATCAGTGCCTGCGCTCCGTCATTCTCCTTACCACGTTTGTACCTTTTGTGAGTTACACTTGTATTATGTAACGTCCATTTCCCTTCCTCTCTCCACACGTGTGTGTGGGTATATAGTCTATGTACATAGACTATGTATATGACCTTGGTATGGTAAAAGCGTGTTGACGTGGCCTTCAAAGTGGTATGGGCTAAAATGGCAGGGTGTGTTTTTGTTTGAAATATCACACTGTCAGAAGTCCATTAGAGTGGAGCACAGCCAGATCACTTGATCCTCACTCAGTCCTCCTCTCTGTAAAAACAAAGCTAACGCTCCATGAAACACCTGTCATTGAAGCCCCAACCCCGCCTCCCTCTTCATCCTCACATCTGCTTTTGCTTCTTTCTTTCTTTCACTCACAACATCAATGTTCCTCCTACCTATCTTCATTTACAGTGGTTTATTCACATTTCCTGTTTTTCTGCCTCACCTCTGCTAGGTTTGCGCCACAACGACCTTGTGAAAGTTGTTTTAAAAACCTTCATTTACAGTGGAACTAGGTTGTCAAAACAATCTCTGTTCACACCAACCTGTGAAAACGACTGAAAATGCTGCAATATGAATGTCCTGCCAGTAGCTCTCATTCGTTTTGACTGCTGTCAACGTACCTCTAACAATAACTTTATGCATTACTGTAGCAATAAGCAAACTATTTCCACAAGTGTGAGGAGTCTGTGACTCTCTGATATTTATACAAAATTCTCATCTTCACATGCTTGCTTCAATTTTGAGCAAAAGGTTTCTCAGTCACTTTTCAAAGGTGTCAAAAAGGCTTCACTACACATATTAAAATAAGTTATGTTGTTTTATGTTATATCCACCATTATAAATGCCATATAAGCTCATAGTTGCAGTGCCTATGTAAAAATTGGATAATGTGCATAAAAAAATTTAAAAAAAATCAACGTTTTTCAATTTCAAACATGTATACAGTATAATTTTTCAATTAAAATGTTGACTCTATTATGACAAAAAGACATGTGGACACAACTTACTAACCTGGCTCATAAGTTTCTTTTGTTGTTGTAGCTGATTGCAGCAAAGTTGGTGCATGTGTTGTGGGGGTTTTTTTTTGTATGAAGGATTCCCGCTTCTCTGATTGGCTGCAGCAATCACCCAGCCCTCCATAACAGGCAGAGGGAGACCCCGGCAAGAGGAAAAACTCCTCCCAACCTGCCACCTGAGATGTGTTGAACTTAGAACAAATGGACACTTTGTTAGAGACCTCCTGGATTTTTTTTTTCCTGCAAACCTCTGGTGGTAATTTAAGACTTGAGAGTTGGGAACTCCTCCACCTTATGTTAAGCCCTGGTGTTCCTCGGCTTGGGTGTAACATTAGTTTAGCTTAGCATAGCTTAGTTTAGTGATGCTTAGTTCAAAGGAAAATTGCACTTTTTAAAAAAAATTAGCCTATCATCCACAATCTCTAGTTTTTCCCTGTTCTGTGCATTCAAGATAGCTGCCTCGTGCTGGCAGTTTTTTACTAAAAATGTGGTTTCATACATTGGGCCTATAAAGCCCTCTAAAATAACGTCAGAAAATTTCCCACTGTTTTATGTTCATGCTGTAACCATTGAAGCTATTTGCTCATATTTTGGCTAGCTAACAATAAAGTTAAAACCAAGTACATAGTTTAAGATTCCCTTCACAATGTAAACATAGGGATGTTAACGATGGGCTCAATTAAAAAAAAAAAAAAGGTGTAGGTTTCATTAGCATAACGTACCATAGCGCAAATACTTTGTTTTACAGCAAATTAAACAAATGAGAAATATTTGTTCAAAAATAGATTAACCTTATTAAGACAAACTTGCTGTAGAACCACCGCCTCAAAGCTAACCGCAAGCAATCTTTTATTTCATAGAGATAATTAGTCAATGTGTTGGCAGTCATAGGGTAAATGTTCCACTTTGCTCCTGAAAACAGAAGTCACAGACTTGGACCATGTAAGGATGAAAATGGATGTCTCCTTGGTCCAAAGCATTAGAGCTGTAACTGACAACTTCCTGAGGTACTTTCCTTTGCAAAGGTGAGTCATGACCCCCGTCTCAGACTTCTTAAGTGGTTTTCAGAGAAATTCTAGTCTGCCAGGTCAGCTCAAGAACAGAAATGGAAGTTGACAGGCACATTTAACTTCCTGAAGAAGCTATTAAGAAGATTAATGATATTGTTGCTTTCTGACTTTGATGTGCTACCTAAGAACAGGTACTGCTAAACGTACAGTATTCTATAACTGAGAATGCATGTCATTTAATATGTATGTGTTCTATTTGTGGTTATTTGCTTTCCAAGTAAAAATCACTGAAGGAAATTAGATACTTCATGACGTCCAGTGAAGCTAAGGAGAGTTAGTGCTGTTGTCGTAGTCTTAAAATGTACAAGGCTTTTTAGAAGGATACCCACAAATTGATTTTAAAACCACATGTTAAAGCAAAAATCATAAAGCAAAAAAAAAATATTAGCTTGTTGCTTAGCTATGGCAATATGGAGGTCCCATTTTACATCAACCATCTGTTCAGTGTAATTAAGCACAATGTCATTCATATTATTCATATTAATATTTATTACTTATTGGGCTGTTTAACAGTAAGGGTAAAAGGTAATTTGTTTCGTACATAAGTTACATTATGGAATATCACATAATTAAATTTAGATAATTCAACAATTCAACATTTAATCCTACCACAATGTTTTCTTTTGTATGTCATCATGCTCCTTATTTGTTATGGTGTTTAGCTGCTTCCTTATGTTTAGTCCTTGATGACCTCTAAGTTCTCTGATGGGTGTGTCCTCTGAACCCTGTAATCTTGCTTAGACGTTATTTCTTTGTAGTGTATAACAAAGAATTCTAAAATGTATCAAAACTACCAATATTAGCCACTTTAAATCTGACATGACTTCCCTCAGGGAATTAGAATATGGCCAACTACGCACAACACATTTGACAGTGCATAGACCATTTAGAGATGTTTTGGTAGGTCCATTATAGAACTTTGTAAGCATGCTGACAGGAAGCTACCATTCAGCAGTGTGCCTATATCACGTTTCTTACATCTGTGTTTGGAGCAGGTGTGGCTAAAAATGTGTGGTTGAAAAGGGAAGTCAGCCAACCAATTTGAGGTCCAACCTTAATAAGAGCTGTCTTTAAAGCAATAACCCCACTTCCACCCTCGCTTTGGACATTCTTTCTAAGGAATCCTCCCACCACTCCTACATCAGCACTTTCTTGGTAGAAGTAATCATTGTAGGTCTCAAAAATTTAAATCAAGGTTGCAGTAAAAGCAACAAAATGTACAACTTAAATTCTACTTTGTGAGGCATTAATTCCCAACTAAATTGTACTCTTTGTGGCATTAATTAATTCCCAACAGTCTACTAGCTTTACTATGTGTCTCCTAGCTGCACTGTTTCCAGTACGTCTATGTTCATTTTTATTATTTTTTTGTCCAATCTGATTTCAGCTTTTATTTGTTACCATGTCAATGTCATCTGCCCAGGGTCTTCAGAATCAGTATGGCCAGTGAGCAGGCATACAGTAGTGTCAGTACTTTCCTGTCCTCTGATTGGTGTCTGAAAGCCTATGCCTAACACTCAAAAATACAAGTGCACATGAACACCCCATCATATGAACTGTGCAGCACTTAAATGATCCTTCGCCACTTCTACTTACAAGTCAATAGGGAGATGTATTTCAAAATAAAGGGTTGTCTTGCTTTAGTAATGATTAGGGAGGAGTATCTGTATCTGTTCACCCATCTAAATTATCTGTAGCAGTATCTGTACTCGGACTGGGTGGGGCATAAACTGGAAGTGTGCATGGTTTAACCGGAAATGGGTGGGGCTTACATCGGTATATAATTTTAAGTCTGAAATTGACATGAAATGATCAGAAGTTGCTATGTGTTATTATCCGACTATATATGTAAGTGATCGATTAGACTATAATATTTTTTTTAATGATCTGTGTAAATTTGATGTATTTTTGGTTGGTGTACTGTATTTTTCTCAAACTCACACTTCAAGCATTTTTTTTTATTTTACCTTCATTTACCCAGGCAAGCAATTTAAGAACAAATTCTTATTTACAAATGCAGCCTGAACAAAGAGCAAAAGCACTTTGATGGGAGAGGGGAGTGCTGAAAATAAGAACGTTATATAAAATTACAAATATCAATACAGTAAATATGTAATACAAAAGCATCAAACAACTACATTAAAGCAATGGGATATGGCAATAGGCCTAATCAGCAAGTTTTCAAGCAAAGTTTTCTAAGAAAAGAAGAGAGCAGATGAGGAAAAAAAACACAGCAGTGACAAAACAAGCTGCATACAGTTGTCTTGTGAAGTGCACCGCATACGAAACATGTTTAAGATTACAACTTGCATACTGCTTATTGAGAGCTATGTAATATTTGACCATAGCCATACAGGCAGTGTTTGATGCATATACTGTGCAGTTGTACCTAATGTTGTGGCCAGTCAATGCGGCAGTCAATCGGTTACTTACAATAATCCATAGTGTATTACTTAAAATAAGTAAATTGGTTAAAATAAATAAATACCTGGTAGCAAAAAATGTACATTTCCTCAAAAATAAGCATATATTGTTCTTGATTTTCAAATGTTTTATCCATCTCAGATATCCATTGCTATACATTCTTTGATGTATCTAACACAAGAATACTGCATGAGAAAATGCAGTGGCCAAATAGTGCAAAACAATCTAAACTTACATTTGAAGAGTGCTTTTTTTTTTTTTTTTAGATTACACTGTGGAGGGTCAGTACACTCCACTTTCATTTTCAACACTGATCCGGAACAACAGAGAATTCCATCCCCTTTTTTTTCCAAAGGTGGAGCTCTCCCCAAGTAACCATGCTGTCTGGCCCAGCTGAATATATTTACTTAGCGCTTAGAGAACGCTGGCCACAAAAGCAGGAATGTGACTTGAAAGGGCCTGTTACATTTTAATTTTTAACCCCAAAAAATAAACACAGAGCAGCCCTACAATTTTATGAATGGCTGCATTCATTACAATATGCCCATCCAATCAGAAAATTAACTGTGGTACAGCCACACCCATTTGGAAACATCGCTGTTGCTCCCTGCACACTGATTGGTCAGCAGTGAGGAGGGGAGTGGAATCTGCCAGGTCGTATAAATTAGTGTATAGGGTAGTTGTCCCTGTGGGGACACTTGGACTGAAACTATTTTAGACTGACCGCCATTCAGTGGATCACAGTGACTATTTACTGTATATATATCCTTGTGAAACATGGAATATCTCATCTGCCTGTTTGTAATGACAACAGCCTTTGTCTCACAGGTAGGTTCCTTACAGGAGTTTATGTAACTGTGAAAACAAAAGTCCAATTACTGGTAGTCTGTTTAAAGATTGGCTAAAGAACAATGTCATCTGCTGGGTAATGTAGATGATTTTAATTATTATTGTGGTTATAAAATGAGATTGCTCCATTCTTTTTATATAGTAGGTACAGTTCTTGCGATGTTGGATCTGTGCATGTTTACTCAAATCAAGTCTTGTGATCCTCTGGGTAGATCTCCACTGTTACTAACTGCAGGTTTGTTTGTTTTTGCATCAAGAAAGCATGTTTTCTCTGTAAAGTGAGTATTTTAAATTTAGTTTATTTATTTAAAAAAATCATATCTGCTGCCTTCTTTATCCTTTAGCCTTAGTATATGTTGATGATTTGGCAATCCATGATATATTTTAGTAAAGATTGGGTCCAAAATTTGTTTTGACAATGTGATTCCTCCAGGTGACGGCTGGCTGTCCGGCTGCTTGTGTGTGCCCTGCGGAGTCCCGGATATGCCCACCTGGGGTTAGCGCTGTACCGGACGGATGTGGGTGTTGCAAAGTGTGCGCTGCACAGCTTAACCAAGACTGCAGTCCCATGAAACCTTGTGATCATCACAAAGGCCTGGAGTGCAATTATGGCAACGATGTGACCGTGGCCTGGGGTGTCTGTCGGGGTAAGGGGGATTTGAGCATTGCACCCTGGGAGGAGGATGGACTATCCTGTACAGCAATAATGCCAATGAGTGGAAACTCACCTCTTCCTAGATAGGTGACTAATGTAGGCGTGAAAGGAAAACCCATGAGCATAGAAGGCGAATTGTTGGATTTTATGAATGTAGTATACCTAAAAAAAATAACATACTGTACTGTAACAACAAAATAATATAATTAAACTGTTGGGAGTTGGAGTTGTTCCACTCCAGTCTTGTAGGTTGGGGTACAAAATAGCTGACTCTTTTTACAGCGTGCAAGCTGTCCAAAACTGAAGCACTTTGGTATTACAGTAGTACACTCATCCTTCACTCCATCGCGTTTTTTCTCAAATTAATTGATTCATAAATAAATTACTGCAGTTTCATGGTTGACTACTATTTATACACAAAAATGGACATTTAAGCAAACGTTATTGCCCTAAATTAAGCATTTTCAAGCATAAAAATGTTCTAAATGAACTAAAATACAGATACAGTTTAAGGCAATACAAGACAATGATGTCACTAATAACATGCACCAGACTTGATCGCCAATTATTTCTGTCACAACAGGCACAGTAATAACTAATAATAATAGACATCATAATGATAACTCCAGGTAAAACCCAACTCTGAATCCACAATATCACTTACAGTTCAGACATATATTCAGGTGCACAAAAGCACATGTTTATTCGTGGCTTGTTTTCTACTTTTTATATGTACTATATCGGGTAATATGAGTGTTAAGCTGACTCTAGGGGTGCTACTTCATGTCTCGAGGCTCTAATAATATTTTTAAAGCCTACTTAGAATGTCATAAACAAGTTGTTGATGCTCTAACTACTGAAATATTCAGTTTTGAATCCTACTTTGCTGAAATTCATGTGTGGAATCAGTTACATGTGATAAACGAGGGATTAGTGTTCAGTTTTTGTTATTAGTTCATTCCAAAAGGTTAGATGAAAACCGAAACTAACACAACTGAGATGATTTTTCCCATTGGAAATAATGTAAATCTAAATAATCTGTTCCAGACACACAAAATACAATAAATGACAAATTTGAAAAAAAAAATTATAAAAGATGAATGTATCAAAGTTATTGTTGGTGTGAAGTTGACATTGCAACATAATGGTCTGTCTGGAAAATATGGTAAAAGTCCCCCCAAAAAACAATGACACCTGTGCAAGAGGTTGAGCCACAAAGTCAGCAGGATACAGGTGGGTTGTTGCATGTCAGCCTGCACATTCAGAAACATGAGCACGGTGAGGGAGAGAGTGGAGGGTGTTTTGTGGGAGCAAAAGTAATAGAGATAAAAATAAGCTTCATGCTAAGCACTGTGCCACAATCTATGAATAGAAGGTCCTTCTAGTTTTGGAGACAAGTAGTCTGACACTTCTTGTATCCTTATTCCCACTGACCTTTCTGTCTAAAAGTTGTTGCCATGGAAAGTTATTGTGTTTATTGGGAGAGTCATATTTCAGTGTTTAAATAAAAGAATAGGTAAATTCTTGTGGCGTGCCAACATATCGTGTTAACAACCCATATTCCACGGAATGTGAGTCATTGTGATTAAGACATGTCACGCTTCTGTTTCCAGCCAAATCAGAAGGACGTACATGCGAGTACAGCGGCAAGATCTACCAGAATGGTGAGAGCTTCCGTGTGAGGTGTAAGCACCAGTGTACCTGCATAGATGGCGCTGTGGGCTGTGCACCGCTCTGTGATTACAAGCTGCCTCCGGCCTCGCCATCCTGCCCGTTCCCACAGTTGGTCAGGATGCCTGGCCAGTGCTGCTTCACTGTGGACTGCCGCAAAGGCGCCTGGGGCCTTCCTCCTAAACATCACAAACAGGTTTGTTATTGAATGCAATCATTTTGTCATTGTACATTATTTTGAACATGGGATAGACGTGAAGTTAAGAATTCTGTCAGAGAGTAGAAGATACTGTTGAATCACAGCTAGTTTGCTATTACTTTATGTTGCATTACCTTAGCATGTCTAACATGGGGAAAAAAAACTTCATTCCTCATTCCGTGTGGAAGTGGTACCTTTTTGGCTTCTTTGTTGTCCTTGCCCACTCTGTTTGAAACCCTTTCTTCAATTTAGAATTAAAATAATGAAGGCGAACTAGTAAGCTCAATATTTAAAGCAGCGGCTGTCTGTTGTGTAGCCTTATCAACTTATTAAAGTTGCACAATGTGGTGTAAACAAAGAATAATAGGAAGGTTTTTCATGCCTACAGGGCTCTAATATGGTTAAAAAAAAGCATTTCCATGGTCTCTGAAATTATTGTACTTATTGATATTAAATTCGTGGAAATTCACTGATTGCAGTCAATCTGGAACCAATTAACTGCGATAAACAAGGGATGACTCAACAGACACATTCGGCTTGTTTGGTGTCGGCTAATGATAGATCTTTGGCATTTTCACAAAAATGTCACTTTGAGAGAGTTACAAACAGCCCCTTTATTAATCATAACATAAGCTGCCATCAAGTCGACTTTCAAAGCTCATCTTAGGTTTTATCTTATAGACGGCCTTTCCAAAAAGACACCAATCCAAACAGGAGCGTCATCCTGCCCTTCGACCCCATGAAAACGAGCCACTCATGAAGAATGACATTGCCCCTCTCCAGATGAATGGTTGGGAAGGTGAACAAGGGTACAACCATCTGCCTGGTGAGAGAAGATATTGTGATATCTGTCAGTGTACTGTGTATACAAACATACGTCTTGTACATTCGATGTTTTCAGTGTGGGGCCCCCTGAAGAAGTGTCCCATCCTCACCACCGAATGGTCTCAGTGCTCACGCAGCTGCGGGATGGGCATTTCCTCTCGCCTCTCCAACAAGAACCCTGAGTGCAAGCTGGAAAGAGAGACTAGACTCTGTACGGTGCGGCCATGCAGCGTCATGACTTTTCCCAGCAAGGTAAAGTCAACCTGACTTTGTGAGTGTAGCAAGAGAGCATAAGGAGGGCAAGTGGAAAAAGTCTTATCACATAAAGTGAAACCTCCACACCTTGTGATAACACCTAACCATACAAAATGAGCTAGTGCTTATCTGTCCTTATTTAACCTTGTGTGGAAAACATACACTTTTACTCTTTCCATGTTGGAGTTTCAGACGGAGGCAGAAAACATCAACTGTGTGGTATTATAATAGAATAATGAAACTATTTTTTTTAATTGACAATTACTTGTTTATTATTATTTTAATTGATGGTAATTACCCACGTAAAACCCGGCCATCTTGCTGTAAAAGGAAACATCCAAATCAATAACATCTACACAGTCTGCATGGATAGCTTTTGTATCTAATTAAGAGATTAAGATTAAGATATGCCTTTATTCGTCCCTCAGTGGGGAAATTTGTATTGCACAGCAGCAAGAGTACAGAGTCAGTTAAGCTGTACAAAATACACAATATAAACAACCCAAGTATTAACAAAATCAACAGTTTTTCCCAGTCTCCCCAGTTTTAATTAATGGGGAGACTGGGTTTTCTGGGTGAGTGTAACTAAAGCTACCCATCCAGTGAGTTTTACCGTTAGAGTAACGATTCTTGTACCAACTGAATGGCTAAATGTTGGCTTTCAAATGCTATGAAATTTGATGCATTAGTCTTTTGGTTTTATGAAAACATATGCTGGTCTTAGACTGTTGACACAGGTTCATTGCTTGTGCTTTGAATTGCCCCCCGGTTTCCTAAATTTCTTTTGTTGAGCTTTAAGCTGAGGTTATTCTAGTCACAAGTGGATTTATGACCTTTATATTGATACAAGTCGTTACCATAGCAGCACAGACAGCTGGAGGCTTTAAAAGGTCAACCCGTCCCAGGGTCAAATGGTTACCATGATAAAACCTTTAACATTAAGGGAAATGGTGTAAGTAACATTTTTCTTAACAGTCATACAAGTGTAAAAAGAAGTCGGACAGTATATTATGCACTCAACTGTAATTTTGGAGAATGACGCTTGCGTGGGATGTCAGTCTTTTCACTTTAAGAATAAAGGCCGCTCACTTTACACTTTACTCAAGTCACAATTTTAATGTATTTAGACTCAGCAATACCATCAAAGATGTTGGACATTAAAATGAATGACTCAGACTTTAGTCTGACGGCATGAAAATACTTGAGATTTTCAGTCAATGTGTGGAATACAATGTGTCCCCATTCCAGTATTCATCATGGTGATGTAATCTGCCTCGATTAATACATTCAATATATTTGTCTTCTTTACCACCACCCTTTGTGAGGGCATTACAAAAAGACAAAACACACTTTAAAAGTTCCTTTTTCAGATGCTAACTGAGCTGAAGTCTTATGAAAATGTCTATTTGTGTATTTTGTCTTATTTTAAAGCTTCCAATGTAGCAATAAAGTTGTTACGATTTTGGGGAAAACGGTACATACAATTGTAACTGCACGGGTTTGGTTTAGTTAGTATATATAGCAGCTTCCATCCAGCCTTGGCATTCCTGCCAAGCAACTGTCCATAGCTAAGCTCCACGTGTATGTGGTGGGTCTATATTAATGCTCTATGTTGGACACACACCAGAGGCTCTTTTTCATGCTTGGTTTGTTTTAAGACTTTAAGGTGTCATGGAAATTATAGAGTGTGCGTTTATGGACATGCACAATGTGAAACTGCGGAATTGTGCTGTCGGTACAAAGAAAAACCTCAAATTTGTTTTTATAGAGAAAAAATTGTTACCATCTCGTGCAAAGAACCATATTGGATAAAGTAACTGTCCAGACAAGTCAAGTACTAAATAACATTTCAATATTATATATAATATAGCTGTCAACAAGTATCCACTGTATAAAAGCACTAAATAAAACTATAATAAAGTTAAAATACTTATAATGTACAGTAGATGGAACAGGAACGTTTGCAGAGTGAAAACTGACCGTTTGTGGCATTTTGTAGGTATTGCTGGAATGAATCTATTGTGTATTTATGTTAGCACCTGCTTTGTCAAATTTAATGTGCTAGCCAAATCCTAAATTCCGCACCAATGGTATCCTTCTGAGGCAGCATCATACACAAACAAAAATGAAGAAAAAGTTAAAAATACGTGTAGTGTCACAGACCCAGACCCAACATGTAGGAAGTAGGATGTCTTGATTATAAATCCAATATTTCCAATATTTCCATATTTTCCAAACCTGTTCTTCGAACAAGTTTGACCTCCTAAATCATGGGATTATTAAACTTTACAGGGACTTTCACTGACTTGCGGTGTTTGAAATCTGTGACTTTCTAAACAATTTTTAACATTAGAGCTGTCTATACCCGAAATAACACCCCTATAGTCACCTTTACACTTGCGTTTCCCAAGACAGTAGACCATTCATTCATTCATTTTCTACCGCTTTTTCCTCACGAGGGTCGCGGGGGTGCTGGAGCCTATCCCAGCTGTCTTTGGGCGAGAGGCGGGGTACACCCTGGACTGGTCGCCAGCCAATCACAGGGCACATATAGACAAACAACCATTCACACTCACATTTATACCTATGGACAATTTGGAGTCACCAATTAACCTAGCATGTTTTTGGAATGTGGGAGGAAACCGGAGTACCCGGAGAAAACCCACGCATGCACGGGGAGAACATGCAAACTCCACACAGAGATGGCCGAGGGTGGAATTGAACCCTTGACTCTGATTTGGCCAGAGGCGGGGTACACCCTAGACTGGTCACCAGCCAATCACAGGGCACATACAGACAAACCATCTGTCACACCTATGGACAATTTGGAGTCGCTAATTAACCTAACCTAATTGAGTGAAAGAAAATGAGGTGGAAAAAGACAAAAATAGACATGGTTTCTTTGGTCTGTTTTCCATGTACAGTACTTGTAAGAATTGTTGTAATGTAGATTTCTATTTGTATTTGAATGAAATCACCATTTTATACTTGAATCCTATATAAGAATGGACAATGATTATGAACATGTTATCATTACAGTCACACAAGAGAGGCAAGAGATGCTCGACCACCCAAAAAGCCCCAACACCCCTCCGCCTGTCCTTTGGGGGGTGTGTGAGTGTGCGCCTCTACCGTCCCAACTTCTGCAACGTGTGTTCGGATGGACGCTGCTGCTCGCCGCACCGTACACGCACCGCTGCTGTGAACTTCGCCTGCCCGGATGGCCAGCGGTTCCAGAGGTCAACCATGTTTATTCAATCATGTAAATGCAGTGTGGAGCACTGCGGCCTCCTGAACGACGTGGCTCTCCCGCCACAACACTGGATGTATGGTGACACACACAAATTCATAGATTAATGTGTGACTTTGTGTTATGTTTTTTATTGCAATGAAAGGATGACGAAGGAAGACGACGAGCCGGTATTTAGATTTTTTTTTCTCATCTGGCTCTGAGAAAAGACCACATAATACCACCTTCCAACAAGCAGGAAGCCCCCCCTGGTTGCATTGCGTGCAGACCAGGGTGCCCTTGTTCAGACATGGGAGGTAAATTCAAGCCCTGAAGCACTCACTTCCCTCACTTGGGGTTCAGATTGCTTATTCTGATGTATTTTGAGAACTTGCTGGAAGCCTGCAAAGAGGAAAGAGACACTGAGAGCAGTAAAGCACTTTGAAGACTTTAACCGCAATGCAAAAGGACCTTTGACATGTTGGCCACAATTCAAGTCTGGAAATCATATCCCATGATGCATTGATACTACCTGACAAGCTGCAAAATAACTCTTGATAGAGGTAGAGGTAGGGGAAAATGACTTTGGCATGACAGTTTAATGCACAGACTGCAGTAGTTTTTGTTTTGTTTCACATTTTGATAAGCAATCAACGTGCAACGCAGGAAGTGAACTAACGTGGAGTGGGCAGAAGCCAACTCTCAAAAATGATTATGAATTAAACTGAGCAAGATACGAATTTGGAATAAATGTCATTTTTCATTGGATTACATTTCAGTTCCCCTTTTGTATGTTCAACAGCAGTAAATCAGAAATTTCAGTATTTCCCTTAGAATGTGTAACACTTTCAGCAAAATAAAACGCATGTACCATTTCTAAACCTAACTTCAGTTACATACTTAAAAGGCAAAATTAATAGATTTTTAGTTTTTCTCGAGAGTAAAGTCCATGGTGAGTAGAAAATGCCACAAAATGGGCAAAAAAAATATGTAGGGGGGCCTCAGCCATAACCCCGCTTTAACAACAAACCCTTGGGTAAATGCTACCCTCTGCTGGCGAGGATCAGCACCTTAAAATCTCGTTATGTCATCAACCTTGACTGATTGCTGGCAACTCATAATAAATATTTCATATCATAATATGAGGTGCATAGGTGCATAGCTTTTTACATTATTTCAATGTCATTGTTTAATTATTGGGCTGCAACGCGGCAACTGGTTAACGTGCGGGGCTCATAACGAGGAGACTTGAGTTCAATTCCACCCTCAGCCATCTCTGTGTGGCCAAAAATATGCTAAGTTAATTGGCGACTCCAAATTGTCCATAGGTATGGATGTGAGTGTGAATGGTTGTTTGTCTATATGTGCCCTGTGATTGGCTGGCGACCAGTCCAGGGTGTACCCCGCCTCTCGACTGAAGACAGCTGGGATAGGCTCAACGCACCCTCCGCTACCCTTGTGAGGATAAGCGGTAGAAAATGAATGAATTAATGTTTATTTTAATTTTTCATTTTACCTAAGAGACTTTCATTTTAGTGCAGACCTGCCAACATGTACAAATTTATAGTACACAACATGCAATTTGACTTTTGAATGTTTGCATGCAGTCAGTTTTGTTGCATTTTCCTGGTTTGTTTGAACTTCAGTCTGTACAGTACACATAAATGGATATGTAAAACTATCAAAATGTGACAATGCAAAATACACATTTTGTGTATGACTATAAAATGAAATATTTCAAGTTAAGGTTAAAATGTGTTTTTTTAAGGGTTCAGGAGTAAGGGGTACATGGCTTTAGGTCAGAGGGGTATGTGACTAAGAAGGTTGGGAACCACTGCTCTAGACCTTTTATGTGCTCCCTGTAAATGGGACAATTGGGGTATAACACACCTGGCCATGGAACAGCTGAGCAGTCAACTGTTCCATTACTTTTGGTCCCCTTTAAAAGTGGGAGTCATATAAACGACTTGACCTGAGAAAACAAAACATTTGACCACCCTAGTTTCCAGATCATTTGACACACTTAAAGTAAACGTAACACAAGAAAATAATGTATAAAATGTTTATTTCTTTAACCAAGCATTGTTTAAAAAGAAACTCACAAAACAAGCAAAGACATGTTAAAATAAAAAAAAATATTAACTTGCCAACCTATAGTGGCAGTGAGACATTGCTTTTCTTTTTCCCTAACAAAATACAGGAGAACCGAGGCGTCACACGTCAACTTTACTGGAAACTTCAGATTCATCTGGACTGTTCAACTGCAACAAAGAGGTAGAAAAAATAGAATAAGTAACACCGTAATCAATCACTTCAGCAGTGTGTTCCTGGTATATATTCTTTCAATGGGAAGGGCAAAGTACGTGTATGATTAACAAGTACTTGTGTCACAAGACGAGGTGATACAAGAGATTGGTTCCAAGAAAAGTTTTTTATTTATTTAACACTCAATAATGTTAGGTGTGTTGTGAAATGTTTATTGTTCACAAATTGATGCAGAACTAAAATAATTTTAGATGAAATAAGCCATTAAATAACCCAATATTTCCTTTTAATATGTCATCTTTCACTTGTAAACTTGCCGTTTATGACATTTTGTCACAGCCAATTGATACCATCTGTCAAATGTTAGGAGCATTTCTTGAAATAACGGCTTACAAAGCATTTCGTTTGCCGTTTGCAAACTTCACGTTCTGTGAACTCGCACCATTTTACGCTGTTCTGTTTGTATTTACTTTGCAGATCAAATGTCTCGGCTAGTGTCGACTGTCGGAACAAAGGCTCTGCTTCTTCAATTTGGGAAAACAGAGTGGGATGGATATGTTTGAATAGGGTAAGTTCTTCTCACGCGGCAATACATTGGGGCTGGAAAAATTGAGTTCACTTTCATTAATTGTGTAATTAAATAATTAATTTCTTTGTGGGGGCGGCGCGGTGGGGGAGTGGTTAGCATGCAGACCTTGTGGTTTTCTCCGGGTATTCCGGTTTCCTCCCACATTCCAAAAACATGCTAGGTTAATTGGTGACTCCAAATTGTCCATAGGTATGAATGTGAGTGTGAATGGTTGTTTGTCTATATATGCCCTGTGATTGGCTGGCCACCAGTCCAGGGTGTACCCCGCCTCTCGCCCGAAGACAGCTGGGATAGGCTCCAGCCCCCCCGCGACCCTCGTGAGGAAAAAGCGGTAGAAAATGAATGAATGAATTTCTTTGTGGTCCCAAGCTTAGTACCCATGAGAAAAGGAGAAATTTTAATCTCACGGGATCTTGTGACACCCCTCGTACCAACCTCTATTTGTGGTACAATCACTAAATAATAAATCATGAGAACTTACTGTAAGTGGAGATATCGATCTCCTCTGGCAGCTCTGGCACATTGACTTCGAAGCGGTCTTGGACCTCATTCAGAGTCTTTGCGTCAGTCTCGTCTGACACGAAGCTGATTGACAAGCCTTTGGTGCCGAACCGGCCAGCACGAGCCACCTGAGGTTCACGGGGGGAAAAGCACAAAGACAACGTAAGCGGGCAAGTCAATTAGTAATACAGTTGTTAGCATAAACAGACCTGCCAACCTTGAAGGCGTTTTTAAAAAATAAAATAAAAGGGATGCAGGGTATGATGTGTCTTATACAGACAGGAAATAATGTACTACAAGCCGACCAATCACAGCAGCTTTAGCAGTGCAGCTCAAGTGTTTTTTTTTTTGGTGCACATTGCGCTTTGCACAGAGACTAAACTGAAACCGACAAAAATTAAAATGCATGTACAGAAAACATGAAATGCGAATATGCTGGCAGGTCTGCATATCAAGCATAAAATGGTCTGGGATTAAAGCACTACTGACTCTGTGGAGGTATGAGTCGGAATCCTCAGGCATATCGTAGTTGAAGACGATGTTGACCCTCTCGATGTCCATACCTCGACCAAACAGGTTGGTTGCGACCAGGATCCGCCGCTGGAAGTCTTTAAACTGCTGGTAGCGGGATAACCTGCAACATTGTCGTCAAAGGAATGAGTCGGAAGGTTAAAATATTGAAGTTGATGAATGTTGTCTATGAATTTGTAAAGATTGACTTGGCGTCTCCTACCTCTGCTCCTGTACCATGCCTCCGTGGATGGCAATAGCTGGAAAGTTTTGCTCCACCAGCAGCTGAGACAGCGCTACACAGCGATGCACCGACTTCACAAATATCACCACCTAAAAGGAACCAAAGGATACCACTAAAGGTAAGAATCATATTAAAAGGGAAAAAAGTGCAATTTTAAAATATTTCCCCAACCTGGTTGAACTCCAGCACATCGAGGAGGTCAAAGAGCTTTCGGTTCTTTTCGCTGTCCTTTAACTTGCAGTAGTACTGCTGTAGACCGTGGAGGGTCAGCTTGGTCTCGTCATCTACAAACACCTCCATAGGCTACATACCAGGAAAGGAGAATAACAATAGTTTCTTGCATCGTACATGCAGAGTGCATAAACCCACATAAGTACGGAGTTGACAGCAGAACAGTGTGTGTTCTCTTGGGCAGTGTTAGAACCAGGAGTACTAATGACTCCATGGCTTAGTGGTATCTACTCAAGAGGGTTGCTTTGGCCCTCTGATATGGTCACTTATGGCACGGACAGCCACAAGTGGGCAAAGCAAGAGGGGCTAATTTATTATTCTTTGTGAACAATTGTGGCAAAAACCTTCTTTTATGTTACATCAAAAAAATATTTACAACACTATGAACATTTACAATGTTACACATTAGGAATGCAACTGTAGGTGTGCTTGCGTTTGCGCGCTTTTCCACTTCCTGCTTGGGAAAGATGCATGCCAAGCTCTTATTAAATGCACTTCTGCCACCTTGTGGCCATTTTTAAGTCTTAAAGCTGCACTAATCATGATCTCTTCTATTGTGCAACTGCATCATCATCTCTTTTTGCCTCTCACGCAAAAAAACGTATAAATACGTCTATGGTAGGGAATGAGTTAATATTGCCATGTCTTTTTAAGACACACTATGCGCATGCTTTAATGCTATGTAACTGGACCGTGGTCATGTTGCTGAGAGAAGATTTTTCATCAGCGTTTGTTTACAACTGCTGTACAGACATGCACTTACATCTTGCATGAACTTGCGGCATACTGGGCGGATCTCCTTGCTTAGTGTGGCACTGAACATCATGACCTGCTTCTCGTGGGGGGTCAACCTGAAGATTTCCTGGACGTCACGTCTCATGTCTGTGGCAGTCCAGAGGACATCATTGGATTTTCCTTCTTTTATTTACTATTCATTAAATTCAGACGTGATACTTAGTACCACTTCCTGCTACTCACCAAGCTCCTCCAGCATCTTGTCGCACTCATCGAGCACAAAGTGCTTTATGTTCTTCACGCTGAGAGTCTTGTTGCGGATGAGGGCCAAGGTGCGCCCGGGTGTGCCCACAACAATGTGAGGGCATCCCTGTTTCAGGACTTCCTCGTCCTTCTTAATGGGAAGGCCGCCAAAGAACACAGACACCTTGATGCTGGACATGTACTTTGAAAAGCGATCATACTCTTTGCTGATCTGGAAGGCCAACTCTCGAGTGTGGCACATAACTAGGACAGACACCTGGCAAGGGGGTAAACGCAATGTTAGCCTCACTATATGGAATTCCACTTTCTTCAGTAGTTAAATGTAAACTCACCTGACCATCCACGGGTTCAATCTGTTGCAGAGTGGCCAGTACAAATACGGCTGTCTTTCCCATACCAGACTTGGCTTGACACAAGATGTCCATGCCGAGGATGGCTTGAGGAATGCACTCATGTTGGACTGAAAATACACCAAATGGTTAGTAAGTCTTGAGTGAATAAAAACATGTTATGTTATTGCCTTTTTAATTGAACATCAGTATCTCTGGAAAATAACATTCATCCATTTTCTATGATGCTTATCCTTACAAGGGTCGCGGGGGTATATGAGCCTATCCCAGCTGACTTTGTACGAGAAACGGGGTACACCAGCCAGGGGTCGCCAGCCAATCACAGGGCACATATAGACAAACAACCATTCACACTCACATTCATACCTATGGACAATTTGGAGTCGCCAATTAACCTAGCATGTTTTTGGAATGTGGTATGAAACCCACAAACACACGCTGAGAACATGCAAACTCCACAAAGAGATGCCCAAGCTGAGGATCTAACCCAGGTCCAGTTTCCCAATCTCCCAACTGTGCAGCCAAATATGCTAACCAGTCAATCACTGTGTTATAGACATATATTATCGTGCTAGACTTAACAAGGTATAACTAAATATCACTATGAATGCTGTAAATGGTATCAGATTAGTCTCCTTGTTTATTGCGCTTCCAGAGCTGACTGTGTATGTGGATTGCCATGGCATATTACCAGTACTCAGGTTATGTACACAACTAGGAATTATGTATATGCATGCTGAAGATGTGCACCCCTGATAGACATGCATAACATATAAATATATGTATTTATGGTAGAAGCTTGTTTTTTTTTTTAGACTTGGTCATTTTAAAAGTAGCTTGCAGGTTGAAAAAATGTGAGTACTCATGTCGTAAACAATACTATATATTCCATTAGGCATCCTCAAATTGCATACTGATAAGAAAGTCAGATCATGAAGAAAGATATGCCTTTTCTGGTACATTTTGGGAAACAATGACGTGTTTACTGTCACCTTACCTTCAGATGGATGCTCAAAACCACAGTCAATGATGGCGCGGAGCAGCTCTGGTTTGAGGAGAAAATCTCTGAAGCCAGAGCTGTGGATGGAGACGTACGACCCCTTCACCGCCTTTTTGTTGGCCGGAGTTGAACTCTCAAGTGCTCCTTGGGGCTCATCGTCCTCCTCATAGTCCAAGAGTTCGTTATCAACGTCAGCTTCAGACATCTGTAAGAGAACAATGCGTATTTAATTCTGATCTGCCCTCACTCATCTGTTGAGGACGTTGAAAGTGATTCTTACATGTTTCTATTAGCCGGATTATTCCAAATCTACCAGACAATGCTGCAAAGCTTGTGATAGTGACGGTTTACATTACATGTATACATAGCTGGTATATTGTGAGGGGATCCACATCCTACTACGAGAAGGCCGCATCGATTTCATGCATAATGATACACGAGTTCGAATAGAATTAATACCAATGCATTTGTAAGAAGTGTTAATTTAAAGCTATATAAACACGTACCCGGACTACACGTGCAAACCGGCGTGCGATCAAACACGGCATGCAATGGACTCAGTCACCCTTCGTTCGACCCAACAAGTTAGCAAGCTAGCAGTTTAAACGCAGCACAAGAATTTAGTTAACCAAACAGTTAAGCTACAAACTCAAAGCTAAAATGTCACAGCTCGTTTGCTTATCTGTCTACTACACATTAATGAATTGTTTACACTGCTATAACCATCGGATTATTACACTTGAATCAACTGACTCGACAAACTCAAACGAACGTTAACGCGGTTAGCTTGTTAGCAACCGACAATGGGCCTACTTTACGATACAAAATATGCCAAATATCGAACAGTTAAAAGAAAAGGACTGTTTGCGTGTGAATATATATTATGCGTCTCTTGTATGGAATAAAAGAACAATGTATATTACCTTTTAAAAGCTTGATTCGATTTCTGACCCGACGTTGATAATGACTATGCAAGCTAGCAAGCATCCGCCGCACAGTGGAGCACCAAGGACTGTAAAGTTGACAACGGGTTTCGTGTGCTCCACGAAAGAATGTAACACAGTGTAGTACGCAAGGGCCGCCATGATGGTGAGCAAGAGAGCTGGACAGGGCTTGGTGGACACTGGGGTATAATGTAATGTACTAGCTTTGAGCTTAGTATAAAATAGTTATACGCGGTGCGTATACTTGATCGAATGGATGAATGTTATTCAGTCATCGCATTATTCATACATTTGATAGATTATAATGTAAATCACCATCATCGCTGACTTAACATTTATTCAACTAATCACTCAGAGAAAGTAATTAGCTTAAAGCGCTTTAAATCTTGTCCAATGTCCTGACTATTTACAATAACCAGTGTTGTAAATCTACAACATTTTTATGACACGTACCTGTATTTGTTTTTGGGGAACTTGAAAAATGACAAATTTGGTCTTTTACGTCATCTAATAGAGTAATTAACGGCTGAGCAGTGTCCCAAGTATATGTTTTCAAGCCAACGATTCTTGATTCTGCTCACCATGATGGCGGCCAAACTCGCGCAGGCTGTACTACGGAAGTGGATGCTCAGTCGGCACCAAGGTACCAATATGATCAATATTTCTAGTTCGCTTCTGTTTATCTTTACAAAAATGTTTTGGTATATGATTCCATTATTGATACAATTAAACTAGAGTATATATTATTAATTAGTGGCCATTATCTGGCCTTGGTATCTAGTCGATACCCAAATTTACAGGAGTGTATTTCCGAATGCCCTCAGCACACATTCCGGATGCATTTAAACCCATCAAAAAACGCCCAGTCGCGTTTTAAATTTCACGTGTTACATTGCTATAATCCGCGAAGGAAGTTAATAACTGCAATACAAAACAAACATCAATATATATATTTATATACAGTGTATATTGTGTGCTGCTCGCTCCAAACATACATATCCCGGAAATGATTTTCACACATTCCAAAATAGTAAGTATTTATTTTTGCTGAAATTTGTATTCGCTTTTTACTTCATACGTTAAAATCAAACATTGATCAGGGAATGTGTAGTATCTAATATGTCCACTTGGTGACAACATCGGGTCATTTAAAGGGCCTGACAGGTCAAGATACTTAAAAATAAACATAACGAAGATTCATTTATGAGGTACAAACAACATCGGTAGAACGTTATCTGAGTCGAAATATAATTGTATCTTCATATGACAGTGGAATGGATTGCATACGATTTAAAACATCTTTAACTGATTCATAGATGTTTGACATTGACCTCGCAGTGTATGTTTCATGACCTTTTCATTTACTGTCATGGGGCCATCGTAACCAAGTGGAGCACAGGCTATTTATAAAACACATATCTTGTGTTGGTTCTTTTTTTAACTGCACATATACTTGCCAATATTGTACAGTATTTGCAACATAATTTTGTAATGATATTCATTTGCAAACTAGAAATGTGTCTTTCCAACGATCTAAATATCTATCTATCTCACTATCTGCAACACCTGCAAACCCCGCCTTTCATTATAATGAATATCGACTGTGATTGGCTATCATGGTCGTTGTTCCGGATGAGCCCGCCTTGGAGGCTATATTTTCAACAGGCAATAGGCCGATGGCGTGTCAATCAAATATCATTCTGAATAGTGATTGGCTCACCCATCTTCGAGCCTGCAAAACCACGAGCCATTCTGAATGATTTCCTTGTCATTGATTCTGCCGTTTACGCCGTTTTCCCATTGAATTGGCCGCTACATGGCGGTTTTCTTGCCTATTTTGTTAGTGATAAGAAACATACAAAAAAAACAAAAATACATTCATTTTCTCTTTAATTCGGCAGCTGTTGGAGCTGGCAGAGTGAAGAGGGATGGCACTGCGCTGGACGTTGTCCGTATGTGTGTCCTCCTCGGTGGTCTATTAAGGTTTTAATTAGCCGATAAGATGGCTATGGTTGACATTTTAGACTGTTGTCGTGGGACTGGGACTGCACCGCCCCGATATGGAAAAGCACCCCTGGTAAGCATTTGTTGCATTTTATTAGTATTTATTTATTTATTTAGCTATAGCTAGGCGACACAGATGTCGCTAGACCACCTTGATGGTTCATCGCAATTCGGTGCTTGTAAACTGCACAGGCCCACATAGCAACAAGACCTACGACTATCCAGCAGCCCTTTAATTATGCGCATTGTCCATGTATTTATGTATTATATTCTGTCGTACAGCCTCTGAAATCAGACGCTTCCATTTTATTAGAATAGACCGTTTATGCATAATAGCTGGAGACTGTTGTCGCGTGCCATGTCCATGTTGTGTTGTCCTCATTCCACGCTGTTGTTACACAACCACGCTGTTGTGGGAAGCCGGTATACAGTGTCTTTACTCCCCTACAAGAGGAGATGACATTCATCCTCACAGATGTTAGTTCCAGCTCTACTGTCAGTTGACTGCAAAGCATGCATGTAGGCCTGTTTTTCAGACAGCCTTACTAGATAGGAGGCCAGCTCTGATGTGAAAGATGAGCTGCCATTTTCATGTTGTGCTGAATAGGAGAACCCTATCATGTAAAAATGTGTTCTTAGGCTCACTTGGCTTTAGTAGTAGCTGTTTGGTAGGAAGACAGGGTGGTGTATTGTTTGTGCAGCCTGACTGATTATGCAGTTCATGCTTTATTGGCAAACATGTTGTTCAATAAGGGTGTGTTCATACATGTAGTTCGGTACTCTCGTCAGAACCAAAAATGTAAATACGAGTCACATACATTCTAGGGACCTTCCTTTCCAGTTCAACTGACTCTGTACTTTTTCAAGTGGACCACAAATGACCAGTGTGAATGCACCCTGAGAGATGGATCTTGTTCCGCCTGCCAGCAAGTGTGAACTTGCCTGACTCTGGATGAGTCAGATCAGATTTATTTAGTGAGGATAAGTGGCATAGAAAAAAAACAGATGAATGAATCAAAATCAGATTTATTAATTTAGATTTAGTTTTCTTACACAAACAAGGAATTTGAATCCTGTTAAATAAATAACGGACTCATCATACTACAATATGTAGGGGCTCACCCAAGTGTTGATCAGTCTGTTGATCAATCTTGCCTTGAAAGTCCCCAGTGATTACATTATGAGTACTTTGCTGTGTCAGCGATACAATGAGTCGACTTTCAGGCGTATCTTTTGAAATCTTCTCAACAAGCAAAAGCATGTCACACGTCTCGGCGCCAAGGTTAACAAATAGCTCATTCTCACTTTCTGGTGATCTTGTTATTTTGTTTGTTATTGTTTTGATTTCTGTGAAATCCTCTCAACAAGTAAAGGTACGTCACACTTTTCAGCACCAAGGTTAACAAATAGCTCATTCTCAATTTCTGGTGATGTTTTCTTTTGCTTGTTTTAACTTGGAGTCCTCTTGATCTGATAGTATGGACGCAGTGCCAAGTGGATACACCAAAGAGTTGAACTAAGTGTGTTTGTGAGGTCTGATTTATTTATTTATTTTATAATCGAGGAATCATTTTTGAATGCATATTATTTTGAGAAGCCAAACTCTTTACTTGTGACCCCATCAACTAACTAGAATTACATTCGGCACTGAAATCCGACCAAGTGGGGGTAAGTTACTGTTGATGTGCTACACTGCTGATGGGGGATGTCATACAACTTCATGTCAAAAAATTTGCACTATATTTTTAACTGCCAGGTTGCTGCAGTATTGAGCATTTCAAGGGATCTGCTCCTATGAAAGCGATAGTGATAACTACGCAGTGTAGCATTTTTTTGTTATTTTAGTTTATTTCTGTTTTAATTCTCATATTTAGTGTTGTTGTTATTGTATTTTACATCCTTCATGTGTTTTATGTAGAGCAAGAGTGTCAAGCTCAATCGTGCAGGGTGCCAAACTAGACATGACTTGGCCATCCCTTCAGTGGATTTTTATTTTATATCTACATCCATTAACGATGCAAACCACAATCAAAATGCAGCCACCCAACTTTCCCAAGTGTGATCCACCAGGGCTGGGTGGCAGGTTTCAGTGTTTTGGTCTTTGACCAGGCCAGTGCACTAGGTTGGATTTCATCTCCCTTGCTGCCCCCAGAGAACAATGTGATGTCCTGCCTGCTGCAGCTCTTCTCTCTACATTAGTGTTCTTCTACTCTATGGTATTGTTCTTCTATAGGCTGCAGATTTGTAACTGGATCTGACCAGCCCAGTAAGTTCCACACTGACTCAATTGTGGGGTGTGCTGATGCTTCTTGGATTCTTACCAATATGCAAACCATGCCCTAATAATTAGGCAGAAATATAAATGTGCCCATTGTCAATGCTTTGTGAGAACCTTGTTTGAACCCATTATGAATGTAAATAATAGCTTCGTTTCCATGCTTTCACATGTTTCAGTACCAATTTAATTAGTTTTTACTGGCACCACTACAGGTTCAAAGGGTCAGTGTAACACAGGAAAAAATGGCAATGCATTTAGTGTATATTATTATACAAAGCATTATAAGAAAAGGGTCAATTGTAGCTCATAGTACCGGTTTAGTGTTTAAAGCAGTTTAAGTTGAGGATTCACTCATCGGGAGTATGATTAACAAAACAAAGTAGTATGCTTTAGACATGGAATTTAAAGTTTTGAGTACACACTCTGACGACTGTTACATTCTCCAGTAGAGTATCAACATTAAAAAGAAATACAACTCTGTTCTAATAGACCATACCCCAGGTAATCAGCAGGGGTGTCATCCACATAAGCAAACAACCTCTATATCTCAAATGCAATGCCTCCTTATTTGATTTTAATTACTTGGGTAATACCACCATGTCTCCCTTTTGGACGTCTTTACCACAACACACATACAATACATTCTGCACAATAGACATGGCATCTGTAAAGCAGCTATTTACGGTGGAGTTTTGAGGGAAAGTGTTTGTGTATGCTGAAGCTGCTAAAACAAAAATTATTAAACAAGAATTATCTAATATATCTAATATATAATATAATAATATAATAATAATATATATCTAATATAACCATTCACACTCACATTTTATACCTATGGACAATTTGGAGTCTCCAAATGTAAAAAGTTATTATATACTATTATTGAATTATATATTTTTGTCGAATATTATTTATTTTATAGTTTTATGTATCTGTTCAATCTAGTACTCTCTACAGTTGAGTAAATAAACACCCTCTGCAACCATATTAAGACATATAGAAGTACTGTAGATTAGACTGTAGTTTAGTTCAAACTGCCTATCATTTATTGTAGTGTCGTCTAATTTAGAGCTGCCAATAATCCTTCATGCTTCACATGGGTCATGATGTGATATACGAATGTTTCAATTTGCTTTGTCAAGATTTTCAAGGTAATAAATAAGCGTATCGGCATTAGCACTTAAACACTCTAAACAAGACTTGTAAAGTAATTGATGGCTTTGCACAGCTATTTCCAGACAATTTCCTCTCACAGCAGCACTCAAGGAAACCTATTATCAGGAGAGTGATGCTAACTGAATTCAGCACAGGAAAAAACATTAGTCATTATAAACCTGCTCAGAAAGTTTATGTACCAAAGTGTAGGAAACATCCCAATGTTTGTTTTGCTTAACTAGCCTCAGTGCAGCAACAGAAATCAGTAGAGTAAAGACGCTAGTGGGTGTTCTTGGAGTTGATATGTGATGCATGAGCCACATGGGGTGGTTTTTACATTGAGTGTAGACAACACACTAGTTACAGTACATAATCAGATGCTGCAAAGACTAGGTCCACATGTTCCACTGCTCCTTTTGAACATCTGCATTAGAGAAGCCTGTTGATTCTGCAATGGCTTTTACAAATGGTGAAGGACTGTGTGAAAGCAGCAAAGACACGAAAAAAAAAAAATCACATCCCCTTGAATAAAGGGACACTTTGAGCAATGCCAGACACAGTGGGTGTGGAAATAAGCAGCCCATATGTCAATAGCATGAGTCAGAACAACATGGGTTTGACACATAACACATTAGGTGCCACCATGGATGACTACACCGGTGGAGCGACCTTCAGCCAAGATGCAGGGAGCGAGATGGGATGGGGTGGCCATCTTTTAAGGTCATATCTTTTATTAAATTTTTTTGGTAACTTAATTGTTATACACAGTGACACAACATTGCATCACAATTAAATTTTCTTTCATTCTAAAACATGATTCTGCTTCAAAAAGAATAAGGTCCAGGGGCAAAAACCTTAATATAGTGATTTTTTTTTTCAGTCCCCAAGTGTGTAACTTATGCTTAGGCAGAACACAAACCGTGAAACTAGTCTTCACAACCCACTTTCAAGTCTATGCTGACTATGTGCAAAACATGGCAAAATCTGGGATTCCATAGGTGGTAAGTACTGCCTCAGTCTGTATTTGGGTAAAGAGGAACTTATGCTGCCTGCAGGCTGTGTCAAGGCTACAGGTACATGATGTGATGTGCATGCCCTCTGCTGCCAACAAGCACATAACGCACTGACAAAGGAACATGCACGGTGGCTTGTGACCGCTGTTTAAATGACGCTCATTGACACGGAGCATTGCGGGACGATGTTGGGCAAAAGTGTCAAGGTGGCATTAGAGGTTGGGTAATTCTGATGATCATGATGATGGTCAGTGAAGAAGAGTCATCACCCAACTGTTCAACAATTAAAAAAAAAAAAAAAAGCTTATTTCACTGATGTGATTTTCAGAAAAAACGTCATTGTTGTCTTTGATTTTGTCTTACCTTAAAAAGGAGCAGCTGTCTTGTATTCAGGATTGTCTTACATTCGGGTCAATAGAGTTTACTGCATAATAAGGCACAGCAAGCCACCCTTATAGTACAGTATGTGGGTGAATCATTTATGGAGTCACATGTCAAGACACAATATAAACACAATTCAATTGATTTTGGGTGTGTTTGTTTAACATTAGTCACACTGCAGTCGAAAGCAGAGCCATCCTTAAAGTCTGTGCTGCCTTGCTATGTCAGAGGCCTTCACAGTGCCCTTCCTGATGATGATGTGTATGAGGCGTATCACTCTCCTGCAGCCATGCATGATTTACTCATTTGACAGTTTGGCCCCAACACTGAACAGTCCTTGTTGTTGCTGAGACATCTCTGAAGTGCCACACCCTCCTCTCTGACAAAGCAGACTGTTTTCTTCGTGCAGTCCATTTGTATATCTATAATATATGTATTTGGTGGACTACTGTTTAAAGGTACAATCTGTTCACTGTTTGGAGCACGTTGTTGTTCATGTCAGCATAACATCCTTTGAGTTATGAGCTGGAGTTCTGCCTCAGTGATCTGGATGAGTTAATGCACCTGCAGCAGGTCTAATTTATGACGCTGAAATAGCCAAACATGAATATGTCAATAATGAGATGACTAACTCCTGAAACATTCATATATCTTGGAAGCTCTCTGTGAATACGTTTATAAATACAAATGTGATTGCTCTCATTGGCTTGTTAATGGTTCTTTTGATTAGTCTGGGTGCAGCGCCTGAATGGCCCCCTTGTTTCTTCCCTTGCACTATTTTCCATGTTTGCACTGTTGTCATGCTCCTCTCCTCGCGGGCTGATCTCCTGCTCTACTTGCTTTGTTGTGTGCGTCCATGTCATATGGTTGGTTGTGTCAAATAATGGGCAAGTACACTCAACCCAAATGGATCTTAACATACTATATGTAATTGTGGTTGAACACAATTTGTTCTGCAATACTGAGCAACCTTCAATTTGTTTGGCTTTCCAAGCAGTTTGTTCAGTCGCTGTTTATTGCACACCCCTGAAGCCCTTGTTTTTAATGTTTTTTATCGACCTATTGTGTGTTGTGCTCTTTATTTGGACTTTTATAGTTGTTAAGTTGATGTTCCACCACTGATCTCACTCAAGTCAAGCAGGAATGATGGTTTTTCTCTGGAATGTGTGAAATGATCACATGGGTCCTTTTTTAAAGAAGCCTTTTCAGTCTATCCATCTGCAAAAATGGATACAATAATGGAAAAAGTATAGAGCAGTCAACTCGACATTAACATTATCCAGATGAATGTTGCACTTAAGGCACAAATGCCTTGTCAACGCCCTAAATGACTCGATCTAAGCAGTCGAGAGTGGAACGCAAACACTGACAAGTTCATTTTAAAATGTATCTAACCACTCATGGAAACTGTGATGTAAACCTCTTGACAGTTAACAGTGAAGTGAGATTACATTGGTTGGCAGCCATTTAAATCGCTCAGCGTTCTCTTAACCTACATTACTTAACTCCTTATCGCAGTTTTGTTTTAATTCATTATGAGGTCTATCCAAAGCAAATTTTTTAGAAAGTTGTTTTACCGGTGCAGTGTGATATAACTCGAGAAAAAATGGCCGCATGGACTAAAAAAGTGTGTGCTGAGTCATGATGACATCATTTGCATGACGTCATGGATGCATCATTGGAGGCCTCTCAGTTTCAGTTCGATCACTAGTGTCTGTTTTTCATTCAACACGTCATATTTCCATTGTATGAAAAAAGACCTCTGAGCAGCGTAATGTAAAGGAATTATTTATGTACTGTTTATTCAAGGTGATATATTGTATTTATTCATGGCCAGGGGTGTTTCCTGATCATTTGGTTTAGATTTTCATTTCAGAGGGCGGTCCAAATTTGTACTAATGCCTTTTTATAATCATATCCACTGAGGTTTTTAAATGTTTGTTTCTCCAAACAAATAATCATACTCAATTAAAAGAATATACAGTAGTTATTGTTCCATATTTTAACACCGCCTCCATCCTTTACTGAAGGCTCGGTCTCATTTAGTTTTTTCAAGTCTCAAAAATTATTTTACGATTAATGTTGTTCTTTCAGATGCCACATCTCTTCTTCTGCATTTGTGGTTAAAGGTGGAACAGAATGAAGATGTTTTATTGAGTTCCGCTAAATAATACAACCCTGTGTGTTTTTTATTATGGACCCACGGCACATTCTAAAGATATAATGTAGAGGAAACTAAAGAGGAAACTAAAAAAAAAAACAGCCACAGCACAAGTGGGGAAAAAACTGAAAATGTGAGTGAATTAACTTGACAACACCCTCTGCTGCACCCCCCCCCCCCCCATTACTCTAAAAAATTACTTATTTATGAAAAAAAAAATCCAAACCATGAAAGGGCATGGCCCTGATGTCATTAAATTATGATTTTTTTTTCAATAATCCATGGTTAGTAACACCTCCAGAATATATACATCATGTGTACAATTTGTTTTGTTTTTTTTTTCCCCTCATTCCTCACAGGTTTGAAGACCTCTGATCCCATCGGCTCCTTGGTCAGCCAGGTGACAGTCGGTTAACATCCAGGCTTGCTGAGGAAGGAGGAAGGAGAGAGCACACTGAAACAAGAAGAGCCACTTGCTCTCCTTCCCGATCACCATGTCTATACCCAGCATCAGCCCAGACCGAGAGGGCTCCAGTGGGGTTCCTTCACACCTAGAGTGCCCCTCTTCTCCTCCCGGTTTAGATCCAGATCCGCTGTCGACTGGGAGCCCAGTCCTCAGCCCAGACTCCTCTTCCCATGATGCAGTGCTGTCAGCGCCAGCAATGTCACCGGCAGACTCGGAGAACCTCAGTCCAGATGAACTGGAGCTGCTAGCCAAACTGGAGGAGCAGAACAGGTGACACAAATAAGAGTCTATAGTAGCAGTCCAAAGAACGATGTACTGTAAATACTACACATAACCTACAAACAACCCTTTTGTCAGTATGGGAAATTACACATTTATGCAAAGTTAACACAAGTGGAACAAGATATGTACAAAGTTCTTTTAAGGGGTAAGCTAACAGTCTTGTCAAGGTACACTGTTTTTCAAATACACTGTTTTCACTATTTTATTGTAGCCTTAATAGTCCTTTGTACACTTTTGTGTCTGCTCACTAACAAACAAATGTCAATGAAGACGTGGTCGTGGTGGAGATAGTTTGTTATACGCAATGTAGGACTTACAAACTCTCTTCTTGTACTTCTACAAGGTTACTGGAGGCTGACTCCAAGTCCATGCGCTCCATGACAGGCTCACGACGCAACAGCGGCTCTTCGCTGGTGTCTAGTTCCTCCGCCTCCTCCAATCTGTCCCACTTGGAGGAGGACACCTGGATCCTTTGGGGTCGTATCGTCAACGAGTGGGAGGAGTGGAGACGCAAAAAGGACAAACTCCTCAAGGTGGGTTGCAGTCAGCTGTCAGTACAGAAACATTTGTCTTGTAACAAAGACATGACGTGTATTGCAACTTTGACCTTCCGTTTTGTTATCAGTAGCATTTTGCTGTGTGACTTTCATTAAAAAAATATTTTCTGAGTGATTCCTCCCCCACCCACCCATAGGTGGAATTAGTCTTTCTTGGAAGTCTTATTGATTTTCCAAGTGCCTTGCCGAACAAACATGTCCCTCCTCCACAAATTGAGTGATTTGCATTGCCTTGCTAACATGATCATCATCTTGGGGAGATACAGCATGCATCATTCTAATGGAACAAATGTGATGTGCTAGATAGTACCCAGGATAATAAATGTAACTGCACACTGCTCTTTTGCCTTTCTGTGCAAAAGAGAAACCCCCAGGGAAGGCAAGGTGGATTGGATTGTGCAGCCGTACCTAATGAAATGAGTGTCGTGTATTATATTCCTTAATGAAGACACATTGTATTTATTTCGGTTGATCTGTGTCCTCCAGGAGTTAATTAGGAAGGGCATTCCCCATCACTTCCGTGCCATTGTGTGGCAGCTGCTGGGCAATGCCACGGACATGCCGGTGAAAAATCAGTATTCAGAACTACTGAAGATGTCATCCCCTTGCGAGAAGCTCATCCGCAGAGACATTGCACGCACCTACCCTGAGCATGAGTTCTTCAAAGGTCAGGACAGCTTGGGCCAGGAGGTCCTCTTCAACGTCATGAAGGTGAGGAGCGTGTTTGACATTTCTGAAAAGGGGAGACTGCTGTCCCTTACTGCAAAGGTCTTTGTTTCCACACATGCCTGCCTTCAGCAGTGGGTAAGGTCATTTATCAAAAGATGGTTATTAGTGACTGAGCATGTATGCTGTGAGAGGATAACATAATGTACACAAATTTGATTTTGCTAATCTCAGCAAAAATACAATAATTTCCTGTTTAAAAATGTGTGGACAATTTTTTTTTCCATTCATAAATGCGTCCTGATAAAACTATAACTGAAATACGTAACATGATAATTTGCAATTTGTCAGCCGAGATGCTCTTAAAATGGACAATGTATTGTAAAAGTCATTTGTGTGTGTGTTTATTATTATTTTTTTTTTAGGCGTACTCCCTTGTGGATCGAGAGGTGGGCTACTGCCAAGGCAGTGCATTCATTGTTGGTCTGCTACTTATGCAGGTAAAGTCACCATGGGAATTGGTCCCACTCAAAAGAGATAATTATGACAAAAACAATTGCAATGGAGCATCCAGTTCAGGTTCCTATAGTTCCTGTTGGGGAAAAAACTTGGAATTCAACCAGAGTTTCCACTTTCAATGTAGTAATTATTTGTTATAATACATGCTACATATTTTGAGTCAAGTAATGGGATTGACTGTGAAGTAACAATCAGCATAGTGGACATACCCGATTTTGTTGTTGTTGTTGTAATAATGAGGGAATTCTCCTCTCACCTTCTCCCCCAGATGCCTGAAGAGGAGGCGTTTTGCGTCTTTGTGCGTCTGATGCAGGAATACCGTCTCCGAGAGCTCTTCAAACCCAGCATGGCCGAACTGGGCCTCTGCATCTACCAGTTTGAATATCTGCTGCAGGTACTGGGGGAAGCAATGATTGGATTTCATCCACAAGGAGGCAGCAATGTTACATCCGTTTTTGTTGCTTTAAAAAAAATATATATATATTTCTTTTCATTTCAGGAGCAACTTCCAGAGCTTAACGTCCATTTCCGGTCCCAGAGTTTTCATACATCCATGTATGCGTCATCCTGGTTCCTCACCTTGTTCCTCACCTTCCTCCCTCTGCCTGTTGCCACACGTATATTTGATATTTTTATGTACGAGGTAGGACAATTTGAACATCTTAAACTGGTCTTTGCTAATGTTTGGTGAATAAATAAACACTTTCTACAGGGCTTGGAGATCATCTTCCGTGTGGGCATGGCCATCCTGCAATACAACCAGACAGACCTCATTCAGCTGGACATGGAGGGCATGTCGCAAGTAAGCAGCCACTGATGCAGATATTAGGTTTATGTACATAGTATTATATATTTAGCTATCACACGTCTGAATACTTCCTGTTAAGATGAAAATTATTCATACATCAACAATAATTATACATTTTTCTTCATTAAATGGGTCAAAAAGCTCTTTATCATTCATTTTGTTTGCATGACTTTGTCACAACTCTTTTCAAATTATTGCAGCCTCTAGGTGTTGCTAAAAAAAACAACCACCAGCCCACTTTAACTTATGGCAGCACATGTTAAATTCTCTACTGTATGTATTTTTATAGTAATCCCTCATTTATCGTGGTTATTGGTTCCACACCCGACTGTGATAAGTGAATTTCCACTAAATAGAATTAAGTAGAAGAGCATAGAAAACCTGTTTCTGAGATTTTAACGTTATTAGAGTCCTCATCTTTTGATGCAAAAATACTCTTTCAACAAATGCAAATTCACTTTTAAATTTAGAAATGTTCTATTTATGTGTCCTGTGACTGGCTGGCGACCAGGTAATATTTGCAGTATGTAAAGTACCATATGTGTTTTCTTTGAATCATTACAGTTTATCAGGGACTATTGCAGCAGCTCCAAATTGTTGTTTATAGAGTCTGTATGGAGTGCGTTCAATCTGAGGGAGCATCTTTGCAGCCTCACTAATCCCATCATGTTGTCCATGTCTTCAAGCATTTCCAGAAGGTGATCCCCCACCAGTTTGACAGCTGCCCAGACAAGCTGATCCTCAGGGCCTACCAGATCAAATACAACCCCAAGAGAATGAAAAAGTAAGGGGCTCTCATTATCTCGTAGCCTCTGGCATCAAACGAGCCAAATTGTTTTTAATTATTTCATTTGAATACGGGATGCAAAAATCACACATTCTTGTCTGTTTTCACCAGGCTTGAGAAAGAATATACCACCATCAAAAACAAAGAAATGGAGGAGCAAATTGAGATCAAGGTATGTGTCTGTTTAAAGGAAGGTTAATAATTGGTCATTTATTATTTGTGTGGTAGTAAATTGATGGATGGGCAATTGTTGTAGCATTTAAAGATGAAATCATATGAAAAAAACAAACATAACCAATGTCATGCTGTTGTTCTTAAGTCAGTATCGGTTACATATACAGCTCTGTAACTATCTGCGCTTTTTTTCAGAGGTTACGCACAGAAAACCGTCTGCTGAAACAGCGGATTGAGACCTTAGAGAAGGTAAGAGATGGACCTGAGGGTGACACTGTATTACATCCATATTAAATACATTGAACCACAATATAGGCACTCACCAGCCTCACCTTTACTATTCACACTTATTTTACAGAAATGGCATAGCATCATACTGACAGTATTTTACCCTTGCTATGTTGCTAAATAAGACAATGGGGTAGTTCAACACTTAGATTTTGGTATATAAACTGTATCATGTTACAGACAGTTTTTTTCTTTTTCGTCCTATTTTCTGAGTGATCTCACTGCTGCCTTTTTTTCTTCCTTATCATACATATCCTACATATGTTTCAATGGAATTGGTCCTTATCCCGTCTTCTTTTTTTCCTACATTTCTTGTCTCTTCTCTTCCTGGGATCCCGTTGCCTTTCACTTTTTTTCATCTGTGTTCTCTTGTCAACCTCTTGTTTCGTTCCTTCATTACGCTGTAGGAGAGTGCTGCTCTGGCAGATAGACTCATACAGGTAGAGTACTTCTAAACCATGCTCCTGCTGACTTCACTGTCCTCTCCTAAACTACAATCTCCCTTTTGTCTGCTCGCTCCTATTAAATTTCACCTTCGACATGCATGAATAAAATACATGTTTAATGTAAAACTGTTCACTCCACAAACCTGCTATGTTGACTGCAAGTGCATGCTTTGTCTATTCACAATGGACATTCTAATATAAGATCCTGCATGTGGCATGTAAACACATTACTATGTTATTACCCCAAAGTTGATGTACCACAAGTAATTTAGAGGCTTCTCATAAAAACTTATTCATGATTGTCCTCAAATCTGAAGACTGACAATCTATTCAGGGATGTTGGCAATCTTTCCCATCAGAAATTATGAAAATAGAAATGATCTGTTGCCTTCATTAAATCTTTATATATTGTACAGTTAATATTCCAAACTGTCATCGAAGTATAAATAGAAGTTAATTGCCTAATGTGTGAAACAAAACAATATAACCCTAACAATAGCTGCTGTGCCGCTAAGGTTTAGGAGTCCACTCCATTTGTACCGAAATTTTTCGGTCAGTGTCCAAATTTTATAAATTTATGTGTTTTTTAATTTGTTGGTTCCACTGTATTTCATTGTAAGTGGTGCCTCCTGATGCAGCCCTCTCAAAGAAAGCTAAGAAAATAAATAAATAAATTTAGCCATCCTTTAAGGCAGGGGTGTCCAAACTCCACCCACTCCTGTTGTAAATGTGTATACCACTGCCTCAAGGCCGAAACAGCCGTCATCCTACTACTAAATTACCTATTAGCATGATGACACATTTTCTTTCCCCACATTGTCATACTGTATAATGTATATGCTTAAATATCACATTTGAGAGCTGACTCCCATCCTGCTCTTGGTGTCCTATTCCAGGGTCAAGTGACCAGGGCACAGGAAGCGGAGGAGAACTACATAATCAAGCGTGAGCTGGCAGTGGTGAGGCAGCAGTGTAGCACAGCCAGCGAGAGCCTGGAGAAAGCGCAGGACACCATCAGAGAGCTACAGCAACAAAAGGTAAAGTCAAGAGACAAGGATGTTCATCTGTTGCTTGCAAACAATACGTTTAAAACATCCTTTTGTGTATTATCCTTTAGTGGGGCAATCATTGTAACAAAGTTGGCTTCCTGCATGGGTCTTTGTCGTGTGGAAAAAAAATATATTTTTAAATAACATCAACACATATGTTCAACATATTAAGCTGAGCAGGAGTTGAAAGCCCCTCAAGTCATTATCCTGCATCTGCGGTCTAATGCTGTTAAGAACATATGCAGTAATTTGTTAGATGCTGCTCCGATCGATCGGCCACAGATCATTATCAGCCGATATCAGGAAAAAGGATGGTATCGACATCGAGCCGATACTTGCTTTTGGAAAACAGCGACCCCCTCCACCAATCAGCTGCATAATCCAGCACAAGCATGTCAGCCATGTCTTTCAGTCTAAACCCCTGTACCATCCCGCACATTTCGGGAAGAGTGCCACTTCAATAGAGATTTGGAAGCATGCAGGCACAATGTAGCACAGGAGGACCTTTCGTTGTTTGCCGTGCTGCGGGAACAGGATGATGTGTAATGAGTGAGCATTTGCGCCACTCTTGAAACGGGCATGTGTACACCGATCACATTGATATTGCATTGTATCCAGTCAATGTCTCACAGTGTGCTGCAATGTTCGTTCAGTACACAGAGCAGTTTGTGAGCGGTCTGCAGACGCAACTGGAGCAGTCCAAGCTGCGTGAGGCCGAGCTGCTCGGAGCACTGAAGGAAATGCAGGACAAGGTGCTCGATCTGGAGAAGGTGAGCCTGCACCGAGTCTAGCAGTATACTCATTTAAATTCAGCAGCCACAGTTCAAAATAGACCCTTCAGGGGAGCCTTCAGTTATAATTGAAGTCGTCAAGCTTGTATGTTGTAGGTGTAAGCATGCCGAGGATTCATTGTGATGTTAATTTTTAAATGTTTAATATATGCTGTAATGAAATGTTTTTCCCCCAATCCAGAGAAGCAGCTGTTTACCTGATGAAGACAACATGGCGGCTCTGCAGGAAGAGGTGAAGCAGATGAAACTGAGGGAGCTGGAGACACTGCGCTCTTTCAGAGAGATGCAGGACTCCGTCACTGAGCTCAATCAGCGCTGGCAGGTAACACACACACACACCAGTCTCTTTCCTCTTACTATCCAGACATGTGCCGCAAAGGTGATTTTATTAACTTGTCTTTGCAGCATCACATGTCCCGCAGCGGCAGCACAGGTGGCGGTGGCAGCCACTGGAAGGAATCACCAAAGAAGAACGCAATGAATGAGCTGCAAGACAAACTGATGACCGTCCGACTGAGGGAGGCACAAGCCCAGGCTGAGCTTCGAGAAGTCAAACTGAAAGCTGTTCAGCTGGAGAGCCAGGTCAGACATACTGTACAATTTATACAGTAGCATTGTATCAGGAACATACTTACTGTATGTGCAATATTGGTCTGAGATGAAAGAAGAAATAGTTACAAATACAACCTTTTATGCCAGGTATATACTGTATTATTAGTGGAGTGTCTGACTTCAGTAGCACGTAGTTGCAGTGAAGCATGATCAACCTCGTGAATAACAGACTGGAAAAGCTAAATACTTAACCAATACATCACTTTGGCACGACTTCCTCTCTTCTAGAATCAGATCCACAACAAACAGATCGGCCGCCATGAGCAGGAGCGTTCCGCCCTCCAGGATCGACTCCAGATGCTGTCCAATCAGAATAAAGCTGTTCAGGCCCAGCTCAATGAGATGAAACGGAAGCAGGCCGAGTGGGATTGCAAGGTGTGGACGGAGAGGAAGAAAGGGAGTGTGGTGGTAGAATGAGGGAGGCGAGAGTGAGGTGGAGATGTTTGTAATCATGGCTGATGCAGAGAATAGAATGGATGAACAGCAATCAAGGAGGAATGTGGTGATGAGAAGATGTCGCCATCTCACATTTTTCTGTTTCACAGAGTAAAGAGGAGGTGATGGCGGTGCGCCTGAGGGAAGCAGACAGCATGGCTGCCATGGCTGAGCTCAGGCAAAAGATAGCAGAGCTCGAGATACAGGCAAGTCAGTGTGTGTATGTTTGTTGTGTGTGTTGGGCATTGACCATAAAGGCTGTATTACGGTCCTGCGTCAAGGTGCCAGTATACACTACACTCATGTCCCTTTGTTTAACTTAACGTACACTTCCAAAAAAAATCTCACCTCTGACCATAAAGGCTGTGATTGGTCATCTTTTTTACACTATATCATGCGTGTATACATCTCATTTAGAGGGTGTAAAGCCCACTTTATGAATGCCTTCTCCTCTGATTTCAGATCAACATTTGCAATCAACACATATGGACACTTACCAGTGGCAACAATTAATTTGTAAATTAATTAATTTCCTTGTTCTAAGCTAACAACAAATAGGTCAAAGAGAGTTGTGGTTGTTAACTGTGTTGACTCTGTGGAAAACACCTCCCCTGGTGTTTTGGCCAGAGAGTTGCACATCACACACTCAACCCCGGCGAAGAGCTATAATTGGATCAAGACGTTGGCATGATGACATAATGACAAACACAGAAGAATAATTCAGACTTATCGATGATCACGTGTGTGTGTGTGTGTGTGCACATTTCAGAAGGAAGAAGGGCTGATCCAGGGCCAGCTGAACCACTCTGACTCCAGACAGTATATCAACCGGCTCAGGGACCAGATCACTGAGCTCAAAAATGAGGTTCGACACACACACACACACAAACATAAAAACACACACACAAGTTTCACCCTTTAGTTGAGACCAAGTGGTGAGAGTAATTATAATTTTTTTCAAAATGTCATCATAATGTGCCAAAAAGTAATCTGTGCAATATGTAGGTGTCACACAGGACACAGCTTCACCACCTTATTTGTCACATCTCTGCACATATTGGTTTTCTTCCAGTGTCATGTCATTTTTTTCCTCTTCATTCGAACCCACGTGCAGGCAAACATCTGGGCTCAATGGCCTCTTTTTATTTTTAAAAGTGACAGATGGGTCATTGAAAAAAATGATATATACTAGTATAGGTATAGTGAGGTATATCAGTATCTCAATGAAGTTGTTTTTCAGGTTGCAGTGCGAGTTATAGGTGACCATTTGTTCTATTTGTATTTAATACATGCTTAACAGGTCATATGTTATGTTCCACTACGGTGTTGTGAAGTATTACCCAGAATGCAAGGACATAGTGCAGTTAAAGTTCTTTATTCACCCAAAGGAAGGCTCACTCAGAGTAGCACAACACCTAAAAAGCAAAGCTTCAAGATAAACAGGTAACCAACAGGTTACAGGTCACAAACTTAGCAAACACCATGCCGGGGAGCAACACAATCATGCACAAAAAGGAATACATCCACAAAATTGTACTTGTTCACTTTAAAGAGGGACTGTGGATGAAGTTTTAGCCAATTGTTGAGAAAAGAAGAAGAATGCTACTACAACCACAATATCCATCTCTGTATTGTATTATATATTTTTAATCAAATTAACAATTTTATAAGAGACCGTAATTGAATAGGGTGGTGATGTGATGATGTGGTCATGTTAACATTCCCCTCATTGCATTGTACTTTATGCTGCAGGCATTGTTGTCACGACACGTACATGCACACAAGCTACTCGGCAGCCTTGCTAGCCCCCCGCCCACAAAAGTCTTGTACGTGCACTTGTGCAGCCTCACAGCAAATACCACTTCCACCCACAAAGAAAATGAAAGACCCCTTTAACTTCCTTTTTAAAAACGTTTGTTATCGTTGAAGTCAAAGGGAACTTTAATAATGCTTGGAGAACAGTCGGTTGTACGACTCTTAAGATTGTGTCCTGTACCCAAAATATTAAATTATCATTATGATACCACTTGCGAACTACAACCATAGCAATAAGTATATGGTTAAATGAATACCCCACTGGTGGCGTCAATCAAACCTGAGCATTGTTATGTTTATAAAGACGCGTATATTGGTTCATGAACTGAAGGTCTGATCTTCTCTTGCTCATTCAAAGAGCGCCAGTGCGTGACAAGAACTCTTAACTGAGGGCTGATGGGGGGGGTGAGGCTCCGCTTTCTGCCCCTACCACCTTTTTCATCAAAGCAATGGTTTTATAATGCAGAGTGAAACCAGTACAGATGAATAAGCGACAAACCATGTAGAAAAATCTCAGCGTAGCGCTCCAAGCATCATCTAAAGGTTGAGTCATATGGAGATCGCTGATACGGTGAGAAAGAAATTTGTCATTTTAAGCAGGTGTTTGACTTTATTTTGTTTTCCTTTCACCTCACACACACACACACACAGTGTAGGGATTATGATGCTTAAAGACCGCCCATCACGTTTTTTGCGTCCCATAAAATGCCCTTTTCTCTTCCATGTTAATATTAGTTTATCCTTTTGTTGCCGTTCTTTAACTCTGGATGCTGCATTATTATACTCAAGTCTCCACTTTCTTGCTGCCCTCAGTCTCCTCCTGGATACATGTTCGCTAGAGAGAAGTAAATACATGCTATCTTCATTGTTTATGATTTTTTTGTAGTTTACTGCAAGTGCTGAAGCTGTCTTGTGTTGTTGTAGGAAAAACACAAACCAAAGAGCTACTTCTGTGCAGTGGAAAGGGGGCATTTAAAGTTCACCAGATATAAAAACATACTAGTTCTACAATTGTCTGTTATTTACTTAAAACTAGGTAGAACAGCTGTAGTCTATGTAGGACTCTGACTTTTAGTGGGACCTAACCAAGTCCTACCTATTCTTTTGAGTATGAACCGTTGAAGTCCTCTCGGACTAGATATGACAGCTCTAGTCTGACTAGATAAGATTAGAGCTACCATGTCTAGTCCAGTCTGATTATATAGGATCATGCTCAAATGTATCATGTATCATGCTCAAATACTAGATAGGACGGCTCTAGTCAGACTAGGTATGACTATAGCAGTCTTGTCTAGTCCGATCAGTTCATGCTAGTCTCACAATATAGGAGTAGGACTTTGCACTTGAGTTAGCCGTGTCCTAACTCGTCAGACTAGAGACGTCTTACACAGTCTTTGCCTAGTCTTCCAAAGAAAGCATATAGGAGTTTGGTGTCCAAAAAATACTGAATGGCCCCTCACACAGCCTTTTAGCCTGTTGCTTCAACCCTATGTCCTCTAATCATCTGCTCATAATGTATAAATCATCTACTAAACAGGACTAGAGATGTCCCACCTAGTTTTTTTGAGCATGAACTGATGAAGCCTGCTCAGATCAGAGATGAAACGTATTTTAAAAAACCTCAACAGTCCAGTTGCCAGTTTGATGCCCTGAGGTCCATCCCTGTCTGAACGATGGAACGTTACTTATGTTTCCAGATCAGGCAGTTGCGTGGGCAGAAGGCGGGGGCACCCAGCTCCAGGCTCACTACAGGAGGCACCAACTATCAAGATCTCTGCCTGGCCAGCCCTGCCTCAGCAGAAGGGGACTACCTAAGCTCAGACGACGACCTCCTCCACAGCCCGCTCCCGGCTAATGCCCTTTACCCAGCCATAGCGGGCCCGTGTCACTCGTCCCCCCGCCTGGATAGTGAAGGTAGCACAGACAGCGAGGCAGAGGAGCGGATAGCACCCGACCCTCAGCAGCTGTACGGCAGCATGGTGTGTGCCAAGGCGATGGAGAATTAAGGCCTGGAGAAAGAGGAGTTCACTGACACGGACAGACCTGCTCCTTTTGCACCTCAGAAATTGTTCTATATAGTACATATCTAACTCAAGACACAAAATGGGCTGAAACTGGACTTGCTGCTCAAGATGGACCACTTGTCCTAAATCTGTTGACCATGGCAAACAAAAAGTACAGCCCTTCTATAACTCTCATTCCAGATTGGGATCCACTGTCGGACATGTTATTTTCCACGTCCTCCCTGCCTTCACCACTAAAGGTCTATCAGACATCCACGGAGCCCATCCATGCTAATTGGAAGAGACCTGGGGAGCAGAAGAACACATCCAGTGGAATATCACCAAATACGTACATCTTGTTCTCATAACCATTTCAACATGTTTCACAACACACACACAAGGCGTTCAAAGTGCAAACATATTCAAAAAAAAGTTGCCAAATCTTTTTTTTTTGTATTTTAAAGTAATTTGTATGTTATGTAATTTATTTTGATATGTTTTTTTTTAATATCAGTATGAAACCTTCCTCCCAAGCCCACCTTGTGTGCCAACCCAGAGCCGCCGTAACTGCTGCCTGTTTACTGTGACGCTCGGTATAACACTAAACATGCTGCTATGGTTTATCTATACACTCATTTACTACATACTGACATGTCACTGATTACCGTCTTTGGCGTCTGTCACCTTGTGTGTATTTGCGTTGGAATGTGTGTGTTTTGTGTCAAAATTGTATCAAATATGCTCCAGTCCACCGCATCTACTGATAATATTTGAAATGCAAACAAATACCCTGAAGTGCAACAACTTTGCTAGATGATGGGGGAAAAATACATAAAAAATTCAGTATTAAGTGTTCCAGGTTTGTTGTTTACTTGGTTGCAACCAGCAATGATGCTGTTATGATTCAGTCCTAACTAGTTTGCTGTCTAGTTTGCTTGTCCCCGGGTGAATGCGTGGCTATCCAGCTGACTTTGGGCCTGGACTGGTCACCAACCAATCGCAGGGCACATCTAGACAAACGACCATTCACACTCACATTCACACCTACGGACAATTTAACTACATTTTTAGTGCAGCCAAAAGAACATGCGTAAACTAACTGGTGAAAATTTGGCTAAACATGCACCCCTATTGTGTTGCCTGTGCTATTATTTTTCTGACCAACACACCACATGGTGGCGCTGTTATTAAACTTCATAGTTTGACTTGAAATTTCTCATACAGCTCAATGCACCCTACAAGACACCTTAACTTTAGGATGATTTCAAATCATCACAAAATTATGTACGCATCTTTTAGGGGACTGACTGTTTAACATTTGAGCAATATTGGTTAAAAAACATGGCCGCCACCAAGGAGATGACAGGGCTGTTTCCACCCAAGCTTTTGGAAAGTGTCTTACTTCTGTGGTAATGAACGTTAAACCATTTATAGGGCACTTGATATTTATTTATATCTTTTCATTCATGTCATCTTTTTAACTTGTTTACCAAATATGGTTACTTGGCTAGATAGCAGTTAGCATACTGAAACATGGTTTTTATCATTTTACCCAGCACCACGTCAGTAAAGTTACCGCAATAGTTAACACATCATGAAATATTATAGTAGTAGTATTGGTGGTCATTATAGTAATACTAATTCCAAGACATTGCAGCATTAACATGATGTTAGCAGTCAAAGCTAACTAGCGGGACATGGACTCAGGTAAGCAAAAGGCAAAGCTAACAGGCTACTGCTTTAGAATAAAGGTAAATGGACGTTTTTTTTCCCCCTCTAAAATGTCAAGCTATCTTTTATGTGAGTCTTCTGAGTGTATAAATTCATGTTATGTGAGCGTTCAGCCAGCTGAAACCACACTGTGTGAGCGCACACAAACGGATTTGTGTGGTAATGATGCTAACAGTCGCAGCAGTCTCGGTGACATTCTGTATTGACATATCAAATATTACTTCAGAGGTTGTTGAGTGTGTGAAGAATGGTGAAATATCACAAGATTTCAAGTTAGACTTCTGAGTCAACACTGAAGAAAACTATTGTTTTGTATGTTCTATGACTTTTGCACTAAAGACAGAAAGTTGATGCTAATGTAATGGATTAATTTCCGCTACTGTAATTGTTTCCTCTTTCTATATTATTATCCATCCACTTGTAGTACAGAGCAAAAATAATAATAAGCAAATAAAAAACATGAAAGAAGAGTTAAAGAGGATGTTGCCAAGCGCATTGTTGCAAGTAACAGCCTTTTAGCGGTGATGGCTGGATGTCCCAACTCTGCACTACAATCATGTTGCAATGAAGTTTCACTCAAGTTCCTTCTGTTTCTTATTGCTAACTAGACTATGGAGACTGTGATTTTTGTTGTTACATGAATACTGAGAAATTGGAGCATCCTCAAACTTAAAAATGCTTATACCAGCATGCAAAATCCTCCCCAAATCTTTTATTTTGTATGGACAGTTGCTCTCAAATGTTGAACTCTCATTGTCAGTTGTATTTATTTGCAATTCTAGTCTTAATTTTACAGTACTGTAGTTAAATAAACCCAACAAAAAAAAAAACTATTAAAACTGATTTACAACCTAAATTGTAATAAATTGGGGATTTAGTGAAAGTCTACAATGAGGTTTAAATTATTTTGAGTGAAACTGTATACTGCTCAATTTCTGGTCTGGAATCTGAGGTTGTTTTGAAGTGTTTTGGTGACCTGGTACAAATGCAACCATATTGTAAGTCAGTGTGTGTTGCACAAAGACATGAGAAGACATGAGTGAGTCTGACTTGCCTTGACATTTGACAATTTTCCCACTTATAAATGCTATTTCATATCTGCCCTCAAGTGACGGTGCTCTGACCTAAACACTAATTACAACTACAGTACTGTGACAAAGCATTTTGTACATTATTTTGGGAGATACTTGCTTTTTTATCATTTCAAGCACTGCCATCAACCCATACAGTGCCATAAACCTAACTATATGTACCTCCTTTGTCCCTCCCCCTTTTGTAGCAAGAATTGTGCTGATCAAGTCCATTTAGCACAGACTGATGTGATGGCACCCATACTTAACCATGTGGTGTAAAAAAAAAAAACTTGCATTTCACCTGATGTACTTGTCAAATACATTTACTACAACTAAAAAGTTATATCAACTCTATTATGATGGATGATTATTTTAAAAAATGGCATTTCAGTGTTGTGTGTCCTATGAATGATATAAAATAAAACTTTGACATTGCACCTTTTGCAAGGTCTGGTTGTGGCTTGTTAGGGTTAAAGTAACTATGTGCAATTGTGAGCTGAAAATAGAAACTTAATCATTGTGTTGATGGTACATTGTGTGGTAAAAAGGAGAGGTGACTGTAAGCTGTCTGTAATAGTGGGTGGACCAGCCAGGACACAATGTTGTGTTAGCCCCAGCATCCGCGCTCATGGTACTGTTAATGTTACTTTGCAGTCTTTGCCGCATGTTAATATTATTGAAGCTTTTTGTTCCTGTTGTTGGAATTCCTAACTCTCCTATTAGCAACTCTTGCAAGATTTTAGCAACCTTCATGAGACTGGTAAATCGTAATTATATTGGAAAAATTGGAAAAAATAAATGTATTATAGGCCGGCACGGCGGTCTAGTGGTTAGCGCGCAGACCTCACAGCTAGGAGACCAGGGTTCAATTCCACCCTCGGCCCTCACCCATCTCTGTGGTTTCCTCCCACATTCCAAAAACATGCTAGGTTAATTGGCGACTCCAAATTGTCCATAGGTATGAATGTGAGTGTGAATGGTTGTTTGTCTATATGTGCCTTGTGATTGGCTGGCGACCAGTCCAGGGTGTACCCTGCCTCTCGCCTGATGACAGCTGGGATAGGCTCCAGCACAGGAAAAAGCGGTAGAAAATGAATGAATGATATGTATTATAGGACTACCTCAAGTCTCAAAAGAAAAGTGACTTCCAAAAAAAGATCTACTCTGATCGGGAAAAAAAAGCGATTGATCGTTAGAGCTGTCTGTTTTAACACATTGACCAGCTCCTCTCTCCTTGACTACCATCGCTCGCCCACGACAGGAAGCCAACAAGCCAAATAGAGTTGTGGTTTGCTCACAGAGCAGATGCCACAAGCCCAACCCCAAAGTGCAGCCCACGGGTATTTTTCATTGCATCACTGCAGAAAGTAAATTAAAATGAAATTACAATTACTGAAATATTGACTGAAACAACCAGTAAAAACAAATATTAGTCTTTGAAGACAAATCACTTTTTACTGTTTTACATACAGTATGTACAGTAACTATTGTGTGATTTTTATCTACAATATGTACACAGTGGTTTCTCAGTGTGGAACTGACCAGATTTCTGCTCTGATGGGAATCTGCACAGTTTGGGTTTGTGTGAGGAAGCTGTGTGGTTGTCGGCTGACAGATAATAAAAACACTTCCTTTTTTGAGAACCTTCAGAAAGCTCAACAATCTTCTTCACGGACGACCTCATTCATCTTCATGCAGAGTTATGAGTGTGCTTTGTGTGTGACCTACTGTATATCGGTGAGTTTTACTGTATTCTTATTTTCAGCACAGCATTCAATTTATATTACAGGATATTTTAGGATACTAATGATGACTATATATTTTTAAATCATATTAGAAGCTTTATTACCTTTTGGAATTAGTTTATAATATTGACTCCCTGTTATTTTTGTGGTCATTGATTGTAGTGGAAAAAGTGAAATGTAGCTATTTGATCATATTTGGGTTTTTTTTTATATTTGTAGTTTTTTATTTACTATTAAGAAATAATTATTCAGAAAATTATGAATGATGAATCAGATGATGATGTGCGTTACCAGCAAAACTTACTTTTTTTCTGTTCTTTTGGCAGATTAGTTTTGTACAAGTTAAGAAATTAAGTGGAAAGAAATATTAATATTTATATTTTAAATATTTTGGTCCCTCCAAGTTAAATGAGGGGTGTGCATTTAACCCTAAAATCACAGCATAGCTGTATGAATGCACAGAAATTAAGCAGTTAAGCCACTGTTGTTACACTGTAATTCGCAGTCTTCTCATACTGTATAATGTAATATTTACCCTTAATTTACCCTAATACACAAACATGGGCTACATATTAGTACAACAGGCTGTCAAAATGATTTTCCAGCCTTCCTCTGGTCAAGAACTGTCTGATCGAATTAAGTTAGTCTTCTCAAAGGTGGTCAGAAATGAATCTAGCAAATGAAAACCATACATGTAAGATTAAGATCTGTCTCTCGACATTAATGTTATGCGGGTTTTCTTTCCCTCCAGCATGATGCCTCGTTCTTTCTTAGTAAAACGAGGAGGGTTACAGACCCTTCAGTCAGAACAGAGTACTGGAATGATTGCTGTTGAAAAAGAGAAGGGGCCCTGGTGTGTACCCCTGGAGGATGCCACCTCAGACACACAGGATATTGGCACAGTCATCGTCGAATCGCTGCACAAGTTTCCTGGTAACAAACCATATAAAGGTCAACACTATTGTAAAATTTCAGTTTGAATAACTAGCATGTATTGGTAGTCTAAATAAGATCTGATGGTAAAACTGTCCTCCTCTTAGAGTGTACTTCTACTGATCCCTGCAGTTGTGACCACCCAGGTGTACCTAATGCCACTGTGTGGTCCAGACCGGATGTGAGTCCAGAAAGGAAAATCTCATCAGAACTGGAAGTCTTACACCAGTACTTCCAGGTCGATTCCAAGAAAATTTCTCCCAATCAAGAGTGTCCACTCTGTGGCAAAGTAGGTTATCAATCCTTTTAAATACTACCACATATGTATTTGAGATACTCGCCCAATATTTTAGCTATGGTTTTTAGCTGTGGTAAAAGAAGCCTGTATTTTTTGTATTATTATTTTTGCAGATATTTACACATGTGTCCAGTTTCAAGAGACACATATTCAAGTGCCATGGAATCGGGGCCCCGGCACAGAACCGGTCCTACACAACAGATAGTGATTCACGCAGGGGCAAGGTAAGAGTTGATGGGTTTCTATGGTACGACCTTTCAACAGTGATTGTGAAATAGGTTGTTAATGGTTTATAAAGATGTAATAAACAGTTATAAATAAAAAGCTTTTGACACATGTGAAATGGGTACAATTATACTTAAGTATATCATTGTAACAACTGAGAAAATACTGAAGAAGCAAACTAATACTTGGGTAATTTTTCAAAACTTTTGGCTATGACTGTAGACACAAGCGCAAGGTAAGAAGTTAAGTTGGAGTTAGGCATGATTACTCTTAAACTACACATTCATGCAACGCATTAGTGCAAAGTGCAAGGACTGAATGGCACGTTCCTCCTCTTAATCAAAATGTCAGTCCATTTGGAACAAGTATGCTTTTATATATTCTGTTCAGGGTGATAAAAAGGAGTGGAGCCTATCCCAGCTGACTTGGGACTACACCCTGAACTGTTCACCACTCATTCACATTGCCTTTGTGAATTAGGTGTTTATTCCAGACAGCGATGTGAGTCACTACAATAATGTTGGCACTTTAAGGTCATCAACCTTGAAACAGGAAGTCACCTAATGAACAGTCAGCCTGGGAAGCAGTCGGTATGAAGTTATTTTTTTTAAGCACACACCAGTCAGTAAGGGAGTGTCCTGTTTTGTTGGTATGTAGACACCGCAGCCCTACTAATTATTTTTTGTTGTATTTCTTGTTCAACACTTAATAGCAGGCAGATCCATCCATTTTCTATGGATGGCGGAGTTATGTTGGCTTTGGTGGAAAGGCGGGGTACACCCTGGAATGGTGGTCAGCCAATCACAGGGCACATATAGACAAACAACCATTCACACTCACATTCATACCTATGGACAATTTGCACACATGGATTCAAACCAAGGTCTTTCAGATCTTCTGACTGTGTGGCAAGATGTCATGACCATCTTAACTTTTTATTCTTTTAGGAAAGGGCGTTTGGCTGCACAGTGTGTGGGAAAACATTCAAGCGCTCATCCACCCTGTCCACTCATCTGCTCATCCATTCTGACACTCGGCCCTATGCATGCCAGTACTGCAGCAAACGCTTTCACCAGAAGTCTGACATGAAGAAGCACACCTTCATACACACAGGTGGGTCTCTGTTTTTTGCTAATTGTGCATCTACTAAGATTTATAATGAACTCCATATTTAATCAGTGTTTGTAAATACACCATAAACGCTGCAAACAGAAGGGAGGCCATAACCCTTCATTCCTATGTGTCCTCACGTCTTCTGTGTTGTGTTTACGTGTGTAAGGTGAAAAGCCGCATGTGTGTCATGTATGCGGGAAAGGCTTCAGCCAAAGCTCCAACCTCATCACCCACAGCCGCAAGCACAAGGGCAACTGGCCGCACCGCTGTACTCGCTGTCTCAACAGCTTCCAGGACCGAGTGGACCTGTGGCAACACCAGTGTGCCCACCGCTAACGCACGCAGGCAGGCACCATATTCCGAGACTACGGAGACATACGGCAGCTGACGATATTTCCTTTCAGACATCTTGGATAGTAGAGTTACTGTCTTTTGAAGCAGTTGAGCCATAATACATACATAATACATAATACAGCAAATATTCACCAGGAGAGCTCAGAGAATAAGTGATAGAAAATTAATGAATTCATATTTTAACATTACTTTAACTACAATGCCAAAATACAGTATATTTAGTCACAAATCAAATTTTGAAATATCTTCTAACTTTGCATGCCTACTTCAAACGTCATTCATTCATTCATTCATTCATTTTCTCCCGCTTTTCCTCACAAGGGTCGCGGGGGTGCTGGAGCCTATCCCAGCTGTCTTCGGGCGAGAGGCGGGGTACACCCTGGACTGGTCGCCAGCCAATCACAGGGCACATATAGACAAACAACCATTCACACTCACATTCATACCTATGGACAATTTGGAGTCACCAATTAGCCTAGCATGTTTTTGGAATGTGGGAGGAAACCGGAGTACCCGGAGAAAACCCACGCATGCACGGGGAGAACATGCAAACTCCACACAGAGATGGCCGAGGGTGGAATTGAACCCTGGTCTCCTAGCTGTGAAGTCTGCGCGCTAACCACTAGACTGCCGTGCCGCCTACTTCAAACTTATTTCCACAAATTGAAACAAAAACTAAAAATGGTAAAGGTTAAAATAATGTGTTACCGTGCAATTATGCAAAGACACATTTAAAATAGATTGCACTAGATTAGTTTTGTGCTAAGGCAAAATTAACTACATTTCCCATAATGCCAATTGTAGCGGCAGGATGTAGTGAACATGTTTTGATGCGACAAATCTTAAGTTTGATCAAATGTAGAATTTCTGCTTGGACATTAATGCTGGGGAAGCTGTTGAACTATGGAGTGCCACTTCCATATTACGTGTATTATTTTTTACAGTAGTGATAGACTTCTAGCTGCCTTGTTCTTGGGAGAGATTCTCTCATTTGGATCGCAAAACATCCATAAATAATAAGCACATTTTTTGGAATAAGTGATTAGTCTTAGTAACATGTACGAGGTATAATTCTAGTCAAATGGGGTGATTAAAGTATTGCTAAGACAATATACTATAATGGTGGCTAAAGACTTGTACTCTGTATTGAACAATACAGACTTGTGGAACATAAATGGAGTGAGGACCCTATTTGGTACCCATTTTGTACCTTTTTGGTTTGGTAGATTTCATCACCTGTGTTATATTTCTCAACAAACATGAGGAAGCTGGAGTCTGTTTGCTTTACCTGAATTGTTGTGTGCTTTGAGCTCAGAGCTTGTGGCGCCATATGAGGATTGGAACACAAATATGAATGAAATCTTCAAGAATAAACACTCTTAATGCATAAATAATCTTTAAACTTATTTGTTGATGTGATGCACACTGAGCAATGAACAACTTTATGCTGCGTCTTTTTCGTGCTCCCTTTTCCTTGTACCGTGGGGCATTCAAGTGCGAATAGTTTTTCATTTATTAATCATCTACCCCCATGACAATTGGGGTACCCCACTTTGGGAACCTAGGCTCTACTCATCAGTTTTGACATTGGGATATATATAAGTCGTAACCTTAAGACATTATTTACTGACGTTTACAGTCAATAAAAAAATGAAAATAAATGTTTTTTCATCATTTTCAACAAGGACAAATTTGTAGGTTTTTCTTTGCACTCAGTTTATTGAGTGTCAAGAAGGGATTTCTCCATTGCCATGTTTTCACTCCTAAAAGCCTCCATTGGTTTTGTACCACTGAGCTCTGGCCACGACGTCACTGGAATAGTCGTCACCAGTGGTGCCCTTATCCATTCCACCCAAAGTTTGCACGTTTTTGGTCCCAAAGTTGTAGGAGGCTATCCCGCCTGTGAGAGTTAAAGTAGAAATGAGGAAAAAGTTGGTTTGATACTGTATATGTACTGTAAATTGACAAACCTTTGAGTTGCTGTTCTGCAGTCCAGTTAGGAAATTTGTTTTTAATTTCCTTTATATAACCAATCAAGATCTCTGTGCCTTGACGGAGGTGTTCCGCGCTGTTCCATGCACCTTGTATCGTGTGATACCGCTTATCAACCTGGGAAGATTAGAAAGTAAGAAAAGGTTTTCTATTGGGTTCCGGGGAGAACATGCAAACTCCAAACAGAATTGAAAAACAAAATTCAAGACTGAGAACGGACATATAATCCAGAAAGGCAAGCTATTCAACTACACAATAGCATACAGAAAAACAGGCTGAATTATTTATTCAGTTATTAACATCACACATTAACACTAATTCAGCTACACAATAGCATAAAGAACATACCCGGATGGCTGAATAAGCTAAATTAACATAACAAGCCAACTAGTCCAACAAGCAAATTACCAGTAAGAAAGTTCACCAAGCTCCCGATCTCATTCAATTTCACTGGTTTCATTTAGTCATTGTCTATGCCAGGGGTCTCAAACACGCGGCACGTGGGACAATAGTTTGAGGTCATGTCTACAGGGCTCTAATAATGCTTTGTTAATTTTAATCTAAAAAAAATAATTTGTATACCCACCAACTATATGTGGTTTCTTAAGTTTTTATTATTTGCCGTTTTATTATTATTATTATATTTATTTATTACTGATTGATTGATTTTCTTTATTCTTGATTTGTTTATTTTTCATCTTATTTTGTGCAGAAAAATAAAAATGAAGATATTTGAGAACTGTGGAATGTTTTATCAGAGCTTTTATCGTAGAAAATCGGAACCAAAGTACTGAAAAAGTTTTTCTGTTTTTAATAAATGTGTTTTTTTTTTTTTTGGAAAACCTGATGCGGCCCAGCCTTGCCCAGACCCTAGCTCCAGTGGCCCCCAGGTAAATTGAGTTTGAGACCCCTGGTCTATGCCATTTGGCATTGGGAAGCTGCAGTTCTTCCCTACTCCTTACAGATATATCCACTTACTATGTTATTATTTTAATAAGAAATAGTGTATATCAACCTGCATGAGGCCCCAGGCTTTATGATCGTCCCCCCAGCCATTTTCCAGTGCATTCCCAGCCCTGGATTCTCTGGAGATGATGCCAGCAATGATAGCAGGATCAATTTTCTTTTCCTGTCCCACTTCGGTGATGATGGCTTTGTAATTGTTCATTCTGGACAGATCTGTTCGTGCCATGGCATCAGATGCTGCCACACCTTTGAAGAGACACAACACAGAGGTAGATGGCTGTGATGACACAAATGCATCCACATTCCCCAGATGGTAAGTGGACACGGTTACCTGTGACACTCAGCTGGTCCTGTTTAGATGTTTTCTGTCCTGCACCAGTTGTTTCAACCTTCATGAGATCCCCGTAATCTTCAAAAATTATAATAATAAATTTGTCATTCAATCAGATGCAGCCTCACAGCTTGAACATTTAGGGTAACCTTCCCCATAAAAAAGAAGTCCTCACCCATTGTCTTTGGTCGTCTTCTACGTGACTCTGGCCACCTGTAGTTTTATAGTTTAACACAGTGATAAAAAGAAGTTGTCAAGAATAAAATTTCAATATGCAGATTCAATTTGCATGTCAGTTAAACGTGAAAAGTTTTTAGACCCCACTCCCTCAACAATAGTTCCTATTTTTCCTGTTTTACAACATGTACATCTATTTAAAAACGGTTAAGATCAATACAATATTGCTAAATATTAAGTATGTGTTTATGTGTAAATGTATTCTACTCGCCTGTTATATGAACCACTATTTCCATGTACTAGTGCACTGTGTACACTGTGTACACTATGTACAAGTGTTCATTATTGTAGATATAATAATTCCAAACAGTTATTGATGTATTCTATACCAAGCCAGCAGATGCCCTATTATAGCTACTGTTGATAGAAAGACAGATTTACTGTAGTAGAAATTATTTCCCATCTACTCACTTGTACTTGACTCTTGTCGGTGTTCACAACAGCCAGTCAGCCTCGTGCAGTTTTCTGCCAGCTCTAGTTCTGCTTTTATATTGTAAGTCCACTCATTCTCTTCCTTGTTCATCCAGTTCACTCTGGGGATTTCCCAAAGCTTTCTTTTAGAATTCTTTCTTACTTACACAAGGGGAACAATCTCACTTTCACTTTTATTTTTTTGCTCGTCACAAATGGCAAACGGTGTACCAGGCTTCGACTGACACACTTCTCACTATTGGACATTCATTTTCGCTTTTTCCTCACGAGGGTCGCGGGGGTGCTGGAGCCTATCCCAGGATTGGTCGCCAGCCAATCACAGGGCACATATAGGCAAACAACCATTCACACTCACATTCATACATATGGACAATTTGGAGTCGCCAATTAACCTAGCATGTTTTTGGAATGTGGGAGGAAACCGGAGTACCCGGAGAAAACCCACACATGCACGGGGAGAACATGCAAACTCCACACAGAGATGGCAGAGGGTGGAATTGAACCCTGGTCTCCTAGCTGTGAGGTCTGCGCGCTAACCACTCACCCGCCGTGCCGCCCACTATTGGACATATTGTAACATAATAGAATTCATTCAGACGTTCCCCTTAATTAAGATTTTATTGTGGAAAAAGTATATGAAAATTCATACTTAAATTGTGTGAACTCAACTGAAACCAGCGAAATTGAACAAAATGGAAGAACAGTGAAGCATACGAGTGTATTCAGGAGTCAAATTGCATGCTGAGTACAACAAATTCATACATGTTGGCAGGTCTGCACTAATATTTCAATTTTTCCCTGCCTCTCACTTGAATGCCGGTGACAGGCTTTTATTATTTTATAATTACCTATCTCACAACAGGCACAATAATAACATCATAATAATAATAATAGTCATCATCATAATAATAACACAACTACTGTTGTGGCTGTACTCCAGCTAAAACACAACTCTGAATTCTGACATCACTTTTATTGAAATGCACACAAGAACGAGTCCATTTTCTCTGATTATATAGACTATATTGGGTAGTATGAGTGTAAAGGTGACTGTAGGGGTGCTATTTCATGTCTAGAGGGCTCTAACAATGGTTAAATCCGATTTAGAAAGTCAAACTATGCTATGCACAAGCTACAAAATGTTCAATTTCTATTCTAGAACCAATTAACTGTAATCTAATCATTCCAAAGGCCACCTGCCAAATAGCGAATAAACACAAGTAATTAAGAGGCGTATAAAAATGTTTATTTTTGACACTAATTAGGCTGCCAGATCACTCCTCCAAACCCTCCTGCTAGGAGATAATTGACTTTTAGTTGACGTCTCCTGATTTTGGATCAGCATTTGCAATAAAAGTGACTGTTGTAATTATTGGATGACAACTCAGCTATATTATATTAATAACCCTCCTGGCCTCTTTAATTGGAATTGATTGCTTGTGATAAAGGGAACACACAGCTAATATTGTCACACACTTATTAAACACATTTTAAATGGCAAAATGTATTGGTACTCAACACTAATGATGATAAACGATAAACAATAATGATGAAGCACAGATGATGCTTGATGCCTGAAACTTTAGAACCTTCAACCTTCTCCTGCATCATGATTACCTTTTTCTGGTGGTTCTTTCCTGTGGATGTGGCGCCACCAGCAGGAGGGACGAGGTACAGACGAAAGCCCTTAGCCATTCAAATATCACACCAACATGCACTGTACTGTATGCTGTTATGTATTATAATGACATTTCATGCTTTATTATCACATATTTATTTAGGGTTGACCTATGAATGTGCCCTGCGATTGGCTGGGGTGTACTCCGCGTCTCGCCCAAAGTCAGCTGGGATAGGCTCCAGCATACCCTTGTGAGGATAAGCGGTATAGAAAATGGATGGATGCACTTAAATGTAGCTTAAGTACACTTGGTGTTGTATAAGGTGATGGTGGCCACTAGCGTATATTGACAGTATCATCCGGTCAGTCCCTGAAGTGTTCCCAGCTTCTTATTTCTGAAAAGAAGGCTTCCCCTGGACAGGAAGTGTAGTTCACCACCTGTCTGTGGCCATGGATGGTGTAGTTAGCCACCAGCCTTCCTCCGTCGACTGCACAGCGCACCAAACGATGGCGCAGAAGGTCCAAAGTATGGCGCGATGGTAAAGTGGAGGTATAGTTGCCAATGATTGACACGCCGTACCCGAGGTTGTTGTGTCCTCTCGTGTGCGTGCCGAGGAGATTCCAACCTCGTCCTTCATAGACATAGCCATCAGACCCAACTACAAAGCTGCAATCACAAAGGTCAGAGGTTAATTCGTGGTAAGATGAAAAGGCTAAGACTGGAAATTGGCATTAAATATGGTGACAATTACAAGAAACAATTGTCATTTTAACAATACAGTCATATTGTTATGATAGAAGTCACAAATTTCAAGCTATTTTGTGTACTATTTTGCAAGTCACAGTACTTATATAATGAGATAATTAGATAATAATTAGATAATGAAACAATACTTTTTATAGGGTTTATCAATAACTAGAAAACCCCCGATGTATGCTACACATTATATGAAATCTTTACATTTGTTGGCTTTAAATTTGTTCCATATGTCTGGTGGTTGTTTTTTGTCCTTGGTTTCATTGGTAACAGTACTGGCACATAGATTATTAGGAACTACAGTGGCAAAAAGTAATTTATTATACAGTCGTGTTTGTCACTCATGTTTCAGATCATCAAACAAATTTAAATATTAGTCAATAACAACGCAACTGAGCACAAAATGCAGTTTTAAAATGAATCTTTTTGGTATTAAAGTGATTGCCCCCATGTGGAAAAGGTTATAAAGCAATTTCTAAAGCTTTGGGACTCCAGCAAACCACAGTGAGAGCCATTATCCATAAATGGCAAAAACTTTTTTGAATTTTCCCCCCAAGAGGTCACAAAAGACCCCACAACATTCGAAGAACTGCAGGCCTCACTTGCCTCATTTAAGGTCGGTGTTCATGACTCCACATTAAGAAAGACGCTGGGCAAAAATGGTCTTACATGGTCTGCAAGACTAAAACCAGTGCTGAACAAACATTGAAAATCTTGTCTTAATTTTTCCAGAAAACATATTGATGATCCCCAAGACCTTTGGGAAAATAAACTATTGTCTAACAAGACAAAAGTTGAACTTTTTGGTAGATGTCTGTCTCATTAGACCTGGAGTAAAAGTAATGCTGCGTTTCTGAAAAAGAACATGCCGACAGTAAAATATGGTGGTGGTAGTGTGATGGTCTGGGCCTGAAGGAGAATGTCTGGCATATCTGTTTGTGACCTTAAGCTGAAACCAAGAACAATGATCCAAAACAAACCAGCAATTCCACCTCTGAATGGTAAGAGAAAAGCAAGTGGCCATAACCAAAGTCCTGACCTGAATCCTACTGATGCTTGGGGCATGACCTTAAAAAGGTGCTTCATGCTGCTGAATTACAACTGTGCAAAGATGAGTGGGCAAAAATTCCTCCACACTGCTTTAAGAGACTCTTCGCAAGCTATCGCAAACACTTGATTGCAGTTGTTGCCGCTAAGTGTGGCCCGTTCAGTCATTAGGAGCAATACCTGTGACAATCAGTCCATTTTTCACACCACTGTAGATCAATGGCATAGATAGATGAACAAAGATACACAATTTTTTTGACAAATAATGGGAAATTGGAATTCTCCAGAATTGGAAATTGGAATCACTGGGCAAAACTCCCGACAGGACATTTACTAAGTTTTGTATTTGGCTGAAACCACCAGGTTGAAAGCTCAGTGTTTGTTTATCAGAGTTGTAGCAGGCACTGACCTACATCTGTGGTTGATGAAGAACATCAATATTTGTCTACCACGTCAGTCAGCAGGCGTTCAGTTGGAAACATCTTTAGACTAAATGGTATTTAATTTATTTGTCATTATTGTTAATAGTTATTGAAGAAAACCAGTCACTGTTTTCAACTGACTTTTAAGTGTAACTAGTTGTTAGTTGTTTAAATTGTTTAAATTTTGATTGTACAACAAGAATGTGCCACCTGTATCCGATGTCACTCCAGTTGCGGACCTCCTGGTGGAAGCGTTGCATGGCTCTCATGTCGTGGGCGCATGTTGGAAAGGACAGACATGGCCGGGAAGGTTCATAAGTGTGGTGAACGTAGACAAACTGAACGGGCAAAGACAGTCTTATGGGTGTACCCTTGTGGGCCCTCGCCCCCCATTGGCAGCGAGGGATGATTTGAGGACAATCTGGTGCAAAATAGGTGAAAATATTCAAGTTAGTGCAGTCATCCAATACAGCCTCGTAAATAATAACCAAGTGTTGATTTATTGAACGGCGGCACGGCGGACTAGTGGTTAGCGCACAGCTAGGAGACCAGGGTTCAAACCCTCGGCCGTCTCTGTGTGGAGTTTGCATGTTCTCCCCGTGCATGCGTGCGTTTTCTCTGGGTACTCCGGTTTCCCCCCACATTCCAAAAACATGCTAGGTTAATTGGCGAATCCAAATTGTCCATATGTATGAATGTGAGTGTTCGATTCCCATCTCGGGCATTTCTGTGTGGAGTTTGCATGTTCTCCCCGTGCATGTGTGTGTGTTTTTTTTTTTCGATTTCCTCCCACATTCCAAAAACATGTTAGGTTATTTGGCAACTCCAAATTGTCAATAGGTATGAATGTGAGTGTGAATGGTTGTTTGTCTATATGTGCCCTGTGATTGGCTGGCGACCAGTCCAGGGTGTACCCCGCCTCTCGCCCGAAGACAGCTGGGATAGGCTCCAGCACCCCCGTGAAAAAAGCGGTAGAAAATGAAGGAATTAATGATTTATTGAAACCATTTACTTGTTTTTACTAGGTTTACTAGTAAAATGTAAAGTATACTATGTGTGCTGTTGTTTGTCATGTCAATAGGCTCATTTTTGGATTTTTTTTGGGAAAAACCTACCCCAGTACTTGTGCACAAATGCTTCCAATCCATCCTTAACCGCCTTCTTGACTCCAGTGTCCAGAGCGATCCAGTCTGTTTTCTCCAACTTCCAGACCAACAAAAGCGTCTCCATCACCCGACTATTAAGGTCAAGGGGTTCCAAAATGGATCGGGAGATCTCCCTTCGCCTTGGACTAACATGTTTGGAGATGTTATCAAGACCTCTGCCCTCATGCAGTGTAAAACTGTAATACCCTTTCAGGGTCTCGCTAAGCTGTAGCGGATCTTGGGTTCTGGGTAGTTTGCTGATGTCCGTGCCAAGTATCACTCCATCCATACCGCCATTAATAACAGCGTCAGTGGCTAACGTGGGTGGCCAATGCAATTTGAATACTTTGGGGTGCTGAGCGCTGTCCCAGCACCCATCAGGCCCCAGCCAATGGGATACCGGAATGTCCTGGAGGCTGAGAAAGGATAATCCAAGTGTCCTTCCCAAGGTGAGAGGGAACAGCCCAACGGCCGATGTCCCTTCCATTTTCGCTTTGAGTCCGGACTCGATTCCTAGCAGTAAAGGCGCCAGGGCAACTGTGGTGCCATCCGGAGCGAGAGCCACCCCTCGCTCCTCGCCATTATTTGTCACAATGTGATGGATGGCCTTGTCAAAAAAGCTGAAGGAGGAAGCATTGAGGATGGAGTTCTCCAGCTCTGCAGCATCACTGATGTTATTCGAAGCACCCAAGAAGTGGATGGTCATGGCGTCGTCATGGCCCGCAGTCCTCCGCAGGGCTCTGACTAGCGCCAGGGGGGACAGACCCGGGTTGGACTCTTCCACCTGCTTCACCGCGTGGATGAAGTTGTCCATGCTTCGCAGGTGGACACCTGAATGATCATCAGAGTAAGCCAAACCACACATCAGATAACATACACTCACTCCATTACCAAACTAAATACTACATTTTACTAAATTTTAGTATACGATAGCATACTACAGAGGTGACCACAAAGTGTGGTTGATTTTTTAATTGGCCCCCGGGACATCCATCCATTTTCTCTCCCAGCAGACAACAACAAAAAAACAGCAAATATAAAAAAATCTGCAGTAATTTTACAAGAATAAAGTCAAAATATTCCTAGAAAAACTTCACAATTATAATTATAATAATAATCCTCAGGGAAAATAACATAATTTTAGGATCAAAGTACAAATAATTAAAGAAAAAAATATATAAAATATTTTTTTAGAAATTGCATTACAGTATTAGGAGAAGTAATACAAATCAGAAATAAGAAAATTTGGTTGCGGAAAAGCTATATTACAGGAAAAGGTCAAAATGTTATGAGAACACAGTCAGCATTTACAAGAAGAAAGTTGAAATAGTTGGACAATTAAAAAAAGAGCAGATATAGAAAAAACAGCTGTAATTTAAGGACAATAAAGTCAAAATATTAAGAAAAATGCATATTCTTGGGAAACATTTTTTTTGCAATTTTACAATAACAAAAATATTAGAAATATACAACATAAGGTGGCGATAAATACTTCTGTTGAATAAAGTAAAGAAGTCAAGAAAGTACAGCAACCATACAGGATAAAATAGCACTTTGCAAAATAAATGTGTACTTTTCAGGGGAAATGTTCTAACCCCGCGATTGTATTCCAAATATTTTTGTATATTTACATGTGTTACATACTACAAAATACTATAACACAAAACAATATACACACACCAACAATAATCAGAAACAAACCTGCCGGCCTGCTGGAAGTTAAAAGGAAGCAGCAGGATGACGCCAGGAATAACAGTGATGTTGAAAAAGACGGCATTTTGCATTTCAGGATGAATGAACAAAAGATGACCCGATCAGCAGTGAGATAGACGGCGCTGTAAGAACACGGAGGGTCACAGTGTGTGCATGCATGTGGGAAGCGGCTATTACTGCAAATATTGATTCAGCCTACAGAAAGTTCAAATGAGCAAAACACATCAAGTATCAAAGGTCATACATTGTTAGTGTGTGGAGCAAAGATTTTGTAGGTGTAAAATAAATACATTAAAGAATCAATTGATTAATTAACCATCAGGATAACCATTATAGTTATACACTGGTACAAATTGAGTACCAAAATGAATGAATGAATGAATGAATGAATATTTTGATATCATGCTAAACTTTTGTTTATTTCAAAAAAATATTGAACCCTCAGAGTTTTGACCTTATTATATTTCCTCCTGGGCCTGAGCAATGCATTTTTGCCCGCTGTAAGGGCAAATGCATTATTTCAAATGCAAAACAGTTACAGCACCCTCTAGTGGAAAAATAGAGCATACACCGACACAGTCAACATACACAATCAGTACTACAGTACAATCCTACAGTACATGTTTGATCACAGCTGTATATATAAAAACATTACTGATCACAATTATAAGACCAGCTGAAAAATTATATTGTTCTACCTCTCCAATTTCTTCTCTTTTCATTTTGAAGCTGTACATATAACCCTCTTTCGCTTCTCGGTACATTCTAAAGCTATAAAAACAACTAAAAAGAGGCAGGTAATTAATGCACGTAATGGAAAGATAAAGCCAGCTATTAAAAAGCCTCCAATAATGGTTTATTATTGTTGTTCATCTAGTAACAGGCACATTCCCTATATAGGCCGATTACAATATATGTAAATAGCATTGATGCATTGGTCCTCTCAGTATGAGACCGATACTAGAATAAAGACATTGATATTTTTCAGTTCAGTTCTTCTACAGGATGTTTATTTTCACAAATAATAGTATTTTTTGTACTAATAATATAGATACAGTGTTGATATTATGGCTGGAGGTGGTGGACGAGTGGTTACCGCGCAGGCCAGGGGTTCAACCTTAGTTCGATTCCCATCTCGGGCATTTCTGTGTGGAGTTTGCATGTTCTCCCCGTGCATGTGTGTGTGTTTTTTTTTTTCGATTTCCTCCCACATTCCAAAAACATGTTAGGTTATTTGGCAACTCCAAATTGTCAATAGTATGAATGTGAGTGTGAATGGTTGTTTGTCTATATGTGCCCTGTGATTGGCTGGCGACCAGTTCGGGGTGTACGCCTCTCACCCCAAGACAGCTGGGATAGGCTCCAGCACACCTGTGACCCTCATGAGGATAAGTGGTACAGAAAATTAATGAATGAATAAACAATTGCTCAAAAATAAAACTTATTTCATTCTTAATATTATATTATATTCATGATATCACAGACCAAGAGTCTCAAACGTGTGAAATAAAAAAGAGGGAATTGTGAGTCAATATGAGTTGACTCTCTTTGACTGCTGGTTTAGTGACGGTGGGAGATGACAATTATGTGCAATTATTTTTGTCAACAAAACATGGAAAAGCGAAAGAGATGTACAATTTAAGAAAGAATAGTAGGAATTGGGGGAAGATAAAAGTATATTCTGATTCTATATTCTATATTCTGATTCTCGTCATGTTACACTTTACAGTGGTGCGGGCATAAACATTGAATAAAGTAAATGATATGGACGTATACTTTGCGGATAGACAAATAATTTATCTTTACCTAGTTGCATCTCATTTTAGTCATTAACCTGTTACATTCAACCTGTTTTCCCGAGGAAAATCGTTTTTTTTCAGCCTCTATCGTCGTGTGTTTTCGCCTGAACCTTCTTTCACTTTATTCCGGTCACATGGTGTCGGTCACGTGACCAGACCGGAAACAAGTTTTAACAACAGTGGAGCAGCCCCATCAGTGGACTGTTGCTCCACAGCACGGTCATAAAAACACGAACAGACAGCAAACCCCTGAATTTTAGACACCCAACTGACCTATTTAAGGATTTTAAAGATAAAAACATGTCAACGACGGGACACCGTGACCGTTCAGGTAATATAATACTGACATTCACATTCATTGACGTTTAGAATGTTTTCGTCCTGTGTTAGTAACTTTTCTCTCCTAGCACATCGTATTGTGTTTTGCGGCAGTTTGCTGTCTTTTGTTCAGACATCCACAACATTCCAGTCGGCTCATATTTTTATCATTTTCTGCATGAGATGAGTTTTTGTCCTGAAGAGTTTACCTGCTATCATTAAGGCTAATTCTAACACATCAAAATTAATTTTGATAAATTTATAATTTGGGATTTTCTTCAGATCTAAAAAAAAAGAACTTGTGTGTAGTGATGTAGTAAAATTTTCACTTTTTGAATTAAACTGAAATAAATATAGATGAATTGAATTGGATCTTATTAGATTCAATTGCAGTTGTACCTATAGTGAGTATATGTATACTGTATGCTGTATATTTATTATCCTGAGTGTATAAATGCCTTAAGTGCATTTTGTTGTTGTTGTCGTGGTTCATGTGGAACATAGTTGTGCAGTGAAATTGCCAACGAAATGTCGTTGCCTGGCTCCCGTGTAATAATAAATAATATATAATAATCTGGAGAATAAATAGATGACATCAAATATGAACAACAATGTACAGCATAAACAGTAATTTGTTTTGACCATGAAGGAGTAAGATTTCATCACATCGAGGATGTACGAAATATCTCAATGTATGTTAGGGTTCGTGTGTGGTGCATGACACACATAGAAATCCGCAAGGAGTTTTCATGTGCGACATACGAAAAAATTTACATTTTGCCCAATCCTGACACTAGCGTATGGACGACGTACAAAGATGAATGAAGTGTATCGGATCTTGAAGAATTTGTTTGACATCATAAACAAACTGCGATCGGTCTATGGTTTGAAAATCAGAACATTTTTACACGTAGACCGATTAAAGGGATTCGTACCGGTTGGCTTAAGTTAGCTTCTTTAACCATTAATTTAAACAGCCTTAATTTAAACACTTTTTTAAAAATTTGCATTTTCCTATAGTGAAGATTCATAGTAAGGTTCAAATACTCAAGTGTGTTTGGCCTCTGGCTGCCAGACTGGATGTATGGCACTGATAGCAGCTCGTAGACAGCTTCTCAATTTTGATTGACAGGTGGGCCGCTCCATAGCTGTTGCTGCCCTCGCCCCACAGACGGTCATGAACCCGAAGAGCCAGATATTTCTGCGGATTTACTCGGCATGATTGACTGTTTGAGTCGAGGCATTGCATGTGCCCAATTTTCCTTTGTCCAATGTCTATCGACTGTGACAGTCGACACGCTCTTTTGATCAAAGATACGTGGCGACGCTTGTGTCACTCTGTTTGTCTGCATGAAATCTTAAGTGTTTGGATTCTTTTTACTCTCTTCTGGCACGCAAGGCCTGTCATGGCCTGGCTTCTTGCTCACCAGCTTAAATAAAAGTCTGTCACTCAGATCCATCTTACCAAGCCTATATTGCTCATCTGGAGGAGATTCCTATTAGACAACAGAAGATGTCAGCGGTCATCAAATGGGGTTTATTGGTACCGGATTTGATTCAGTACACTACTAGGCTTTACTATTGTTTGTTTTTTTAAGAGACACTATGCTGATTTCCTGAGATAGAGGCCTTGGTCTTTGTTTACTCATCTGCAGAGAGTACCCAGCATTTATTTACAGCGTTTATTAGGGCGTTGTATTGTAATATGATAATCATATTTAGTAATTTTGTAACTTTTGTTTTGTTAAAGTATTTTATATATGTGTGATTTTTCAAATGTATGGTTTCCCCAAAATATATTATAATTTATTCATTAAGATGTACTTTACATGTTTGAACAGAAAAATTAGCATTAGTGGTCAATTGCTTACTTAATTCTGAAGCTCAATGAGGTTCATGGTTTTGAACACACACAAACACACACACACCCTTGCACAAGTGTTATTTATGTCTTAAATTGCTCATTTACTCTTATTATGTCTATTATATTGGGTAATACAAGTATAAATGTTACTATAGGGGTGTTATTTTATGTCTGGAGGGCTCTAAAGATCTTAAAAAAACACATTTAGAAACCTTTTCATGCTATTTTTCTATGCTGTAACTACAAAAATCTTCTATTTATAAACAAGAAATCCTACTTTGTGTAAATTCACTTATCACAGAACCACTTAACTGTGATAAACAAGGGATTGCTGTAGTACTAGTAGTTCTCTAAAGGCAGAACTTTGGTACAGCACTTTAATCGTAATTTGTTCTGCATTCTGCCCAGAATGAAAAGCCTCAATTGTGAAGTCAGACAATGCATTCCATGATGCGATTAGTCATTAAGTCATTTAAAAATGTGAACATTTCTGCAGCTGTATTTGTTTAACAGAAGCCTGCTTAGCAAATACTATTTTAATTGCTGTCTTTCACTTTTTGTACAGAGCTTGACAGGAAAGCTAGCTCGTGCTGATTCATACTCAATGCCATACTTCCGTTTTCTATCCAGGAAGCTGCTTGTTCGTTTTTGCTGACTTACTGGGTCTTGAATCAGCTGTTTGTTTGGCCTTGCTCTTGCGCATATTGATGATGACAACTTCAATTTCAAAATGTTTCATATGCATCAAGTTCTCTGTCATGTGTTCTGTAGTGATGTACTACCGTGGCTTTTGTTGCCTACCCAGTCAGTGCTGGATGGTCCTATTGCCGTTTATGGCCTGCTGGCCTTGTAAGCTGACCCATGTGACATGGATAAAGCATGACTGGCCTTCTTTGTGAGCTGTGGACTTCATACAAAATGTACCCTCGTCATGTTCCGTAAAGACTTGACAGAAGTTCCTCATATAGTGGCTGGAGATGCTTATTTACTCAACTGCAGAAAGTGAGCGGAGCAAGGGTATTCAAACGGTAGCTCTTATTTGTATTAATGCATGTTCATAATATTAACAAATATAATTCTTATTGTTTTTCCGGACCCACTTAGGCACGCTTCTTTCGTGTGAAATAAATCGACACTTCCAACCTACAGAACTTTGTTGCAGCTTATAAAAATATCATAAAGTAAAGTAAAAAGATTGTTGTTGATAGTTGTGTGCTTTTGCATGTAGACTCAGGATTAATTTTGGCTGGTCCACTGCGTGTAGGAAGTCAAGAGTTAAAGTCACATGTGGGGATCATGACTATAGCGCCGAAGGGGACAAATTGGAAGTCAAATGAACAGACAAAGAAAAGAGAGGTTGAAGCTGAAGATTGGCAGCTTATCTTTTATTCACTGATGAAGCCAGCTGAAGTAAAACGTTATAAAATCAGCAACCATGATGCTAGTAATCCATACTTTGGATGACTAATTAGATTCATGTGAATCTTACTGCTCTGTTAGTTTATCCATAATCAGAATAATAAAGATGCAAGTTGCATCTCCATGTGTAGGTTGAAACCCCGCAGGGGAGCAAGATCAACTCAGGAAGGGTCAGCTGACGGATGTCACATGACTTCTACAATGTGACGTTTACTAGTAGCTTGCGATCGACGTAATGAGCGCCCCTGCTGTATATTGTACACATTTTGGCACAATAATAAAAAAAATGAATATATATATATATATAAGAACTTTTTTTTAATTTTAACTAACTGTAGCTCATGCTTCTTCATTGTCTTTGGGCTTTTCCCGTCAGGGGTCGCCACAGCAAACCAATCTCCTCCATCCAACCTTGTCTCTCTCACACCAACTACCCTCATGTCCTCTTTCATTACACCTATAAACCTCCTCTTTGGTCTTCCTCTACGCCTCCTACCTGGCAGCTCTAAACGCAGCATCCTTCTACCAATATATTCACTATGTCTCCTCTGGACATGTCACAACCATCTCAGTTCTGGCCTCTCTGACTTTATCTCCAAGGTCTCTAACATGTAATGTCCCTCTGATGTACTCCTTCCTGATCCTATCCATCCTGGTCACTCAGTATCCTCATCACTGCTACCTCCAGTTCTGTTTCCTGTCTTTTCCTCAGTGGCCCTGTCTCTAGACCAAACAACATCACTGGTCTCACCACAGTTATAATACCACCACAATAATCAATAAACCAGGCTCAGGCTGTGTTTGTTATTAGCTGAGGATTTGAGCATAGCTAAAGGTTTGTTATCAAAAGATTATATTTGTCTTTTTCTGTATTTATTTAAAAAAGAGAATGGCTCACTTCATTTTAGCAGCTATTTTTATATTCAATTTTTTAATGTGCATGTTGCATGAAGCTTTAAAATAAAAATAAAAAAACCTCCTATTCAGTTTTTGACACACATATATTTGGCTTTGACTTTGATTTTGTCTAAAGTACATTTGTGGAAAGAATATTGGGATATATATCGATATTCAAACTAAATATAGTTTGCACTGTTTAATTGCCTTTGTTTTTCCAGAACGTGGAAGCCTCTCCCACTCAGTGAGCCAATATGGGTCCACAGAAAGCAGCGGTGAGCATGACAGTCCCGTTACCAACCACTACGACAACCATAGCAACCATAATTTTCCCACTGGAACGGCTGAACATTGGGTCGGCGCCGACCAAGGGGAGGAGGCCATTCGCAGAAAATTGAAGTACTTCTTCATGAGTCCCTGTGATAAATACCACGCCAAGGGCCGCAAGCCTTACAAGCTGGTCCTGCAGCTACTCAAGATCATCATTGTCACTGCTCAGGTAGAGTATGCGTGGCATCCATCACCCCTGACATGTTTCTTGGACCCTTTTCTCATCTTTGATGAGTCACTTCCTCTCTTTGCTACAGTTGGTGCTGTTTGGCCTCAGTAACCAGGTGGTGGTGACCTTCAAGGAGGAGAACACTATGACCTTTAAGTACCTCTTTCTCAAAGACTTTGATGAGTCCTCAGACAGCTCTTTTGCTGTGTACACACAACAAGACGTCTATGAGCACATCTTTTACGCTATCGAGCAGGTATGTCCCAGCACTCAATGAGTACTCTAGTTTTTTTTGTGTGAATGGTTGTTTGTCTATACAGTATGTGACGTGCAATTGGCTGGTGACCCGCCACCTTAGTGTTGTGTTCGATGGTGGTTCAATGATTGAAAATAAAATAAAAGTAAATGAATCTTCTGTCCAGTATCTGGCTCTACCAGAGACCACAGTGGGCCGCTATGCGTACGTCTACGGCATCGGCGTGAATGGCAGCGCTCTGTCACTCTGCCAGCAGTATTACAAGAGGGGCCGCATAGATCCAGCCAACGACACCTTCAGTATCGACCCGCACGTCATCACAGGTGCAACACAAATCTTTTTTTTTTTTTTTTAGAGAGTTTGACATGTATGTAACAATGAATTGAAATGATTGCAATAAGTGTATGTATTCATGTACACTATTAAGCTTAAACTTGGAACAGAATGACAATATTTTGCATGTGTACATTCCCAGAAGAGAAGGTATTATGGATTTTTTGTTGCACTCATATGAATGTGTTTGGCGGAAGTTACGCTAATCTAACCTCCAAGAGGAAGTAACTGCAACAGACAAAACTCCCAAGGACAGTCACGTGCAGACCATCTACAAGGCCAAACAAACCTCAATTGTGTACATTTATGTCCTGCATATGCTTGAATTGTATCATCAGGGTCCATGCATTATTTACTGAAAAACTGAATAAAAATATAATTCATTCTTAACATGTTTTTAAATAAAATCCGGAATGGTACCAAATTCACATGAAAATATAAAAATCAGTTCAGTAGTTCCTGTTAATCTTACTACGTGTTACTAATGAAGCAACTAGAGTCGGGGTTTCCAAAGTTGGCTCAGGGAGCCTTGCAGTCCACAGCTTGCTTTTGATTGGCTCACGCATTTTCTACAGTAAAAATTGGTTCATAGACACAAACTGACACGAAAAGTAATAAATTAAGATGTAATTATTGGGCTCAAGTGGTTAGCGCGCATACTTCACAGCTAGGAGACCCGAGTTCAATCCCACCCTCGGCCATCTCTGTGTGGAGTTTGGGGTCCTCCGGTTTCCTCCCACATTCCAAAAACATGCTAGGTTAATTGGTGAGTGGCGAGTGTGAATGGTTGTTTGTCTGTATGTCCCCTGCGATTGGCTGGCAACCAGTCCAGTGTGTACCCCGCCTCTCGCCTGAAGACAGCTGGGATAGGCTCCAGCACCCCCCGCGACGCGGTAGAAAATGAATGAATGAAAGATGTAATTATTATCAAACCTTCAATGTGACCTTCAATGATGTGACCTTCTAAAATGTTTGGACGTCCATTAACTAGTCTATGGTATTTGACTACATCTCAATGAGGGTTGTTTTTTTTATATTTTTTTCTTCATCTCTCGCCATCAAACAGGCAAGAAGAGGATTCATTCTGTGCATTGGTTCAGCACTTGGATGCATCATACATACATATATAGTCAATGGCAAACAGAGTGAGTGCTTGTCACTCATACAGTGACAGGCAGGGCTGCTAGCATGGACACACACAGCAAAAGAGTGACGCTTCATGAGAAGCAATGCAAGGTGTGCTTGTGGGGATATTAATAATAAGCAATGGGAGCCCATCAACACAAACAAGCCAGCATGTCGAATTTATTAAAAAGTATCGCCATAAGTGTCAACATAAGTATCTCTCATGTGGGGAAAAAAACCATTGGATTAGTATACCCATGTTTCTCTCGTTGGGGGTAATAATGTTGACATGAACATTTGTATTATTTTTTTTCCCCACTCTGACTTGGAGAAACAGTGATTTGAACAACATGTAGACTCAACTTGACCCTTCTCTTCTCCTCAGACTGTGTAGGCGTGAACCCTCAGACGGTCCCCACCGCCCCACTGACAAACTCTTACAAGAACTTTACACTCAAGTTCCACAAGTAAGGCTTCATTTTTCACATGGCTTTGAGTGGAACCTCCTCGGTCGTGGCAATGATTGTATCTGATGACATTCAACACGTTCTTTTATTTACTGTGGTGCTAGCACGCCCCAGGCCGTATGCTTGCATGATGACAAATTTAACAATAAATATACTGTAATGATTCCATTTTGGGTCATCTTTGTAGGTATACTCACTTAACTTGTGCCCATGTGTTCTTGCTGCAAGGTTCATCAATGTCACAATAGAGTTTCAGCTCAAGGCCATCAATGTGCAGACTATTATCAACAATGAAATTCCAGACTGCTACACATTTTACATAAAGGTGAGCAAATCACTCGAATAATTGATTCATGTACTAAATTGTTTAGCAGGGTTTCCTGAACTTAAAGGGGAACTGCACTTTTTGGGGGAATTTTGCCCATCATTCACAATCTTCTTTCCCTTTTCTGTGCATTTTAACACGAGAAAACTAGTTAATTTGGGCTAGCTTACAATGCTACCATTGGGATACACCTATTTTGATTATTAAGCCATGTAAAAAAGACAACCTCTAACAACGTTGCATGGTTTGATATACAGTACATGCTGTAATCATACATTAACACACACACTGATGATAACATGTAATGCAGTATCTTGCTGTATTTTGATGATTTAAAACACTACTCAAACTGGACTGGTCGCCAGCCAATCACAGGGCACATATAGACAAACAACCATTCACACTCACATTCATACCTATGGACAATTTGGAGTCGCCAATCTAACATGTTTTTGGAATGTGGGAGTAAACCGGAGTACCCGGAGAAAACCCACACACGCACAGGGATGCCACACAGAGATGCCCTAGCGGAGACTCAAACGCAGGTCTTCCAGATTCTCCTGACTGTGTGGCCACCATACAGGGTGGTCATGTCGTTAGCATGCAGGCCACACAACTAGGAGAGCCAGGTTCGATTTCCCATTCGGCTGCGTGGAGAAGCATGTTCTCCCTGTGCATGCGTGGGTTTTCTCCGGGTACTCCGGTTTCCCTCCCATATTCCAAAATGCTAGGTTAATGCTAGGTTAATTGGCAACTCCAAATGAATGTGAGTGTGAATGGTTGTTTGTCTATATGTACCCTGTGATTTGCTGGCGACCAGTCCAGGATTTACCCCGCCTCTCGCCCGAAGCTGGGATAGGCTCCAGAAAATGAATGAATGAATGAATGAACATTGCATGCATTAACATTTCAGAGCACATTTAAGACATAAAAACAGCCACAAAGTGGCAGAAGTGCATTGGATAAGAGTCACACGGCAGGGAGGAAGTGAGAGAGCTTGGAGTAGTGCAGCATGCAGAACACATTGTTGGAAACAGACATGCATGTGAACCCACTGGTGGGGAACGTTTAATATTTTGCATTATTGCATATGTTTTAGACTTGTGCGTATTCAGGCTGTTGCAGGTGTTTAGTAAATGTAAATACAGTGATAAGAGATGCATTCTGCAATGCACCTGCATTGTCAGTATGTTTGGCCGTGTCATACTTGAAAAGTTGATAATCAGTTATGTGTATGACACAATAGCTAATTATTTTCTTGCTTCTTCTTCTCATATAGATCGTGCTGGATAACAAGGCTCACAGCGGCAAAGTGAAAATCCGACTGGAGAACCAGGCCTCCATAAAGGAGTGCAAAGACCCCAGTGTCTCCGGGCAGGGTGAGATACTATATATACTACTATACTATATTGTTAGAAATATATGAGCAGTAAGACTTTTTATCTTTGGATTATTTTGACTGAGAGAAGGAAACCTAAAGAAAAATCCAGAAAAAAACAGTGCTAAATAAAGTTCATTCATTCATTCATTTTTCGCTTTTTCCTCACAAGGGTCGCAGGGGTGCTGGAGCCTATCCCAGCCAATCACTGGTCGCCAGCCAATCACAGGGCACATATAGACAAACAACCATTCACACTCACATCATACCTATGGACAATTTGGAGTCACCAATTAACCTAGCATGTTTTTGGAGTGTGGGAGGAAACCGGAGTACCCGGAGAAATGCACGGGGAGAACATGCAAACTCCACACAGAGATGGCCGAGGGTGGAATTGAACCCTAGTCTCCTAGCTGTGAGGTCTGCGTGCTAACCACTTGACCGCCGTGCCGCCCTAAAAAGTTTATGAATTAATATATATTTGCATTTCACAACACATCTTTAACATTGTAATTATTTGTACTGTATTGTATGAATTATTTATTATTAATTTCTAGGTTTGTCTTTAATTTGGTGGATGTTCAATTTAATCTAATCGATCTAATTTTGTGATGTGAACCACATGTTTTGGAGTGGATAGTAAAATCCTCCGACAACGGATTGGATCTTTCTAAATGAATACATATATACATGTATAGAATTTTGTCATACTGTAACTATGTTAAAGATTGTTTGAATCTTTGAATCCCCAGCTGAGAATTATACACGAGTTGCGTTCGATGTCGCCGTGGCTGTCGTGTGCACGCTGTCGTTGCTGCTGTGTGGTCGCTCCATCTTGCGAGGCATCATTCTGCAAAGGGTGAGCAGTGCATCCTGGATTAAATGCGATAAAATATCTATCCCTGGCTAAATCTTTCTATGTTTGTTAGGAGTTTGTACAGTTCTTTAAGGACAATCTGGATCGCAAAGTGTGCTGGGCTGACCGTATGGAGTTTATCAACGGGTGGTACATCCTCCTTATTGTCAGTGACATCCTCACCATCATTGGAAGTGTCATCAAAATTGGCATTGAATCAAAGGTGGGAACTGGACTTTTTGCAGATTATGATGTATTTTTTTTTTATACTTTATTAGGGCTCGAGCACTGACCAGTGCGAAAGCCCTATTGTAATCGTTCCGTTTTTTATTCTGACGAAAGGACGGCCATTTTGAGGGCCTTAACATGCCCGAAAACTCACCAAATTTTGCAAGCGCGTCAGGTCTGGCGAAAATTTCGATCTGGTGGGGGTCCCGAAAACAATGTTCCAAAATTGACTCTCTAGCGCCACCTTTAATTTTTGAAAAAATTGGCCCCCGCCACCAGTTTCACCTATCGTCACGAAACTTGGTGGAGACGTCTATCGTGACAGGACGGACCAAAAAGTCTCAAGAACCCATATTGGAAAACGAACAGGAAGTCGGCCATTTTGGATGGCGGCGGCCTTTTTCGTGCCAGAAGTTGGGGTCGTATCTCGACGAACTCCTCCTAGGGGGTTTGACCGAATGAGTCCGTTGTTGCATCAACGGACACTAGACGGATGGCCGACGTTAAATTGCGAAGGATTTTGGGATATTCCATACGATGTGGGCGTGGCACGCCCCCAAATTTTGCCCATTTTCATATGTCCGGGCCTTGCACGCTGAGCGTAACTGTAGACGTGAATAACTTGGCTCCACGTGGTCAGATCTTCATCATACTTGGTACATGTGATCATGGCCCCGCCCCGAAGGTCCCCGTAGGTCACTTCCTGATTTTGTCGCAGCGCCACCTATTGGCGACAGGCTAAAGGCGTGTCATCTACATGAGGCCTTTTCTGCCAGGAGATTCATCAGATGAACATCGGGGTCACAAGGTCACTGCCTGACAGCCTGGTGAAGCCTGTTGATGGACCATGATGCAGGAAAAGCGCACGTGGTGGGCGTGGCCTGGCGGCGAATGCTCCGGCCTCGCCATTTACATAGAAAAGGTCATCATTCGCCCGCAAAAGGTCGCATGGGCTTGAAAACTCATAGGGGGGGTCAGAATCCAGGCCTGAGCGGCCTGGTGTGGCCCCCATATGAAACCAAGCCAAATTGACTCACTAGCGCCACCTAGAAGTTTTAAAATAATTATCCCTCGCCTCCCGTTGCACGTATCGGCATGATTTTCGGAGGAGACATCACTCGTGACAGGACGCACAAAAAAGTCTCAATAACCCATGTTCTAAAACCAACAGGAAGTCGGCCATTTTAGGTGGCGGCGGCCATTTGGGGGCGGATGTATGGGTCGTATCTTGACGAACTCCTCCTAGGGGGTTTGACCGAATGAGTCCGTTGTTGCATCAACGGACACTAGACGGATGGCCCACGTTAAATTGCGAAGGATTTTGGGCCGCTCCATAGGATGTGGGCGTGGCACGCCACCAAACTTTGACCATTTCATATCTGGCCCTGCCTGGTGTCTGGCCTTGCCTTGAAGCAATGTACATCAAAGTCAATACACAGTTTGACTGACAGACTGATGATGTCAGTTGATGGACTATGATGTGTGTAAAGCACATGTGGGGGGCGTGGCCACGGCGAATGGTCAGCCTTCGCCATTGACCATCAAAAGGTCATCATTTGCCTGCAGAAGGTCACAGGCTGCTGAAATCTTAAACGTGAGGCCTTAATCCAGGCCTGAGCGCCCTGGTGGTGCTCCCATGTGACACCAATCTAAATTGACACACTAGCGCCACCTAGAAGTTTCAATTCATTATCCCTCGCCACCCGTTACACGTATCACTATGATTTTCGGTGGAGACGTCTATCATGACAGGACGCACCTAATGCTCCAGAAGCCATGTTCTAAACACAGCGCCACCAACTGGTGGAAATGTATATCTGCCGTAACTTCCTGATTCATGGTCAGATTGTCTTGAAATTTTTTTTGGTGCGTTGGGTCAATCTCTGGTCTGTTATACTGTGTGTACATAGACTCTATAGCGCCACCAACTGGTGGAAATGTATATAGCCGTAACTTCCTTCCACATGGTCGGATCAAGCCCAAATTTTTTCTGGTGGTTTGGGGTACCCTCTGGTCTATGACTGTGTGTGTACATAGACTGTATAGCGCCACCAACTGGTGGAAATGTATATAGCCGTAACTTCCTTCCACATGGTCGGATCAAGCCCAAATTTTTTCTGGTGGTTTGGGGTACCCTCTGGTCTATGACTGTGTGTGTACATAGACTGTATAGCGCCACCAACTGGTGGAAATGTATATAGCCGTAACTTCCTTCCACATGGTCGGATCAGGCCCAAATTTTTTCTGGTGGTCTGGGGTACCCTCTGGTCTATGACTGTGTGTGTACATACACTGTATAGCGCCACCAACTGGTGGAAATGTATATAGCCGTAACTTCCATCCACATGGTCGGATCAAGCCCAAATTTTTTCTGGTGGTTTGGGGTACCCTCTGGTCTATGACTGTGTGTGTACATAGACTGTATAGCGCCACCAACTGGTGGAAATGTATATAGCCGTAACTTCCTTCCACATGGTCGGATCAGACCCAAATTTTTTCTGGTGGTCTGGGGTACCCTCTGGTCTATGACTGTGTGTGTACATCGACTGTATAGCGCCACCAACTGGTGGAAATGTATATAGCCGTAACTTCCTTCCACATGGTCGGATCAGGCCCAAATTTTTTCTGGTGGTCTGGGGTACCCTCTGGTCTATGACTGTGTGTGTACATACGCTATAGCGCCACCAACTGGTGGAAATGTATATCTGCCGTAACTTCCTTACGCACGGTCGGATCGGCCCCTAATTTTTTCTGTTGGTTCGGGGTACCCTCCGGTCCGTTACCGTGTGGGCCAACCACTCTATAGCGCCACCCACAGGCGGAAACGTATATCCGCCGCAAGGACCTACCGCGTGGTCCGATCGTCGTGAATTTTTTTATGGCGGTTCGCGGTGTCGGACGGGACGTGACCGCGCACCCGCCTCGCCACCGCTGTCGCCCCCTCCTGGCGGAAAATTGCAAGTGCCATGACTCCCTTACCGCTTATCCGCTCGCCGCGGTTTTTCGTACGGCGCGTCCGCGCGCCCGTCCGGTCGCGCGCGCAACCCCGACCCGCGCGTACCCCCGACCCGCGCGTACCCCCGAGCGCGTCGGGGTGCTCGAGCCCGCTCATCACTGCTTGCAGTTTTAATTTTTATTTATATTTTTCTAAACAAAACATCAACAGCAATACAAACACACTCAACAAAACAAAAAAATCTAATTATATTCTTCCAGCAATGCTCCCTCCAGACCCGAGATGATGTTGTGGTGTTTTGGGTCATAATCATACCCAACCATTCAGTTTCTGTAATGTTTGTTTTGAGCTCTTTTTCCCATTTTTCTTTAATATAATAGTATTTGCCTTTCCTTCCATTAAATTTTGATATAGTGTGGATGCTATCTTCGTAGTTTTGGATTTGTAGGCAGACATTACCATTTGAATCAGCCCATGTCTTCTTCTATTCATCCAGAATTTTATTTTCCTGTCATAGTAATTTCTCATTTGTATGTATCTAAAATAATCGTTTTCGTCCAGGTCGAATAGTTGTTGTAGTTCTTGAAAGCTCATGAATTTCCCCTTATTTACTAGATGTATTTTGTTTTTTGATGTAATGCAGATCATCTGTATTTTTTTTCCTGCCAGAATATGTCCTCCTATGATTTATGTGGTATCCTGTTAGGAACCTCCACCCTCCTCGTTTGGGTGGGAGTCATTCGCTACCTCACCTTCTTTCAGAAGTACAACGTAAGCTTTACAATCACTGTTACACATCGGCTAATAACAGGATGAAGTGTTTGATTTTTCGTCATTTCCTTGAGTAGATCCTGATCGTGACTCTTCGAGCAGCCTTTCCTAATGTTATTCGCTTCTGTTGCTGCGTTGCCGTCATCTATCTGGGCTACTGCTTCTGCGGCTGGATCGTCCTGGGGCCATATCATGTCAAGGTAAGGCAATACTAAAGATTCTTATGTTTGGCTTTTAGGAAATGTCTCATCAGCATGGTGTCATACATAGCCAATTGGATTGCTCAAATATTTCATATATATATAAAAATACACTGCTCACTGTGTCGTGTCCTTCAGTTCCGCTCTCTGTCCATGGTGTCGGAATGCCTCTTCTCCCTCATCAACGGCGACGATATGTTTGTGACCTTCTCGGGAATGCAGGAGAGCAGCACGCTGGTGTGGCTTTTCAGCCAGGTGTACCTGTACACCTTCATCTCCCTCTTTATTTACATGGTGCTGTCGCTCTTCATCGCGCTCATCACAGGAGCATATGAGGCTATCAAGGTAGGAGTTCACCTCATTCACTTGTTTAAATTCGGTACACAAATTATTACATTATAATTCAGTGAAATTATATTATAAAAAGAATGTAATCAAAATGTCATTTTAGCAAATAACATAATACAATTCCAATGGACTGTATATCTAATGATGTTTTATTATTTCATAGCATTTCACATAGCATTATCTCGGCTTCTAACATCCACCAATCAAAGTTGTTGATTCCTTGAGCTCCTCTCTGTGTCACTGCCATATTTAACCAGCGAATGAAACGTAATCACAGTCATATCTTGCAATAATGACCTGAAAAAGAAGAAACTATAGAGAAATTTGTGTAAAATACCACTTTGTGTCCTATTCATTGTCCAGCACCAAACCCAGGAGCCCATCCACATTACAGACCTCCATGCCTTCATAGCAGAGTGCACAGACGCACCAAGTTCTGGAAAGTTCCGGGGCTTGGAGACATCACCATGCTCCTTTTTCTGCTGCTGTGACAGGTAACAACCACAGCACACATTTCACATTGCTTTCTCCTGACAAACATACTGTTTACATATATATAATGTATGTATTCAACATCTGAGCAAATCAAAGATTAAACACAGGCAAGGGAAGGAATTGTGGCGGTGTTGGATTGGGGGACGGCGGGGTTGATGTAAGAGGCCATGATGCATTTTTTTAAATGTAGGAATAGTAAGTAATCGCCCCTCACAATATCGCTAATAAGTTAATAACAAATACGTTCTCCTCACATTCCCTGTGGAAGTGGTAAAGTTTTGGCTTCTTTTTGTCCTTCTTCCCAACTCCATTTTAAACCCGTTCTTAACTTTAGAATACAGTAAATAAATTTCACATCAACTAGTTAGCTCGCTAGCTTGCTAATGGTTAAAGCCACGGCTGTCTCTTGTGTCCCTGCAGTGATCCTGTAGCCTGTGCATTACCTTTAAGCGATGTGGTATAAACAAATGAAAATAGGAGTGTAAAGGTGACTGCATGGGTGTTATTTCATGTCTACAGGGCTCAAATAATGATAAAGATTGTATTTAGAAAATCATAAACAGTTTTTCTATGCTGAATGACATTTTTCAGAAATGTACTTATGGAACCTCTCCAAGTTGTCACGAGTTGCTACTTTTTTTTGAAACAGTGCATCTTGAAGGGTCTGATTACCAGCTACATATGGCGACAATGTCTCCAAGTTGGCAAAAGCGATCCCTCCTGCTCCATGTTCTTATTATTTGTCAGACCTAGTGCGTATGAAGTGTGTTAACAAGCAGAGTTCCAAGTAGCACTATTATGTTTATGAGTGATGACGATCACTGACATTATTGCCAAAACATAGATCTATATGGCTGTTTAAAAAGAATAATAATCCTATATTTTTCAGAACCACAACATACGAGGATGTCCTTCTGGTCAACTAATGTAGACCATAAAGTCTTTCAAGCACCCCCCCAGCTGGCCATAGAGATGCACCGCACATCGTCTGTGCCCTGCCCCGCTGAACAAGCTTTTTTTCCAGCACTTGACTGAAAGAGTCGTCCATCAGTTGGCCCAGCGTTCCGATAAAGGAATGTGTAAGTCTTTTATATTCCCTGCAGCCGACTCATCAGGAAGTACTCAGGAAAACCAGAAATGGCTTTGTGGGTGACTTTTAGCACGTATATTTATGTCACGGGCCATTTTTGGTCCGGTTTAGTGTTTTATGATTTAGATCCACAGAGGATGTATGTTTTCGCCTGCTGGTCAGTTCATCCCGTTGGCAAAATAAGACAAACCCAGTAAGCCAATTCACAACAACATTGGGACTGATATACTGTTGTGTTTTGTTTTTTTTTGTTTTTTTTGCTCTGGCCTCAGTGTGGATCACCTCTTTACACAGGGTATCTGTTAAGTCTTCCAACTTTTTTTTTTTTTTTGGATGACGCACAACTCAAAATTAGCACCAGTACTGCAGCTATACATCCATGATGGTGCTGATGGACTGATTTTCTACTTTTTTGTGATTTCAAATTGTGTCAAGAAAGTAGATAACACATCACACGGTGTCTTCACAATACATGCACAGTGTGCAACATTGTACAACAATGCTACATTTTCAGTGTATGATGTTTAAAAAAGTGCCTCTCCTGCTGCAGTTATGCTGCAAAAGCATACTAGTGGTCCATCCGCTTGCTGTGTTCGATTAGATTGCACAATCTATGTACTGCTCAGTATAATGGGATGCACTCACATCCTTGGTCATTATTACACAAAATGGAGGAGGAGTCTGCAGGAGCCACCCCATCTGTCTATAATGGGGCTACATTGTCCACATTTGGAAATTTGATTTGGGAGTTTTTTAGATTTTTAGTAAAAATTGGATCAACGTCCAAAACATGTATATGGCCGTGCTGTAATAGTTCATCTTCACTTTCTCTTCACTTGTGTCTTTATTATGCTTATTTTATGTTGTATACCGCATGAAACGCACAATTGTTGTAGGTTTTTTTTTATTATTTTCGAACACCTTCATTCATAGGCGGCACGGCGGTCGAGTGGTTAGCGCAAACCTCACAGCTAGGAGGACCAGGGTTCGATTCCACCCTCGGCCATCTTTGTGTGGAGTTTGCATGTTCTCCCCGTGCATGCGTGGGTTTTCTCCGGGTACTCCGGTGTCCTCCCACATTCCAAAAACATGCTAGGTTAATTGGTGACTCCAAATTGTCCATAGGTATGAATGTGAGTGTGAATGGTTGTTTGTCTATATGTGCCCTGTGATTGGCTGGCAACCAGTCCAGGGTGTACAGTGCCTCCCGCCCGAAGTCAGCTGGGATAGGCTCCAGAATAGGCATGACCCCAGTGAGGACAAGTGGCATAGAAAATGGATGGACTATATACATAATGTGTATTTAGATCTTACAGGTGTCCAACACAATGTATAAATATTATATACAAATATTCTGCACTTGGTCAGTACTTGACAAAATGTACAATAAGAGAAAATATTTTCGTTATTGTACGAAATCTACTCTATTAAAGTGTCCTGGATCATCTCTGATGTCATATCAACTTGTTGTCATAACCAGCGGTGCAAAATTCTGTCAAATTTTCCATATTGCTGGCACAAAGTGATGTGCTTGCAGTACCTCCATAGTGCCGAAAGAGGGCGTGAAGGAATTATGTCTCTAATAGTGTACCATTCATTTTTAGAAATCTGTGCAGAATGAAATGTTTAGTAGGGACTCCAAAGTAGGGACCAAAGTGAGACTCCAAATTTAGGTAACGATCCAACACCAAGTAGATACATGGCCAGTATTGCTGATACGATAAATTTTTTCAAGATCAGGATTTTCAAAAAAACACATTGTGATATTGGTGAAAAGAAATATGGATGTGAACTGAAGAGTATCAGCCTCATTCTGCTGGTATTAGTCTGATACTGATACTACCATTAGTTTTGATACTATTGATGTTTGGATTTAGTTGGCCATAATGCACGGGTGTCCAAAATGCGGTCATTTGCAGACCACGGCTGTTTTTATATTGGCCTGTGCCACAGTGTAAAATTATAATTTAAATGGAAAACTAAAAAAAAACCCATAAAAGTTGGAAAAAACTTAAATAAGAAAATGCCATAGCGAGAATAATGTAACATGAAGAAAAATAAGGTCATTTTAGTCACATAAAGTCAATACATTAAAGAGAAGATGTTATTTTTTTTCAAAAGTTGAAACATTATGACAAACAGACAAAAAGTTGTAATGTTTTTCAAAACAATCAGAATAATATGGGCCTAAAGTCATAGTTGTGGCAAGAAATAAAACCAAAACAGTCAAATATTAAAAAAGAAAAATAGTCATATTCAAACCAGAAAAAATTAAACAGAAAAATTTTGTCATTTTACTAACATAGATTTTAAATATTAAAGAACAAATGTTATTTTTCTACATGAAACAAAAAAATAAAGGTGTAATTTTTTGAAAAATTAGGTTGGGGAATAAGTCATAATATTATGGGAATAAAGTCAAATATCACAAGAAGAAAATGTACTCAGATTTTTAGAAAAAAAAGTACAATTACAAAGTTTTTAAAATGTATGCAAATATTGGAAAACAGAGTAAAGAGTGTTATATGGATAAGACGCGTCTTCACCTCACTGGAAAAAGTTTGGACACCCCTGCCATTATGCTTTGTTTGCAAACTATGTGTCGGTCAGAACAGCCGTGCATGCTTGTGTTGCAAACTTACAGATTGTTCAGAGTGTGATGATGTCATTTCCTGGTGAAATACCAGGCGCTGTGTTTCAGATAATATGGTGCATGCTTGCTATCCAGCCACTTAATGTAATATCATCATGCATTATGCAGCTTCTTGCTTCCTGTCTGGGCTACAGATCATTTTGGTATGTGCTTTATCAGAGTAGATGATTGCTTTTAGTGTCTATTTTCTTGACTCGACTGCCTCTGCTACGTAAGGGCTGTGTGTTGATGGTGCTTTCATGTGAACATTACTCCATCTTCTCTGTTGTTGGACTTGAACACACCCTTTTTTCTGTTTCATGTTCTCCACAGTGAATCACTGCTTCAACAGGCAGTCGGAAACATACAGTATTTATAGTTTGGATTTTTTTTTTTTAACCTTTTAGGTCATCAGTTCCTTTGAATTGTTGGGGGTTTCAATACATGTCGGGATGAGACACACCCTGCAGCATTACAAATGGACTATGGCAGCACAGTATGACATGTTGGATGATTTGGAAATAAACAGTCAAGATCAGGCCACAGACAACTGTTTCAAACCATTCCGACATTCAACTCATGGAGGACACACCGACAGTTTTCCACAACCCACAAATTCCCATGTTTTGGTTTTCTTAGAATTCCACATTGTCTGCGATTGGCTGGCAACCATTGATTTGTGCTTCCTGTCAAAACGGTCTGTTTTAATTTTCCGCCTCCAGGCATGCCCACTCCACTGGGATTGGTCACACGCCCAAAAGTGCTTTCTAACTATGAACCATATAAGGAAGTCCACCCCTCTGTGACATCACAAAGGAACAGTTTTACCACGCCTCTTGAAACCGAGCATTTTGAGCCATCCCAAACTTCTTCCAGGGCTCTCTTCCAAATGCGCTAACCACATTAACACAAGAATACAACATTCTAACAACATTTATAGGTCAGAAAATTGGAAAAAGCATAATAGATCCCTTTTTAAAAACAAAACACTGCGTACAAAGAGAAAGTGGAACATTTTACCAATAAATATTGAGTGGCTTTAAGGGAGATTTTATGGGTTTTCCCCCCTGATCCTGGCATCCAGGCCACTGTCAAGTGGAAAAGCTGAGAAGAAGAAGAAAGTGCCAGAGAAAGCTACACACACACACACACACACACACACACATATGAGACCATTGTCTTTTTTTCTAACTCTACCTCAGAGTTTGACAAAAAGAACATAACAGTCTTATCCCATTCAATCCTTTTCTCCCAGTGTGCCGTAGTGCTCTTTGTGTGCATGTGCCCATTCATTGATGTCTATTGTGGAGGCAGCAGCTGCAGCTTCAGGGCCGACACAAGGCATTCACACACAGCCATTGTGGCCCTTGTACCATAGGGAAGTGGACTCTTCTACCACTCTGTGTTTGTATCTTCAGAAGTCGGAAACATTATAGTCATTATTTTTGTTTATTCCCTCTTCTATTGTGTTTGTACTGATTCGTAATACATTGAGTGTGTCCAAAGTGCAGCAAGGGGGCCATTTATGGGCTGTGACGCATTGTATAATTAAATTTAAACCACACAGAAACTGCAGAAATGTTGATACTAATGACACAATACACACTATGTCAGGGGTCTCAAACTCAATTTACTTGGGGGCCACTGGAGCTAGGGTCTGGGCGAGACTGGGCCGCATCAGGTTTTCCAAAAAAAAACAACAAAAAACGCATTTATTAAAAACAGAAAAATGAATAAACTTTGCTTTCTACAATAAAAGCTCTGATAAAACATTCCACTGTTGTCAAATATCTTAATTTTTATTTTTCTGCACAAAATAAGATGAAAAATAAATAAACAAATCAAGAATAAAGAAAATCAATCAATCAGTAATAAATAAATAATAGAATAAAATGGCAAATAATAAAAACTTAAGAAACCACATATAGTTGGTGGGTAGACCAATTATTTTTTTCAGATTAAAATGAACAAAGCATTATTAGAGCCCTGTAGACATGACAAAACATGACTATAGTCACATTTATACTTTTTTTATTTACAACATATTTCGCATCTGCAGGGTCTTGAGACACATGCTAACTCGCAAACAAGAGAGCTAGCAACCTAAACGGTAGCCTTCAAGTTATTTCCTTTAAACTTAAATAGCCAAAAACTTACCACTTCCACACAGATAGGAGGTTAACTATTAACAGTTATTTAACCTTTAACATAAACATTAATCAAACGTAATAATTTTTTCTGGGTACATGATACCATACAGCATCCATATCAAACTTGCGCAAGCCGCACTAACATTAAACTTTCATATCAAGGCGGGGGCCTCAAACTAGTGTCCTGCGGGCCATATATGGCCCGCGGGCCGCGTGTTTGAGACCGCTGCACTATATGATGGTTTAGCCTTTTTAGAACATAATAAATACTGCCATGAAAAAGTGAAAGTGGTCCCCTCGCTCTTTTGTTTTTCAGTATGTGGGTCTTGGTGGGAAAAATTTAGGACACCCCTGATTTTAATGTTGAAAACTGGTAGAGCCTCATCAGGTCTCGCGACGGCCCCATGGCAATGACGTTATTTATATTTGCATATATACAGGTCCTTCTCGTTGATTGGCCGTCGGAGGGGGTTCATTTACATATTCCTCTTCAAGCCGCCACTCCCCACCCCCGCCCCCCCCCCCCCCCCTCCGCCCGCGTCCTTTATGAGCGAGGAAAGCCTGCCGCGGTTTAAACGTGGAGGAAAGGACACGCAGAAAGGGGGACGCCGCTATTGTTACTCCTGAGACATTTAGCAACCCGACGACATTTTTTTTGTGTGTATTTCGCCCCCAGCAAAGGAAGGACTGTTCTTCTTCCGGCTGAAGGTAAGAGCAATTTATAAGTCATGACGTCTCCGGCGCGAGACGCACTATTCTAAATGACAGAATATTGCATATTAGAGGCTTTAATAATATATTATTTTCGTCAATGACACAAGCAAAGTCAATACCATTGTCATGCCATTGCGCCTGTGTGATAATTGTTTGAAAATGGTACTTCCGAGCAGTGCATCTGTTTGTTTGATGTGGTGATGGACATGCTAGCTTTGTCACGGTGCACCAGGACGGCGTCTCTTGCTGTGTTTCAGACGCACATGGAGCCTTGTGGTGGCCAAGGCTGTCGCCTGTCGTTGTGGTGTATGTCTCTTCATTTCATTTTATTTTGTGTATGTATTTACCGCTTTAGCAGGTTGCCACACTGCTTGTTGTCTTGTGAGGCGCCACCGGGGCCTGCAGCTAAACCGAGCAGAATGTTTGTCCCAAGCGCCAAATGGTATTATTAAAGGTCCGCTTCAGCCACCAAACACCCCCCTCCATCACACAATGTATGCTCAAGTGAGACCACCTAAGAGATCCTGGCAGTGTCACAGTATACCCATATGATCATCAATATATTAAAATATAGAATAAATAATATTTTGTATATAATACAGGTGAAAAAATGCAAAGCTAGCCCACAGAAATTGTCAAGGTACTACAGCAGGAACCCAAGGATGTGCAAACCTAAGGACTTGCACAAAACAGGCTGACCAAGGCTGTCCCGGTCCACCTGCTTCCAAGTGGACTCAAGTCCTGAGTGAGACAAGTGCGCTGACCACACCAATGTACCAAAACACAGAATAATTTTTAAAATAAGTCAAATGTAAGCCGAGGCATAAATGCAGTATTTAAGCATACCTGACTTTTCCCAAGAAAGTTCACTGAAGTAGTTGGTAAACCTGTCTCATTGCGGCACACCTCTGGGAAACTTTTAGATGTTTTTATGCCAAAATGACACCATAGAAATAAATGATTTTCCTATAATTGTATGTGACCTGGTTGGCATCACATGTGATTTTGATTGGACGATGTGCGTGCCACATACTTTGTCCAATCAAGGCACAAGTTTATGCATAAGCTGAGCTGAGAACATGTTTTGGACTCTTGACAAATACGAGTGTGCATGCTATCCAAGCCACACTAAAGTGACCACTAAGTATCTTACTTCCCTATTTTTTTTAATGTCGAAGTACAACTACACCATAAAGAAGGGTTTGTGTGATGATAACCATAGATCAGAAATGGAACTCAGTCACATAGCGATAGTATTCTAACAAAAGTGCTCCATGCGTGCTGTGTGCGAGGCAGATCAAGCAAAACCTTCCACACACTGTTACAACTGTTACTTGCAATGTCCGCTCTCATTGGCAGGCCGACTGGTGGAATAGTATCTTTCAGTACAAGACGTGTTGGGCTCATTATTTCAAAAATAATCCTCAGGTAAAATAAAACAAAAAAACATCTTGCTGAGTCTTCACATCAATGTTGTTGATAGCTGTTTTTGTTTAGTTTGTAGCTTGTGGAATCTAAAAGTTGACCAACTGTTCGGCTTATTGCCACAACTGTACAATGTACAATACACGTGAGGCATGATTTATAACCTCCTGTTAACTTTTCAAAATATAGTATCAGAATAATTAGAAATATAATAATACTTGGTGTTAGCTAAAATAACAATATAGCTGTAGCTTGAAAGTTTTTTTGAAAGCGTCAAAGTAGCCTTGTTGCAATGACGTGTATTGTTAGCAAGCTCGTGTTAACTAATTTTCTCGCATTATAATACACATGGGGGGGTTGCACTGCCCCTTTAAGGTTTGGCTGTACTTGTTTATCATACATGATTAGTATTTTACTTGTAGCTGTATCAGCATTAAATTGTACGCAATGATGGATGTTTTGCTCAAATTGAGGGAAACCTATAGAAGTAAGTTAAAAGTGAAACCAAAACGAAATGGCTTCTTCCCATTGGTTCCCTTCCACAAGGTTTCTTGTAAATCAGTAGTTGCACTGCGTAATCCGGCCATCAAACAAATGTTAATGAATACATTGCCTCAGTGAGGTACGTAATAACCAAACTTGTGTTGATGGTGGGAATGTCGTCATGTACGGTGTTATCGATGCTTTTGACTGACTGATATTTAATATTACTTCATTAAATTACATTATGGTTCCTGGCCCCATTTTGACTTGATTACATAATCATGTGTTTTGGTCCTTCCTGGGTGTGGTGGGCAGGGCTTTACGAGTCTCCGCTGGGATTGACAGAAGTCATTAATATGCACACATGTCGCCACCACTGGGAATCCTTATGCCGCTACTGCTGAAGGGTGTGAGTTGACTTGTCAAAGGGGTGTGAAACCATGTGTGAATCCCTTGGATTCTCCAGTTGGCTGAACTTTCAACTGCTGTGTCCCAATTCAAGGGCCTCTCAAGCTTGAATGCAGCCTGCTGTGTCGAATCATTCTATCTATTAAAATCCAAACATTTAATTGTGGACAGAGTGTGCACTCATTGATCCCGAATGACTGGCATTGAGTCACTAAATGTGGTCAAATTCCAAATAGTTTGACACAAAAATTTCCATTCTAGATGGAGTCATTTCTTTCTTTCCTTGAAAGTCGCTACTTGGTACCACTACTTTGACACAGGTGCTTTATGGGATGCCTGTACCTGACAAAAAGGAGAGGTGAGCTATTTTATCACTGCCAATATTTAATTGTAGTTTATTTACCAAGTAAATCTCAACTGTGTGCTCACTTGAATATGGGCATCATGCAATTTGGTAAAAGACACCAGAAAGTCCAATAAGAGAAAAGAAAGATGTCGTCAATTGACTACACATTTTACCGACTTTATTTGCACAATTTATTTTTGTAGTGATGGGCTGCCACAATCAGTTACATGTATTGGAAACCCTGCATTAAAATATGCATTTAGATAAGCCGTTGGTGAGTATGCGTTATTTAAGCATACATTGTTTACATTTGCTTGTAAATGGAGATTGTTTTGGATAAAATACGGAGCTTAGCACATGACCCTCAAACATAAAATGTGTTTTTCATGTCATTCATCAGTCCTAAATGTGGCCCAAGTCTGCATAAAAGACTCCCCTTTGTCTCTCAGCCTTGAGAAAACAAAGGAAACACCTGTAGGTTGCTGGGAACAATGCTGCACTGTACATTATGGAATCCCAATCAACCGGTCTTCCTTTTACAAGTGACTATTCAGTCCTCCAGCTGCTATACTTCCATCTGTTTAGCGTTCATATTCCTGCATCGCTCTGCTAAAACCTAGTGTTCCTACACCGCTCTCAGCTCTGGTTTTCCAATTAGCGCTTCCCTGCCCATTAGGATAAAGTGGTGAATGCTGGCACTGCACTTTTAAGGCTCTCAGACCGTCTGGCACTGTGAGACTGGGCACATCCATCCATTTTCTATACCGCTTATCCTCATTAGGGGTGTGGGGGTTTGCTGGAGCCTATCCCAGCTGAGACTGGATACAGTCCACCTTGAATATGAAGGGTAAATTAGTGCTCGTATTGCCTACTTGGGAAGCTGGATTTCACTTCTAAAGCAACACAGAGTATCCAAGATAAAGTTTGGTGCAATTGTATGTTTGCTCAGTTTGGCTACTCCTGGAGTACTTAAGGAAGTATTTGGTAGGGGTGTCCGGATACAACTTCTTCACTTTTGATTCTGCTATTGCATCCTTGAATATTGTCTGACACTAATATCCCATATTAGTACATATCATACATACTTTTATTACTTCGTTTTATCAATAATAAGCATAATGTAGCGACACTCAATGAGGCATTTAATCCCCACATCACTCATAGGGATTGGCTTTTTTTCCACTGTTGCAGATGCTGCAAACAGCGGTGCATGGTCTGGAATGGACTGCTTGTATCAGAGCGCCAATATCAGAGGTTTTAGATGCAGGTCGATATAATCCAATATTGCTTCTTTGGCTGATATTGGACTGATATTTGATGTCTATTTGATCGAGTTGATTGTTGGCCTCAGTTTACCCTTTTGATTGAGAGGGGTAGTAACTGATCGGGCCCTCTGGCTTTCCAGCATCATATTGACTATCTGTCGGCATGCCTGTGGTCAGCTGGCTTGTATTTTATTTGCTGAGGCTGGGAGAATCTCTCCATCCATCCATTATCAAACACATAGCAGTCTCAGCCGGGAAACCCTGACTTCACTCTCCCCAGCCACCTCAGTTCCTCCGGGAGCTTTCAAAGTTTTAGGCTCGGATAGGTGTTTTCAAAGTGTGGCCCAGTGAGACTCCTAGAGAAACTAGAGCTGGGGCCTCCACTGCTCCCTAGAAAACTGAAGTTTGCAGGGTCGAAAAAAATGTAAAACGCTAAGCTGACATGATGTGCGCAACACGTGTCTGGTGTGAATTCGGGTTACCCTAATGCTTTTGTCCACCTCTAGGGGAGGCCCGCCTCAAACTTTGTAAACTGCTGGATTACGGCATATGAAACATGCTTACCACAGCGTCTTTGGCCTCATCCCAGATGAGCATGCCCAGAGAGATTTCAAAGAGGCATCCTTTCGACATGGAATCGGTCTAGTTGTGTTGCATACACAGGAATGCAACCAATTTATTAGTCGCTATGCCTGCTTTCATACTGTCACGAATGCGATGGATGGTTTCTGTCTTGGCAACTGCAATTTTGTGCTAACCCAGTAATTGGATTTTCTTCAATTATTAATATACTGAGTTTTAGGGTGTGTTTTTCATACTTTGGTTGGTATTTCAGGGGTTAAAGTTGGTCTAGTTTTCTTATTTTTTGCAATTTAATATACAGAGTGAAATGGCACTAATAAACTGGGATTTTTTTTGTTGGCTTCAATAATACTGTATTTGCAATCTCACATGGAGTTACAGTAAAGTCTTTGATAGCAAAGTGTAGCATCCTAATAAGATGTGTTGCAATCAGGCGACATGCTAACGACCTCCAGTAATCCAGTTATTTGTCACAGTTAATTGGTTCCAGACCTAACCGATAAGTGATTTTCCTCAAAGTAGTATGATTCAATATTAATAGTATACATACTGTAGTTGCATAGTTACAGCATAGAAAACCAGTTTATGGCTTTCTAAATACGATTTATACCATTATTAAAGCCCTCTAGACATCAAATAACAGGACTGTACTACATGCTGAACTACTAAGTTCAGTTCTATATGTAAACAAAACAGCACCAGAGTTCATTTTGAACCAGTGATGAATCTGTCGGTTAGGCCCTTACCAGAGTTTCAGTATTGTGTGCACAGCTGACCCAAGTGAACCAAGAGGGAGCGCTCTCATACTGACACACCCCATACCCAAATCAATTCCCAGAATGCCATGTGATATGGCTTTAAGATGGCAGGCTGTTTCTGCTTTTAGTTTCAGTATCTTTTATCCGTTGCATTTTTCTTGGTTATCAGTGCAAGCTGCCTCTCCATCCTGTTGCACTAGTTAATCCACTGCATAAAAAACCCACCCCCACCTTCTTCCAGTGCCACGCCTGAGAGTGTTAGATGGGGTGTAGACAATAGAACTGGTATTTTCCCCCTCCCCCTCCATTACTATCTTCATGTCGGCTTGATACAAACACTTGTTTTGATTGTTTGATACATGCTCATCCCCACTTCCAATGTTCCTCTTCCCCTTGTAGCATCACCCTAACAACGCTGGCCAACAGACTGTTTTCATAACAGCAGGATGTGTACTGCTGCCAAGTTGAGAACAGATTGTAACCCATTTCCCCACGGCCGATTGGAACGCTGCACCCTCAATGGCCGCACGTCCCTTTTTGGACACTTCCCCCTCAAAGGCTAACTGGCTTACTCCATTTAACTTGCGGCTACACTTAACCACCTGCTCCTAATGGCTTTATTGAGAGGCTTCTAGTCACTTAGCACATGTAGAGTCCCGTGGGGAAGTGATTATAAGATGAAGGTATCGCCATAAGCTATGTCTGACCTATTGTGTTCTGTTGTTGTTTCACTTTTTTTTGGTGGAAAAGCAGAGTGTTGCTACACCCAAGGCTATCAAACAAAGGAGTAATTAATTATTTAAACGGAGACTGATACTGTACAAGACAAACATGGATTGAATTACTCTGATAAACAAAGGATAGTGGCTACAAATTGTTTCACATTTTCCATGGTCTTCTTTTTGCCACTTAGGATTGGAACACTTTGTCCAAAATATCTTCCAAAACATCTGGTTGTCAACAGCCTAGTTTCAAGAATGAGATCTAGAGGTTTCATGTGCTGTTTTGCTTGTATTCACTATCAGCTGACTACCACTGCTCATGGAACCAGTCATCACTGACACACTTCATATTGCTTTTAGCAGTTACTGGTATAGTCATCCAGTTGTTCAGCGCTTTAGCCTCTAGTGTCTAATGTTCCAAATGGTCAGCCACATGGTTACATATTTCACTTGTCACTATGAAAACCAAATAGTTGGCATGCAATTACAATTAACCTGGGCATTTCCTTATTTTCTTCAGTGAATGGAGAAAATGAGAAACTCACATGTACTCTGTGTCTTAATGTGTGTTGTGTTAACGGTCATTGGTATTCCAGGAAGTTGTCAGTGTGTGTTTTCACACTGATATTACAAAAAGTACCTTCTGTGGTAAGTGCAGCAACAGATTTTTTTTACATGCACATTCTCTCACCTCATGGAACAAAGTTACTGTTAATAGTAGTAGTTGTACTCCTGGTATGCATGCATGCATGCCCCGCCTTTTGGATGCTTGAAAGTTAATGATCAGCCATCCAGACCTTGTGCACTGTGTCAATGTTTAATATGACTACGCCTTTATTTATATTTTTTTAAATATTTTTTTTCTACAACAGAGGGTTGATTCACTACACCCAGTGCAACCTCAGTAAGTATAAAGAAAAAAAAATATCTTAAACCATAACTTGAATGACAAAGGCATTATTTGCAGGCAGTTCATCTCATTTGGATGCCTTGGAGGAGTCAGTGTTTACAAGTCACAATTTGACATCATGCAAACACATTCTTTAGATATGCATGTTTACCTGTGAAGTGCATCGACTCACTGGCCTCCCTCTGACCCTTTCATTCCATCCGTTTGTGGCACAAAATCAACACATATAACCAGCTGTCGCTTTTAGAAGCTTGAGGAAGTCTTTTCGGCTGGAATGTGGATGTGTGGGGTGTGCTTTGGCAACTAATGTGTTCCTTTCTGACATTAATCATCATGCAGTTTATTCTTTGCCAGATTTTACACTACAGTATATGGAAAATGTTCAAATGCGAATTCTTGTCTGCAATGACCAGAAGTAAAGTTTGAGCGTAACTGTCTCCCCTCATGCGTCTACTTTTATCTTGTTTTTATAAAATCATTATTATAACGTCAGTTTAGAGGAAATCTGCAAATGACAGTATAAACAGCCCTCTCTCCACCCCCCCTCTACAGTCCGTACAATGCATTCCAAAGCTGTGCTCTGCTACAACACTGCAAAATCCCTCTCTGCATGTATTAGACAAAGTATTAAAAGTGACCCATTTTGACATGCACTGCTTGAAATGTGTAGGCATGCACTGTATTTGAGTGAAATGATGTCATTGTCTTCGAGGCAAGGAGACAATGGTGAGATTTACTGACATTGCCATTTTTCCCTTCTTAAAAGAAATGAGGTGTAAATATTGAGGTCATCGAGTACTCAAGTCTAGACAAGCTGTAAATAAACTTGGGGGTTGGCAGCATTTAAAAAAGCCATAGACTGACTCGTAGACTGTCATTCGTCTGCCTTTACACCACAAAGCTAGCCAAGATGAAAGCTATTTGATTCTCACTAAATATGTACAGTATAAAATGATGCATGGAAAACAGCTTTATTATTTTTTTCTAACAAGAATCTTTTATGCAAATGCAAAGTACACAAAATGACAATATTGCTCTCTGACAGTGCTGGCCATTTACTGTGACTTATTGGAAGTTTGTCATGTTTTTTAAATGTTTCAAACAGCGGTGGATGACTGAAGGAATCAGGGCCTTGCGAAAATCATCATGTATTTTTTTTGTTGTTGTCGCAGCTGCTTGCTGCTACACAATGAGGTTGTTCGTATTAAACTTCCCCAGTTCTGTGATTTTTCAAACTTAAAAATACAGCCATACGGTTAACGACACTCCTGCTCTTTGCTATACAGCACACGTTGTTGGGATCACATGGGCGCAATCTAGTGTTGCTGGAAAGTGCTAGCATGGAGTCTGAAATGGTGTCTGGATGCAGGCTGATATAATCTGAGTCGTGTGTTTGTTTGTTTGTTTTTTTGTTTTGGTCGCTATTATTTTTGGGGCACCCTTGAATGTAGACATTTTCCAAAGAATTAAATCAGCAGCTCAATCTCACTGCCGTTCATTCAGATGTCTGTGTGTGAATGGGATTTTAATGATCCAGTGCACTTCCTGCGTGCTGCATCACACAGTGTCCGCTGGTTAGAGATGATGCAATTACTTGTCCAGAAGGGGGTCATCAAGAGGAATGTGATTCAACCTGCTATCTGTTAAATCCCCAGCATTAGGCGCTGGCTGACCATGCCATTTGAACACTCTTCCTTTTTCCTTTCTGGGTTATAGACCAGGACCACCACTTCTTGGAGGGCTTTACCCGATTATCCAATATTTAGCTTTTCTTATTGTCAAATGCATGATTTACTTGTTTTTGGTATCTTTCTACTTCCCCAAGTCATACATATTATACAGATTCAAATTGTTTGTTTGGTATGTGGTTTTCAAAAGAACAAAAGAATTAGGCAACAGTCTTTCTAGTGACTCATTAGACAGCTATTCTGTAAGCGACAATATCATATTGGACCAAGTAAAACTCAATGGAACAGGATTAATTTTTTTTTGAATGCAACAATGAAATCTGCTATGTGAACCGATTTTAAGACATGAAGTTTCGCATGAAACCTTGGTTTGATAGGTATTACGATTTCATTTCCTAAACCAAAAAGTATAACAAGTATTTATTTTGGGGGGGTTAATGAATTGATGTAAATGCACCCCAATAGATGGTACATGGAAATATACAACACACCAGGTTTGGTATAGTTTATACCTTTTTTAATTGTGACAGACTGTTCTGTTGAGCAGTTTGTTTCCTCATCTTGTAGAGTTTGGCCCAAAGGGATCCTTTAGTATCCAGTCCGTCTGTTTCTGGAAGTGCTGGAGAAGATTTGTCTATTTCTAGCAAATTATAAGAATCAAATAAGATACTTTCTTGTCCTAATAATCCTGCACAGTCATGTCACAAACACAACAGTACATCCCTTTCCCTGTCGGGGCACTGTGGCTTCCCAACTGTGCAGTTTTTTTCTTTTCATATTGTTTTGAACCATTAAATGTGCAATATCCACTTGTGGTGATCCATGGGATTAGTTTCGGTGCCTGGAGCAATGTGTTGGCCATTGCTATGGTGGCCAATGGATTGACAATTAAGCAATTGGAGAGTCAAGCAGCGAGTTTAGAGAAGAGATTTATTGGCGTCTCCCATAATTCACTTCCTGTTTTTCCACTCTCCCCAAATTCCTCAGAGGCCCATACCCATAAATGGCCTTTCCTGTTGCGTCTGAGCATATTTGTTAACTGTAAGAAGGGTGGCTCATTGAAACAAATTCTTCTTTTTATCTCCGCAGAAGTGTCGCGTGAAGTCTGCAGTCCATCTCTCCAATATAACCAGAAACAGCAGAAACCTCATTGTCAGGGAATGAAACCGGATGGGGTTACCATGGACACCACAGATGCCACAGAGCCCACTGAAGGTGCAGCAATTGCAGAGCCCTCTGTGTCGCAGGACCAGCCAATACAGCGAGCTGCAATGCCACCAGAGCCAGCTGAGAATGATGTTGCACCTGAGGCTACTACAAAGACCAATGGCAAGCCGGAAGGAGCAGACCCCAAAGTCAAACCGCAAGCTATTGCATCCAAAATGCAAGCCGTGACAAAAGTGTCCTCGGGATCCAAGTCTCAGCCAAGCACTGCTGCTTCATATCGCCATGTAAATAACACCCATTCGTCTACCAACAATTCATCAAAGACCACCTCAGGCGATAAAACCGCACCAAAATCATTAGTAGCAGGGGCTGTGCCCAGAAGACCAGTGGGTGTTGCAGCTGTTTCACTCACTGTCAAGGCTCCAAACAAGGGGACCAATAAAAGACACACAGAAGCTGAACAATTGAGGGCTACATCAAGTGCTGCTGCCTCAGTAACCAACGGTACCAAACACACAACACTCAACAAGAGACTGGCTGCTGAAAATGATAGAGCCGTCCGAACCAAAGCCTCAGGTGAGTCAGCATAAAGTAAAAATGACTGTCAGTTTGTTTAAGTCCAGTGTACTAATATTAGTTGGCCCTACCCAGTTACTGCTGGCCGATCAGCTGGATCTTCTGCCCCAAAACCAAGCACTAATACTGCATCCAAAGCTGAGGGTGGTGCCATTCCAAAGACCAAAAGGTATACACACATTTTAATTTCAGTCCAACATGGGTATGAATACATTTTGAATTGTGCAACCATTTGAAATTCTGGTGCAAAATCTATGTAAAAATACGCTTCAGTTCAAATCTCATGCAACATGAACGTAAGTGTTTTTATTTTTTTTCTGCAAAGTCCTCAGTGACATGACATGATACATTACCACTATTGTTAAATTGCACAGTCGGGGGTGTCTGCTTTTGGAACGGAACTAGAGGCAATGTCATGGCCATCATGAGGGGCTGTAGAATTGAAAGATTCCAGTCTTTATTGTCAAGGAGATAACCATAGGCCTTAAGCCCCAGCGGTGTGTGCTCCTCTCAAGCAGTAAAGCAGCTGGGTTTTCTGCAAAGTAAAAGCCAAACAAAGTATTGCTAGTGAGTTAGGTCTGCATTTGCTCTGGTCTCAGAATGGTCTTTTGAAGCTACATTTCCAGAAATAAGAACAAAAATATTTGGGTATGGTTTGTTTTAAAACAAAGCTGGGGACATTCCACTGCTGTTGATCCTGTCTGCAGTGTCTTCAAGATGGAAGAAGACCACTCCAGTATAACTCCTAGTGGATAGTGTTGATGGAGGTGAAGGGGTGATGGATGGGTGCGGCACCTGCTCACTGTGTCAACAAGACAGTTACACTACATGTGTCACTGCATGTATGATTTGTAGATATTGAATGTGGGACACTTGCATGTATGTTTGTCCCTGTCTGCCCTTTTTATCTAACATTTTCCCTTTTTGGGTTTTTAATGGTATTTATTTTTGCCAAGAAATGTAGTCGTCAATAGAGCAGCTCATCGCCGTCCACTAATGCTTTGTAGGCACCCCGCTGAGTGTTGATGTTGTCTTGGAGCAAAGTTGTTTGCCAAGTTTATGGGATTCTTTTTTCATTCATTCATCCATTTTCTACCGCTTATCCTCACAAGGGTTGTGGGGGTGCTGGAGCCTATCCCAGCTGTCTTCGGGCGAGAGGTGGGGTACACCCTAGACTGGTCACCAGCCAATCACAGGGCACATAGACAAACAACCATTCGCACTCACATTCATACCTATGGACAATTAACCTAGCATGTTTTTGGAATGTGGGAGGAAACCGGAGTACCCGGAGAAAACCCATGCATGCACAGGGAGAACATGCAAACTCCACACAGAGATGGCTGAGGGTGGAATCAAACTCAGGTCTCGTTGCTGTGTGGCCTGGGGATTTTATTTTATTTTTTGGCAAAATTTAGTTTATATACGCTACTCACACAAAGTTAGTAATCACATTTCCAGTGAAATTTCAGGATGATTCTAAAATGTGGTTAACATGTTGGCCACATAGTCAATTGGGAAGTGGGTTCGGATAGCCATTTAGCATCTCTGTGTGGAGTTTGTATGTTCTCCCCATGAATGAGTGGGTTTTTTTCCCCACATTCCAAAAACATGTTTTGTTAATTGGCGACTCCAAATTGTCTCTTCGCACTGCAAACCCTCTTTCGCGAATACCTTCTCTGATTTCATATCAACATTTGCAGTAAAAGTGTCTGTGGCTTATGACTTATTTGTTATTGGCCCGTGGCAAATTGTAGATAAAATAAAAATAAAAAAAAACAGCAGTAGAAGACATTGTAGCAAAAAAAGCGGAAATGTTTGGAGGGAAAAAACCCTGCCTTTTCCCCTCTGATTTGGCTGGATTATGTAAAAACTGCTTAACCTACTTCCATGATGCTAAGTGGAGGGGTGGAGCTACATTCTGCTCTAAAACTGGTCACAGATGTGAAACCAAGATGTTTTTAAAAACATTCAAGATGTTTCAAAATGCTGTTAATTTCTCAGTGAATAATGCATGAATCATGATGATATTGCATTTTTCCACTCGAGAGCAATGAAAAATAAGTAGTTTATGAAAACATGAAGCAAAAATAATGTACTGCATTAAGTGTGACTGAATGGGGACTAAAGTGTGGTCTAAAGCAAAAGGATAACTGGAGATACTTTAAAGACAAATCCTCATTGGTGGTTTAGATACACACTTGACAGTACATGCTGAAAAAAACACTTATGTTAAAAGATCAACTGTGGACTACAAGGTTTCCATTCAACAGTGACAGTAATGATAAACTATTTTGTCTCTTTGTACACCTGATGTTATCTTGGGGAAGGAAACAAATGTTCATTCTGCCATCTGCATGCAGACAGGACACTTGACTCACAGAGAACGTGTTCTTATCCGTTTACATCACCTCACCAAATGAGCAAAAATCTGCATATTTCCCGTGTCTCCAGGCCTGCTACAGCCCCTTCAACATCTCAGGCAGCAGCATCTGCATCCAGGCACGGTAGCACGGCCGCAGCCAGACTGGCCAATACAGCAACATCTCCCTCAGGATCACGCACAGCATCATCTACAACCAGGGTGGGCAACAATGTAGCGTCCAGGCCACTTAGCAGTTCCGGCGCATCTAGAGCTGCATCTAGAGTTACCACAGTACCCTCTACTGGCAGGACCACTGCAACACAGCCTCACTCATCAGCTGCTGCCAAGAAAGGTGAGGGGAAATCCTATTGTTGAAATAATTATGATTGTTATTTTCCTGATATTATGTTTGTGTTGCACCAGATGTTGGTCAACCCCCTTCCGCTGCAAAAAGGCCAGCTGCTGCTAAAAAACCTGAACCCTCCAAACCTACAACCACCGGAAAGCCCACGTCTGCCTCCAAATGGGCCGCAGTGCCCAAAAAAGCCGATCCCAAGGTGTGTCAGACTAAAGTTCAACATGCAAAACCTAGTGCAACAAAGAATCCTGGTGTTGCTGCTCCAAAGTTTCAAGCAGCCAGCAAACCTCTCTTGGCAAGAACTCCGCCTGGCTTTCCCGCCAACAAATCCACAAACAGAAGCACCATGCTGTCAAAACATGGAAACAAACCCACTCAGGCGGTGTCTCCTTTCCCTGCCGTCAGAAAGACGAAAGCTTCAAACTGTGCTCCTTCTGGACAGGGACATCCTGGCACTGATAGAGCGGTACAACCTGCTAGACAAGAACCAGTAAACATGCGTTCATATGCGACTTTACCTCAAACACCACCTGCAGCTGTCCCTCTGCCAGAGGAAGTCCTGCCCCAAACCTCAGCTGAGGACTCCACACCAGCGGAGCTCCCTGATGTGACGGCTCAGAGTCATCCAGCTGCTTCTTCTCCTCCACGCAGCCTTGTCACTACAGACTTGCCCGAAGTCTCTCAGCCTGAGGAACAACGCAAAAGCAATTCTCAATTATCACAGCCAGAGCAGGTCTCACCCCCTGTGGAGGTTCCACCACCACCACCAGAGACCAGCAATGAGCCTCTTGAAGCGTTGGCGGACCTAAAGCCCGCCATGTCTGAAGCTCTGTCAACAGCTGCAAAGTCGGTCTCTTCACTGTTAACTCTGAACTATGAGGAAGATGAAGAAGAAAAGGAGGCAAGCCAGCCGGTTTCTGTTTCTGAAATGAGCGGCACTACTCAGCCCACAGAGGATTCACGTCCCGGATCAGCAGGACTAGCAGGAGGCTCTACTTGGAAGGCAAGTGGCGCCTTCTTTTCTGAGTTGGACTCTCTGAGCGGCAGCCAACAGGGAGCGTCGGAGTTTAGCGCTCCAGGCGTCTTGGAGGGCACTGAGAGTATAGATGATCTTGGAGATGGTAGCCTTAAAGGAGCCATAGACATGGAAGGAGCCTCTGTGAGCTCGCCTGATTTAGAGAAGGTTCCTGACATACCCGTGAACGACTTTGAGGAGGATGACGATGACGACGATAGAGTGTGCGACATGGACGTGGGCTCGGAGCGCACAGACGAGCTACAGAGACTCCGGCATGACAACGATGTGGATGACGAGGAGGATGAGGACGTGGAGATGGCAAGTGAAGGGGTAACTGAGAGTGGTCTGGAAAGCTATGGGAACGCCGATGAAGATGACTTTGCGGAGGATGAAAGGCTGGACAACTTGAACAGGTTGGCCCAGATCCCTCCCCCTCCTCAGCTACCCTCGGCCCCAGGCGCTCAGTGGGACCAACCCAACCCGTTTGCAGATCCCTGGGCAGAACATGTTCAACCGCAGCAGATCCCTGAAGCAGTCTCTCAGCCCAACCCTGTGGAAGCTGCAGTCAGCCCTTTGGTAGACCCGTTGCAAGAAGACTCAGAAACCCCATCCCAATCTCCAGCTCAGGCCTGGCTGGAAATAAGTTCTGATCCATGTGTTCCTGAAAACCCAGAAGCCCCTACTCATTCCTCTGAGAAGAATGAAGGCCATCAGGGTGTTGCGCCCCTGCATGCTCTGCCTCCACTACCTGCAGCCATAGTGAGCAGTGAAAGCGGACCTCCAGAAGAGACACAGCTTCTGGTGACCTCTCCCCAGCCGGATCTGGTGGACAGGAGACACCAGCAGATCAAGGCACAGACCATGCCAGCAGATGAAATTCTACGAGGGGTGGTAACTGCGCTCACTTCCAACCCTTCCTCTACCTCCGTAACAGAGGATGAAGCCAGTGACACAGAAGGGGAAGCTCTACTGGATGATTCCTTGGAGACTCCAGCCGTCTTTCAACAGAACCTAACCTTTGAGAGCCAGCCTAAAGCCCAACGTTGCCTCACCACCGTAGAAGAAGCGGAGGAATCTGAGACGGCCGGTTTGACGGACGACGCCACGCCGCCTTCAGCTACCTCGCTGGCATCCTATGGCTTCGACTCTGTGACCACAGCCTCCAACGCCCTGTCCACAGGCGAGAGCTGCATCAAGAGCCCTGGCATCTTCTCTCTGGAGGAGCTGCCCGAGGAATTCAAAGAACCGTCTCATCCCACCCAGCCCAGCCTCGCGGAACAGCAGTACATAAAGTGCAGTAAACAGGAAGCGGAGTCCACTGAGGAAGTGCCTGCTCCCTCACCAACTCGGAGCTCTTTGGAGCCATCGGAAGAAACAGCGGAAGACGTCCATCCTCCGTACTATTCTGCTATCTGTGAAAAGACTGACTCCTCTTTTGCAGGTAATGTATAGTAAACTCGTCCCTCTTCTGTGGCCTCGTCGTCAGTGTGTGTCCTAGCATCTGTTGGGGTGGTGATAACTGAGAGCAAAAAGGAATTACAAAAATTAAAAAAAGGCATTCCCAATTACATAAAAGTTCCATTATATGGCTGAAATTCCTGTATGTGCAATAGCCACTTTTATTACTACTATTATGAATTAGGCCCCTGACCTTGCATGACTGACTGGTGCAGCACCTAAAGATGGAAACATGACCATCGAAGGCCTATACGACAAATGTGGTGTGACTTGTTTAAAAAAAATAAAATATATGAAGCCTATTTATCCTACCGAATGAATCGTACACCAACATCCACATGTCTTGATTGTATTTTGTTTTCTTGCACTTTAAACTGTATATCATTGTACGCCTGTCAGTCTTTTGAGAAATTAAACTTGAAATAAAGATACATTATTTTAATGATTTATACTCATTGTAAAGTTTTATTAAAATTGGTGACAGATCAGCGACTTCTTTAGCCAGCATTTCTAGAAATAGGTGTTCATAGTACAATGCAGGCCACAGTCGTCATCCACAAAGGTTTAAAAAAAAAAATGACTACCAAAATATTGTAATTGTCAATTAATTGGATCATTAATTTAATTGTTTCATTTCTACTCTTTGTTGAGTCACCTTTAATCCAAAAGGCTTCTTCAGTTCAAAATGTTTTGGTGTGGAGTCTGCCTGTTTATGTCCCTGGTGGGCGTGTCCCCCAGGGGTGGTCACAGTCGGCTTTTTGGAATGACAGTCCTGCATAGCAATAGGTCATTCACCTGGATGTTGGCAAAAATGACTTGTCAGTAGCCACACTTCCCATGGATTGAGACGATCTTTGGGGGAGAGATGTCATGGAATTGTAGACAATAGGTCTTTGGAGGTGTTCTTTTCTAGATTGACAGAAATGGCTGACGGTCATTGAATGCACCTGTGCACTCAAAATGCTAAGTAGGTGTATCAGAATTATGGTTAACTAATATTATTGGCGTATTTTGGCATTGGTTTTACCATGTAATTATGTCAAAACAAAACTACGATCACATACTTATTTTCTTTTGGTATGTGGGCCTCGGTGGAAAAAAGTTTGGACTGTCATGGTCCCCTACTTGATGCTGTTACACAGATTTTCCAGTACAGGACTTACCTTTTTCGTGAATCTGATGGACAAAACTTCCCTTCCTGAAGAATGGTTTTCCAAGAGTTGATGACCTGATCTTCTCATCAACGGATCCAAAAGCGCTGCTCCCAGCAACAAAGACGTTTGTTTAACAAGATCACCCTTGCTGGTTGCACTATAGGTGTGTTTTGAAGAAACTGCACTGAAGAGCATGACACTCTTTATGTAACAACCTGATTTTCATCTCATTTCTGTTTTATATGCTATGCTGAATAGCTTGGCTCTAGGACTTCATCAGTAATTGTTTTAACCCACTTTCCCCAGAACACTTCATTGTTGAGGCCTGCTTAGGTTTGCATAAAACGTCTTTTAAAGCCAAGCTATTGTTTTGCCATGCCGGTTCATGTACTGTACGCAAATGCATGGAGAGCTTTTGCATGTCTTATTGAAATCACTGGTGAAATCACAGCTTGGAAGAGATTGCATATACAGGAAGTTGGCTGCATTTTATTTTATTTTGTGTTGACAGGCACCTTGGTTTTGTGGGTGTACATATTCATTATTTGGGCAGGGGAAATTTTGCACATTTTTGCTCTCACCCCAGTCACCTCACCACCCCTGGTTGCCATTTTCTGCACTGTTTTCTCAGTTGTACTTACTCCTTTTTAAATTAGGATGGCATACATATTGTGGCTGTTTTCCTCACCCTGCTTTCTTCACTCGTAAAGGACACAGTTTTTCTTCACCCCTTTTTGGCTTGCACTTACACTGCACTCCTTACCGTAACACCCCCCCCCCCCCCCCTACTTCCTTTGCACACACAGGCCTCACCGCGCCAACTCATCGCCGCCATCACATGGCACACACCAGACCTCACGCCGAATCTCACATCACGCTTCCGCGTCTGACCTGCGCCGACCTCCCGCCCAGGAGCAGCGGGCAGCAGACACTCAGCCCCCAGCTTCGCCGGCTGGAGCAGCACCAGAAGCAGCTGCTGGAGATGCAGCAGCGCAGGGAGCAGCAGAGCAGACCGCTTGAGGGAGCCGAGCTGGAGAGGAAGAGCAGGGAGGAGGAGGAGCAGAGAAGGAAAAAAGACGAGGCGGAGGAGGAGATAAAAAGGAACAAGGCACGGGAAGAGATGGAGGAGGATGAGGAGGAGAAGAAGAGGAAGGAACTGGAGTTGCAGCTGCAGCAGCAACAAGACGAGCTGAAGCAAAGGCAGCAGATCATGCAGTGGCAACAAGAACTGGAGCAGTCGTCTAAAAGTCAGACTGTGGTCCTGTCCCCTTCCTCGGGCCTGTGCACCATCTACGAAGCTCTGGAGAACAGCGATGAAGATGAACTTCTGGAGCTGAAGAGAGAAGAAAGGGTGAATGACAACGCTTGTACTGACTATCAAAGAAGGATGACACCAAACGGCGACGACTCGTCCCACCCAGACTTACCCCAAACAGGCACCCTGTCCCACAACGGAGACCACTCGTCACCTTGCCCGCCTGACTCCCCCGAGCGCCCGCCCCCCTTGGACCTGGACTGGGGCAAGAAAGTGGACATCGTGCAGCAGCTGATCAATCAGACTTTACTGCTGAACAGAGACGGCTGCTCCTCCCTGCTGCTGCTGCCAGGGGGTGCCGGAGGGACCCTGAGCCCCCTGGAGAGCAGCCTGTGGCCCAGCCTCCTGCCTCCCATCACCCCACCGTCGGCCACCGTCACCTCTGTGAGTAGCTTCTCCCCAGAAACTGCCGGAAGCTCCCCGCAGGGGGACTGGACCGTAGTGGAGCTGGAGACGCATCACTAGTATGTGGTGCTCAAGTATCCTGAATCATGGTGCTGTAGATTTGAAGACAAAATACTCAACAAACATGGCTTCAAATCCAATGTCCACACACTGAACACATTAAGTACACCTGCACCAGCTAATGGGACCCAACAAGCTTTTTTTCATATTTACAAAAATACACACATGATTATTAATTAATGTCCCCTTATAATTTTAATGTTCTCATTTGTCATGCAAGTGTAAAAAGAACATTCATTCAGTTTCTATGAGGGGTGCTGGAGCCTATCCCAGCTGTCTTCGGGCGAGAGGCGGGGTACACCCTGGACCGGTCGCCAGCCAATCACAGGACACATATAGACAAACAACCATTCACACTCACATTCATACCGATGGACAATTTGGAGTCGCCAATTAACCTAACCTGGGATTGAACTCAGGTCTCCTAGCTGTGAGATTTGCGCGCTAACCACTCGACTGCCATGCAACCCGTAAAAAGAACATAAGTATAGTGCAAGTATTGCGGCAGCGCTGGCCCTCCTTGAATACAAGTTGCATAACCTAATATCATTTTTGGTGTATATTCTTCTGATGTTAAGCCTTGAAACAGGCCTTATTGAGGCTGCACAAAAGCCTAAAGTGAAAGGAACACTGCTCAAAAAATAAAGGGAACACCTATATAACATCTGAGATCTAAATTAAATCTATATAAATGCAGATAGAGTTCCAAATCTTTAAAAGAAAATTGAGTTATTATGGTTCAGGAATTTTTTATCTTTGTAATGGCAACTGTTTCAGGCATTGGATCTCAGTCAACGTGTGCAGGTGTACATAATGTTGTATTATGCACAATAGTGGAGAATCAGGTGGACTGATCCCTTTATTCCAGATCTCTGAGCCATGGAAGCACACTAATGGAAGTTTTTTGGAACGTTCCATTCTTGGAGGGATTCATCATCTATTTCAAGTAGTATACACTGGAGATGACACAAAGGAACTTTTTGTTTGACATGCAACATTGCAAGCATCGACTTGCACTACCCCCCCCCCCCCCCCGTCCCACCCACACCACCACCAAAGGTCAATATGACTGTGTGTGTTTGAATGTAATGTATACAGTGTTCCCTCGTTCACATTTTGCTGTGTTTTGTAGCACTTCTTTGCATATGAATTGAACTGCCCGTTTAAAAAGCATTGAATTGTGGGGAGATGAGTCTCTTCCCTCTGTTGGCTTTCTGCGTCCCGATTGGCTGTCGACTATTGTCAATCAGTCTCCTTAGCGCTACCCTGCCGTGGCTCCTGCCTGTGTCATAGCTAGCTTGTAAATGTGTGAAGGAGGCGGACGGCAACAGGACAACTACTGCAACAGTATGTTTTAACAAGGATACAAAAACCCTACAGTACAGCGAAACAGGAGGGGAGAAAATATACGTGGGTGACTTAATTTGTTGTCGGACTTGGAGGTTTGAGAGCGTTTAAACAAGAGATGTAAACAAGACAGAGAAAAGTGCATAAAGCGTACGGTGATGGGCCTACATTGGGAACTTATCCCTGTGATAAACTTGGGAACACTGTATATGATATGAAGTATTTCCCTTTGATGCATTTCAGCCAGGCACTAGTTTTTAATTGCTTATTTGTGTCCATAAACATACTCTGGAGTTGAATGCTGCTGAGAAAAGTGATCTTAACATTGGACTTCCAATGTGATGATGTTACTGGAGTTCTTTTCTATTGTCATTGTGATGGCTGCCTTCACCACTGTAGATTGATTACCATGTTTAGATTATGCAATGATGACATAACTCTCCTGTGATTGAGTCAGGGGCGACCCTGGGATAGGCTCCAGTTCACACTCGACCCTCATCAGTACAAGTGGTATAGAATATAAATGAATTAGCTCATTTAGAACACAGATATAGAAGGAACAGTCCATATAAAGCAAGATGGTGTCTATCCAGGTGTACAATTTTGCTGTTGCAAACAGAGTAGTTTTTAAAGGTTTTATTTGTATTACATTTGTAATTACAAAAGGTCAGAATATTGGAAAAGTTTAGCATTTTACAAGAATGTCATCATTTTTACACAAAATGATCATTCTGCAAGGGCGTACAGCTGTTTAAAGAGTAGTTCCCAAAGTTTTCAGCATTTGACCGGAAGCCATGCTGTTCATATCGTGAGGCGTTCAAGCGCACTACGTAACTTGCAGACACCAACGTAATCACATTGTTTTTTGTTTTTGATTTTATTCACCTAGGGTGTAAAAGATGTCATTTTATAAGATGTGAAATCGGGAACTCAGAAAGGAAGTACAACAAATGTATAATATTTCAAGAAAAACATGAATTCTGGAATCAAGTGATAATAGTTCCCTCTTTTTGGGAATCCAGTGTTTTGCTCATTCATTCTGAAAAATGTACTTTTGATGCAATATGAATGTTTTTTTTTAATCAGCTTTGATCTCATATCATTACGTTTTCTTACAATATTATGACTTTATTTACATGAATTGACATAATACATCATAATGTCATCATACATCTTTCTAAAATGAAGCTTGTTGGACTTTGGCAAAGGTTTTGTGATCCATCTGTGTCCCAAGTTATGTGTCTGCCGTGTTTGGTAGTCAGTGTGCTGGTGAAGGTCCTTTTATTAATATGAAAACGAAGACGGCCTAATATGACTAATATATCCAATATGACTTTATAAACACTAAATGGTCCCAAAACTCTAAATGTATAGTTGTACTCCACCACACTGTAGCCCATCTAACATCCTGTGGATTTTCAAATGCCTTTGGTAGTAGAGGATTTTGTGCTTTTTGTGCAGTTACTCTACCCAGTGAGTTAGTTTTATATTTACGGTCATTAAGTTAATCCCAAGAAGACACATTTTTATCGCTAAAGTACTGATCTTCCAAATGAACAGTTTTGTATCAGCAGTCATGTGTAGCAGCTTAGAATCAAGCTTTGTTTTATGTTTGCATTCCAGCACATTTGAATGCATATCAGGGCTAGATTTATTTATTTTGTATCATTTAAAGAGTGATTGGTTACTTCAATGAAGGAGAAAATAAGGTTTAAATTGTTGGGTTGTTTGTAAATGTATATTTCTGTTTTTTTATGAACTAGAATGAAGAATGTAAGGTGTTATTGTTTGTTTTTGTGGGGAAATGGCCTTTTTTCCCCTCCCACCATGAAGTTAATCTCTGCAACATTTGCTAAATAATCATCTGAATTAGAGGATGATGTGTTGTAATGTAAATCGTATGCTTAAAAATGACAGGGCATTGGGCTGCATGTATTTTTCATTATTCTGAAGGCTGTAAATCTGTTGTGTGTAATTATTTCAACATGGTTTGATGTAAATAAATGTTTTTTTTAATAATGATTCTGGAAACATTTTTTTAAACAATAAAAACTGTAAAAACATTTACAAACCCTTTTAGAAAATTACTATTTACATTTTTAAACATATTGAGCACAATAAAACAATCAAAATATGGTGAATTTACACACATACTATACTGCTCAATTTTCTATATGACAAACGCTTGCAAATGGAACAAGACATAACAAGAAAACAAAAAAATCACCATCCGGTGAATGCAGCTGGCTTAAACAGCAAACCAACTTTGTCTGAAAACACATAACACTTAAAAGGCAACAGTGGAATAATTAAAATAATTAAAACGAGCACAAGGCAACCACTCGGACAGGGCCTGTATCACAAAGCAAGGTGTGCCGATTCAGTGTAGGTTTACTCATCCTGCTGGGACATGAGCATCTGCCTCAGGTGATCTGTGGCGATGCAGCATGATGGTTCTTTACTGCCCAGGAACAACAACTTATTGAAGGCAGCTTGAGGAACATCACATGTGATCCTAAAGCAAAAGAGGAAAAAAAGACTCGATTAATCCGAGTTGATTGTGCTTTGTTGCATCGTCGCAATAGTCTTCAATGCTTCTGCTATACCCTCCACTTTTTCAGTGCTTTGGTTCTTTGCACAAGCTCTGATGAAACATTAAATTATTATAAATTAATTTTTATTTATTATTAAATTATTAAATAATTTTTTAATGTTAATTTTAATTTTTTGAAACAAAATAAAATGGAAAAATAAATAAACAAATCAAAAAACTAATGAAACAAGTGAAACAAATGAATAAATAAATTTTTATTTATTATTAAATTATTAAATAAATGTTTAATGTTAATTTTTCGACACAAAATAAGATGGAATAATAAATAAGCAAATCAAAAAACATATCAAGGCGGGGGCCTCAAACTAGCGTCCAGCGGGCCGCAAGTTTGAGACCCCTGGTCTAAATTGTCCATGGGTATGAATGTGAGTGCGAATGGTTGTTTGACTATATGTGCTCTGTGATTGGCTGGCGACCAGTCCAGGGTTTACAATATCTCCCGCCTGAAGTCAGCTGGGATACGCTCCAGCATACACCCGCAGAATAGAAAATGGATGGATACTCTACTGTATGATGGCAACTGTTTGACCCTGGAACAGATACTGATTGAGTTGGAAGGAGGTGGAGCTATATATAAAAATAAAGTGCTATAGTATTTAGTATATGTGTACAGTGTGTAATACTACCAGTCAGAGATGTCCTCTGTGTCAGGCTTCACCTGCACCCACTGACCAATGGACCACAGTCGCAACACACCGGAATCACAGGTGACCACGTCTGCGCCTAAGTCTGCATGTATGTTGGGAATGTCCTCGTAGCACAGGAAGTAGCTTAAAAAAAACAAACAAAACCACATTTTCATTGAAAGAAATGAATTCGGGACAAAAAGAAGACTCACTACTCTGTTTCAGGTTCCTTCTCGCCACTGGGAGCAATTCTCTCCACGTTCCATCGCATGCGTTTGAACAGACCGGTGGTGACCCCCGCCAGGTACGGTGCTGGCTTACAGTAGAGGAACATAGTCAGCTTCTGTTCGCCCAGTTGAGTTTGGCCGATGCAGAAGTGAGACAGACTGAAGACACAGAGAAGAGACTTGATTTTATTATTATTTATTTTCCCAAATGAATTAACATGTTAATAGTGATTTGAAATGCGTGTTTACTTATCGGGCTCAATTTCGTCCAAATTGAGAAGATTGTGGCTGGCCAAGCTCAACACCAGATGTTCCAAAGCGTCACACAGCTGCTGAGAGATCTGCAACAGCTGCGCATACTAAACACACAGAGATAGTATAAACATGTCTGCCCAGTCTCTAGATTGCTTCTCAATCTCCTTGTGCAAATGTGCAACCACTGCAGTAAAATAGTGTACATTATGTGCATGTGAGTACCATGATGTCAGAAGGCAACATCTTATTCCAGGCTGTGTATTCCAGGAAATTGAAATAAGGCTGACAAGTGTAAATGAAACTCCTTACAGACGCCGCTACAAGTCCACTTTCTCCTGTGATGTTACTGCAACAAATTGTATTAATTTAAAAAAAAAATCATATTTAATATAATATATTTAAAACCTTACCTATTGATAATATGATAGTACAGGTCCTCTGCTTTGCCGAGGAAAAACTGGACCTGCAGCTGCAGGGACTGGATCATACCTGTTAAGGGAGAATTGACACTAGTATGGACTGGATGCTCTTTCTGACTGGCAAGCTGCTGTACAAGGACTGGACACACGGGGGCACTACTTCCTCACTACGCAGCAATGCCAAAGTAGCCAGGTAATTGCTGTATATTTTGTTATTTTAAGGATATTTTTGTGCTTTTATTTACCACATATAGCAAGCGACATTGGTTAAAAACGTAATGTTTTCATAAAAATTACAAACATTGTTTAGTAAATGAGTGGGGCGCTTCATCTATCGTCAAGCCCACACGGGTAGTTTTAATTGGGTCGCCCACTCACCGTTAATCCACTGCATTGGTTGGACCGACTGTCCTGGCAGAGTTTTAATCATCATAACCGGTTTAGCATCCATCATATTGGCTGAAGTTCTTAATACAAATAAGACAAATAAAAAAAAAATCTAACTACGAAATGAGGCTAAGGCTAATGTCTATGCTAACTGTCTGTGGTGCTCGTGTACAACTAATTAACGATAACAAACTGATAAAATTAGCAAAAAAAAAAGCTTCTAAATAAACTACTCCCGCCGACTTAAAGTATACTGATATTTATATCCGAATTACAAAACAATACAATTACTTTGAATGTTGATGGTGTTGGAGTTCGTCTTATTTTTTAGCTAGTCAGCAACCATTGGTAGCTCAAAACATTGGCAGGTTGAAAGGTCAAAGGTCAGCGGCAGAAAATTAAATAAATCAGGAGAATATTGTTGCTCTAAAATAAAAAGCACAACTGTTTTCTTTTTCTCTGAAATGTGAAAAAAAATCCTTTTTGCAAAAGTTTTCCCCAAAGTTACAATTAATGTTCTCTATATGATGTATTATACTAGTGCTACTACTATAGCACTATATACTGTAGTGCTATACCATATAGTAATATACTATAATGTATATACTGGATGCTACTGCGGCTTCGAACTTTGAGTTTGAGCATTTTTCCCCAAAAAATATGTATGTTAAGTTACATAATTATCGTCATTATCATCAATATTATGTTGTTTTGAGCTTATTGTCAGGGGATAGTAAATCTATACTACTTTCCAAGCTGCACACTAACTTCTGTAAAGTATATCTAAGTTTTATAATAATATGATTAATATGATTTTAATATGATTTTACATATGATTTGCATATTTTTGTGTGCGTAAGTACAGAAAGCAAATGGAAACACAGCAGGCTATATCTTTTTAGCCAACATACAAATGCAATTCCTGGAGGAGACTGAGCTAATCTGACTAATGCTAGCTAAATAGGTAAAACAGCAAAAAACAATTTTTTTTATTCACAGGAAATTAATTTAAACAATTAAACACAAATGACCACCCACTCTGGTGATAGTGCTGTCCTTTCTTCAACAGTTGGTTGACATCACACTTTACGGTTGACTTGACAACCACACGTCATGTGACTCACTCGGCCGCGCGCCTTGCCGGGCTACAATGAATGGCCAAGCAGTGTCGAACACTCACACGCACGTACGCTCTTTTTACTGCTAAACCGTCGTGTGCGTTAGGATATCGTGAGAGTGTTATGTTATGTGTGTTCGTTCTGAAAATGTTTTTTTAAAAAAACGGCGTGTGTTAACAGCCGCGCGCACGCTCGTTCACGCACTGACAGGCGGCGTCCAGTGTCACGTGACACGGGAAGCGCCTCGGAGAGCGAGGCGTGTTGGCGGTTCACGGATGTTACCAATACCGGTGCTAGCGAGCAAACTCACACACACACGGAACAAGTGGTGGCTTTTCTTTTGCTATTTTCAGTGAATACCCGCCGCGGATGTGACTTTTTCAGCCGCAGGACGAGAATGAGGCACCGATGGGGGCTTTATTTTAACCGCAGGGTTCATTGTTGCAGCTGCCATTGTGGTGCGGTTTGGATGATTGAACGCGAGACGGAGTGAACACGTTCTTATGTCTGCTTTTTAACACAGTGTCAGAGGGAGGCTCGGTAAAACGGCCAAGGGTGGGTCCACCCAAAACGAGGATTACCTCTTCACCGCCTTTGTGTCAACAGGCTGTTTGGACAAAGTTGAGGCAACATCCATCTTTGTGTGCTATTGTTTCCGAGGGGTGACGGCCCATTGACGAGGGGGACCAACCCCTACATGAGCACAGGTCGTCCGGCTGTTTGAACACAGCGACAGGGACCGCGATGGCCAACGACTCAATACAAGTAAGTTCATTAATGATGAATTTGATGTGTCATTTTCAGTGATTTGCCTGAAACCCTTTCTTTTGATGATGCACATTTTCATTAAACACATCACATTACATATTACAGTACTATATTTTATGGATTTTTGGATTGGATTTGTTAACCATATAGTTAACTTGATACAAACAAAGAAACAACCATCTTATAATGGCCCTTAGCCATGTCTGTTTTTCTATATGTAAATGCACTTAGCTATGTTCTTAATTGTCTCTTCACTTGGTAGCAGCTAGCTAACTAATACTTGTGTTTTAGGGAACCTTGATGTACACTTTGTCGTGTACATTGTTCAGTTTGCAGAGCTGATGTTGAAAATTTGCCTTGGTTTGCGTACATTCTCTGGTTAGAATAGAATATGGCGCGCCTCGTGTCATGTTGTTAATATACTGCATGACTCCAGCTGTGTTCTTAATGTATTTTAACAACAAAACCTTGTTAGCATCCTATTAGCTTGGGAAAATGTATTTGGTTTGCATCCACTTTGTTTAAAATTGGACCTTCTGGAGGAAATTAATGGCAGTAACCAAGCTTCCAATGTAAATGTCTTGAATCTACCAGTTGGTCAGTCTATTGGTTTGATGCATTTGTGTTTTAAGGATATTTGGTGGCCCTAGTACATTGCCTGGAGGAACTGCCAGGCACTCGGTACAATTGGAACTAGATAGTTTGTCACCTATTAATAATTTAGGGTTGGATACTTGTGCTTTTCAGGGGTGGACACAACGCTTACATTGGGTTAAGTCACCTTCATCATAATAATGTTGTTGGTAAAATGCAGGTCCCTTGGGTGGACGACATACTAGGTCACTCTGGTGGAACTTTGGTGGAAGCAAAGGCAGGCACAATAGTGGTGTTTGTTATTAAACACGTTGCATGACCATACCCACTTACCTTTTTATTAGTAGAGTCAACCTATCTAGCATTTTACTGGGAATAGTATCATACATCATAAGCTTTCAACGTTGACATCAAAAAGTTTATATTAATCCAAGAGGGCTCACTTTGTGAAATTAAAGAAATAATAATAAGATAAAGAAATTCCACTGATGTTTGCTTAACAACACAATGGCATTTCAGAAGTGCAAAGTGATGTTTCATTGTGGGGTTGCATTACTGACACCTAGTGACACTAGTTTATTTAGCTAACTTTATGGCTAAAAAATTGAACATTTGCTTGAATATGTATATTTTTAACTAACCCTTTGCCTGTTATACCTTGTGTATGAATTGTGCTCTATAATTCAACTTCCCTTGACTTGTGTAATGATGCACGGAACGGCATGACTTATTAATTACTGTATATTTGAAAAAGTGAAACGAGTTGAATCAACGAAATTCTAACCGACTGTATTGATCTGTGTAACTTGGTGGAAGTTGCTCTTAGTAGACACAACACATTTGTCAGATTCATCTCTCCACGGTTGACCAAGTCGTCCACGACTTGAGGCTAGGGAGGTTCTTCTGCAGGAGCTAATGAGGGCTTTCTTTGTTTTTATTTGCATCAGGAATTCATGAGCTGAGCATGTGTAATGTGTGGGTAGTAAAATGAGAGTTTGTCTGAGTTTAATTATGGCTCCGATGTGTTTGGCTGTTATCAAACGGCTTTCAAAAGCTTCATGTCAACTGACTTTTCCCACTTGAAACACTTTTTTAGCTTTGACGTGGTGGGGTCTCAAGGCAACACAGTAGTGTTCCAACAAAGATATAATTGTTCTACATTTGGTTCAATGAAAGCAACCAGTCTTGTACAAAAGTGCCAGAAAGATTCACCTCAGTGTGTTGATCCATTGATCAGTTTGGGAGTCAGGTGTATGTGGTGTATTTGCCAAAAAAAACCCCAAAAAACAATAGCATAAGAACAGAGGTGCTAAATTTTCATCTGTTGTGCCGTGCAGCGCTTCAGAAATAGAAGAGATGGCTCACACTATGCAAAATTGCAAAATTACGACACCATGTCATCGTTTTTTTCACATGACTGCATGTCTGCTGTTTTCAGTAGACCAGAGTTTTCACTGTGATAAATGACTAAGAATCAGCCCCAAGGTCTGTTGAAGTTAAAATCAGTTCAACAAGCCAAAACATACATAAAAAAATACCTATGTTCATGTGGCTATGCCTTTTGAAAACTCACACGACATAAAAACTACCCAAATTTAAATGACAAATCTGGTTCCTATAAAGAAAATACAATAGATGCTTACGTCAAGACAGCAACAGTGCGGTAAATCTCTCCCTGAGTCTAAACACTGGGTTACATGATTTATATTTACTATTTCTGGTTTAAAGCCCACTCTGGCTGCAGAGTTCCCATGGCGTATTGTGTTATTTGTTTGCCCTGCAGGAAGGCACTATTAAACACACAACCACAAGCCCCACTGCATTACATATGCTCATAGTGTGATGATGAGTACTCTATGCTGATGGATCTGTGGTGTTTTGTCTTATGTGTCATGTTTTTACATGGTCTATGTTCAGGAATGCGTGAGTACTCCTTACAAGGCAATGCCATGACATAAGTCGACTGATATGCACGCAGTTGTTTTTTTCTTTTCCCCTCAGCACTTCCTTTCAGGCATGCATGCACAGTCCAAAGCAGAGCATTCAGAGACAGTGTAGTACCTGAAGACGCACACTGAAACGTTCCTGTCATTAATTTTTAAATCAGACATCTAGTCAAACAGGACCGTTTACTTGCTACCATGTGATGTCACGTCACAAACCCTTTTTTTCCCTATACAAAGAAGCACACGAGTGCTTCCTCATATCATCTCTTCTTACTGTCTGTATGTTTTGTTTTTGTCTGGCTGTCAACAAATGTTGACACACACAATTCTCCACTCAGTGTGCTCAAAATTACTAAGAGGTGAAGCAAATACTCTTTGGTGAACTACTCAAGCTGGTGAGCCACTGCTAGCATACGACCTACCTGTTGAAGAACCCTGTGATAGCATCACTATCTTAAAGCTGAACACATTACATGTTTATGTTGAACGCCTTAGGGGCCATCCATAATTTTCAACATTTTCACGAGCGTAAAAACCGTACGAGGGGGAGAGGGGGTTAAGACATCAACGTACGCTTTTTTGAAAACCAGAAAATGTCGATGTCTGTATGTTCGAACCGCGGGATGCAGTCAAATTTTAGCACGAATAGACTGGTCCCCTGTCGTCGTATGCGAGCGCGACAGCGTACCAGTCCACGCGATACTCCACGTAGCTCTGCGTGCTTCGCATTCCAACACAACAATCAGACAATGGCCGACCCCGGTGATTTCGATTACCTATTTTTGTTCATCAAAAAGAGAATTGCTGCCATTCAACGCTCACCGAGCAATGCATACGAACAATACATAAATGTTTACTGCTTTGTGCGTTCGGAAAGAAAGCGGAAGGACGCTGTCGCGGCTGGCCAGGCGGCTTGGAAAGGTTCCAAATCAAAGGAATCGAGCAGGGCGGATTTGTTCCGAAGTGCCGTTGCGAAAATGGAGAAGATCAAAACTAAACCGACCATCCTGAATCTATTCGCCAGCTCTGTGTTTATTTTCTATATTTGGGCATGGACCTGACTCTGATTGCCATTTTCTGAATGACTCTGTGGTGGTGAATTTGGTGGACAGTGCAGTAACAATCAATGTGATTTTCACTTCCTGTGATACACTGACTAGAGGTGGGATTATTAAGCCTTTTCAAAACAGTTGTGGCATCTTTATTGCATACTTCGCATTGAGTTGAGTTCAAGGGTTGTGTCCATCATTTCAAAGAAGATTTTCTCTCCTCAGGCTTTTGGAAACCAGGGGCAACTCTTCTGCTCCTTGAGTAATCATGTGTGTATACAAGAAGTATTCCCTTGATTAAAAAATCCTGTGGAAAACAGTTGTTGCATCAGGACTTTTCTACATGTATCATTTGATAGAAAGAACAATACAAAAAGACCAAATTTGTAATACATTTGTATTTTCTTGAAAGAAAAATACAGTAAACCTCGGATATATCAGATTCAATTGTTCCCACTGGTTTTGTCTGATATAAGCGAAATCCGTTATATGCGTATACCGGAAAATGTCCGCCACATTCATTACACGGACGCGCAATGCCATGGGGGAACTTTCTTTGATCCATGTTCACAGCCAAAGCTGAAGATTATAACATCTTTGTATGAATTACAGACATGTACATGAGCATGTACAACGAAATAAAAAAAAATCTCAAATCTGTAGAAATGCCTTTTTGTTGCTATTAGGGAGGTTTAGAAACCAAACGATAAACGTAAACGCAAACGATAATGACGTCACAGGCTATTGACAAGTCGGCAAGTTCCCATACATTTCAATAGCATGTGACGTCATTATCGTTTGCACTTACGTTTATCGTTTGGTTTCTTAACCTTGCTAATAGCAACAAGAAGGCATTTCTACAGATTTGAGATTTTTTTTTATTTCGTTGTACATGCTCATGTACATGTAATTCATACAAAGATGTTATAATCTTCAGCTTTGGCTGTGAACATGGATCAAAGATGGATCAAAGGCCACGATGCGGCCATCCGATATACTATACCGATATACCGATATAGTGAGACCCAGGCAAATATGTGAGACCCAGGCAAATATGTATACAAAAGTCGAATGAGAATGAAACGTGAGTGATTACACATTCTGGCTTAGCCTGTGACGAGCTGTCGTCAATTGACTACACATTTTATGGACTATTTTTTTTTTCACAATAATAAGGACGCACACCTTTATCTTGTCACACATGTGCATGTGCTGACAGGGCATCCATTGTACCAAAGGCGTAGTAACAAGTGAAGAATTATGTACAATTGTACATGGTGCACCCTGCTACTGTCTGAAATGCAGTAATGAAGACTTGGGCTCTTTCATAACAGAGACATGTCGACTTAAAACCAAGGCTCAAGTGCAGTTCCTCTGAAGCTCGTGTGGCCTCGACCCCCGAGGGTGGAGGGGTAGAGTCACTAAAGGGCATTATGGCGATGCCGACGGCGCACTGCAGCCTGGACAGTACAATGGCATGTATTGTCTGACAGCCGCAACCTAGATCACGTTCAGTTCACTGCAAGTTCATTTCCCCACATCCTTTGGTGAGGCAGTTGGCGACCACACCCTCACCAACCAACCAACCAGCCAAGCAAACCTGGCAAACACCACCCACTTCTGTCTGGGGCATCATGTTGTGTTTCAGAAGTGTAAACATCTTAACCCGTGTTCTCACGTCATTGTCGGCATGAGTTCTAACTGCTCATTTACGTCTCTCATTCCCCCCTCCTTTCCCCTATTATACTACTTCATATCATGAGTTAGAGGATGTACTGCAGCAAATAGATTTATGCTAGTATTGACTCATCCATAACATGAACAATTACTGCTATTGCTCGCCCATGCCAATGAAGATGTCCATATATCTCAAATCTTTCATTCAGTGCCATAAAACTGCAGTGATTTCGTAATTTCCCTTCCCACATTAAGCCGCCGTAACTTGTCAACATCGGCAGTCTTGCACCCTGACATGCCTTGACCCTTAACCTTTCCTCATTATGGCAGTTCCCAAAGCCTTTGGGCCACATGCATTGATCCCAGCCCCATTGCTATTGTGCTACTTAAACGTCAACTCTCTCTCTGCAAGAAGCTGTTTTTTGACATATCTTGGAAGCAGTGATCAGTACATTTCAGCTGGGATAGGCTCCATCTCATCAGGATAAGTGGCATAGAAAATGGATGGATGGCCAAATAGGATCAACATAATGAAATATTTAATTCCCCAAAAGTTTGTATGACACTTTTGCAATGAATAAGAAAAGTATCAGAGATGGTACATCGCTTAAGCAGAGATATGGAAAGTCATCCGTAACTGCCACCAGTTTCTCAGCTTGCACTTGAATGCATCACTGAGACAAGAGCAAACAACTCTCCATTCCAGCTAGTGGGTGTCTTTTATGATCTGAAAAGGGAAACGGCAAAGTCTAGACCTGTTGACATAAACAAAGTGTGTGTGCTATATTGCATGTCCAGCTGCAAAGAGATGACGCAATAGCAAAACCACATGAAATCTATGAATGGATTTTACACTTGACATTCAGCTATTTCATGTACGACTGCTGAAATGCAGTTTACAGCCAGAGAGGCGTCTTTTCAATGTCCGCTTATGGGTGTAAAGTAATCCAACATGTTTCCCCAATGTTATCGTACACCCTCCCTGCTTTTCTCCCCCTCATTCTTCTTCCTTCTTTCCAAACTACAGCTGTTTGCCTTCCTCCTCCGCCCTCCCCTCCCTCTCAGACAGCCCCCTTGTTTTCCCATCTGGGTTGAACCTCAAGAGCTATTCTCTGCTGAGGGATAATTAGAAGCAAAAGACATGTTGGCCCTACAAACATATGTTGGATAAACATGGATAACTTATTAAATAATTGTAGCATATAGTACTTGAAGATCTTGACGATAGCATTATAGTCAAAACTGCCTTGTGCCATAATAAGAGGTCTTCATGTCATCAGTTATGTTACCTTTGAAATATATGCAGAGGTTTTTACAACACATTGGTTCTGTGTGTATTTACGGTGTGATTGTTTGTGTGTGAGGGTGTGACTTCTAAGTATTTATAATTGGGCTACAGAGGTTAAGAAAAACTCCACAAAGAGCCCCTCATGTCAACATGGGCAGATCAAGTTACACTGTGAGCAAACAGTTTTGCACAGAGCAAACACGATGGCTTGGAATTGACAAATATAATAACGACATTGTTGTTGATCACATTGTTTTGAAATGAGAAACAAAAGTGTCTGTGGTTTTGTTGGGGGTTGTTGAGTTGGGGTAATTTAGGAGCATGTTGAAATAATGTTGTTTAGTTGTTCTGTTTTGGAACGTTTGAAAAACATTAAAGTGGAAATGATACAGATTGAACAAGGGTTAGCGTCTTCTTGTGCCTCTTTGTGGTGTTAATGATTAAAGAGTAAGGTGAAGGAAAAGCATATAGCATAAATCACACATATTTGACACGGTTTCCTTGGCTTTCACATTTTAACCTCCATCTCTCACTATGTTATTACGACATCAGGCTGGATATGCACCTGTTTTGACAGGCATATAGGAGAGGTGAACGAGAAGTGGCGCTTTTCCCGGTAAGATACCTGGAAGTGGGTGGGGCTGTTATGGAAACAGCTGGAAGCAGGATGAGCTCATATTTTTTTCTGCTGATCCGACCACACACACACCACACCTGCTTATTTAAATCCAGCCTTCTGCTGGAAGGAGAATATAGTACTCTATATTGGCGGCCAGAATCACTAGTTCAGTCTAAATCAGGGGTCTCAAACTCAATTTGGGGGCCACTGGAGCTAGGGTCTGGGTGAGGCTGGGCCGCATCAGGTTTCCCCCCCCAAAAAAAACGAATTTATTAAAAACAGAAAAATATACAAACTTTTTCAGTGCTTTGGTTCCGATTTTCTACAATAAAAGCTCTGATAAAACATTCCACTGTTGTCAAATATCTTAATTTTTATTTTTCTGCACAAAATAAGATGAAAAGTAAATAAACAAATCAAGAATAAAGAAAATCAATCAATCAGTAATAAATAAATATAATAATAATAATAAAACGGCAAATAATAAAAACTTAAGAAACCACATATAGTTGGTGGGTAGACAAATTATTTTTTTCAGATTAAAATTAACAAAGTATTATTAGAGCCCTGTAGACATGACAAAACACAACTATTTATTTACAACATATTGCGCAACTTCAGGGTCTTGAGACACATGCTAACTCGCAAACTAGAGAGCTAGCGACCTAAATGGTAGCCTTCAAGTTATTTCCTTTAAACTTAAATAGCCAAAAAACTTACCACTTCCACACAGATAGGGAGGATAACTATTAACAGTTATAATAATTTAAAACGTAATAATTTTTTTTGGGTACATGATACCATACATATCAAACTCGCGCGGGCCGCACTAACATTAAACTTTCATATCAAGGCGGGGGCCTCAAACTAGTGTCCTGCGGGCCACATATGGCCCACGGGCCGCGTGTTTGAGATCCCTGGTCTAAATGGTTTCTATGACTCCTGACACTTCTGTTGATGCCCAGTCACTGTTGTTGATTTCAGTGCCTTAAAATTGGAATCATGAAATCCTTTTCAATTTCTTCATCTTCATCAAAATAGTAGTACCGGTAACCGGCTTCCATATTTACCAAGGCATACATGTTATACTATATAGTGAATCTTTTTCTTTTTTTGTATATTTTAAGCTGCAAAAAGCCTCTCTCAAGGGAAAATTAACTGAACGTAAGCTGTCAAATTCTATTTGGCTTTTAGGTAATGGACTGAAGTGCGTTTTCCCTTCTTATTTAATTAAACTGTCGCTTCCGCTACACGGACCTTACTCAGTCAGGCTCACATCACTTCATAACATTAAATAGTTTATATAACCTGGGGGTCATCCCATCAAATGATTAACTCTAAAACTCTTCTGTTGGAAAAAAATATACATATAAGGCTTACTTATCGGTGGGCATGTGCCTATTGATTTAGAACCTATGTTTATCTGCCTCAAACAGGCATTTATCCCTCTATGCGTTGCTCCTAAAAATTAGACAACCTTTCATACTATTGTAGGTCAGCATGCTTTTAGCTGAATGAAATACAGACACATTTAAGGGATTAAACTAAAATGATGCAACGCACGGTTAATCTTTATATGAAAGCATCTGCATGTGTTGTTGTTGTTGTCATTTTTGGCTCTGCAGATGTTCAAGGACACACACCTGTTACTTGCTTAATACACATATGGCGTTAGTTGGTGAGCTGAACCAGGTCCTGTACTGACAGGTCCTGTAAACACACACACACACACACACATACTGTAGACCTGCTGCACTGGTCTTTGCTGCTGCTGACATGACATTGTCTAAGATAAACTGTCATAGACAAAACACATGCACAAGTGAATCCCTGAGGATGTTCTCAGTTCTCAGTTTTCATAGACGCTGTCAGAGCTATTTTTGATTTCGAGATATAAGACGGTGAATTGTAAATGAGAGGAAGGGAAGATAGTCATACAGATGTATTAACTCGACGAAATTCACACATGACTGGTCCCTCAAGTGAAACTCGTCTTTCGTTACCAGGGCGGATGTGTTTTATTATTACATAACAAGAGCCACAAGCTATGTGAGCATTGTATTCATTGGGTGACATGGAACTTACAATATAAGATGCCTGACTATAGTCTTTTGATTGACGATCACTCAAAACGGTATCTACATCAGGTGTCTCAAACTCAATTTACTTGGGGGGCCACTGGAGCTCGGGTCTGGGTGAAACTGGGCCGCATCAGGTTTTCCAAAAAAACAAAAAAACAAAAAAACACATTTATTAAAAACAAAAAAATTAAAAAAACTTCGCTTTGGTTCCAAAAACTTGCTCACCACCACAGTAAAGCATAATATTAGAATATTGCCTCAATGGAGCATTTTTTAAATTATTGGTAATCAGAGTTATTGGCATTTATTGGCATAATGATTTCCTCATCTCCGCCCGATAATGAAGTAATTACTGTGCACCCCTAATATAAAGTGAAAGTAACTTGACCTCCTTGACTTGTAATATACAGGTAAGAGGTGTTAAATAATTACTTTAGCAAGATGGAAAGATGAATGTATCTTGAAAATGTTTGATTTTGACATAATACTTAATACTTAATACTTAATACTTAATACTTAATACTTTAATTCTATTTATCATCACTACATTGTACCCTTTTTGTAGGTTCTTGGTGTATTTCCAGTATCTCCTGTTATAAGACTTGTTTCTCAGTCTTCATCCTTTCCCTAGTCCTCTCTTTCCTCCCCTCGCTCACCCTGGCCATCACGCGCACTACCGCTTTCCAGCACATTGAGCTTTTTGTGATTTGCTCTCAGGCCACAGCATGTCTGCAGGCAAAAGGCCACAATTGAGTTTTTTTTAGAACAATGCTGTGATTTGTGATGTTGAATTGCAAGACACTGGAAAAAAAGCCCCAGTGATTTGTGCAATGTAATATCAGCAAGCTGAGAATCATATGCATTATAGGAAGTTGATTTCATGTATAACCTTGAATGGTCTTTTCATGAGCTCTGTCTGGTCCCCCCTCCCTCCCGTCTGATGTCTGTCGGTATGGCCTGTCCCGGCCCCTCACGTGGCCTTTTATCCGTCACCGGCCTCTGGCACTGTTGGCTTAACATACTCCCTTGCTTCTTCTTCTTCTTCCAACCAGCTCTTTTTGCCGTCCTCTGTTTGTCCTCCCTCCCACCTGTCTTCTCCCAGGCTGTCTATGTCCTTCACTCTCTCCCGCTCACTCGGCTGCTCTTTTGTCTGTCTCACAGGGAGGGGTGGCATCACATCCCCCCCACTGTTTCTTTCCTCCCTCAGCTTGCAGGCAAACAAGATGGGCAGGGAACCCTGAGATAGACTATGCACTTTATGTTGTTTGTTTATTCTTGCTGTGCTGTAGGATAGTTTTCCTTGACATTTTACGTGATGCATGACATTTGGAGTATTTAGTAACATAATGACTATTAACCTTCAGAGTCTTCAGCGTTAACCATAATCTGTTCCAGGGTACTGGATGGCTGCCCATTTGTTTGGGTTTGAAGGAATTTTTCCCATAGGAAATACAGTGGTACCTTGCTTTTGTCTATACCGCTTATCCTCACAAGGGTCGCGGGTATGCTGGAGCCTATCCCAGCTGTCTTCGGGCGATAGGCAGGGTACACCCTGGACTGGTCGCCAGCCAATCACAAGGCACATATAGACAAACAACCATTCACATTCATACCTATGGACAATTTGGAGTCACCAATTAACCTAACATGCATTATTCGAATCGAACCCAGGTCTCTTAGCTGTGTGGCTATGCGCTAACCATTCGAGCATTGTACCGAATCAATTTCTCCCATCAGAAATGATGACATGTGTGACATCACAAACCTCCAGTTTGACAACGCCCTCTGAAACAGAATGTTTTGATCCATCCCAAACTTCTTTCAGGGCTCACTTCCAAACATTCCAAACATCCCACTATTGACATTAAGTCGTATATAAACAGTAACAGACTGTCCTCACCTTGACAAATTATAAAGGCGCTAATTATTTTTAGATTTGCTAAAAAGAGCTTAAGTAATGTAAAACATTTTTCTTTTAAACTTCCTATTCAGGCTGCTTTGTCTTTTGGTGTACATTTTTCCAAAAAGTGACAAAGTAAAAGGAAAATCAAAACTTTTCCGGTAACTGAACTGCGGTCTTGTGTGACGAGCTGATATGCTTGACAGCGTTGTGAATTCCAAAGTTGTATGCTACTTTAAAGGCATATGTACAGATTTCAAATTATACCACTTGGGAATCTTAAAGTTCAGTTTATTTCTGAAATTTTTTTTGGCGGTATATTCCCAAGCTTCCCCTACAGGTGTAAAGTGTCATATTAATTAAAATACAAACAGTATGGCTTACCATTGTTGTAGAGGAGGACAGGAAGCTGTTATAATAACTGTGTATTGTCCTTTATTTTTATTATTTCCTGCAGTAGTAGTAGTGTAGCTGTACTGCTTTGCTCTTAATTTAGATTTCCATAACTCTGTCACTGTCTTGTATGCTGCCATCTTACCTTTCATCACTAGTCAGGCGTCTCAGGAGTGACTCACATATTTGTTGCTAACATTTCACTTCTTATGTTTTGGACTCACGGCGGAAGTCTCTTTACGACCTTCACCCTAATTTCTGCCACTTCCTTGCATTTCAAGAAGAGCGACACAAAGCAAAGCTGACATTCATATCAGTGCTACACAGCTAATCAGCAGTGCCGACCCATTTCCAGTTCTCAAAGTTGATACTGGCGCTCTTCTCTCAGCAGATAGCTCAGGCCCTGTCAGAACAATCTCCATTACACCCCGGCGTTCTCTTTTACACATTAACACGCACACTGCATACAAACGTCTCACACAGCACCACAAAGTTTATTATTCTGACTGACAAATAAAGTTATTTCTTACCATTTGTTTACTATCATTAACCACAAAACCTCCCACTATAACTCTTATGTAAATCTTTAGCTGGGTCTATAGCAGGCAGGTGATTTCACTTTCAGAAATACAAATATTAATGTTTTTGAAAATTCTTTACAGTCGCGTGTTGAGGTAAAAATGTGTCCTTTACACAACCGCAAGGCAACGTGCTTCGGGGAAGGTGCGGAATTTTAAAAAGGCAAAATATTCCACACTAGGTTGACGTGTGTTTACATTCCTAGCCAGATTTGAGTTATACAGAATTCCTGATATGTGTAATGTTGCCGAATAAAGCGTAGCTCTTTGCAATAGCAGATCCTCCCCGTGGCGCAAATGTATTCGCCAAAGGATGATTGGCGGCTGTTGTCTGACCTCAGCACAGCAGGGGGGGTGACTTGGCAGCTATTCGTAGATGTCTGGTCAGCACACAAAGTGTCTGGAACAGATCATCAATGATAGGTAGGCTTTAACTAGTCTAATGTGTTTCAGACCTCAGAAAATCAGACCATACAATCGCTCTGCGTTACTTTCTTCTGTTGTATCGCCCGTCCATTGTTGTGTATGTGTTCCACAACGAGATTCTTGCGTTGCCGCGGCTTTTCGCATCTTCATCCGTGCATGCGAACACTGTGGAACACATAGACAATAATGGACAGGCCATAGCATGCAGTGATATGCCAGAAGAGAAAAGGTAAGTGATTGTTAGGTCTGATTTTTTTTTTGGTCCGTTTTTTGTGGTGCAAATTTATTACTCTTTTGAGCGCATATTGTTATGAGAACCAAACTTAAGTAGCCCCACCAACTAACTTGAACTATGTTCCTTATCACCAAAATTCAACCCGAGCTCTCCTCATGGGACGAAGGGAAGGGGTAAGTCGCAGTTGATACGCTAAATTGCTAATGGGGGTATTGGACAACTTCATGTCAAAAATACAAACATGCAAAAAATAATAAACCAAGAACTTTTGCACACCACTGTAACTGTAAAACAGGATTTATATTTTAGGTGTCTGACAGGGTACCTATTATGCTTTCTCCACTTTTCTGACCTATAAATGTAGGTAGAATGTAGTATTCTCGTGTTAAATGATGCCAAAGTTTCAGATAATGATGCCATATTTTAGATAAAGTTTCATAAAGTTTCATGGCTGATTTGGGAATTAACCTAGAAGAAGTTTGGGATGGCTCAAAACGCTCGGCCTCAAAAGGCGTGGTAAAACTGCCCCTTTGTGATGTCACAGAGGGGCGGGCTTCCTTATATATAAACCCTGGACCCTGGTCTCGGGCTGAAGCGATTACTCGATTAAACGAACCAACAAACGAATTAACTCGGAAAATAATCATTAATATTTATGGTAACATGAGAAACACCTCAGTGTTGCTTTTATCCTGTCTTGTGGCCACAATGGGATGGTTCTTTTCATTTTCGAGCACCATTACTATCGCTTCCTTTCTGTGCTTATTTGTCTCTTCTGTGTGTTTCAACCTCGTGACCCTCTCGCCGTGGCCTCATCCATCTCGCCTCCCTCTTTTCCGGTCCCCACCGTGCTTTCTCTTTGTTTGACACAGTCAGATGGTCCCTCACTCGCCATATCGCTCCATGTTTACTGAACAGACTAGCATTTAGTAATGTCTGAAGAATCATCTTACTGATAACTTGGTTTGTACTTGCAAAATACCTTTTGCCGTTGCTATTGCAGGTGTCAATTCCCTCTGAACGTAGTGGTTCAGGTTGTCCTCTGGTTATTTCCCTTTCTATGACCGTGATGTAAGTTGTTTTCGTCGGAACTTATACCCAAATAATATGTAAATTTACACCTAAGCCACTCACACTGTACACAGAACACATGACCTGACATATGGTTGTCTTGCACACTGGAGAGAGATAGACAAGCTTATTGGGGGCCAATAATGAGACTATTATGACACTATGCCGCTTATCACTGCAAATTTCATTGTAGAAGATACTTTCTACAAAGAATATTGTTTGAAGTATTGTGATGTTGTGTAAAAGTGGAAATGTCATCTCCTGCGTATTCTATAAAGAATCCAATCTTTATGTTTCATGAAGGTCGAGGCCTTTGAGCGGCTTGGATCGGCCATGCAGCCAAATTGTACCACTTTTCCACTGAGCCTCTAATTTCACTTGGCTTTTCACTTTCACTTTAGTGAACCACAACCTTTTGTTGTCATACCATCCGTATTATCTGTAGTGAGTGGTTATCATACACAAGGAACACTCCTAAAAGTGACTATTCTAATTCATACCCATATAACTCAATTTTCTCATCGTATCTTCTCCCTCCAGCCTGAGGCTTCCACTCTGCCGCTAATACTGTCGAGTAGAATTAGCGCTTTGCTGCTTTCCAGAATGGTAATAGTTCTCTGACTTAATTTTTCTTACCATGGTGGGGGGTTATGCAATAGGCTTTCATTTTAATGCAGATTATTGATAAGAACTGCATTAAGGATAGGCTTTGGGTTAGTATCAGAATTCAGAAGTGAAGGAGGCTTTGATCTAATACTTGGAAAACACATCCTTCCTTCGTTCGGTCCACCCTGAAGATTTTATCAAAAACAACCCCCCCCCCCAATGGCACAACCCTCCCTTCCTCTTGTACAAAATAGTTACTTGTCCTATGTTTTATGTATTGTGTTCTATAAGCACAGCATACGTTCATTACTGCTGTAAATACACACTGAATGTTTGCAAAAAAAACAACAGAACATGGAAACAAGATGTCTGAAATGGCCACAAAACCAGGACTCATCACACAACCTCAGAGCAATAGATCTCCAAAATGATTTACAAAACCTTTGACATGGAGGAAATGTTCCTGATATATGGATTGTTGTCTGCTCTTTTCTTTATACCGTGCTCTCCGTTGACCGGCGTAGAGAGGTTTGCAGAGGAAACAGGAAAGGCCTGAGCCGCTTGGTGTTGGGACGGATATCCTCTCCAGGAGGCATGACCCCTCCCCTCTCACTTAACTCTCCCTCTCGCTATCTCTTTTTATCGGGTTTCCCCACAAAACAACACACATTCTGTCCTCATTCAAGCTCAGGAGTCTCACCGAAGAAGGGAGTTCACTGAGGACTTGAGGGATTTCTGGATCGTCAAATCTGAGTGAACTATGTGTTGGCATGGCGATGAGGAGGATGATGACAGCTCGGAGGTGACTTTTTGTTGGCTTTGTTTGTTTTTCTTTTGCGTGTCACACTAATGGCAAGTAAGTGTTAGGACTGTCAGTCATTAACGCCCTCCGTGTTCCTGGTGGAGTTTCTGGCTCGTAGATTTCTTTTTCGGGGCAGTTTGTGACACCTTCCAAAGACAAAATAGCATTCTTGCAGTCTGAGGTGATTGAATTGGAAGCACGAGAGGTTTTTGACTCATTTTTGTCTTTGGGACAATTTTTACTTCACAAAGAAATGAATCTAATTGTAGCTGGTATGACCCATAATAGCTTCAAATACGACCCAGACCATCCCAGACATGCTCTATGGGTGACGGGTCTAGGGACTGGGATGTTTCCTCCTTCCAGGAAGTTTGTACAGATTCTTGATGATCATGCTGCAACACAACGTAGTGGTCGTTAAAACAAATCCCGCTTTCCCATTTAAAGTTTTGCCTCAAATTAACACTGGCCTGTAATACTAATAGCTTATCCTTCATTGTCATGGCAAAGCCAGATCACCTTCTTTAGGTGGCTACAGGTGGCGGACCAGCCAGGATACATCTGGCATTGGGCTAGCACAAGCGTCGGCAAATTGTGGCTCCGGCGTTTTTTTTTGTTTGTTTGTTTTGCCCAAGAAAACTTCTTTTTGACTGTGCTACATAAGCTATCCATAACCAAGACTACGTCCCTAAAAAGAAAAATGTCTGAATTGACATATTTTTTATTACTTTGCCTTTTTTGTCAATGATGTTGGCTTACCCATGGGCTTTATATATGGTGACAAATTAGCTAACAGCAAAATATATATATAACGTTGAAAGACATTCTTTCTTTTCTATTCTCATTCAGGCTCTTTCCTCCCAAATCCCCCATCATTATCTGTCCCTCTCTCTCTTATCTCCTTCCTCCCATTACGCCTTATCCTGGCTCCTATCGTTTCCTCTTCTGACTAACTCACCATCAACACCTCCCATTTATAAAAGTGAGAACTGCTGTTGTGTCAACCCCTTGCAAATCAAAGTTGATTTGAAAAGATTTTTTCATTACATCTCTTCTGTCCCTCCCTCCCAGAGTGACCCGGGTGGGCTGTCTGTACTGGAGCAACTCGGTCTGGATCAGAACTCTGACTTCTCAGACTCTAGCGTGCAGCAGCTTCTGGATGAACAGCGTGAAAGAATTCGTAGAGAGATCCGCAAGGAGCTGAAGATTAAGGAGGGAGCTGAGAACCTGCGTCGGGCGACAACGGACAAGAGGAACGCTCAACAGGTTGGCTTGTTCATGTCAACAATATTATGTTATAATTATATATTATATGTAATTATATGATGCTGCAAAATTTAGAGCAAGAAGCCCGATATAGGGGTGTTACAAGATCTCGCAAGATTAAAACGTGACAATATATTTCATTCAGAAAAAAATGTTGTTGGCACTAGGTCTGGGATGATGATAAATAAAGTAATCACACAATAAATGAAAATTAACTTGATCATTTTGCCAGCTTTAATATATTGCCATCTGCATGCATGTTTATTTTCTTCGTCTCTCACCTCCAAACAGGCAGGGAGAGAGTTCACTGTTTTCAGTGCATTGTTTACATTGTATATTTACAGTGCATTCCATTCAGCAACGTCATAAATGGTCTATAATACAGTCTCTTAGTCTCGGTGTGTGGAGGCGCGGCCGCTGGCATACACACAGAGTGCAGAAAAGGGTAATGTAGTAAATGAGTAGACTGCAATATATCGTCATATTTGATAACTGTATATTTACTTCAGGATTGCTACAAGAAACAAGTCAATATCTTCTACAATACTTCTAGTGAATCAGACACTTTCTGTGGGTGTGTAGGTCATTACCATTGCTGGAATGATACGTTGTTATCCCATTTAGTACAGATAGAATGATTCCTACCCTGTGAGGTTAGGCATTTCCTTTTGCACATTCAGTGTTTCCCACAGTACTGCGATGTGTCTTTTGTGTTGCTGGGGTGGGACGGGAAGATGATGCCTTTGTTTAATTTGAATAATTACATTATCTCACCTAAAAAAATACTTTATTTAACGATGTTTATATTAAACGATGTTGCACCCTGGGCTTCTGTAATTGTAATGATCAATCTCTTGGACACAATAAATTATTAAGTGAATTATTATTATTATTTGTAGAACATCAGTGACCTCTGCCCTCCGCAAACTCCTGCAGCTACATATTGTCTTTTGCTTTGTTCACACACAAGTTGGAGAACAGTTTGTATTGTTTGCACTGTAAACACAAACAAAGCGTCACTCTCTTGTTCGCATGGTACAGGTGGACAGCCAGTTGCGGAGCTCCAATCGCAGGCTGGATAACCTTCATGCTCAGCTACAGGAACTGGATGCTCACATTGTGGTGAAGGGAGGTGATGAGAATAAAGGTAACTACACATGCTGCAGGTCTCTGGTTTTGTTCGTGACATAATATTGTTTCCTGAGAGGTTTATTTTCAGCACTATACCAGCCACAGTGTTAAACATCTCATTATTGTTTACATCCATAATGCAGTGAAATCTTAAATGACATAATGCAAGTAAAGATTTCAAATTCAAATTTAAAATTGTCAGCAAAACATTGGGTAGTCACTACAGAAGTGGTGATAAAAGTATAAAGACACATACCTATAGATCTCACATAAAGACTAAACTCAGCTGATTTGTTCCGTTTTTCTATTACATATTACTGTTGACTTACTGTCACTTCAGCCCTGTAACTTTTTCTCTTCTCACAGATGAATGTCCTCAATCTCCCGGGGCAGAGAGTCGAACATCGGCCCACAAGGAGCGCATCGCTGCTCTGGAGAGGCAGCTCAACATCGAGCTCAAAGTCAAACAAGGCGTTGAGAATATGATCCCCATCTACGCCAATGGGTCCACCAAGGTGACACACTTCACTGGTGTGACAATGCTTACCCATGCGGGAACAATGCATGCCACGCATACTATTGTTGTGTACTTGATGTAAACAGACAAGGTGTGAATAAGTTGTGCGGGAGCGTGGTCATTGCGTGCCAAGAGTGGAATTTATGCGTAAACAGAACAGTGTACAAACTAGTCTTCACATTTTTTTTTAAGATGTGGCATAAATAAATGGAACGCATTGCTATGCTAGATTGCGGGACAATGTAGAGGCAAAATGCATGCAATTGCAACTGTGCCCTCCTTATTTTCAATAAAAAAATGAAAACATACACGATAAAAATTTATGTTGTATTAGTTTAAGCAGACTGTTTATTTCACTGGCATACACTATTGTACTTAATATGCGGTTACACAATGTTATACATTGGCAAAACATCTTCTTGCTGGAAAATGTTGAGTAAATTCAATAGTGCCCATTGCTGGATTCATAGCTGCAGCAGGAGAAAGCCTTCAAAGCACTTTACATTGAAATTACCATTAAAAAAACTTATTATTTCTCATTTAAATCACCGACAAGAAATTTGCAAACATGCATGGGAGTGAATGCCAAGCCACAATTAGGCTGCCGTCTACTGTATTGTTCATTTATCCATGCAAAAGCATTTCAAACAAACAACTACAAACAATGTCTCAGAGGGGCTGGTCATACGCACGTACAGTACACACACACACACACACACACACATGCGCACAGACACACACACCTCTTTCAGTTGACCTTCATGGTGCACAACACCGCAACCTTCTGACTCAAATGCCTGAATACTAATGGGATAATGTATACAACCTTTCTTCTCACCTTTTGATTATTCACACGCTCACCAGCATTTTTGAACCTGAATCTCTATCTATGTCTCACAGCAAGAAACATTTATAGAGTTTGACCTTTCTTCTTGTCTCTTTAATCAGGACAAAAAAATGCTGCAGACGGCCCAACAGATGCTACAGGACAGTAAAACCAAAATAGACATCATCCGTATGCAAATCCGAAAAGCTGTACAGGCCACTGAGCACAATGATGACACACAGGGTAGGTGCAAGCTACCTCATTTTTTTCCATTGATTTTTTTTTTTTTTCAGTTCACTCATTTAAAATTTACTGAGAAGTGTCGGAGGGGGCTAAAAAAAGATCCCCTTGAATTTTGGTGTGGAGATGGTTGAAATGAAAATGTGGGTGTTGCTCATTCACATCCATTATATGGGGGGGGCTTTGCAGTCAATGCCATTACAGGGTAAGTGACTTTTTATCTGGCACTAAGTGCTGTGGGCAATCACTGCACCTCCGATGGGAGACAGTGAACCAATTAATGGGAGCATTCAGATGTAGCAAGATGGGTGTGAGCTGAGGGAAGAATCATTTAAATAAATAAATAACATCGGTGAAAATAGATTCAGACACTATAACTACCACTATTTGACAACTTGTATGGAACAAAAGAGGGTTAGATACTGACGTTGGACCTCTGTTCTAGTACTTTCTAAATTTGTTTGATGGACTTGAGCTGAAGTTCTTGCACACCAAACTCAGAAACTTTGTACAATTGGAAAAGGATCTTTGCCAGACTGTTCCGCAATGTTGGAAACATACAGTTTTGTTCATTCTGTGTGCTTGGGCTTTGCCTTCCGCTAAGGAAAATGTTATTTTGCTTGCAGCAACCTCCTACAGTATGTACATAGCATTAATTGTAATGTACTGTACTGTACTTGACTGACTGTTGTCGATGTCCACACGAAATATTGATTTGTAAGTAAGCTTCAGTAATTTTAGTAGTAATTTTTTGTCTTTTACAAAACTCCAGCCAGGGTGAAGGAATTTTTGGCTTCCCACCGTCAGATGACGTAACAATTATGCGTTGTCATTTCCACACTACATAAGTATAATTACATTTGTGCGACGGCAAACATCCTTGCAGTTGACTTGGTCATGAGGAAAACTACTGAAGCTAGGAGAATGGAATTCAGTGGACAATTTGGGAGCAGCTCAGTGATCTTAAATTTGCGGATGCTACAGTTCTCCTCTTATTTTCTGTACACAGACACAAATGCAACAGAGGACAGAGAGAAATTCACAAACTACAATACAGCTCAGTGTCACTCCCAACACAACAAAAACACAAGTGATGCAAATCCACTCCAAAACCAGAAACCCCATCTTCCTGAACAGCACCAACCTCGAGGATATAGAAGCTTTCACTTATATTCTGTTTAAAATGCTCCACCAACATCAAGTTACACATGTTCAACTCCAATGTACAGCAAGTGATGTTGTATTTTCCACATTATTATTATTATTTATTATTACTTATCTTCTTTTGTGTCTGTTATTATATGGGAGCCAGGCAACGGCATTTCGTTGGCAATTTCACTACTGTGTTTTTGTGCAGTGACAATAAAGGGAGTCTATCTATCTATCTATCTATCTATTGGTCTGAAACACGAAGAACTAAACACATTCATTAACACCTTCCTCTGCAGAATATTAAACATCTGGTGCAAAGATGGACAACTGTGTGGAGACTTACAAATCCAAAAGAGAAAGTGGAGTTGGATTGACCACACCCTCAGGAAACTTGCCACATAAATCCCTCCACAAGCACTGAAATAAAATCCCCAAAGGAAAAGAAAGGCAGAAATGGCAGAGTTGGGGGTTCAACTGGGGAGAGCTTGAGCGAAAAGCCATGAACCGTGTGAAATGAATGAAATCAGCAGCCTATAAATTCAAGAGGAGCAAAAAGCTTAAGAAAGAAGAAGAAGAATGGCAAATATTACATTGAGAGAGGACTTTTTGCTTGTTTTAGTGTAAACACACTCATACTTTGGCTGATTGACTAAGGCGTAAAATTACTTTTAGGGCAAATGACCTTGTTTTTTTGTTTTTTTTTCATGTTACATTATCCTCACCTCATTTTCTACTCTTTTGAATGTCACATTTTAAAGTTATTGCAGCATAAGAGAAGCATTGTATTCCAACAATGATTTTAGATATCATTTATTTTCTCACAACCATGAGCCTTGTTCTGTTGACATGAGTCTTGAGTTATTCTGGCTCATTTAAACCACACACACACACACACACACACACAGAGACAGCAGAGGTTTGTGTGTGTAGTGTACACAGACGGTCTCCAGGCACCACACCCCCAGAAGGGGTCATCTAGCAGAGTCCATGCTCCAGGCAGAGCACCTTATTAGGAGATAAAAGCACCCATAAGCCACCTCTACTTCTGTCCTCCCTCATGCTATATGGAAAAACCCCACATGGCATATCCATTTTTCTTTACTCTTTAATTCTTTGTTCATATTCCTTTTCAACAACCTGATACTTGTCAATTGCAATTTACAAAAAGTTATGTTTATCTTTGTGTGTCTCTTATCCTATTCATCTTGCACCTCTTCTGCGCATCTCTTATCTGAGCAAGTTTTCCAGTTTGACAGGCCACAACTAAGTGGACCACTCAGTTTCAGATGTTCTTCCCATGCAACTGTGCATCCCCGCTTATATTATTGTATTCTTTTCACCGCAGGTAACCATGACCTGTGTGGGGTGGAGCTGCGCATCGAGGAGCTGAGGCACCACTACAGGGTGGAACATGCTGTTGCTGAGGGGGCCAAAAATGTGCTTCGACTCTTAGGGGCCAGCAAGGTCCAGGATAAAAAAGCTATTTCTGAGGTGAGATGGGAGAATCACTCAGGGATTGTCTACCAGCCACTGATTGGTTGAGCTGATTTGTAATAGCTGCATTATTGTATTGATTATAGGCATGTCCGTTTATGTCAGGTGACTGATTTTATCGGCCGATATTCACATAAAGCTGAGGTTTTATTGCAATTTGCAGAGATTTAACATCACACCTCAGGAAGAATCACCATAAGTCGTACACTGCTAGTGTACCTGCAGCAAAATAAGTGACCTGGGGATTGCTGAATAAACCCATTGTGTTAATCCACAGTTTCACACTGTGCACTTAATTTGTTCTTATACAGATGTTTGTTTTTGTAGAAAATGTGCCGCTTTCAAAATTTTCTAGTTAGCAGCATTGTGTAATTGGGTTCTTATTTGTGAATTTGTGACTGACCTGGCTTATCATTGGTCATGCTTTTTTAATTACTTTTTTTTTAGGCAAAATGTATAAATATGGTACTTTGTCTATGACATGTCTATACATTTCATGTTGTGGTGTTTGTTCCTTTTGCACGACAGTCTTTATTTGTGGCATTATAGTAAAAGAAACATAATATATTCATCACACAACAGAGTATGAGAAAAGAGCTGCTGCCAATATTGGTATCTGTTGATATCCGTATCTGTAATGGAGTGCTGGGCAATATAGAGTATATTGGATATCTACAAGAAAGTACTTTGTGTGTGTGCGTTGTTGTAGTGTGTCGTTCTGACTGCTACGTCAAATGTTATTTTAACATGATATATAAAACTGCCTGGTGGGTGCAGGCACAGTCTCGGCTGAGTGAGGCTTCTCAACGGTTAGACCTTCTGAGGGATTCCCTGGACCAACGCTTGACTGAGCTACCAGAGGACCACCCCAAGTCCAACGTCATTAAAGAGGAGATGATGCTGTCATCCTCGCCGGCCTTCAGCTCTCGCCATGGTGCCCCCTATGTCCACAACCAGTACAGCACCCTCAACAAGCCTTCACCCCTTACTGGTATGACATGTGAAACTGGACAAAAAAGTTTGGCATATTCACTTGAAACTGTGGTTGGACTGTGTCCTCAGGTACCCTACAGGTGCAACTCCTAGGCTGCGTGGGGTTGTTGGAGGTGGTCCCGGGACGCAATAAAGGAACAGCTGTCATGCTACCCTGTTACAGCCCAGGTGACACACGCTCGTTCATGAGGGGCAGCAAGGGACTGTACAGCCGAAGTGGTTCAGTCAGCGGGAAAACGCCGAGCAAGACAGAGGAGCTCTCATGTAAGTACAGCATATTTTATGACTCTGTATGTTAAAGGAGTCCATTAGGTCAGGGATTCCCAGTCACCACAGAGCTAATTAGCTGTGCTGATGGAAATGATCTAATTTCACTTCAGTGGTCGGAAAGTACATCACTAACCCGTGTAGCCACCTCTTGCCATTAGTGCAACATTTATGTTTGATGGTGTGCCGTGAGATTTTTGTAATCTAATATGTAATATGTAATATGTTCCAAAGAATATATGCCAATTTAAGAATATAACATGCCCGATAAGGGACACGTGTAAATAAAACACGCACCTGTCTTATATTCACTTCTAGGACATCGCCACCGAAGTCAAATGTGTTGCTGCCTGAGCAACTTGACTACTGCACTGAAAGGAGAAACTCTGCAATCTCGTTGTACATCTTGTATAATGACAATAAAGGCCATTCCATTCCATTCCAATGTTGAAACCTACCAGACATTATGAATGTGTATGCTGCATTCAAGACTGCCTCTCTAAGATGGCTAATTAAAAACAAATTTGCTTTGTTATGTGTGCTGACGGGCGGCACGGCGGTCGAGTGGTTAACGCGCAGACCTCACAGCTAGGAGACTATGGTTCATTTCCACCCTCGGCCATCTCTGTGTGGAGTTTGCATGTTCTCCCCGTGCATGCGTGGGTTTTCTGCGCGTACTCCGGTTTCCTCCCACATTCCAAAAACATGCTAGGTTAATTAGTGACTCCAAATTGTCCATAGGTATGAATGTGAGTGTGAATGGTTGTTTGTCTATTTGTGCCCTGTGATTGACTGGCGACCAGTCCAGGGTGTACCCCCGCCTCTCGCCCGAAGACAGCTGGGATAGGCTCCAGCACCCCCGCGACCCTTGTGAGGAAAAAGCAGTAAAAAATTAATGAATTAATGTGTGCTGACAATGAAATTGTATCACAAAAAATACTAGCTTATAGCGGTCATTGGCTTTGTTGCACGTTTGCCTGAAACACCCTAAGGTAGGGTTAGGTAGGCTCCAACACAGTCAGGATATGTAGCATTTAAGATGATTTGTAAGTTGTTTTTTTTATGCAAATCAGCAACACGTTTGCATATAAATGCCTGTTGACATAAACAAGGAAGTGTTTTTGGAAGTGATTGCTGGTACACAACACAACCCTCACTCACATATACCTACTATGCAATAACTGCAATCTCCATGGCTTGGATTGACTTTTATTGTAGCTTTTCATAAATGTTATGTGATAAAACAAAAGTACAGTATGTTGTTTATGTCATTGTCTGCCTCAATGTCGCTCATATCCTGTTTGTGCTCATACATGCAGCTGAGGTGAGCGCTGTGCTGAAGCTGGATAACACAGTGGTTGGCCAGACAGCTTGGAAGACTGTGGGTGAGCAAGCGTGGGACCAGACCTTCACTGTGGAGCTAGAAAGGGTTAGTTAGCACACATAGAAAACAAACATAGGTAAACCTTTAAACCTCATTGACATAGTATGTTTATTTTTTCCTGCATGTTCTAGTCAAGGGAAATGGAGATTGCAGTGTACTGGAAGGACTACCGCTCACTGTGTGCCCTCAAGTACTTGAAGCTGGAGGAGTTCCTGGACAACCAGAAGCACAGAGTTCAGTTGGAGCTGGAACCACAGGGCCTACTGCTTGCAGAAGTACAACATGATTATTTATATTTAAAAGCACTGCTTTAAGCTATTGGATATGGTGCCGTAACATAAAGCTTGATTTCCAGGTGACCTTCTTTAACCCAGTGATCGAGAGAGTCCCTCGCCTCCAACGGCAGAAAAAGGTCTTCTCTAAACAGCAAGGTAAGTAAACAGGAACCAGACAAACGGTAGTGTAGCGTTTTTTCAAAGTGCAGTACAGTGAGCCTCCCCTTAGAGAATATAATTCGTTAATATAATTAATGAGTTAATGCTTCTCTACTCCCAAAGAAACCTGTTCATTACTGTCTAAATTCGTTTTTTAACATTATTAGAGCCCTCAACACATTAAATAAATCCAATATAGTGGCCTTTACATTTGTATTACTCAATAGAGTAGATATATTCAATCATATTTATTTATTTAACAACCCATTACAATACACTCATGTGACTTTACTCATCTGTATACACCAGTCATTATTTGCACTATGACCCATTGATCATTGCACTAAAATTAATATATCTTCTCCTGTATATGCTCCTGTGCTCCTCTTGTATATATGTATCTTGTTAAATTGTCTTTTTTTACTCTACTTTATATACTTTTTTTTGTTTTTTAAACTTGACTACTACACTGAAAGGAGAAGCTCTCCAATTTCGTTGTACATCTTGTACGTATAATGACAATAAAGGCCATTCCAGATACAGTACTACATTCACCGTTAGGATGCTTCTTCTGCCTTGTATTTGTATTTTAATTCATTCATTCATAAATTAAAAAAAAAAACACAATAGAGCGAGGGACCAATGTTGGAACTGGGATGTATTGGGGGCTGACTGTATAAAACTGATGTAGTTTAATAAGGTAGCAAGAGCCAGTACATAGGGTAAACATACGATACTTGTATACACGTATTAGGGGATCACAGTGTATCACGTGAGCAATGATTCTTCAGGAGAACATACATTGTGTGTGTGTGCGTGCGTGTGATTGCAGGCAAGGCATTCCTTCGAGCTCGCCAAATGAACGTTGATATCGGAACTTGGGTGAGGCTTCTTCGAAACGCTATTCCCACTGTCAACAACTCTGGAACCTACAGTCCAAACGCACACAGCCTGACGCTCAACACTGGGTGAGACACTGGCACAGGCACTGATACTCAAACACACAAAAAACACTTTTGTACGTGTACCCAACCACAATCCTTGAACATTTTTTCCTTTTTGTCCTGACAAAGAAAGCACCCTCTCTCCTTACCTGACTTTCTAATTGCCCTCTTGTGTTTTCCCTCTCATTTGTGCGTCCTCTGCCACGCCGTGCTGCTGTGTTCGGTGTCTTGTGTGGCGCTTTCAGGGACATCTCGATGGAGAAGTTAAGTCTGGATAGTGACTCACCACTAAAAGGAGATTACAAGAAAGACATGGAAGCACACACTCCGGTGAGAGAGACAGGCAGGCGGCAGGGAAGCCGTGGGAATCAGGGCGGTGTTTTGGTCGGGTTCATATGATGTAATCATTTGAATCAACTCAGGTTAAGGTCGGTCTTGACCTTTAAATAACTCAAATATTACACGTTAAACAGCTAATAATCCACAATTCTCTCTGTGGTGAGTTAATGTTCCTCTAAAAAATGTAACATGAGAAACCCCACGCCTTTCAAAAGCCCCCCCCCCCCCCCCCCCCCCCCCCCAAAAAAAAAAACAAACAAACAAAAGCTTTCACAAAATGACTTGGAAAGTACAATTAGATCCAACATAGCTGCTTTATTCAACAAACACATTCTTTATTGTTGGCTATACAGCAGGGGTCTCAAACTCAATTTACCTGGGGGCCAATGGAGCTAGGGTCTGGGCGAGGCTGGGCCGCATCAGGTTTTCTAAAAAAAAACGCATTTATTTAAAACAGAAAAATATACAAACTTTTTCAGTGCTTTGGTTCCTATTTTCTACACTAAAAGCTCTGATAAAACATTCCACTGTTCTCAAATATTTTAATTATTATTTTTCTGCACAAAATAAGATGAAAAATAAATAAACAAATCAAGAATAAAGAAAAACAATCAATCAGTAATAAATAAATATAATAATAAAACGGCAAATAATAAAAACCCACCACATATAGTTGGTGGGTAGACAAATTATTTTTTCAGATTAAAATGAACAAAGCATTATTAGAGCCCTGTAGACATGACAAAACACAACTATAGTCACATTTATACTTTTTTTATTTACAACATATTGCGCAACTGCAGGGTCTTGAGACACATGCTAACTCGCAAACTAGCGACCTAAATGGTAGCCTTCAAGTTATTTCCTTTAAACTTAAATAGCCAAAAACTTACCACTTCCACACAGATAGGAGGTTAACTATTAACAGTTATTTAACCTTTAACATGAACATTAATCAAACGTAATATTTTTTTCTGGGTACATGATACCATACAGCATCCATATCAAACTCGCGCGGGCCGCACTAACATTAAACTTTCATATCAAGGCGGGGGCCTCAAACTAGTGTCCTGCGGGCCACATTTGGCCCGCATGTTTGAGACCCCTGCTATACAGTATATCTGGTCAGGCCATAAGTGAAAGACAGTGACTTATCATTTACCTTTAATTTTCCAATATTACTAGGATTTTTGTCACTTGGAATGGGCATAATACCAAAATGGAGTCCACTACTTGGCTGCAACCAGTCAAGCATCAGTTTGTGCTTGTCAACACTGCTGTTGAGCTGCATCATCTCCCATTCTCAAAAATATATAACAAAACAATCAATTAAATGATAGAATACCAATTTACTAGTACATATTCTGCAACTGCTGAAATGGATTTTTTTTTTTAAAAAGTGCCATAACCGTCCATGTTTGTGCATCCCATATTGACATTGTGTGTTTTCCTTGCCGCTCTATGTCCATCTATGTCTTTTCCTTTGTCGCTCACTCCTCTCACGTTCGCTGCCAGGACCGACTGCCAGTCATCGAGCCCTTTACCCCCCCAGACCTCACCCCAGAGTGCCCTGTCCGAACCCCGTCTGTCAACAGGTACACACTTGTGGGCAGCAATGTCATTTGACACTTAAGCGCTTGGCGGCCACTTCATGAGATACACCTACACAGGCTAATGAGAGCCAATGCAAGAACTGTACAAAAAAATTGTGGTTCGAATATCGCTCACATATTAAAAATTATAAGCTACTAGTATTGGAAAAAAAAAACTGTTTTAGAAGAAAAAACACTTTTGCAAATATGCGGAGCCCTTGGATGCTGAATCACAAATGTGCATGTATCCTCTGTATAACATTTACATAAACATACTTTATATATAATACAGGATACTATATATGGTACATTGTGGTCATCTACACCCACCCATACATACATACATTCATTGCTCACTTTGGAAGAGTATTCTTCATACAACTCTTCATGTTCGCTCTCATTTGACTAAGCTGGTATACTTAACGAAGATGTTTGTTTTTGAATGAAACTAAATTTGCACCACAAGTATTTATCCATTTTGTGTCTCCAGTAAGCAAAGGAAAGGACCTCTGTCTCTCCAAGACTTCCGGCTGATTGCCGTGTTAGGCCGAGGCCATTTTGGAAAGGTACAATTGTTTTGTTGTAGAAGTGAAATGTTCAGGACTTCAGCCTAAACTATTGAATCAGGAAATATTTTGTGCATCTGTCTGCAGGTTTTGTTATCCGAGTACAAGAAGACAGGCACCATGTTCGCCATTAAAGCTCTAAAGAAAGGAGATATTATTGCGCGTGACGAGGTCGAAAGGTGTGGTTTAAGCATTCATGCACTTCAGACTTGCACTGACGATATTACAAAATGAATACATTTCATTTATTATGTGGTGTGATATGCTGCCAAGTGGCAGTCAACACTACTATGCCTCTCTTCATAGTCTTCTCACAATGCCTCTCCCTTTTTCCCCCCTACTAGTCTGATGTGTGAGAAGCGCATCTTTGAGATCGTCAATCTGTCTCACCATCCTTTCCTGGTCAACCTCTTTGCGTGCTTCCAGACGCCAGAGCACGTTTGTTTTGTCATGGAGTACACGGCGGGAGGAGACCTGATGATGCACATCCACACGGATGTCTTCACAGAGCCGCGAGCTGTGTATGTTTAAGAAGTTTTGTGAATAATTCTATTTTTAGTAGAGTTTTTTTTTTTTTAGAAGAATGCAAATTAATTTGGAGCTGCTAAGGGCATGCCGTGCAACAGCTGGTGCTATAACTTTTGACCATAATGCCATGTCAGCCTATTGAAAGCCTGCAAAAGTCATTTCCAAAGGTCAATACAATCACATGGAGAATCATAAGTACAGAATAATAATAATATGTATTGCTAATTCTAAAATAAATGTGCAATAAATTATATACAAAAATGTTTTAAAATATTATATAGTATTTTTATTGACCTAAAATTCTGTTTACATTTGGATAAAAGATCAACTTATACTGTATTATACAGTATATACATATATTAAGAAAATAGTGTGTGGCTTAGGATTACATTGACTTCAGGTTACTTTGTTTTTTTTGCTGAATTTCAGGTTTTATGCTGCTTGTGTGGTCCTTGGACTTCAGTTCCTCCATGATCATAAGATTGTGTACAGGTGAGTGCTCACTGGTCAGATCATTAGGTACACGAGCACAGACTTATTCATCTTTTTCCCCCACACATGTTGTGTTTCAGAGATCTGAAGCTCGACAACCTTCTGCTCGACACAGATGGTTACGTGAAGATCGCCGACTTTGGATTGTGTAAAGAAGGTGAATATTATTTACGTGCCAAAAGATGGTGTCCATGTTGGGTTGAGGTCACATAGTGACATCCTCTCTCTGTCATGTAGGCATGGGTTATGGGGACCGAACCAGCACCTTCTGTGGAACACCAGAGTTTTTGGCCCCTGAGGTCCTAACAGATACGTCTTACACCAGGGCAGTCGACTGGTGGGGCCTCGGGGTCCTCATCTATGAGATGTTGGTTGGAGAGGTGAGAATTATACGCACACACACTGTTAAAACATATGACAACTAGGGATCGACCGGTGGATCATCTGTGGGGCCGATACTGATTTTTTTCCATCACCCTCAGCCGATGGCCGATTTTGCTTGGGCCGATATTTGTGGCCGATACTGCTTTTGATCCCTCAATTTATATGAAAAAATGACCATGATAACAAATATTACAGGTCTCATGTTTAATCAAATATTTATTGAAATGTAAACACTGAACACAGTAGGATTCAGCTTTCTTAAACACACATTTAAACGGCATTATCAACTTTAAAAGGAATAAATATTCAATATGCAAAACATTTCTGTCGTAGTTCATTCTTGTTCTGCTCAACTAGTGAGAGTGCTTTTATTTGTCTGTTGCGTTGGTATGTGATATTTTTGGGCTTTCTTGTTGTCACACCTTGACTTAACCAGTTATGCCTAGCTATCACTCAGTGAAATGTGATGGGCTTGGTAAACTCTATTACTTGTGAAAACGCGCTCTTGATGCAACACAAAGCTGCCCAGGCGGATGCCTGACTGTAAATCATTGCGGTGGAAAATTACATCGGTGAACCCACGCGCGTATCGGCCGATACCGATACAAGGAAAAAACACAAATATCGGCCCGAAATATCGGCCAGCCCTTAATGACAACACATTTTCAATTCATTTAATTTAACAATCAAAGGAAATCAGTCAAATGTTAAGCTAAGAGTCCTGAGTTTAGAGCACCATCATGATACAAACCAGATTTTTCCTGTATGGATCTTATGGATAACATGGTCTCCTCTGCCTGCGGCTGTAGTCACCTTTCCCAGGGGATGATGAAGAGGAGGTGTTTGACAGCATTGTAAATGATGAAGTACGCTACCCCCGTTTCCTCTCAACCGAAGCCATTGGTATCATGAGACGGGTGAGGATACACACACACGGTCGCTTACAGTCACTCATCGATGCTAAAGAAACACATTGTATATTTGTGTGTGTGTGATGGTGAGCAGCTGCTAAGGAGAAACCCAGAGAGGCGATTGGGCTCTGGTGAGAAGGATGCAGAGGAGGTGAAGAAACAGCCATTTTTCAGAGTAAGAAGCCTTACTACTTACATTGTCCAATCCAACTTTATTTGGAAGCACTTTAAAAACTACATTGGACCAAGGTGCCTTCTCAGCTGCTGCCCCCTGTTTGTGGAACTAAGTATTAAAACGGTCTCCTCCTTCAAAACTGTCCCCACGTCCTCAGACATGCGTTTTCATATTAAACCTGTACTAAGTCTGTTCCTGTCACATGCCAACAAGAACAATACTTGTGTTTTTCAGAATATGGACTGGGAGGCACTGCTGCAGAGGAAGGTTCCGCCTCCCTTTGTCCCCTCCATTGGCGGTAAGGAGGACGTCAGTAATTTCGACGAGGAGTTCACCACAGAGCAGCCCGCACTCACACCTCCACGAGAACCTCGTGTTCTCACACGCAAGGATCAGGACAGTTTCCTGGACTTTGACTACGTTTCGGACCTCTGCTAGTAGTGGACTTTTTCCTCTTCGTGGCTCCCCCAGGAATGTTCCATACCGAAAGGCCTCACAGAAGGTTTTGTGGTTCCGTATGATTGTTTTATTACACTGTGAATGAATGTGGAAAACACTGAAATTAGTTTTTTGTGTTTGCATGCTTTTAAAAGATGCAGGCTGAAGGATAATCTGGTAAATTATTTTCAGGGGGGGAGGGGGCACACAAGTCTTAGTTGATGTAGGTGAGAGGAGCTCTCCATCTCCGTACTCTCGACTGTTGGAGGCTGCTCACTGCCTCTTGTACCATTGCCTTATATTTGTACTCGTATCAGATACATGGACAAAAACAATGTTTTCATGTTGTAACTCTGCATAGAGAAGCAGGAAGAGTGAAAACACAAGACCTGCACACATACTTTCCACTGTTCTTTTTTAAAGAAGGAAAGTGCAGAGTGAATTACGACTCTCTTTATGATCATGATGATGATACTGATGTGACATGAAGTTTGACTTGACCACAGGGTAAACGACCACTGTCTTACTTCACTGCAATTCTTTCTTATTTATGCTGTATGAATTTTGACGATGTGACAGTTTTACAGCAGCACTTTGCAAACCAGACTTTGTTTTGCAATTGGATACAGTCGGGTATGATGATTGCAATACAAAAGTGTGTTAGTTCATACAAACACACACCACAAACATCAGCACAACACCTCTGTGGTCTGCAAGTATTTTTTTTGTTTAGTCATTAAAAAGAACACTGAAACTTGGATAGTCATCATCCATGTGCTGTTTTTAAGTCATTTCCTTTTGGTCTGCTTTATTTATTCCCTCCATTAGACAGTTGGCGCTGATTCAGTAATTCTGCATATATACTTTTGCACATGGTGCATATTGTTCTGTGCTATTATTTTCCTTACAGAATTTAAGATCTGTTATAATAATTACTTTTGACAAAATACTCTTTCCAACTTTAGTGGACCATTTAGTTACCATGAGAGCTGTTTTTCTGTTAAACTACATACTTATCTGTATGCAATGGTCTTACTTTATATTTGTATATAGTATAAGTGCTTGTCTAGCTGCATGCCAATCAACTCCACTTTGATATATATATATTTTTTAATTCAGTCAAAAATGATTTTGCATGTTCTCCCCGTGCGTGTGTGCGTTTTCTCCGGGTACTCTGGTTCAACAATTATTTTAATAACTTGGTTGATTATGATTGTGATTAAAAACAAACATTTTTAATTTCCACCTCTAATCGGAAAATTGAAATTTGCTGCACATGCGCCGGTCTGCCACAAGAGGGTGATCCCGAGTACTGCTACATGAAGCTCAATTTTTCAAGATGTCGTCGCTGGAGCAGAGGCTGTCGCGGATCGAGGAGAAACTAAAGCAGGAAAACGAGGAAGCTCGGCGGAGAATCGACCTCAACATCGACATGAGTCCACACCGATCACATCCGAGACCAAGTGAGTGTCCACCGGAGCGGTTGGGGGTGTCCGAAAGGAGCACAATAACCGGGGAAAGCTCAGAGAAGGCGGAGGTGGGAGTGAAGGAGAGGGCTCCTTCTAGCCGCTACATGCTAACGAGCTAGCTACATAAACAAACACCGACGTACATATTGCGGTTTACCAGTTAGGGTTAAAACGCTTATTTTGCTTTAGGATCGACTCTTTTAGTGTGTGAAATGCTATTTTAAAAATAGAGCCGCTGTCATTGAGTGTTTGGCGGACAGTCACCTGACGAATCTGCTCGACTCCGGCGCTGTCAAACAAGCTAGGCTACTGTGCTAATAAGCTTGAGGGATGGCAGGCCCAACATAAATCTGAAAATGTTCTTTCTTGTCCCGTCGTACGGTGCCATATACACAATGATTCTGTAGTATCCCGCAGGTAAATAAGTGTTATTTTCTTATGGGAATACCTACCGCAGAATCAATTTTCACTGCCATTTTTGCTACTGGACGACAGTAATGTCTACTGCCTAATTACCTGCTTTGTATTGTTTTTAATTAGACTGGAAGAATTGCTCTACTTTCGTGGACCTGGTGTAGATAACTAGTCTAACCTCGGAATCAATCAAACATCACGTCCATGCACGATTTCCTTGTACACACAATTTGTAGTTTTACTTTTCACTACCAAGTCAATTTTGTCCTACTGTATATTTTATCTTATTCCGTTGATGTGTGAATGCTGAGCGAAGTAAGCTATAATGGGCTCTGCTTTATCTAGTATTTGTATGCCTTTGTTTTAGAGAGTAGTCAGTGTAAAGCTTGTAATGCAGTATTGGAAAGCAGTCAACACATCCATTTAAATATCTGACTGTACAAGTGAGTCCACCTCACAGTCAACATGTGAGTTGTGAGTACTTGGCCAAAAACAGTACCTGTTTATATGTGGAACAGAATAGTCATTAAAATGCTTCAATAATATGGTAACATAAGTAAGTACTAAATTCGCAAGTCACTGTTACTGTGATTGGTTGATAATGAGGATGCAGTTGCCTTGTCCCTTGCTACATCACAGTTGGATTATCACTCCCTTGTTGTATTGTGGATTTTCAAAAATGATATAAAATGAATCTTAACTTAATCTTAATCTTACTACGTCCAACATCAGCAGTAATAGCATGAGACCTGGCTTATGCAGTTCATTTCCCATGATGTTTAGAGGTCCCAGGAAGTAGTGAAATACATGCTGATATCACATTTTAATAGAAGTCTTAATAGGTGATCTTGTTTTGAGCTGACAAATATTTAGTAATTTTTATCAAATGTAGAATTACCAAAGCTTCTGCTTTGACATTAATACGGTGCCAGCTGTTCGACTCCAATGGGAAAAAAACAGCCACACAGCATGAGCGAGGAACACCGGGGTAGGTTGGATTGCACTTCCGCTCCGTAGTACCTGTATTATTATTGACGTTAGCAAAGCCATAGTTCAGTCTGATTGGCTTATGGCTGCTCTGCTGTCTCCTAAACAAGAAATCTAATCGCATTTTAATCTTGGGAGATGTCGCGACACCCCTACTACATTGTTCAATATTGGCTTCCATGAATACTGTATGTATGTGTTTCATATTAGAAACCATTACAGCCGTGTTTCAGTGTTTTTTTGTTTCTTATACAATAGTGTGTGTGTGTGTGTCTGAGAGAGAGACGGCGAGCAAGCTTGGCTGTTGTTGTAGTCTCAGTGCAGTAATGTACGTGTGTGTATGTTGTATTTTCTTTCCTCTGTCTAGTCATCGTGATCCAGCTCAGTCCTGCTCCAGCTCCTTCCCAGCGTGCAGGTATCATTCAGTCCATCGCTCTCTCTGCCACTGCACACGTCCACTTTCTCTTTGTCTCTCTCACCCTATTCCTGCCCTCCCAACACCTCTAAAACCACCACGCCATTTCCTATCCTGACCCCTCTTGTATTCCTGTCACATCACCCATCAACTTATCTTTGAAGCTCGGTCTCTATTTTTGAAAAAAACGGCCTGTCACAAGAATCAGTAAATCAATGAACTGCACGATAAATTTAAAAAAAGTTTGGTAATTTTGCCGGCCTCTATGTATTTACATGTGCATGCGTGTTTGTTTTCATCCTCTCACTACCAAACAGGCTGGATGACACTCTTCTATAGTTTTGTTCTGTAGTTTCATTTTATTTTATTTAAAAGTACTTGACGTTCCAATTAAAATATTAAATACTCTTGAGAAATTAAAGTTTATTGCTTTTCATACAGTGTACTTGCTTTATTATGCCATATATTATCTTTACATGAACAAAAAAAATTGTCTCAAAATAATGTTGACATTAATATCAGTTATCAGCAATAATTTGTAGGATAATTATTGTCCAGCACAGTTTATTGTGACAGGCCTATGACAAACATTTCCCTTTTGCCTTCCTCCCTATTATGGTCCTTATTACTTACTTTTTATTATTGTTCCTTCACAGTGGAACCTCCAAAGTTGAACACTATCTGTGTCGAATGCTGGTCAGCCAAATTTCTAAATCATGTTTTCCATACAAAATAATGGTCTGTTTTAGGGTCAAACTGTGTCGCCATGAAACCTTTTATTACTGTACAGTGGTGCACAATTTTTAAACTTGAGTGGCATTTTTATACTGTACAAGTGTACAAAAAAATAAGTAAAACCCAGTTAACTTTGATGATGAAAGTGTCATGAAAGGTGAGTCATGTTGCAGATGGGCCTTACACAAGCGATTTTTGTTAACATTCTGATTGGGCTGCGGCTATTGAACATATAAGTGTTCGGATATTCTCCTGAAAAATCATTTGGATTAATCGAGTAATCAAATAAAACATGTTTTTGATTGGTTAATGAGCAACTTTAAATACACAAGAGAAAAGAAAACATTTCACTTAATGAACGACCAATAGGTTTAATTTCTGAGATAATGTAACAAGCTGTACATACTAAATTTAAAAAGAAAAAAAAGATTTATACATACTGTCTAAAAGTGTCCACATTGGGATGTTTAGTGCACAAAGAGATTTTAAACTTGTGTTGAAATGTTTTTTTTTTCCCCGCACAGTGCGTTTAATATGGCTAGTAGGCTACCAGAAAAAACATTCAGTGCCAGGGTCCTCCTCCTCCTCCTGGGAAGTAAAACCACTAAAGTAGTCTTCAGCGTCACAATTGGACAGCCTCACAATTCCTTTATCACACACTTTGTCAGTTTCTCTCTTTTATTGTCGCTCTCTGAATCACTTTACATTTTAGCCATTTAGATTCAGCGATCCTTTTTCAGCTGCATAAGAAAGACTTCAAAACGTGAGCTTCAAATTCACTCATTCACATCACTACTTCCTGAAGATGCACTCTAAACATCGTAAAAAAATGTAGTACAACCGGCAGGGTTCAAAGTGTGAGGAAAAAGTAGTAGCTTATAGAGCGGAAATTACTCTCAAGTACTCTCAACCAAACGAGTGAGACACACACTTTTTTTGTTCAACTATTATTTGCTAGAAAAGATGAAAAACGAAGAAGAACAGTCAGCTTCTTTCTGTGTGTCTCGCATTCGTGTCAGCCCATTTTTACGACTGACGAATCATCTCCATGGAAAGATGAGGCCCGTCCTTGACCTGCTGGTTTTTGCCCAGCAGTTATGTGCACCTCCCCTCACATCACATCCTCTCTCCATTTTTCCAGCCCTTCTCCTCTCTCTTATCTGTGTGTCAGTGGCAGGACAGGGTTGGTGTATGTGTGTGTGTTGGTGTGTGTGTGTGTGGATTGTTAATGTGGATGTGTCCGACGATTAACCTCAGTGTTGCTGGAGGCAGAGGATCACAGTGCATGCAGCTTTTCTGCACGGCGCTTGTTTTTGGGTAGGGTTTTTGTTTGTTTTGACATAGTCTTCTAATCCGGCATCCCCATTGGTCCGTCTGCAGGATTGCTGTGAACACTCTGCCTCGTCTTACTTTCTCGTGTTTTCCTGTATGCACCAACAACTTGAAAACTGACTGACACCTTACCTTCAGCTTCAGTCTGTGCTATGGCTGATAATCCTCCTCACCTGCAGGAGGCAGTGCAGCAGCACTTTATATGTTTGTTTGTGCAACTTCTTGTTGTCTGACTACGTGTGTCTGTCGAGCCTGATGTCCGTCAGTCTGGAGCCGGGCCATTCTGTGGAGATGCACTCTCTTCTAGGGAGTCTTTCTTACCTTCTCTGCAGACTAACTCTTACTCCCCTCACTAACGGTGTTTCCCCCTACAGGCTGATTCATCCAAGTGCAAATGGCAGACATGCTACAAAAAACAAAAGAGGACTTCAAATAGTGCCTTGCTCATCTTGTATAGCTGATAGGTCACCTATCATGTCATAACAATGTGGTTAGAGCCGACTGGCTATGGCCTCCAGGGGCAGATCTCCACTGGCAGACCCATATTTCTTCAGTACATGTCCACAAGTCATCAACATTATATTCTACTCCATACCAGAGCTTTTTCAACTGTAGCGCAGAGTCTTTCCCCATGCACACCACCCACTTCACCCACTCTGCTCCACATTGTAATCCTGAAAGATTATAGCTTCATTGGTTCTATGAAAATAACAGATAGAAAATTAGGTTTTCCAATGTTGCCCAACAAACACTGGCTGGCAAACAAGACTACATACATCATCCACTAGTGTCTCAATGTCTGCAGCAATAGCACACCTAGCCTGCTGTTCCTCATCCTGAAAATATATCTACAGAATTAAGATGACCACTTGTCCTTTTTCAAATAAGGAAGAAACCATACTGGTCAGCCCATTATTACAATGCTATGTTATTTAGTAGGCATGCAGACCTCTGCTATTAAACACACTGTTGTCCTGCCTATAACCTCTAATCGATCAATTCTCTCAACCCAGCCCTTCAGCTGCCCCTGGCCAACGACGCAGGAAGCAGGTCATCATCCTCAGAGAGCTCACCTCAGCACCACCCCTTTCGTCGCAGACACATGCTCACCCTCCCCACACCGCAGTATGGCTTACAGAAGAGTCTAGAGAAGTATGTACACTCGCATCCTCTGACCCAAACTGCTGGTATCCATTATATGAATTCTGCTCTAAAGATTCTATATTTTTGTGCATGTCCCTGCAGTGCAGAGATTGATCAGAAATTGCAAGAGATCATGAAACAGACAGGTTATCTTAAAATCGATGGACAGGTGAGTTCTAACCTACTGTTTATACAATGCACATGGTTGTGACGGCACAATGTGTCATTTTGCAGAGGTATCCAGCTGAGGTGACTGATCTGATCAGTGAAGGCGAGATTGGCAGCGGCACCTGTGGACAGGTCTTCAAAGTGCGATTCAAGAAGACTGGGCATGTCATTGCCGTTAAAGTAAGTAAGAGAGGACCACCTTGTTAATACTGTGTGTGTCCTTCGTTTATCGCTGTTAATTGGGACTACACCTGACCGTAGTCAATAGTAATAGTAATAAATGTAATATATGACTGTATTACCTATCCTGTGGTATATTGTATATCTATATTGTGTCAGTGTTGTTTAGTGACATCCCAATGGCCCAACATTCTCAATCATGTGTTTGTGTCTTTAGCAAATGCGCCGGACAGGAAACAAGGATGAGAACAAGAGGATCCTGATGGACTTAGACGTGGTGCTGAAGAGTCATGACTGTCCTTATATCATCCAGTGCTATGGTGCCATAGTTACCAATGTGGGTGTCTTTACGACCCAACAATAAAATAATGGTCATGAGATAATTGCATCATTGATCATCAGATAAATTGCATTTAATAATTTTTTTTGCATGTTTACAGACAGATGTATTTATTGCCATGGAACTGATGGGAACATGCGCTGAGAAGCTGAAGAAAAGAATTCAGGGCCCAATCCCAGAGGAGATTTTAGGAAAGATGACTGTTGCAGTACGTGAACGATACACACTCAAAGGAAAGTATAATGCTGCCCAAACTGTGGCTTAAATCTTTCTGTGTGTTTTTGCTCCAGATAGTAAAAGCCTTGCTGTATCTTAAAGAGAAACACGGTGTTATCCATCGCGATGTGAAACCCTCCAACATTCTCCTGGATGCGAAAGGTCAGATCAAACTGTGTGACTTTGGCATTAGCGGACGCCTCGTTGACTCCAAGGCAAAGACACGCAGTGCTGGCTGTGCTGCTTACATGGCGGTGAGTCACATGCCACCCATAACCACACATTGCATACTACAAAGGTTTCATACCTTTGTAGTATCAAATTGCCATAACCTGTTCAAACCTAGCTCAACCAATACATGAACATAAATTTACCGATTGTATCAGAATATTTAATGCACAGTTTTATGTATATGCTTGTATCCCTGCAGCCAGAGAGAATAGACCCTCCAGATCCCACCAAACCCGACTATGACATTCGAGCAGACGTGTGGAGCCTTGGCATCTCTCTGGTGAGTTATTGTTTACATACATTCTTCATTGTGTACATTTTCCCCATTATAATTATACAGGGAAATGTGATGGACACATACATTCATGCAGACTGACTTGTTGTAAGAATGCAAAAATTACATATTAGAAGCGTTTTTTTTTTTTTTTATCTGCTACTTTTATTGTGCCTGACCCGCAAGATAAGCTTTCACCACTGCTTGATCACCTTGTTTTGTCAGGGCATTTAATCGATCACCACTGGACTGTTCAGTTTCTCTTAGAACAGTGGTTTTCAAAGTGGGTGTGTGCCATATAGGGGGGCCCGGCGATATGACGTGGGGGGTGCAGTTGGTCTCAAAAAAATATTTTTGCATTGTATCATTTTATCAGTCATAATTTTCGCATCAATATGTGGGACAATAAACCTTTCACACCTGCTGTTGGTCTCGTTCTCGCTGACCCAATCTCGTGCATCGTCTTGTCTCATGACTCATGACACCTCTAAATATTACTGATGTACTTGTTTGTGAAATGAATGCAGACTCAATAAATACATGAAATATTAACACATACTAAATGTCATTTGGTGTCCGCTAGGTGGAGCTGGCTACAGGACAGTTTCCCTACAAGAATTGTAAGACAGACTTTGAGGTTCTGACCAAAGTACTGCAGGAAGACCCTCCTCTGCTGCCTCTCAGCATGGGCTTCTCCCTTGACTTCCAGTCATTTGTCAAAGATTGGTGAGTTCATTCAGCCATGCTTTCACTCTCGTCTGCTTTACTGTCATAACACTTGATATGGAGTGTACCAAAGCAAAGACTACAGATACAACCTCATGATGATTTGTCTTTTGCACAGCCTCACTAAGGATCACAGAAAAAGGCCAAAATACCACCAGCTTCTGGTAAGACAACAATGACCTACATTCTGTACTCGGTGACCTCTGTAGGTGTGATTAAACCACCTTCCTCATTACCTTTCGCTCTTCTAGGAGCACAGCTTCATCCGGCGTTACGAGGTGCTGGACGTTGACGTGGCCGGTTGGTTCCAAACGGTAATGGATCGCACCGAGTCGCCTCGCACCAGCCAGTGTTACAGTCATCAGCACCAGCTCCACTCACTCTTGAGCAGGTAGCCCAGAGAGCCCTCATCCTGTATTGCTTAGCTGTCCTCTTAATCTAGTCTAGCCTTGGCCTAAGCAGCTAAGCTAAGCCTTAGACTCCCGGACCCGGCTGTCCACCTGTCCACCGGAAAAGCCCTCAACCAGCGAGACGAAGACTCAATGGATTATAGGATGCAGTGATTGACACAGGGAGGAACTGATGGACGGACGGATGGACAGAGGGAGGATAGTAGTTTGTTTTTGGTGTGTTGAACCTGGACAGGCAGACGTGGGAGTGAGTTTTGAGCAGTATTTAGCTTCATTTGCTTACATCTACCATTATGTCACATCACACTTGTGTAAACACAGAATGTCTCCTAGTCACCACTCATCTAATACTCTCACATGTATATGTGTGTATGTACAGATATCAACCCAAGGTCAGTAGTAATATAAAGTATATACACACTACTGTATATCCTAATGCAGACGGATGTTTCAACACACACTTTGATCATTTTTAACAATTTATCATCATTTGAATGAGCAAGCTTAGAATAATTTGCTAAGCATAATTTGGAGGAAAAACTGAAAAAAATTAGTGTTGCATTTTAACATTGTAGAAAGTGGCAGGGTTTTTTTTGTTGAAGAACTGGGAGAGTAAAGGAGATGCTTGGAAGAGCAACATCTGGAATCAGGATGTGTGCTGGATTGCCAGGATTTCTCTGGAAATGTGAGAATTGAAAGGGAAGGAGTGGCAATGTATTGATAGGAGATTGTGTTATTGTGTGGGAAAATTAGCAGGGTTGCGTTTTCTGTGAGGGGGACGCAGAACAGAGAGCATACAAAGAATAGAAAATAGGGTTGATCTTATTAACTGTGGAGCATGTCTTTTGACTTCACACATGGTTTGTCTACCTCGTCCTCTCAGTCTGTCTCTGCTGTTTAGCGCTCCATCAGTATTTCCTGACCAAAGGTGGTCCATGTTGGTGGACGCCAAGACACCCCAGACGAATGACTCTCGCATACTTCATGAATAATAATCACGTTTGAATGAAGCAGAGGTTTCACACGACCATCCTTAACCCACACTCAAACTGGTCCCCTCAAAATGTGTGTCCAAATAATTCAACTATCCTTTTATATGGTAGGTGTAGTTAATCTAGTGGTTCTCTATTATTTTCTGTCATGCCCGCTTTAGGGGACAGAGATTTATTTCACAACACTCTGATATTTATTTATGTGATGTTGCTCTGATATTTATTTATCTGGACAAACCACTGTAGAGTTGCTGGCACCAGCTTTGTTCAAACATGAATAAAAACACCAACAATACGTATGCCAACCTTGTAGAAATTGAATGAGTATAGCAGTCTTTGAGAAGCACTGGTTTAGCCACATGAAGACTTTGGAATTAGCGTTGTTTGCTGATGTGGCCATTGACTGACTTCACACCAAACCACACCACTGAGAAATGCTACAGAGTTGTACTGGTAGAGGAAACAGTTAAGTGTCAAATGAGAAAAGATAATGGAATGTTGTTTTGATGGCGGTAAAGATGAGTGGAAATGGAGAGAGCGGTTGAAGTGTTGAGAAAGTTATGTCGTAGTTGGAAGTAAGTACGTGATAAACGAGAGGAAACAGAAAAGAAAGCATCAGTCTGCTGACCTCTGACCCTAGCTAGTCAGTTTACAAAGCTTTCATGGTGTTACAACAACCTGCCAATTATCAATTATAGCTTTTAGCAGTGCTAGTTAGTTAGCATTATTATGATTTTATGTCTGTTCAAACAGTTATTTATTTACTGCTGCTACTTTTATTTTGTTTATGCTTTAGACGCTGCTGTCACTTCTTTTCACCAAAAGGCCAAATACTTATATTTTCTTGCCAAATAATTGAACTCCAATACAAAGTCTACACATTGTTTTACCAAATACAGAGGAGTACATTTGAGGGAAGCAAACAGTATGCGGATCAAAAAAAGATCTGCTGTGGCGACTCCGTAATCAGGAAAAAGCCGAAAGAAACAAACAAGCAGTAAGTGAAAGATGGAAACATGTGGAAGGTTGTCTTTATTCATATGAAGTACTAACTCATGACACATTGTAACCACTTATCACCGCACATCATCAAACTGTGTAATGCAGGGGTTAGAGTCCATGTCTGTCTGTCCAGATGCTTTGGTTCACGTCCATCCTCAACTCTGTCCATCCATGTCACCTGCAGGCTTGACAACTGCACACCAAAGGTGTCCACAGCCCAAGAAATACATTGTTATGATGCTTGTTATTGATATTATCATTGATTGTTCTCAGCTATGGTATACATACATGAAATCTCTCTATAGCTAGTGTGTCTGAGGAGCTCTAGGGGGGCGCTGTGGTGTAGCAGTGCCCCCCTCGTGTGTTTTATATACTGTACAGAGGGAGACTGGTGCACCGTAACACACAACAGGGCCGAGCATTCCAAAGTAGCCCAATGACTGAAAGTTTTGTATCAGGAAGTTGACAGCAGTCTGGCTAACTACAGTCATCCCTTATTTAACGTTAACTGGTTTCAGACCCAACTGCGAAAAATGAAGTTGGAGCATAGAAAACCTGTTTAGGACCTTCTAAAAACGCTTTTAACAAAATTAGAGGCCTGTAAACATAAAATAACACCCCTATGGTCACCTTTATACTTCTATTTTCTGACATAGTAGACATGATAAGCAATAAGACATATTAACTTACAGTTAGCATTTGAAGCACTAATGTGGGTCTATCTCACATTAATAAAATTCATAAAATCCATCCTCACTTTGTCACTTGATTGACATATTCATGCCAGTCTGACTTGGACCTGCCATACATTGACGTACACGCCGACAATAACACTAGCTTTGTTTACATCACATTGCACACTGCTTGTGTGCAGGCTACGGCATCTCTGAAGTGACACAAGAGACGGCTGCTGCTTTAAACATAGCAATACTGTATAACAAGTATTAAGGAAGGACAGAATAAGCAGGCAAAAGTATACCACTTCCACATGGAATAGTAGGCCATAGTCAACCACAAAACGGCGATCTTTTATTATCTTGTGTGAGTGAGTGATATTTGAACAGTCATGTAGCGAGGGATGGCTGTAATTGCTTTTCACTGTTTATCAAACATTCTGGTACCATCAGCCTGAACTCTTAGTCACATTGTAATTGTCAGTTTTAAAAAAAACAAACAATGGCACTCATTAGAATGCAGAATTGGGCCAAACTAGCCCAATTATACCACCAAATTACTGTATACACATAAGTGGATTTTTTTTTTATGCCCCCACGTTGCACAGAATTGACAGATCTCGAGCCTCTTTCGCACTGCAATATTGATGCAGCCCTTATCCACCTTTTGTCTTTTATACATAAACCAGCAAAGTAGGGATATTGCAATTAGATAATAGATTTGTGATGATGTCAGCTCCAGCATCTGCTTTGATTTATAAAATGCTGCATTGACCCAAATAGAAGGCAACCCTGAACATAGGACAAGACCAATTTTAACCAAGGGGATGTGAAATGCGTGTTGACCTACATCAGAGACTCGCACGGCTTTCAGCATGGCAGTATTAATCTGGATTCTACCACATCAAATATCAAAATGCACCCATTTTTTCAGAGAAAAAAAATTGTGCATGTATGAAAGATTTGTCACTGTTGTCAAGACGTACAACAAAATGACCACAGCAGCTGTTAGATAAGAGTATGAAAAGCAATGGGATCTTGTTTTTCCTTAATTTGTTCCAAAAAGGTTTGATGAAATCTGAAATGTACGCAGGAAATCATGCAAATCCAACTGACACCCATAAAATACATTATTTCGAGAGTAATTACAGTTTTACATGCAGAATAGGTGTGATTTTGGTTAAAGTTTTCAATGAAAACTGAGGTTTGACTATCAAATAAAAACAGAAGAATCCAGAAAACGGAAGAATCCATATTAAAATCTGCACAAATGTACAAAGACGATGTCAACACAGGTTGAAAAATTAGTAGTCACCATTAAATGTGCAAGATATGGCTAATTGTGGTTTTGGTTATGTGAAAGAGAACAGAAGATACAACTTTTTTTCCCCTTTTTGTTGCTATTGAAAAAATTGCTATTGCTAACTTGGATATGAAACATGCCAGCTCTTTCAGGTGGCGTGAAAGAGGCCAGTGGTATAAGTTGGACTTGGTTAGCTTGGCCCTTTTGTCTGCTTTTCCTCTGTGGTCCATTGATGGGACTTAAAGCCACGGTTAAAAAAAAAAAACCAATAACTAATTTTGGTGCTCATCATGACACTATTGTGTGTCTTCAATGTACCCTCAAGTTGTCCCAGTCTCCCGCTGTTCTAATGTTCTTTGTTTATAAGCTGATGTACACAAACACATGCACACTGGCTCTCCCATGCTACTTGTGTGAGGATGTAGTGATGTTCCCACACCAAATATTTAAAGTGGTCCCACCCTGGCTTGATGTGTGTATATTAGCTGTGAAGCTAGCTGCTAGCGCGTACCTGAGCTGTGCCTTGGCGCCCAGCTGCTCTGTATGTATGTATGTATGTATGTATGTATGTGTGTGTGCGTGTGCGTGTGTGTAAATCCCATCTGTAAGTAAACCAAATATCATTGTCACTATGCAGTCATGCAAAAACCATGTCAGCTTGCTATGAGCGGTACATAAGAGATTTACTTACATGATTTGGACTTAGCCACCCCTTGTCCCAGTGTGAGCAACAGCGCCACCTTCTGCAAGTTTTGAATGAGCTAACAAATATTTAAGGATTGTATCGTTTTTTATGGGGAGGGGGGTGCTTGGATAAATGCTGTAAAGTCTATCATCAAGTGCATGTCATTGTCACAGCTGTAACTGCCATTGGTTTTTTTTTTGGTTCTTCCATGTTGTTTAGGGTGATGATGCACATCATTATTATTATTATTATTATTTATGTGTTGCTGTTTTTTTTATTTTTTTGTGTATTTTGTTCAGCTCTCATAAAGCTCACTTTGTTCACTCAGAGCATCACAAGTGGCTGACAATTCTAAGTGTTTGTTAGAAAGCTTTCTCCTCATGGGCCCCTTTTTTTCATTTAGCTGTGTGTCTACCAAAAGTCTGTATTGATGGTGATTTTTTTTTTAATTATAATTAGCTTTTATTTGTGTGTGTGTGTGTTTTTATGATTATTTGATGAGTTCTGTTTTATTTGAGTTCTTATGAATACTTTTCAGGGCGAAGATGACACCAAATTGAACAAATAATAAGTAGGAAATGCGTCTGTTATTGAAAAGATTTTATTTTTTTAGCCTGGTGGATGTTTTTTTTTCTGGCTGTAATTTGTGTCCTCCTGATTCTTGCCACCACTTACAGATAACCTCTGAACTTTAGTTGGACTTGTATTGTTATTATGACGATGTATTGTGTGTTGATCAGATGATCACTTTATGACTTGTTACCCCAATATGGGCTATAAATTGTGTGCTGTTGCTTTATACCTCCCAGCCCCCCTTCTCCCTCCACTACTCACATACGCGCATCCATGTCCTGCTTTTTGTTTTGAATATTTTTTATAATTATTTTTGTATTCATCTTGTTTCTTTGATGCTGTAGTAGTGAGCTTACGGCTCACATACAAGAGCTTTGTTTTGTTGTTTTTTTCTTCCTAAAGCTGTCATGACTGATATTGCACTTGTGATGGGTTTTTTTGTTATTATTATTTTGTTTTGTGTCAGATTGATGTGCCCAGAGGAGAATAGTGGGTGTGAACATTGTGCAAAACAGCAATTCTTTTTTTGTTGTTTTGCATGTATCTGTGACAAAGCACGAACATCATTCAACAGTGTATTTTCTTCACTGATTATATATTTATTGGTTTGTGTCGTTTTTATTCACATTGCTTTTATTTGGGCCTTTTTTTACAGATGAAAAACATGATTTCAGAGGTGAGTAGTAAAGTGTATCTTTATCATTATTACTATTGATTGTTTTTTATTAATATGATAAAGTACCTAAATGTACAGAAATCCAAACACTCAGCCAAGACTTAACATAGTTGATAATGCTTTACTGGGTAAAACACCTTCCATTTATTTATTTGATCTACTGTGTCCCCCCCAACAAAGAAAGGTTAATTGACACATTGGTGGTTATATAACTCCGGACCTGCCCACTGACATTGGCTGTATTTATTTTCCTGTAAATCACTCTGTGACAAAAGTGACAAATTGACAGTTTCTTTTCCAGCTTTCTTTTTGTCCCCTCCTCCCTGACTTTATTTCGCTCTCTCCCAACTTGGCCTCACTTCAGAAAACAATAATTGCCATTATTTTGTGAATACCTCAGGATTCTTTTGATGAACAAATACAACAATAAAACACCAAAAAATAAATTTAAAAAACCCATAAAATGCTGGTGAGTCTTTTTTTTCCCCCTTAAAGTTCTATGTAAATATAGTCCCTGGTCTGTTTTGAGTGGATGGTGAAATGCAGTATAAGTAGTATAGCTTTTTTATTAATACATAAAAGTAGTATTGGTTTGTTTTAGTAGAATTATAACAAAAACAAATATAAAATATACAGCTACGGCTAAAAACATGTCATTTATTTAGGAAAGTCACACCCATTTGATAGCAGTTGTCAGGTCATCTACATTGTTGGGTCTGGTGTCATCTTCTTGTTGACAATATCCCATAGATTCTCTATGGAGTTTGCTTGCCAATCAAAGACCGTAACACCATGGTCACTGAACCAGCTTTATGAAAGTCATGCAAAGTTTACTTTTATTTGAAAAGAGGACTTTGGAACGCTGATCATCAGCCCGGGTTCCTGTACTGGTACACGCGTAATAGAGTATTTGTAAAACCACGTTTCCTCCTCTCAGTTTATAAAAAAATGGCATCCACGCTAACCGCAAAAATGCTAATAACACTGACGAGGACAATGACATTCAGAAATTGTTGCACCATTCCGCCGGGAGGACGACTTCCAGTTGGCAGTGCGTCCACAACTCGGAGGACATCCATATTTCTGATGAAAACACAAGTCGCGTGTGTGACGTCACAGCATACTTTGTCGCAGACAGTGACGTCTGACAACGTAAAACTCCTGATATTTGAGTCCATACCCAAACACACAACCGGGTTTTTTTCTCCGAATCTACATGTAGCTACTTCTGGTTTGTTTTTTGCTCTACGGCGGACACAGAGAGTGTGTTATTTTATTTGACTATTGGTCGTAATTTTTAATTGCTATTTTTAGACCAAATTTATTGTACTTTTCTATAACTACTACTACGTTACACATTGAAGAAGAACACAAGAACTGCTGCCGATATCGGTATCAATAATGGAGCACTGGACAATATCGAGTATCTTTAGTAAATCATTATGATAGAAATTTGTTACTTTAACTTTGCAGGTTCTATTGTGTACTGTCCAGCAGGCAAATAAACTGCAATGCTTAGTTTGTCCACAAGAGGGCACACTATTCTCTCTGGAAGAGTACTAGTCACACCTGGCACTGTATTCATAATGGAGGTTAAAAGTACGACTGGTTTTGGGGTATGGTGTTTTTTTATTTTTATTTTTTGTAATTATGTTTTCACAAAATGTAACAACTAGGGCAAAACAACTGCTCTTTGGATACTATTCTTCACTTTCCCACCTTTAGGGCACATTTCTACAGCTACCTTCAGGACATGACCTTACATGCTCATCACTGGAAGCTTACATAACACATTTTTGTCCAGGCCTGTTGCATTGCACTCACACTTGAAAGTGGTACAGTTATGTGCTTATTAAGTATACTATACTCACCCAGATTGTGCACGTATTCTGACTTAACAGTATGTAGCAAATTTGAGCAACAGATGAGAAGCAGGAAGTATGCGAAGGTGGCGTAACAACAGACGGTCTCCCTGTGGCTGTGAGAAATGAACAAACAGGATGACAGCTGACACACTCGATCTACCGCTTTTGCTGACAAGGAATGCAAAACTTTTTTATGACACAACAGCCCTGCAAAATTCAAATTGACATCATTTCAGAGGGTCCATTTTGGTTTAACTAACTGAATGGTCAGATTATTATTTTTCAGGTCCCCTGCCAATGCAAGGCCCTTACAATCTATCAACATCCATCTATGCATTGTCGTCATTAATTAGAATTGGCATATATACCCATTCACACCCAAACATTAGTGCGTAAAATGAGTGTTATAATGAACACTGCTGTTGCACAAACACACCCTATGGCAGTAAAATGTGTCCTCTGTGTCTTCTGCTCATGTTGCAACATGCTGCAGCCTCTATACGTGTCAACCTCACCACTCACCATCTTTGGTGTGGGGCAGCAGCAGCAGAGGTAATGATAGGGTTTGAAAAAGAACACTGAAAAAAAAAACACACAACAGGCCTCACCTCCTCTTACCTCTTCTTTCCTCGTTTTAATCTCAATCTGACCATATATGGTAAAGAAATGAGGGCAACGCTCATTGGTGGAGGGAGACAAATGTGCAGGTAGTCACCCCTGTGTAATGTATATGCCTATGCACTTTTTCACCTTGTTTTCTAATCAATATGATGACATTTTCCCTCGCCTCACAATTTAAAAGACTCCTAATTGTGTGTATCATGCTATGCAATGGATTTGAATTTATGTGATAACTTTGAGTGAGTGTTTGCTCTTACGTAGTAGTGTCATATTTGCAGGTACAGACGAGTCTTGCATTCCTACACACCTCTGCACTTTCAGGACAGACGCCTATCTGTCTGTAAATAAGTTCCAAAAGAAGCCGTAATATATTCTACAAATACTTTCAGAATGTTAATGTATTTCTAGTACATAGCGTGTTTAATGCATTTCAGGCTGATGCTGAAGATGTTTTATTTGTATGATAAATATACCTGCATACATAGTTGCACTCTAAATTATCCAAGCGTCCTGTGTATATGTTTGAAAATACATGGCATTTACAATGATGGTTGAATTTCAAGATTTTGTTTCTTGAACACACATTAAAACTACTCATGTTTATGTGTATGTAAAACTTAAATCGGATTTTACAAGCAGTCATTGAACGCAACACAGCTCCCCAAAAGGGGAAGGTAGGGAAATATGGCTACAAAAAAGAGGGCGTGGTTTCGAATTTACCTGCGGGTCAGAGACGGCTGAGCGTCCATCCTGAGAGCACGCGATCCCCACAGAGCCCAGAGGTGACGGATCCTTCCAAGCCCGACTTTGGCTGCCTCGAATACGGACACAAAGACGCTGAGTCTCTTCCTCCTCTTGTAGCTGAAAGAACAGGTGTGTCCGCGTTGTTGTCGCTTTTATCTTTTATTGTATGATGTCAAGTTTAAAAAAAAACACTCGGGCAGAAGTTTAAAACTTTATCAAGTACTTAAATATGGCGCAGGTGTCGTTCATTAGCCTTCAAAGCTCGCGCATGCTCACTCCACTTCCTAATTAAACGTCTTTTGCTAAAATGTTTAAAAATGAAGATTACTAAAATGCAAATATTAACTGTGTCGACTCATGACAAGGGAAAAAAACTAAACTCTTTCTACCGCCTCCTCTTTTAATGTAAAGGCTTCAAAGACAGAAACGACATTAAAGAAGATTCTTTGATGTGACGTCATGTAAAATTGAGACGATGTTATCACCGCTGGTGGGCTAGTTCTCATTTAAATTCCTAAAACACACAGTCAAGAGAAAAATACCCTCCTCTTTGAGTATGTATGTTTGCATATCAGGTATGTTCACGCTAACTCTTTGTTTGTTTGTATTCTTGTACAATATATTGACCTTAGTAGTAGAAAGAAGCAATATGTGTAGAGGTCATTGGATTATATACAGGTTCTCCAAAGTGCAGTCCAGGGGCTATTTGTAGCCCGCAGCTCATTTTTAATGACCATAGCACATATTAGAGGGCTTCTTTCATACTCAAATATTAATTCTAGTCATGTTGGAATGTGTGTCTTGTACTTGGTACCTCCTGTTCAACACTCTATTCAGCAGGTGCTGTTTGTAAAAGTGTTATACAAATAAAGTTGTCTTGGCTTGTCTAATAACCCCTAGCATATTCACAAATAAGATTAAGGTTAGGACCGCACTGAAGGCAAAAATAGTTGTATTGTCATACGATATCAAAGCATCTTACATTTTTCTTAATGCCGCCCCCTGGCCTGGGATGGTATTAATCAATTAATCACACTGTAAATGAGAATTAACTCTAGTTTTGCCTTCTTAAATACATTGGCATGTGTCTGTTTTCCTTGTTTCCACCCTGTGTATTGGTTTCATTACCCTGGCATGTTTGTTCGATAGAACATCAGCATGAATGGAGTGAGCCCTTTGGTCAGTCATACAGTCGTTGTTTTGGTGGGTGGAGGCAGGGCCCGGTAGCATACACACAGAGTGCAGAAGATTGGAATGTAGTAGTAGTTAAATAATTTACTACATAGCCAAGAAGGAAGAAGACCTCGGTTCAAGTTAAAAAAACTTGGGGGGGGATTGTGAGCAATTTTAAAGCGGACATAGCGTGTTGAAATCTCTCCCCTTCTTCCTTCCGTGGCCTCCTCCTATTGTGTTGTTCCCTGAAGGCAACACCGCATCAATGGCGAAAACATGGAACAGCAATCAAAGCTGTTTTTTTTTAAACCTGATACTCTGAGCTCCTCGTTGTTTTCACCAAATGCTGACCTCAGCTCATTGTGATGCATAATTAACTGAAAACATCCTCAGTCCCTTTTTTCCTTATAATTATTTGTGCATCTGACTGCATAACAGACCTGATTCCAGACCAGTATCACCCAGTTGCAAACTGCAACTTTTCAAAAGTATCTTTTACTTCCAAACATAATGGCACATACTGATACAAATTAGAATATTACAGTTTTGGAGTAGTAGTGTAATAAAGGGGGATGGATAGCGGAGACTTGGATCCAGGGTGTGGCTGGAGACAGTCACTGATGACATTTCTCTCCTTGCCCGGACCTGTTGCTTCCCAACATTCCTCACAACAAAGCATTTCTCCTTTCCACATCCATCAGGACTTTGAAGATATTTTTTTTTTCTTCTTTTTGTTTCCCGACGGCGGAGTTACTAGGTCAACAACAGGATGGTGATTTTGGGCATTAGTGAGGACAGGGGAGAGTTGAAAGATTTGTGGAATTTTGTCTAATGAGCTTTCCATCATGGAGAGTTGAAGATGTGGTCAACTGTTCATAAAAACTGGTTGTTTTTGTATGAATTTTGGGAGTTACAAAATTGTTGTATGTTCATGTTTGGCTATTGAAGTCTGTGTGTGTTTTGGTTCATCTAAGGGTCTGTGGCTGATTTTTATTGATCGAGGAGGTTGCTACCAATTCAACCATAAAACTTGTCGATCCGGATATTGGGTCATATCTGTTTATCTGTCACAACCCTACTAAACACACTTAAGATTACAGTGGATGTTTCTTTTTTGTGCATTGGGCTGTGTGAGAAATTTCAAGTCAGTCTTTGTGTTTAACTTAATGCATGGCGGTGTGTTTGTCAGAAGGCAACACAATAAGGGTGTATGTTTTGACAGGTATTAACCCTTTTGTGTGCAGTGGCTCAGGATCTGGCTGACACTATTGAACACGTATAGTCATGAAAAAGGACAAACCATCGGGTATGAAAGGAGTAAACAATGTCTTAAATATGCATATATGATTGTCCATTTACATGCCCAAGTAGTATATTAACTATCTGATAAACCCAGCATGGTAAAATACCCAGTAGTCCCCATATCACTGACATCTTCACCACAAATTTGGCAAGCCCTCAAAGACACTGACAGTAATCGCCTCCACCTTACGTGTTGCTTCCCGTTAGGCTGTCTGTCAGCGCAGTTGCGCAAAACTCTCCCTAGATGATACAGCCATTGGTGAGATTCACTTGTTTTCTTTTTCTACTGTACGTAAAAAAATATCTTCACTGCAACATTAGATACACCTGTACGATATATATTAATAAAAATGTTGCCTTTACAAATATGCTGACACTCTATTCTGATAAACTGTCTGTTGTTACTGTGGCTTTGTAGTTTGCGGATGTTTCTCAAATAACTCATGATGCCGTTTTGCAGTTGGACACTACTGCAGCGGTGGTGTACATTTTTAACATGTATGTCCTCAAAAGCTGAGCATTCCGAAGTAAGTGGCGCTTATTTGATTGTGTTGATATACCTAATATTCTATTGTAGAGTCGTTACTGCCTGGTGGATATGGTGGTGGCGAAACAAGCAGCTGAAATTAGTTTTCTTTGGAGGGTGGATGGGCTCTCCCTTTTTAAAGATAAGGTGTGTTCAAGGAGCCGGATGAGGTGGTTCAGGCATACTTCCCGAGGAACATGTTCAGGGCACATCGGACCAGTGGGACGCCTCGGGGAAGGCCCGGGACACATTGGGTGGAGAGTGTCTCTCTTAACTTACCTGGGAATGCCTCGCGATCCAATGGGATGAGCTGGACAAAGTAATGTTGCTGGGGAGAGGGAAATCTGGGCTTCTCTGCTTAGACTGTTGTCCCCATGACTCAAACTTGGATAAGACTTGAAGATGGATGTTGGAGATGAACTGTATACAACCATGAAGTGTGTATAATCTTTGTGAAATGTTTTTTTTTCAAGCTGCCATGAGTGACGCAGATAAGTTCCTGTATGGGGACCGCAGTGGGATGAGCAACCCACTGGCTCAGGCCGACTGGGCCAGCAAGAAGCAGGTTTGGGTTCCCTCTGAAAAGTTGGGCTTCGAGGCCGGCTCCATCAAGGAGGAGCATGGCGAGGAGTGTGTGGTGGAGCTCAGCGACTCTGGCAAAAAGGTAGAAAAAAAACCAAAACACAATTTAAATACTTTTTTTTCCTCTGATACACTTCCTGGCTCTTGCAATGCCAGGTGAAAGTCAACAAGGATGACATCCAGAAGATGAATCCACCCAAGTTCAACAAGGTGGAGGACATGGCCGAGCTCACCTGCCTGAACGAAGCCTCTGTGCTACACAACCTCAAGGAGCGCTACTACTCAGGACTCATCTATGTGAGTTTTACCCATCCTTGCATTACCATAGCAACGCCATGTATGTTGAGCTCAGCGTTTGGACTTCTCCCACCATGTAGACATACTCGGGTCTCTTCTGTGTGGTGGTCAACCCATACAAGTACTTGCCCATCTATTCAGAGGACATCGTTAACATGTATAAGGGCAAGAAAAGACACGAGATGCCGCCTCACATCTACGCCATCACCGACACAGCCTACAGGAGCATGATGCAAGGTACACAGCATTCACATACTACACGCATCTAAAAATAGAAAATGATGCCAGTTTACCAGGATTTGAGCCATGCAGCAAGACACATGACTTGACATAGACTCCTGATCAAATTGCAAGAATTTACATTTTGCACTGTTGGATCTTCTTTGGTTCTAAGTAGAGGTTCAAATTAATAACAACAATGTATTGCAAACACCCCAAAAATTGCAAATTCCATTTTTAAAGGACTTAGTAATTAATAGCTGTGCCATTGTTGCTAACCACCTCAAATTGGTTGGGGCATGTGTAATGACAGTGTTTGCAGTGAGGTGAGGTTCTCCCCCTGGAAGAAGTCCTTTGTCAGACGGGCATTGTGAACAGCTGTGTTGTGCTGTTGAAAAACCCAGTCATTACCACACACACACACAAAGGCCTTCAGTCATGAACGATGGCCCCTACAATATTTCTATATAACCGACGGCTCCATTGTTCCGTTGAAGGTGAAAGCACTCCAGATTATGATGGTGTCCTCTGCACTGTGTCGCGTGGTGGGATCTCATACGTGATGGACAGTTGTTCGTCTGGTCCAACTGGTCTGGAGTGTCTTTTCCAGAGTGTTCTTTTTCTTTTTCTTTTTGATGCAATCTCATGGAGCAATGTCCTCCTCCCCATAGACACGGAGCCCTTCCATTGACGGTAACACAGTATGACACAATCCATTTCCATTTTTGACAAGCTCCACAATTCCACCACCAAGTCATGCCTGTGTAATGCCTCGCCCCCCCCATCTGCTACCTTCTCAGTTTACGTTCTTCTTGCAGATTCAATTTCTAAAACCTGTAGCTTGTTCCTGTAACCTGTACCGAGAAGGTTCTGGATCCTCATTTGGCTAAAAGTAGTCTGCTGTTGTTAATGGAAGTAGAGCGAGATATGAAATCAATGCATCCAGGAAATAAGTTCTGGTAATGTTTAAAATGAACATATGCGGCAAAATACTGTAAGTATTGCATGTTATCATGAGTGTTTTTCTCTCTTTTGAACACACAGAAAAGGGATTGGATTGTGGATGATGGGTAGAATTCCTAAAAGGCAGTTTTTCCTTAAAGCAAAATGTAAATTCTTGCAATTTTTCATCAAGGCAAAAGGTCATTGACAACTATTGATCAAAAATAATTCAACTAAATGAACACTGCACCTATACTGTTCTATCTAGCATTTTGGGTCTGGTTACTATTTACATTGTAGTGGTCCCATTATGGTACCAATTATTGATACCCATCCATAATGGAAGAAACGGATAATCAAACACTTTTTGTGATGAACTGCAACGCACATTCCCATGCCATTTTGGGTCCAATATCAGTGGCGCGTCTGAATGGACAAAAATCTCCAGACATTTCTTTCACACATCTTGTAGAACAGTGATGCTGCTGAGCAATGCGTAATTGTCTCTTTTGCCATATTGAATATCAACTACTTTCGATATGTGTGTGTGTGTGTGTGTGTGTGTGCATACATATATATATATATATATTAGCCGAACGTTTTAAATGTAGCTCGCAGGTTGAAAAAAGTGAGCACCCCTGTTGTTCAGAGAACAATTAGTGTTCCCAGAAGAGTGGAAGCAGTTATATCTGCAAATAAACCACATTTTCTTACATTTTAACTTCCTAATGGCAAAGTGTGATAACGCTTTATGTAGTGTACGTAATCACAAAATAACATTTTCTGTTTTCCCAAACCCTTTCATTCTTTAGCCTGTATTAATAGAGCCACTGCATTATGTTGACTACTTCCTTGTTTGTGTCTTGTCACCAGATCGAGAGGATCAGTCCATTCTTTGCACGTAAGTCTAGTCATTTATTGAATCTGCTTTCCATGTGCTTCTGCAATTTTAGCTGTGCAAGTACGTGTTTTTTCTTGATAACGTTTCCATTTATGTGCATTGGGTGTCTCCTCTATAGTGGTGAGTCCGGGGCAGGGAAAACTGAAAACACCAAGAAGGTCATTCAGTATCTGGCCCATGTGGCCTCTTCTTTCAAGTCCAAGAAGGATCAGGTCTGCATCAACTTTCCAGTATATAATGTCACACTGAACGTCTTTCTTTTGCCTTTTTTCATGATACAGTCAACTTGAGCACATTCCTTTTTCAGGTCTTTGCACGTCTTTCCCCTGTGTGTGTGTGTGTGTGTGTGTGTGTGTGCATGTGCATGCTTTAGTCATTTTATCTGAAGCATAGCACACAATTTTTTTTTCATTGATTCTTTGTGTGAAATTGTGTCCAAAGTTGCTGAACTCACCATTTCTCACCCTTTATCTCTGCAGGGCAGCACTGTTCTGTCACATGTGAGTTAATGGGACGCCGTAAGCATGTAGTTTTGTTTATGCAAGCTTACTAATGGGGAGTGTTCTGTTCTCTTGTGTGCCAAGGAAATGCATTAACATACCTAATAGCTTTCTCAGAGGCAAAGCTCCAATAATGAGAAAACATGCAAAAATTTTACCTAAGACAAAAGTCTTAAGGGACCCCAGAGGGTTAAAAACACACAGGAAACTTTGCAGAAAATTGGTAAATACTTTTTAGCAGTTGCAGATTATCAGTAAACTTCTTTAATTTATCAAGTGTAAATGCTCAACTAAGTGTAACTCATACTAAGGGAACCTGTCCCACCCCTGCCTTGAGTCATGGTTTTGTCTTGTTGTAGCCTGTATGTGGTGTCAGTCTGCAGTCCTGCATTTGCTAGGGTGTGTGCGTGTGTGTGTGTATGTAAATATATATATCTGTGTGTGTGTATAGGTACGTATATGTTAGTGAACCTTTGTGCTTCTTGGCTTCCCTTCTGTGTACTGTGCCTGTGCAAATTAGATTTGTTTTCCCCCACACATGTACAATGTGCATGCATGCTTGTATTTGCCGTGGAAGTGCTGCATGTTTTGAAGTTTGTGTGACCTGTTGCTTAGTCCCGACCTGTCGATGGTTCTGATTTTCCTTTGTCTCAGGGGGAACTGGAGAAGCAGTTGCTGCAGGCCAACCCCATTTTGGAGGCCTTTGGCAATGCAAAGACAGTCAAGAATGACAATTCATCTCGATTTGTAAGAATGGCTCGCATACATCTTTTGTACGTTTCCTTGTGTGTGTTATTGATATTAACTTGACATGCTTATTTTGCTTTCTTGTAGGGAAAATTCATCAGGATCAACTTTGATGTCAATGGGTACATCGTTGGAGCCAATATTGAAACTTGTATCTTTTATTTTGTTTTTTTTTTTTAGTTCTACATTTACACCTACACATAGCTCTTTTAAATGTCATAAAAGTAAAAAGTTAGGCCATAACTATGATTAAAATAATGCCTAGTATTTATATGGCGAGACAGGCCTAGTGTAGACACCCTGACTTTATGCTTTGTACTTCCATTCAAGTTTAAAAAGAAGTTAACTTTTAAAAATGTCATATATTTCCAATTTGTCCTCTGGTCCCCTTCTCTGGTGTCATGCCAAAAAAGCATAGCACACTTTAGAGTTAATCCTTTTTAGACCCTCGGTGAACTGCCAACAATTAACCATAGAGTTTTCTTCTGGACTACAATATGAACAATATCGCAGTTGTTTGTTTACACTTTGTTTTGCTCCATCCTTGACTGAAATTTTACCAGACCTTCTGGAGAAGTCTCGGGCTATCAGACAAGCGAAAGAGGAGAGAAGCTTCCACATCTTCTACTACATGTTATCTGGAGCAGGAGACAAGATGCGCTGTAAGAACCCAAGATCTTTTATCTCCCCAGATAGTTTCACAATTAACGATCATGACTTTGAACAGTCGCTGTTTTAAACCTGAGGTTCCCTTTTTTTTTTTTTCCCCCCCTTTCAACGTCTGCCCTCTGTAAGTCATGTGCACTTACCCTACCAGTCAAGTTTGGGCAAATGTTTTCATGCTATTGAATGAGCAAGTGTATTCCAACTTGGGACTGGTAGTGTAAGTAATCTGAATTGTGTAAATAATTCTTTGTTGCTCCTGTTCTCCCGATGCAGCCGAGCTGTGTCTGGAAGACTACAGCAAATACCGTTTCCTGTCCAATGGCAACTTGACAGTTCCAGGCCAGCAGGACAAGGACATGTTCTCTGACACCATGGAGGCCTTCCAGATCATGAGCATCCCAGAAGAGGAAAGAATTGGTACATTTTTTTTTTAATTTGAGATTACTTTTGTTAAAAAAAACTTGTGCTTTTTCCACTTTTTGAACCTATAAGTGTTGTTACAATGTTGTATTCTCGATGCCAAAGCAGGTTTGCTCATTTGGAAGTGGGCCCTGAAAGAAGTTCTACACCTGAGTTCTACTGTTGTCAATGCGATCTGAACTTATAACCTTATATGGGCTGCAGACAAACATGGACCCACATATCCAGAAGTGCTAAAATAACAAAAGGCATTAAGCACCACATAAAATGTGGATTTTTCGTTGCCGTGATACATTTACAAATATATATGTCACAATATGACCTTGGAAAATCTGAATGAATTTTTAATATGCACGTGTCCTCAGGCCTGTTAAAGGTGGTCTCAGCCGTGCTACAGCTGGGCAACATGACCTTCAAGAAGGAACGTCACTCTGACCAGGCATCTATGCCAGATGACACCGGTACACACTTTTAAAGCTTTAGTAACCTCTAGGCACAACCTAGAGTTTACCCAAAGTTTTTAACGCTCCTATTCACCCATAGCCGCCCAGAAAGTATCTCACCTGCTGGGCATCAATGTGACCGACTTCACACGTGCCATCCTGTCACCTCGAATTAAGGTCAGTGTTTTTCATCTAAAAAAAAAAACCCAAAACAAAATCCAATGTCTGAGAAAACTGTCTTTTGTGTGTGTGCTTTCTCATCAGGTCGGCCGTGACTATGTCCAGAAAGCTCAGACCCAGGAGCAGGCTGAGTTTGCTGTGGAAGCCCTAGCCAAGGCGTCGTATGAGAGGATGTTCCGCTGGCTGGTCATGAGGATCAATAAAGCTCTGGACAAGACCAAGAGACAAGGAGCCTCCTTCATTGGCATCCTGGACATCGCTGGCTTTGAGATCTTTGAGGTGACCTGCCCTTTCTTGACTGAACTTTGTGTATTAAATAGGGGTGTCACGAGAGGAGATGATATTTTAACATTACTTTTAGAAAATATGAAAATATATTGCGATTTTCTAATTTAATTTCTACCACGTTAGCTTGCATTGCTCCTCATGAAGCTACACTCTTCCACACTGTTTATGCTATGCTGTGATTGATTTATTTATCGTCATTCCAGTCTAGTGCCCAGAAGACATTTTTCTAAATGAAAAACCATACATGAGATCTTGTGACAGTCCTAGTATTAGATAATGATGATTATGACTTATTATTCCTTGCAGCTCAACTCCTTCGAGCAGCTGTGCATCAACTACACCAACGAGAAGCTGCAGCAGCTCTTCAACCACACAATGTTCATCCTGGAGCAGGAGGAGTACCAGAGGGAGGGCATTGACTGGAGCTTCATAGACTTTGGCCTTGACCTGCAGCCCTGCATTGACCTCATTGAGAAACATGTGAGCTTGTGACCTCTGTGGCCCCCAAAAACATTGACTTGATACGTATGTACCATGGATGTATACAAACACGCATACAATGGCCAGAGTTGGATGGAATACATACTTGACTTGTCATAGTTAATTATACTTATTTACTTAAGTAAATTTCATTTAGTATTCAATTTGTACTGCTGGAAACCCTGAAGTATAATTTTATTTATTCAACTTGCTCTATTTACTCAAATTCCTGTTAGTTGGAAAACATTTGAAAAGGACCTGGAGACTGACACTCTTCTTCTGTTCCAATGTTGGTGGCAGTCTGGACCTCCTGGTATCTTGGCTTTGCTGGACGAGGAATGCTGGTTCCCCAAAGCCACAGACAAGAGTTTTGTGGAAAAGGTAGTTCAAGAGCAAGGAACACACCCCAAGTTCCAGAAGCCCAAGAAACTCAAGGATGAGGCTGATTTCTGCGTTATCCACTATGCTGGGAAGGTAACTGATGACAGGTCTGCGTGTCACAACACAGTCAAAAATCACTGTCACATTAAGCAACTGTTATTGTTAAGAGGTAATAGGAAGTTGCGGTCCTTCTCATTAAATTCAATTAAATTAAACATTACAGGTGGACTACAAAGCAGATGCTTGGCTGATGAAAAATATGGATCCTCTTAATGAGTGTGTGGCCACTTTGCTCAACCAGTCCACAGACAAGTTTACTTCCGACTTGTGGAGAGATGGTGAGTGATGGCACATTTTCACTTATTTTATGTGTTAATTGTAAGACAAACATGCAGTTTTCGACTAACCGATGACCCATTTCTCAGGAAATGTTTTAAAGCTACAACACGGAATAATTGAATCTTCAGCTAAACATTTTGAAAATCATTTTGATGGTACCCTAACTTGTAATGAGTAGCATCTCCACCATTGCCATGGTGACCACAGATCACCTACTTATAAAGGTCTACAATATTGGTGGACCAGCCAATATTGTGGTACAATATTACTCCTGAGAGCTGTGTGCATTGCTTGTTTGTACTACCCGTACACTAACATTAATTTTCCATTTCTATTACAATATGGCCATCTTGTGTCCATTCTGAGCTACAGTTTCACTGCAATTAAAAGACTTGGGCTGTGTTCATGCTTGTTCATGACTCTTGTTAGAAGCAGAGGTTTGTAATCAGGCCAAACCTTTGTCATAATCTCATTTGACATAATTTCATACCTTAGTTTCACTTTGTTTTTTACACCTTTTTGTCCTTGCAGTCGATCGTATCGTGGGCCTGGATAAGGTAGCGGGAATGTCAGACTCCATGCACGGTGCATTCAAAACCCGTAAAGGCATGTTTCGCACAGTGGGCCAACTGTACAAAGAGCAGCTGGGGAACCTGATGGCCACACTCAGGAACACCAATCCCAACTTCGTCCGCTGCATCATTCCCAATCATGAGAAGAAGGTACTTTTTTTTTTTTTTTTAAACAAACATTTACACGTTATGGCTACATCTTCACAATATGAGATTATATAAGCTGTATTCAAATTAATTGGGTTCTTTCAAAGATGGCAATGCTCACGTTTGACTGACAGTTAACGTTTTTTATTCTTGGTAGTTGTAGCATTCACACAGTTAGTCAATGACAAAACTGACACAAAATGCAGTTTAGAAATCAAAATGTTTATTTGTAAGGGAGACAAACCGCTCTTAAGATGCTATTTTTGACAGCCCTAATTCCTACTTTTTAGGCAGGTAAACTGGAGCCTCATCTGGTTCTTGACCAGTTAAGGTGTAATGGAGTTTTGGAGGGGATCCGTATATGCAGGCAGGGCTTCCCCAACCGCATTGTCTTCCAGGAGTTTAGACAGAGGTAACAAACCCAGTGCCAGACATTGAGTCAGCAAGGAGAATAAAATGACCAACTTCATCATCTGTCTGTAATTGTGCTCCTCAGGTATGAAATCCTCACTCCGAATGCCATTCCAAAAGGATTTATGGATGGCAAGCAAGCATGTGTGCTCATGGTGAGAACCATAGATCACATTAAGAAATGAAAGAGGAAAATGAATCTTCATCTGAACTCGGGAAACTTGACTCTATTTCAGATCAAGGCCCTAGAGTTGGATCCCAACTTGTACCGCATCGGGCAGAGTAAAGTTTTCTTCAGAGCTGGCGTCCTGGCTCACCTGGAGGAGGAAAGAGACATGAAGATCACTGATGTCATCATCAGCTTCCAGGCATTGTGCCGAGGATACGTGGCCCGCAAGTAGGACTGATTCAGTCTCTTAATAGGGCACCATTCTCTCACTTTTTGCTAAAAATGCTTTTGTTTTGTTTTTTTTAACCAAAGAGCCTTTGCGAAAAGACAACAACAGTTGACTGCTATGAAAGTTATCCAGAGGAACTGTGCAGCTTACCTCAAACTTAGGAACTGGCAGTGGTGGAGGCTTTTCACCAAGGTAAATAGGACACTACCCATAAAGGTCCATGCATAGCCTCGTCGACTACCGTCACTAAGAACAGTGGTCTATCACATTACTCTGTGATGCAAAAAAATCCCCTGCTTGATTTTGTGAGGTTTTAAACTCCTTTCTTGTCTTAAAGGTCAAGCCCCTTCTACAAGTGACTCGGCAGGAGGAGGAGATGGTGGCAAAGGAGGAGGAGCTCCAGAAAGTCAAAGAAAGGCAACTGCAGGCTGAGGAGCAGATTCAAGAGTACGAAAGCAAGCAGCAGCAGGTACGATTTCAAATTGACCTTTTCATCTTGAAGTCAAACTGCATATACATTGTGTAACTTAACGCAATAAAATGTGCTGATGGACTGAACCTGGACAGGCACATTAGAGTTTAGTGTGTGGCATTAACCCAATGTGTCTTAAATATACAGTCAATACCTTTTGTGTTTAGAACATCCAAATGTTTTCACATGCACAATCTCTTCAATACCATGCATACATCGTTTTTGTTTTACTCGAGTCGGTTGATTCATTTTGCCCCTGACTGATTCCGCCAGCTGTCCGCCGAGAAGCTGGCCCTCCAAGAACAGCTCCAGGCTGAGACGGAACTGTGCGCAGAGTCCGAGGAAATGAGATGCCGCCTTGCAGCAAAGAAGCAGGAGCTGGAGGAGATTCTTCATGATATGGAGGCTCGGCTGGAGGAGGAGGAGGAGAGGGTTGGTCAGCTACACAATGACAGAAAAAAGATGCAGCAGAACATTAATGTAAGTGAAGGGGATCTTGATCACATTGGAGAACTCGTATCTACTTTAGCTGGAATTTCATGAGTTTGATTGGTCTTTTTGGGTTTTGTAGGAACTAGAGCAGCAGCTGGATGAGGAAGAAGCAACCAGACAGAAGCTCCAGATGGAGAAAGTTACCGTGGATGCTAAAATGAAAAAAATTGAGGAAGACATGATGGTGCTTGATGACCAGAACAACAAGCTCAACAAGGTCACCAGTAGTCTTTGGCACTTCTCATGGCTGCCTCGAACTGAAGAAAGAATGTATTCATTAATTTGGTATTTTCGTTTGTTTTCAATTTTAGGAGAAGAAACTGATGGAAGAGAGGATCTCTGAGTTTACCACCAACTTGGCTGAGGAAGAAGAAAAGTCTAAAAGCTTACAGAAACTCAAGAACAAACATGAAGCCATGATCACAGATTTGGAAGGCAAATATTTATATGAATTATTAAGGGTGTTTATTTGCTAATGATTTTTATCTTGCACTGATTTAACACAGCTTTGTTTGTGTCCTAATGTTCAGATCGCCTAAGAAAGGAGGAAAAAATGCGCCAGGAGCTAGAGAAGAATCGCCGTAAACTTGAGGGTGACTCAAATGATCTCACTGACCAGATTTCAGAACTTCAAGCCCGGATTGCTGAACTTGAAGCTCAGCTGGCCAAGAAAGAGGAAGAACTGCTCGCTGCACTGGCCAAGTTGGTGCCTGTCTATTTGTCTAATTTCAGCACACCTGCAAAACTGACGTGCTTTATTCTGTCTCCAGGATTGAGGAGGAGGCTGCAGCCAAGAACATGGCCCAGAAGAAGATCCGAGAGCTGGAAGCTCAGATCTGTGATTTGCAGGAGGATCTGGAGATGGAGAGGCAGGCACGCAGCAAGGCAGAGAAGCTGCGCAGGGATCTGGGAGAGGAGCTGGAAGCACTGAAGACTGAGCTGGAGGACACTTTGGACTCTACTGCAGCACAGCAGGAACTCAGGTAACAAGAAAAGTCCATGGTTGGCCCTCCTAATCTCTAACTCTTAATCACATACAACACATGATGTTGATTGTGTCCCATTGGGTTACAGCAGGGTGTGTCAAGTGCAGCCTGGGGTCAAAGTTGTATCATTATTTACATGTACACCCTTGGGTTCCTGTCTTCATCTAATGCATCCTAGCATGTGTACATTAGGTCAACTGTCAGAAAATGTTACCTTCAGAATATTCCAGTCAGATGTCAAAAAGACCTCCTCACGTTAATATTTTTCCTTCTCCTCCAGGAGCAAACGTGAGACGGAAGTTGCCCATCTCAAGAAAACTCTGGATGATGAGGCCAAAGCCCACGAACAGCAGATGGCTGACATGAGACAAAAACACAACCAGGCATTTGATGAACTCAATGATCAGCTGGAGCAGGCCAAGCGGGTAATGAACATAGAGACCACAAACCTACGACAACAACAACATGCGGCGTTTGACACTTGATCTTGTCCACTCTCCTACCTATAGAACAAGGTGTCAGTGGAGAAATCCAAGCAAGCCCTGGAGAGCGAGTGGAACGAGGTGCAGATTGAGCTCAATACTCTGAGGCAAGGTAAAGCGGATTCAGAACACCGTCGGAAGAAGGCTGAGTCCCAAGTTCAAGAGCTTCAGGTCAAATTTGGAGACAGTGAACGGCAGAGGCAGGAGATGGCTGATAAAATGGCCAAGATGCAGGTATGGTCTGACAGTTTGGATAGAGCAATGTTGTTCACAAATAGGGGTGTCCCGATTACAATTTTTCCACTTCCCATATAATTCCAATATTGCAGCCTTAAATATCGATCCAATAATCATACATACCTTTTTTTTGGACTTTAATCAAAAATACTGCATTGTGCTCGCCAGAACACAGTGTTAAGTCAAGTAACGATCACAAAAATGGGTTCTGCATTTTTTTTTTTCAAATCTGGTGTCGGACTTATAGCCGATGTACATTTCAGATCGGGACACCCCTATTCAGTGTTTGTGCACAGAAAGACGCGCTGACAATTTTAAATTCTTTTTTAGTCGGAGCTCGACAATGTCAACAGTCTGTTGACTGAAGCAGAGGGCAAGAGCATCAAATCCAGCAAAGACCTTTCTTCGGTTGAGTCTCAGTTCCAGGATGCTCAGGTACGAACCAATAAATATGTCATTATTTCCTTCATCAACTATGGCGAAGGTTAGTGACAAACACATTTATCAACCAGATTTTTGGGAATATATGTTATGGCAGAATCAGAATGTTCTGAACTCTATTTTGATGCCAGAGTTGTGGTGAATAGAATAGAATGCTGTCTGTAGTTTTAGCTCACTCATGACTCCCCATTGCTGGCAACTTGTATAGACAACAACCGACATGTGCTGCTGCTTACTATTATTATTTTAATACGGGAGCCAGGCAACAACATTTCCTTGGCAATTTCACTGCTGTGTTATTGTGCAATGACAATAAAGTCTATCGCTCTATCTCTATATCTATCTCTATCGGATCCCTGCATATTTGTCATTAAGCATTTGCGACCCTGCAAATTTTCAGACTTTTTATTTTTTTAGGTTTTTTTTCATAAATATGTGAGTGTACAGGGAAAATGTACAGAGCATGCACCACTGTTAGAAACCCACAATTTGTACATTTGTGTCTATATGCTTCACTCATAATTAACTTATGGACTATAGAAAGAACCTGTCAACCGTTGCCTTAGAAATGTGTACATAGTATTATATTTTTCTGTCAGGTTTACAGGATGTCTCCATAAGGTGCAAGTATTTCTGTACAGAAGGCAACTGATGTCCATGGAAATAATTAACAATGTAAACAAATACTGCAGCTTTTCTAAAGTTCTTCTTTTGTTCCTGAATTCCAGGAGCTGCTCCAAGAGGAGACTCGCCAGAAACTGAACCTCACCAGTCGCTTGCGACAGCAAGAGGAGGAGCAGAACACTCTGCGTGAGATGCTGGAAGAAGAGGAGGAGAGCAAGAGGAATATGGAGAAACAGGTCTCCTCTCTTCAGGGCCAGGTTAGGCAATGATATACTGGCTTTATTCTTCTCATGGCTTCTTTCCTTTTTTCCTCAATCCCTGAGAAGCGTAAAATTCTTGGCTCTCCTCATTCCCTCCTTGGTGTCTATAGCTGACTGAGCTGAAGAAGAAGCTCGACCAAGAGGTGGCCAACCTAGAGAGTGCAGAGGAAGCACGCAAGCGAACCCACCGAGATGCCGAGTGTGTGAACCAGCAGCTAGAAGAGAAGAGCACCGCATACGACAAACTGGAAAAGACCAAAACACGTTTACAGCAGGAGCTGGACGACCTCATGGTGGACCAAGACAACCTGAGGAATATAGTCTCCAACCTGGATAGGAAGCAGAAGAAGTTTGACCAGGTATTGTAGACACCCACACAGCAAATGGCACATAAGTAGCTTTGCAGCTTGATTAAAATAAAATTAGATACACCTGCCCGGTGTGAGAGACAATGGAAGAGCGGAACAGAAATTTAAATGTATATAGTGTCATAGTTTGACACAATTTTTTATTATTATAATGGTTTTGGACTTTACTGCATCATACTAAGATAAAACTCAATGATCGTAATCTGTTGCAGTTCTATACCATGACATACTGCATACCTTATTGATTTAGTTTTTCTTCACGTATTGGATTATTTATAGCAGAGATTGATTCTATGAAAGCTCTGGCTATATTAAGCACTTTGTATTTAAAAACTCAATCTCTCCCCGCTTAGATGCTGGCTGAAGAGAAGACCATCTCCGCTCAGTATGCTGAGGATCGCGACAAAGCTGAGGCTGATGCCAGGGAAAAGGACACACGAGCTCTGACGCTTGCACGCGAGCTGGATACCATGACTGACCTGAAGGATGAGCTGGATCGGGCCAATAAACTCCTCAAAGCCGAGATGGACGACTTGGTCTCCTCCAAAGATGACGTGGGCAAGAGCGTAAGAGCACACGGAAATCTCTTCGTGCAACAGAGATGAATGGTAGAAGGGACATTTTTTTTGTCATTCTCCACATCCTTACTCTTCATCCACAGGTTCATGAGTTGGAGAGGTCAAAGCGTGCGATGGACCAGCAGCTTGAGGAAATGCGGGTTCAGCTGGAGGAACTGGAGGACGAACTGCAGGCCACAGAGGATGCCAAACTACGCTTGGAGGTCAACATGCAGGCCATGAAGGCTCAGTTTGACAGAGATCTGCAAGCCAGGGACGAACAGGGCGAGGAGAGGAGGAAGCAGCTGGTCAAACAGGTGACGTGTGCACGTACCTGATGAATATCTAAAGTCTGATTTATGTATACTGTAATCATGTTTTTCTCCATTAGGTTTGTGCGATGGAAGTAGAGCTGGAGGATGAACGCAGGCAGCGTTCTCAGGCTCTATCCTCCAAGAAAAAACTGGAGTTGGATCTGGGCGAGCTTGAAAATCAGATTGATGCCGCCAACAAGGGAAGGGATGAGGCCCTTAAGCAGCTGAAACGACTACAGGTAAAGCATGAAAACATCTCTGCATGGACCAAGGTGTCCATTGTGCAACCTGGGGAACATTTTAGGCCATCTAATTTATTTTTTTTAATTGGTCCTCAGCATATTGTTAAATAAAATAAATGTCAATAATAATAATAATGGAATATATTTGAAAGGACACAAATTAGGTTTATCGCCTATGACACCAAGCTAATGAGTCAATGTTTTATTCAGATTTAGAATGTATTGACCTACGTTGGATTGGATTGGTTTGAGTATCTTTTGGACACAAGCCTGACAAAAGCCGTCAAATCTGCTGTTTGTCTTTATCACAAAGGCCCAAATGAAAGAGCAAATTAGAGAGCTTGAGGACCTGCGCTTGTCCCGAGACGAAGCAGTGAACAGCGCCAAGGAGACTGAGAGGAAGCTGAAGACCATGGAGGCTGATGCCCTGCACTTGCAGGAGGTACACATTACACCTTCCTCTTATTTAGTCACAGACATAACCAGTGTTCAATGAGGTATTGAATACTATGAATAAGTTACATGTCAGAGAATATCTTGCACATTTGTAGCTCTGGTGTCTTCCAGGATCTTGCCACTGCAGAACGCCTCAAGAGACAAATCCAAACGGAGAGAGATGAGCTCCAGGATGAAATTAACAACGGCAACACTAAAATGTATGGACAATACTTTTATTAGAACCATGGCGGGAGATCCATATGGAGCAATATCTTTTTCAGCTCATAGACTGATGTTGCTTGTCAATTTGCTGTTCAGTTCTCTGCTGACAGAAGAGAAAAGGAGGCTGGACGCTCGCATCAGTCAACTGCAGGAGGAACTGGAGGAAGAGCTGCTTAACACAGAGATGGTCAACGACCGTCTCAAGAGAAGTGCCCTGCAGGTAATGCTTCAATGCTTCAATATATAGTTCCATCCAGAGGTGTCATCACAAGAAACCCAGACAAAGGTCTTTTATACTCAAGGATGTGCATGGTTCCCATGATGCTGTATTTTTATGCTCCATTTTTAGATGGAGCAGTTGACGACCGAAGTGAGTGCAGAGCGCAGCACCTCCCAGAGACTGGAGGGGACTCGTTCCCAGCTGGATCGCCAGAACAAAGAGCTGAAACTGAAGCTGCAGGAGCTTGAGAGCACCGTCAGGTCTAAGTACAAGTCCACCATTGCCACCATGGAGGCCAAGATTGCACAGATGGATGAACAGCTTGACGTAGAGTCCAAGTGAGTCCTTTTGGGAGTTTTTGAGTGCATTCCAAACTTTTTTGCCATGGTGTCCTCCATTAACTTACCATTTTGAATTGAATTCAGAGAGCGTCAACAGGCATCCAGGCTTGTCAGGAGAACAGAGAAGAAGCTGAAAGAGATGATGTTGCAGGTTGACGATGAAAGACGCAACACCGAGCAATACAAGGACCAAGTAAGCCTCTTTCAAAATGGCTGCAAGTCCCGACGTGGCAATTATTCACATTTTGTAGAGGTCCTATCAGAGCAGGTGGGATGCCTCCTGTGAGTGAAGCTATATCCCAGTGACATTCAAGGGTCCCCAAAATCTAGCTTGTGCTTTTAGTAAGCCATAGTGCATACAAGTAACATGAATGGTATAGTTTGGATTTTTGACGTGAAATTGTATGACATCACCGGTGTAGTGCAACGGTGACTTTTCACCTGTGAGCCAAGTTCTGGTCAAATTTTGGTGTTGAAGTAGTTTCTGCTAGCTGATGGCGTCACAAAAGTGTTTTGCTCCTCAAATCAATGTGTTCAAAAGAGTAATATATTTGCATCACAAAACCATTTACCACCAAAACATTAGACATCACAATTGCAGTGCATTAATTTTTCTCCCTTTTTGTATCACTGCATGCTGCCGCCTTTCAACCACATCTGAGACAAGTCCATCCATTTTCTGACCCTCATGAGGGTGGCGGGCATGCTGGAGCCTATCCCAGCTGTCTTCGGGCGAGAGACTATGCTGAAAATGAACAGGGTCTTATCTGCATTATTAAAACTGAGCTGCCATTGTGGAACAGTCTTAAAGTTAACAAGGGACATCTTAAGCATATTATTTTGATTATTCCTGTACGATAAGTACGTCAAGGTCACTTGCACATGGTTGCATCGGGTTTCGATTTCAGACAGATTTCAAACTGTGCAGCATGCATCCGTAATTTTGCTAGGCTTGTTTCTAGGTGTTGTACCATGCAGTTTGTGGTATTTTGGGGTCCGTTAGGACTACGGCACTATTTTTAAACCTTGACTGGCCTGGAGTTAAAAGGTGTTTGTACTTGAGGTATGTTTAGTTGGAAAATATTCAACATTGTCCTGTTTTAATGTTTATTAACTGATAGCAGATGCACCTTTTATGACCCTGAAATTCTCCAAATTTTGGAGTCATAAAGGTTTATCTGCAGAATAACTATCCCATAATTCCTTGTTATAAGAGTGGTAGATTAATACTGAGCTTTCCTCACACCAAAATCATTTAATAAAAGAAAATGCATAAAATATTAAAGTACAATTTCATTGTGACATTTCAGTCGCGTTTTCCTGAAAACTTATCAAAATGCAAATGCAAATACCTTGTTACCTCTCGGTTGACGAAGAGATGACGACATTCCTTGTAGCACAAAGCCAAAGGATACCTTTATGAACCGGGCTGTACTGATGCCGAACTTCGTCAGATGGAGTTAGAACAGTCAAAGAGAGAGATGAAGGACAGAGAAGTGGTCCAAGCTGGAGCTGTGAGTAGACTGTACCAATATCCACGTTTTTCCAAAGCTAACACAAATATTGCATACTCGGAGAAGAAACGTGGACAGGACCACCGCGTATCTGACTACAGTTAGCTTCTAAACAAGGTGGTAATTATAGGGGACGTCTATTTAGCTAGTGGCCATATAGTTCTTACCTGGAGTGCTTGAACAGTTCTTCAAAACAATCTTCCTATGTTCCGGGCGTGTACTAATATATCCGTCCTCGTTGAAATGTGAACCACACACAAGAAGTTGTTAATTCACCCTTGCTATTTTGTTTCGCAAGAAGAAAATAAAGTTGCCTAAAAACAATGTCGGTAACAGGAAAGCGATGGAACACGCAAGGCGATTCACAGTTACCAGCATAGCTTTCACTTATTGCGCGACTGGGGGTGGCATGTAAACACCGAGGAACAAGTTGACAGGCGGCAGCGCCTGGTGGTGAGAAGGGAGCGAAACCAGCACAGCTACAGTGAAGAAAATAAGTATTTGAACACCCTGCTATTTTGCTATTTCTCCCACTTAGAAATCATGGAGGGGTCTGAAATTTTCATCGTAGGTGCATGTCCACTGTGAGAGAGATAAACTAAAAAGAAAAATCCAGAAATCACAATGCATGATTTTTTAACAATTTATTTGTGTGATACAGCTGCAAATAAGTATTTGAACACCTGAGAAAATGAATGTTAATATTTGGTACAGTAGCCTTTGTTTGCTATTACAGAGGTCAAACGTTTCCTGTAGTTTTTCACCAGGTTTGCACACACTGCAGGAGGGATCTTGGCCCACTCCTCCACACAGATCTTCTCTAGATCAGTCAGGTTTCTGGGCTGTCGCTGAGAAACACGGAGTTTGAGCTCCCTCCAAAGATTTTCGATTGGGTTCAGGTCTGGAGACTGGCTGGGCCATGCTAGAACCTTGATATGCTTCTTACGGAGCCACTCCTTGGTTTTCCTGGCTGTGTGCTTCGGGTCGTTGTCGTGTTGGAAGACCCAGCCACGACCCATCTTCAATGCTCTGACAGAGGGAAGGAGGTTGTTCCCCAAAATCTCACAATACACGGCCCCAGTCATCCTCTCTTTAATGCAGTGCACTCGTCCTGTCCCATGTGCAGAAAAACACCCCCAAAGCATGATGCTACCACCCCCATGCTTCACAGTAGGGATGGTGTTCTTCGGATTGTACTCTTCATTCTTCTTCCTCCAAACACGCTTATTGGAATTATGACCAAAAAGTTCTATTTTGGTCTCATCTGACCATAAAACTTTCTCCCATGACTCCTTTGTATCATCCAAATGGTCATATGCAAACTTAAGACGGGCCTTGACATGTGCTGGTTTAAGCAGGGGAACCTTTCGTGCCATGCAGGATTTCACATCATGACGTCTTAGTGTATTACCTACAGTAACCTTGGAAACGGTGGTCCCAGCTCTTTTCAGGTCATTGACCAAGTCCTGTCGTGTAGTTCTGGGCTGATTCCTCACCTTTCTTAGAATCATTGAGACCCCACGAGGTGATATCTTGCATGGGGCTCCACTCCGATTGAGATTGACCGTCATGTTTAGCTTCTTCCATTTTCTAATGATAGCTCCAACAGTGGACCTTTTTTCACCAAGCTGCTTGGTAATTGCTCCGTAGCCCTTTCCAGCCTTGTGGAGGTGTACAATTTTGTCTCTGGTGTCTTTGGACAGCTCTTTGGTCTTCGCCATGTTACAAGTTAAAGTCTTACTGATTGTATGGGGTGGACAGGTGTCTTTATGCAGCTAACGACCTCAAACAGGTGCATCTGATTCAGGATGATACATGGAGTGCAGGTGGACTTCTAATGGGCAGACTAACAGGTCTTTCAGGGTCAGAATTCTAGATGATACACAGGTGTTCAAATACTTATTTGCAGCTGTATCACACAAATAAATTGTTAAAAAATCATGCATTGTGATTTCTGGATTTTTCTTTTTAGTTTATCTCTCTCACAGTGGACATGCACCTACGATGAAAATTTCAGACCCCTCCATGATTTCTAAGTGGGAGAAATAGCAAAATAGCAGGGTGTTCAAATACTTATTTTCTTCACTGTATATATTGGGAGGTGCAATTTTTGTTGCTGTTGCTAACTTTTCAGTCAGAAAAATAGCTATTGGCTGTCCTGGTAGTCTATAGAAGTACCGAAATGGCGCCATCACCCTATTTGCGTATGATGTTGTAATATCATTTAGGGGGGAAAAAAAACAACCCCATAGAAACACAAAAAAGTGAGTAAACCACCTTTTAAAATTGACCATATTTGAATGGGAAGATAAAGATGTAACTTAATATAGTTTTGTAAAGAAAACTTGTAGGTTATGTGATGCAAATTTCAAAACTTCATTCATTTTCTACCGCTTTTTCCTCACGAGGGTCGCGGGGGTGCTGGAGCATATCCCAGCTGTCTTTGGGCAAGAGGCGGGGTACACCCTGGACTGGTCGCCAGCCAATCACAGGGCACATATAGACAAACAACCATTCACACTCACATTCATACCTAGGGACAATTTGCATGCACAGGGAGAACATGCAAACTCCACACAGAGATGGCCGAGGGTGGAATTTAACCCTGGTCTCCTGTGCTGTGAGGTCTGCACGCTAACCACTCGTACATCGTGCAGACGCAAATGTAACTTTTGAACACATATTTTTTGAGCCCAAAGTAGGGGCAAATGTCAACGTTGATGCACTACACTGCTGATTCGGATGTCACACAGCTTGATGTGGGACAGGAGGATACAAATGTTAGCAACACTATTGGGCTACAGTATTAACATAACACGTTTTAACAACATCAAGCTAGGTATGTTGAAGGAAGAAAAAAGATCAATGTTACACCTGGACTGTTAGTCGGTAGAGCTCTAGGCTTGATTTTTAGGATGTGCAGTGAAGGCTGCCTTTTAATGAAGCTGTCCTCCATGAAGTGATGGGCATGTACGGAAAGAAGCAGTGTCATGTCGACCAAGGAGGAGGGTTTTCTGTACCAAAATGTACTGATTAATTATGCATACACTTAAGTATACAACCCCTCTTCCAGGCTGACAAGACAAACAACCGCATGCGTCAACTTAAGCGCCAGCTCGAAGAGGCCGAGGAGGAGCTGACGCGAGCCAATGCTTACCGCAGGAAGCTACAGAGGGAGCTCGATGACGCTGCAGAATCAACAGATTCCATGAACCGGGAACTCAGCAGTCTGAAGAGCAAACTCAGGTGAGAGTGCCCAATCTTTTTGGCGCCCCAAACAAAAATCTTATGAAGTATATACATACGTTAATGATGTACTTTGTGCCATGGAGGGGACGGCCATTTAATTGTTTTGCCTGTCTTTATACGTCACTGGCACAGTGGTTGGGAAACACTGCTTTAGTGTACATTCAAGTCTTAGCAAGGGACTGAGATGTTGTCTAAATAAAATAAAAGCAGTTTTCCAAATGTTGGTGTTTTCTACTGAAACCGTACTCTTTGAGACATTTCACTTGTTGTAGATAATGATCCCTTACTAGTTGAGCAATTCTCATCTTTTGCGATGTCAAAAACAGTATTTCCAGCTCTTGATTGGGAATACTGACTTATATTTGAATGTTTTGGTTTGAAGGCGTGGAGACGTGCATTTGAACATACGACGCACCATGAATCGCACAGGGTTGGAGAGCGATGAAGATGTGGACGTAACGACTGAGGTGTCTGAGCCTGCTGCCGAGTGAGCGAAGGAACAAGCAAAGGGGAAAAATGTTTGGATGCTTTACAGTCAATGTGCAACTTTTGCCAAACATAAGCCATGACATTCTGAAAGTATATATCATTCTAGGACAGAATTTGCCTTTCATTCCCTTGGGTGATGATATATCCTTATTGGTCTTTTACATATAATGCATTCATATTTGGGCCAAATATTCACCTCATGAAATGCCTGTTTACTCATAGTCTAGTCATTTTCTACTTAAAGGGGTTTATCATGTTGCTTTGGTCTGCTCGCTGTTACACTGTTTTTTGCATACACGTTATGGTGCTGGTGCTAGCTCAGATTCTGTATTGTCACTTAACTAATGGTGGTAGGTTGTTTTCACAACATTTAGCAGCAGGGCTCACTCTGTGCACATTTTTGGTGAAATGGAACTCAATACCGCATTACCAAAAGTACATATATTGCCAATATTTTATGGCTGGTCTTTATTTTATGAAATGCCTTAATGCAATAAATATATAAATACCTACAACATGCATTTTGTCATTACTATGTTTTATCACGAACTCATGAGAAAGTGAAGGTCCATATGTGAGGCACATATTTGCAAACTTCGCAATCATACAAGCGTGAATATTAACCTTCAAATATACAGCTATCAAGGCTCTTTACATGTTTGTGATTGCCATTTAAATGCTAAGGATGGGAAAAAAATATGGCCAATAGTTGGGTTTTGCAATTTAATCCCTGTTATATCTTGCTTGGATACAATGTTTTAAGACATTTAAATGATTGGAACTGAACACATTTTTTGTGTTACTATAAATTGTTAATGCACAGTAACTAAATGGTTTTATAATGTCCAAGATACTGAGTTTAATAAAATGTTCCAGGTTATGTTATTTGACCATGTCATTGTGACAATAATATATAGTTTGGCCTCAACAAACTGTATATTTAAGTTTTATTTTGGAAGTCCACGTCAAAATGTTAGCACGTAAGCGCTTACGTGCTTTTATTGTGAAGTGAACTACCGTACTGGAGGCAAAGCGGAAGTGCGGGAGACTGTCCTCGCAAATGCGACAACAAATTTTGGAGGACCAGCGCCAAAGACGACTTTTGAGGACAGCTGTGGATAGTTTTGCGTGATCCGCGTGTTGACTGTTTTGATGTGTAGCTGAATTTACAAGCGAGAACGAACCCGGGAAGTTATTTTGTTCAAACGCCAAACTATGTAAAGACTCGACAGTCAAACTATGGCGTTTTGGAAGATGTTAGGAGGGAACACCACTTTTGTTACGCCTTAACCTCTTCTCAAGTAGGTTCTTGTTTCGTAACTAATGAAATGAAACTAGAAAGCTAACTAGCTAACAGGCATCTGACACAGCACTATATAGCATGCCCTTCACCCCGGAAGCTAGCGTTAACCCTGGCTTGTTTTCTACCATGCCGCCAAATTAATAGTCGTTTTTCCTCCCTATTTTCAGTAGTATCTTCCGTTAAGTAGCTGCAAAACGGGAGCGGGAGGCGAGAAGGATTCATCTGGCTCAACAATGATGGAGTTAGCAGCGGTGAGTTCCACAAATGACACCCATTGGCCACAACATTAGGAACAGTCACAATCCAATGTAACACAACATGGAAATTGTTTAAAAACTAGTAGAATAATGCCCATCGCGCAGATTTTATTTAACTCTATTCCAGCCACACAAAATACACAAACTCTTATATTGTGTTTTTCTGCATAAATTGGTAACTGAAGACAAAAGGTGCATACGGTCAAGCAATAGCTTTACTACCTTCCAGTGGCTGACAGACAACACAAATACCAGTTTTTCCGTCCGGAGTATAAGGGCCACACTGAAAAATAATAATCTTGACATTTCAAGGAAAAGAGTAGTAAATTCACTACACTAAAATAGTGATATTACGTGTAAAATTGAGCATAGCTCTTCAGGAAGAAAGGAAACTTCACTCTTGCTTCGAGCAAGCTTTTATTTATAACTTGCAACAGATTAGCATGTTAGCCCTTCTCACTTCCGCCTTTCTCCCCTCCACATAAGTTCCCCCATTTTATGGGGTGTCTCAGACAATGCCTGTAACATAAAATTAGAGATGTTTTTCCCGTGATTTTATTCGATTTCTTGTAAATGTACAACTCTATTCTTGTAAAATTTTGACTTTATTCTCAAAATCTGCGATTGTTTTAATACTCTGTTGTAACAGGCATTTCCCGAGACTAACTATGAAAAGGGGGACTGATGTGACCTTTGGCCTTGGGCTAAGGTAATATTGCTACTTTTTTCTTGTTTTACGACTTTATTTGGAAATCTCAGGCTTTTGATTTTTCAATGTGGTCCTAATACGTACTTACCATTATTAAACACTCAGCAAATCTTTTAATGTATTTCGCCTCTTCAAGCTTTTTCAAGCTAGCTAGCTTTTTTTGTGCATTTTTGGAATTGTTAGCATTTGCTTTTGATCCTGAGGTGTTTATGCGATTGTAGTATTATATAGCATTTCCCACTTGCATTTGTTTAATGGTATTTTTGGGTCCTGGTTCTTTGTTTAGACATTGCTGCACGTTTGCCTCATATCAGCCTCATATCAGCCTCATAAACTTTTAATTTTAAATCAAGTAGCTTTAAGATAATGTTCTGGATAATAGCTGCAATTGATGGCTATGACATAACATACGTTTTTGGCCAAATGCATTTTATTATTATGCATGAGCAGTGTTTCCCGCAAGACTGCAATCTATCTCGGGTGGTGGATTGCACATGTGTAATTGGTCCATGGTGCATGTGGATATCATTTTTATGGACGATGTGGGCATCCCTGTCAACATTGGCATTTGAAAATAAGGAACGTTTTCTGGCCAACGGGAAATCAGATTATTTTTATTTCCCATGTTGCCAATGGGCAAATTTGTGACAACTTACATTCCGCTGTCATTTTTCTCACCCATTGCTTGATGTGGACATATCAAGGCACCTACTGAATAACTACATACATACTGTATATTTTAAGACCACCTTTCTCTCTCTCTCTCTCTGTCTCTCTCTGTCTCTCTCTCGCTCATACACACACACGTACACACAAGGACCACAACACACCACGCCATGCCATGCCATGACTCATGCCATTTGACAGAGATGCAGTGCAGCAGCGAGGAGTGGGAGAGTGAAAAAGCAGATGTGTGAGTGTGTCTCTGCAAGATAGAGATAGAAGCTGGTAAAAAAAAAAAAAACATTGCCTGGATTATAATCCCCTGCTTTGGCTGGGAAACTGTGGGGGGCGTCAAGCCATCCATAGAGGAGCCTTTGTGGGTCTGTGGGAGCCAGCGACCAAAAGCGAAAGATGCTTTGTGCTTTATTTGTCACATGCACTTTGCATCAGCGGCATGACTTGATAGCATGATTTGAAAGCAGGTCAACATGCAGGAAAAACAAGATCCATCCAGTCGAGGGCCAAGCAGCTTGGGGAAGGTAGGAGTGTGTGCATCACATTGATAGTGTATTCTTCTTTTTACCTAAAGAGCCTGCAGAGCCTGCTTGTCCAGGAGGAATTTCATGTTGTCATTTCATGTGATTGTATTCAACAGGCCGTGTGCGTGTGTGTGTGTGTGGACTGTCTGTGCATATCTCCATCATCATGACCTCTGCTGTGTCAACGAGCTTTATTTACAAGGAGACCGTATATAAATGAAACAAAGCTGTGACTCGGGTTCATTTACACTGGTTGCACTTGATTTTACTGGGTCAATAAAGTATTCCATGGATTTAATGTATTTTTGTTTTATCTGCATATCCAACTCCTCGTCATATCCCACCCGCTCTGTGTTTTCCAATCGTCCTTTATGGTGGCTTTCTGTTCTCAGGCTCACCCAGCTCTCAAAGCCTTTATGTGCGGCTCCCTCAGTGGAACCTGCTCCACGCTGCTCTTCCAACCTTTGGATCTGGTTAAGACTCGGCTGCAGACCCTGCAGAACAATGCCAAGCCAGGGTATGTGAATAAACAGTCCCTCTTGGATGCACACACACACACACACACACACACACACACACACACATGCACAAAGCTGACAAGGGGCACACACGTTTGCAGGCAGTGTCATATTAAAGGAAAACTGAGCCCATTATCCACAATCTTTATGTGAAACATGAACAGATATTTCTTTCCCTTTTTTGTACATTAAAGCGAAAGAAAATGAGTTACTGTGAGCTAGCCAACAATGCACAGCATTGGGAAGTACCTATTTCGACTGCAAAGCCCTCTAATGATGTACATGCTGTGATTTTGTCTCTGTAGTATTTTTGGCACGTTTGCTTCATATGATGTATGACCAACCATCCTTATATTGCCTTTTGCAGGACACCAAAAGTGGGGATGTTCAGCGTTTTCATCAATGTGATAAGAACAGAAAATATCTTTAGCCTGTGGAAAGGAGTTTCACCGGTGAGTAATCAACACACAAAGTTAGGAGAGTTGAACTGTAATTGTAGGGGTGTAATGGTACAGCATTCTCACTGTTCCATACGTGTATCAGTATTAAGGCCATGGTATGGTTCGTATTACAGTACATATTGCCGTAAGGCGTCTAGGAGACCAGGGTTCAATTCCACCCTCGGCCATCTCTGTGTGGAGTTTGCATGTTCTCCCCGTGCATGCGTGGGTTTTCTCCGGGTACTTCGGTTTTCTCCCACATTCCAAAAACATGCTAGGTTAATTGGCGACTCCAAATTGTCCATAGGTATGAATGTGAGTGTGAATGGTTGTTTGTCTATATGTGCCCTGTGATTGGCTGGCAACCAGTCCAGGGTGTACCCCGCCTCACGCCCGAAGACAGCTGGGATAGGCTCCAGCACCCCCGCGACCCTTGTGAGGAAAAGCGGTAGAAAATGAATGAATGAATGAAAATGTACAGTAATTAAAATGTGCTGGCAGGTAATTAATTCTCCAATAAGTAAAATAATAAAGACATAATCCCAAGTGTAGTCCACTTTTAGTCACTATACACAGGCTTGTGGACGTGCATCGTAACGTAACTATATACGTACTTCCTGTCCTTCACTTGTGTAATGAGTGGGGATGTTTGGTACAGCGGAGCACCAATTTGATCCGAATAACAATACATGTATTCATCTTTACTTGTATACTACACACTATAATAAATGGGGGTTATTTTTCATGACTTCTTGCTATTCTAAATAGCTGGAAGATAATTTTGAATTTTGACCTTTTTCAGCAGCTTAGTCATGCAGTATGAGTGAACTGTATGATTGTTTTCCCTGAACTATGCCAAAAGCATCTTTATCTCTTGCTGTTATTGGTCCTACGGTTACGGTTATTACCGTAATAATAGTATAATAATATAATAATCAAGACAGCAACAATGGTGTATGAGAAAATTCAGTCTCGTGGGATACATTCATCATCTATCTTGCATTTGTTTTAGCAACAGCTTTTTTATTAGCTTATTATTAGCATCCGTGCATAATTACAATCAGGAAGTCAAATGAACACAATTCACAGCATGAGCCATGATTGCTTCCGGATGATGATGATTGTGTTCATGTCTTCTCTGCCAGTCATTCGTTCGGTGCATCCCAGGGGTGGGCATCTACTTCAGCACCTTCTACTCCCTCAAGCAGCACTTCTTCCTGGACCGGGCGCCCAGTGCCTTCGAGGCTGTGTTGCTGGGAGCTGGCGCCAGATCTGTGGCCGGTGTCTGCATGCTGCCGTTCACTGTCATCAAAACACGTTTTGAGGTACAGCCATAACTGTGCAATTTGGTCAGACAACTTTCAGTTTCAGTTCATGTTTATTTGCTCACAAAGCATTTCCTGAATCTAGTGGGTGGCGGTGTGCTTATTAACATGGCTGACATTGAAAGGTTTCACTGACATGAACAAAGAGCTCTGTGGCCCTATAGATTAAACAGTACTCTGGCTAACCACTTGCTTGTGTTTATTATGCTAACGCTACAGTATGTGTTCCAGAGTGGCTACTACAACTACGTGAGTGTGGCTGGTGCTCTGAGGAGTGTGTACGAGACGGAGGGATGGAGAGCGCTGTTCTCCGGCCTCACCGCTACTCTGCTCCGAGATGCCCCCTTCTCTGGAATTTATGTCATGTTCTACAGCCAGGCCAAGAAAACGCTCCCCCAAGGTTAGAACTATGTGGCATCAGCTAATCTCCAAAAATTTGTAATTCTGTTTTTTTTTTGTTTTTTTAAATCAGAGGTGACATCGTCAGTCTACGTGCCCCTTGTGAACTTCAGCTGTGGCGTGGTGGCAGGCGTCATGGCATCACTGGTCACACAGCCTGCAGATGTGGTGAAGACCCACATTCAAGTCAGCCCATCACACTGGAGCACGCTGGATGCTATCCATTATGTGTACAGGGTGTGTGTGTGTGCTCACTTTCACCACAGTTGCATTCAACTGCCAAGTGGGACATTTCAGACTAGGAAAAAGTGCAGATGAATACAGGAATGTTATGTCTTTTGTTTTATTTACAGAACCTCTAAAAGTCTGATAACTTGATTTGACGATAAGATTGTGGCAAAATATGCTTGTAAAGCTGCACAAAGCTTTGGAATTTGAATGGCCATTATGCGTGATGTCAGGACATGACGTTAGACCTCAATTTAGCAAGCATCTAATATTCATATCAGCACATTTCTGTGATACTAAAATGCCACTGTACGCATTATATTTTCTTGCGACACACAAGGTGAACTCACGGCACAGTGGTTGGGTACACTTTAACTTGGATGTTTGTTACTTCCCATTATTCTCAAATGCACCATACATGTTGTACATTACAGTGCAAGCAGGAAACCCAATAACATTTCTTGTTTTTTTTTTCTCCACCAGGAACATGGCTTGGGTGGGTTTTTTCGCGGGGCTGTTCCTCGGTCTCTCCGGCGCACACTGATGGCTGCCATGGCATGGACTGTCTATGAGCAGCTGATGGCTCGAATGGGCCTCAAATCCTAAAGGGTTGGGCTACTTATAGTATTTTCTCATTAATGAAAATAGCGTGAATAGTCTGTGAATGAGTGTGTTTGATGAGAAATTATTCAACTGTTTGTGAAAATGTGTAATACACGATCTTTCAGGAATTTGAGGTCACGAATGACAGTCATGCTGTGAAATGAACTTATTCCTATTCTTGAGTCTTGATTGAACTTTACTGACGGTCAGACAATGTGGCTCATCGAAAAAATATTTCCAAATTTCTTAAGCCTGCACCAAGACTGAGCAGCATTTCTTCCTTGCCAATAAACCCTTCATGAGGATACAGGTTATTCAATCTTAGGCTCAGACAATCACAGATACACACAGCCTTTATTACCATATACTATGCTTTAAAATGGGACAGTGCGACACTGTAATATTTACAGTTTTTATATTTAAAATAGCCCATTATCTTTCTAAGGACACATGGCTGTTATTTCTTAAACAGGGTGTTAAGTTATCAGAGTTAAACCTGGAACCTGTTGTTCTGTTTGCGGGACAATAAGCGTGCAATTTGCTCTAATGTTCTTGTGAACACACTAGTTAAAACAACTGATGGCACTTTGCTGTACATAGTATTGTTGACAATAAGAGAGGTGATATATTAATATAACTATTTGCAAGTGTCTGCAAGCACTGCCTTTTAAGATGATGTGTTATAATATGTTTGTTTATTGAAAGCTTGACCGCCGCTTATGAAGACCGTGTCAATGCAGTTACTGATCACATGATGTTCTTGTAGTGACATGTAGAAAGGAAGCAGTGTCTTAATGTCCAACTGTGTGTATGTGTGTCACTGTGCAGTAATTTCACTAAATGGCAGTTTTGTAATGACATGCAGTCTTAGTTCATTTTTGTGGTGACTATATCGTATATGGTCATTGTTATTGTAGATATTTGGTCTGTGCAGTGTTGACTCTGACATTGTGCCTGTTTTTATGGTTAATAAAGTTAGCTTTTTAAATAAATAAAAAGACACTGGAATTTATTTTGAAATAGTGAGAGGCATGGTTAAATATGAGTGCAGTTCTGCCAACATGTTTGATTTTGCCTTACTCGACATGCAATTTGATTAATGTCATCTGAAATGACTCACATACCATGCGTATGGTTATTTGTACAATGCTGGCCCACAGTAGAATGTGTTGCAGCAGGATTAGGCTTGTGTGATTACAGTCTGAGCCCATAGTTTGGATGTTAGTTATGATGCTTACTAGTTCCAGGTAGTGTGCATTACTGCTCACTGATCAAATAATGTTGTGATGATTACTGAAATGTATGGAGTCGTTATTTTAGTATATTGTGCCTATCTTGCAAGACAAACTTTACATAAAAGAATAATTTAAATGGCAAAATGTGGAGATGTGGAGAATGAAAACCCTCGTTTTATTAAAGCAATAAGTGTCATTAGTTACTATCGAAAAGTGTGAAAAGGATAAAAGGCTCTCGCCCAAAAGATGCGACCCACCCCAGATGGGACTCGAACCCACAATCCCTGGCTTAGGAGGCCAGTGCCTTATCCATTAGGCCACTGGGGCTCTTGTCCCGGGGTGATGTATTGTACAAATTTGTATGTATTTGTGAATTAATTGCGAATTATAGTCTATACATTTTTACTGCACGATTTCTGTTTATTTTGTTATGCATTTGTGAAATATGTAATAATTTCTAACCAAATGTGTTTCCTTGGCATTAATCGTAAGGTTGGTATCAGAAGAATTTTATCGTTGCTATGCGACTAAAGGCAAACACCAAGGCGAGCAAGCCTGGCTGTGAAATATCATGTTGTGTTTTGAAACGTGGCTCCGCCATCTTATTTTGTATGGAAATAAGAAATAAGATGGATTTGTCTGAGATTAAAAAACGCGGTAAATTCCTCCAAACGATATAACCACCACACCAGAATGTGTTATGACGTCAAGCAGAAAACCAAGATGGCGGTCTCCAGTCAGCGTTTAATGTGTGTTGGTTCTTGTGGGAAGGAAGCAAAAAACTAATGAAAATCACATACAAAGTATTTTCGAAGAAGAAGCGTGGCATTGAAGGTATGTTCATTTAATGTCTTCAAATGGGGTAAATTATTTTCGCCAACGACACCTAAACAACAACGCGTTGATAATACTGGTTCTTGTTGTTTTAGTGTAGAATGTTTCACTTGTTTAGTTTTGTCACAGTAAAACTATTACTAACAAAGAACACCGCTGCTTCCTTTCAAATTGTATTAAACAATTTCTTGTGAAGTAAACGGGGTTGCGTCTGTCAATGGAATTGTTGTTGCTAGGTTACAGTTACAGTTAAGACGCTTCATCACACTGATGAAAGAGATGTGTCGGAACATCATCATTGGTTCTTATTGTGTTCACCAAAGTGAATGCACTGTTTTAATAGGAGTCTGTTCTGCTTAAACGAAGAAACGCTCTCTTAACGCATCCTCTTCTACATTTGTCAACATGGTAAGTGAAGTGAACATAAATCCATCTTCAAACAATATCGAAATGGTGCACATAAAGCACGATAATCAACATTTGTTGCAGATTCTTTCTCGTGTGAAACCAGCCGTGGGAGGAGAGGCAGCAAGCATCAGTGACAAGAAGAAGAAAAATAAAACCAAAGTTCCCAGTTTGGAGGAATATCTGCAGCAGAGAGACTATCTAGGTGCCTTGACCCTCTTGGAGGTAACTTCCATCTATATTTTCTACATCTCATAAATTTGGTTATGTACACAGCCATCATGCATTGGTTGTTGAGGATGAGTTTTGTTGTTTATTTCCAGTTCCAGAGAAGTATTGGCGAACAAGAGGAGAACACAGACCTATGGATTGGCTTCTGCGCCTTTCACTTGGGGGACTACAAGAGAGCGATGGAGGTACTTTTGTTGTGTTTGATCAGAGTAAGCTACACATTAGTACTTTAAATGGGATATTAAAACTTGTTGTGACAGGAGTACAAGACCATGACTATGAAGCCTGACTGTCCTCCTGATGTCTGGGTCTATTTGGGCTGTGCCATGTTTTTTCTGGGGCTCTATAAAGAGGCGGAGGAGGCAGCCTTGAAGGGTAAATAATCATATAGGTTGCAGCTTTTTTATTTTGCACAAATAGTTATTTCATGGGATTTCCTGTTTATTTGTTTTAGGGTGTTGTTTTACAAAATATGAGGTGCAGCAGGCTGAGGAAATTTTTTTTTTGGAATACCTAAAGCTAACTTTAGTCGGGGAGGGAGCCCCAAAAAATCCTCACTATCAAAACTTCATCCCAAGGAACTCCCTCCACTTTTCAGAGACTCCAAACTTGAACTGTTTCAAGTCAGGAGTTACCATACATTTTTTGAACGACATAATTAGTGAATGAAATACAATTTTTTTTTTTTGGTGATGTGGGTATTTTTAAATAAGAATTACAACTCTCACATTGGTGTCAAATAATACCCTGAAAGGAAAAACAACAACAACAATTTTTTTCTTTTACAGATAATTTTTTTTGCAATACCAGCTTTTCATAATTGTGGCTAAGCATCACTACCTTTGACACTTTTTTTTTGTTCTTTGCAGGTCCAAAGTCTGCCCTCAAAAACCGACTTCTCTTCCATCTGGCTTACAAGGTTACAAGCATTCAAGTCTACTTTTGTCAACCTCATCAATCTGTACTTGTTCATCTCTTTGCTAACACACTTTAACATTATATTTTTAAAATTGTTCTGAGTGGTGAGATGCAAGAGTTTGAAAGGAAAACTGCTTGAATTTAATCTTGGGAAATGGCTGTTATGCGTATGTTTAAGTATGTCGCTTTCCAATCACATTTTAGTTCGATGATGAGAAGAAGATGATGGACTTCCACCAGAACCTGGAGGATGTGACGGAAGACCAGCTGAGCTTGGCCTCCATCCACTACATGCGCTCACACTACCAGGAAGCCATTGAGATCTATAAACGCCTCCTCCTGCAGAACCTGTACGCATCCCCACCGATCGCTTATCGTTTTATTTTCACTGCCATGCCGCACTTTAACACAACTTGTGCCATCCTCAAGTGTGCCGTGTTTATTTTTGTGGTGGTTGTATTGTTCAGCATAATACAGAGTGCTGTTTGTAATATTTTGGTTGCCTTGGGATGGTGGACAAGATATCTCACCACAGCAATAAACATATTGTGTCATCTCCAGAGACTTCCTGGCAATGAAGGTGAATGTGGCTCTGTGTTACTACAAGCTGGGCTACTACGACGTCTCCCAGGAAGTGTTGGCGGCCTACCTCCAGAACATCCCTGACTCCACCATCGCTCTCAACCTCAAAGCCTGCAACCACTTTAGTCTCTACAACGGCAAAGCAGCTGAGGTACACAACATGTATGCATGCTGTTAGCCGCTTGCTATTTTAAAATTAAATAAAATGAAACATTGAAGAGGTTTTACTTTTGCGTGTTTGTTTCCTTTCCCTTCGCTCTCAGGCTGAGCTGAAAAACCTAATCGATATCTCCTCCTGCTCCTTTGAGTTTGCTAAGGAGCTTATCCGACACAACCTGGTAAGCTCCTCCCAAGCTCTAACCGGTATCTTCTCTGTGCACAGACCTGAGGCTCAACATGCTACTTTCGTTCTTCCCTAGGTGGTGTTTCGTGGCGGTGAGGGGGCCTTACAGGTGCTACCTCCACTGATTGACGTTATCCCAGAGGCGAGACTCAACATGGTCATCTACTACCTGAGACAAGGTGGTGAATTGCCTTCATTAGCACCATTTCCAATTTAAGCCAATACATTTTTGATTGACATCTATCGGTATGATGGCGTATAGTTGAACCCCGCTGGAAACTACAACCACGATAATAAAATGGTAGCATGGCTCAGGTGGTAGCGTGAACCCCCAGTTGCTCTTAATGCTGCATATCAGTAGTTAAATGTGCTAACACTAACTATTACACCCTGTCTGTACAAAATAACACCTTAAAGAGACATAAGACAGTCAAAAGTGATCATTTTAACTACAGCAAAGCATGCTGGGAAAGGCATAATCTGCAAACTTATTTACACATTACACATTTCATGGATTATGACGTTTCTGTGTTGATATGAAATACTGTAGAGAAGAGGTACTTAGTCACTTGTGTACTGTTCCTATGTTGTGGCCAGCCAGTATACATCTTTATTAATTTTACCATGCATCACAAGTTTCATGTATGAATTGTCATATTATTATGTTACATGTCACTTTTCCAGATGACGTCCAGGAAGCTTATAACCTCATACAAGATTTAGTGCCTGCTACACCTCAGGTACACCTACTTCTAATACAACACTCTTAACATCACTCCCCCTGCAGAGCATGATCAAGGAACTGAAGTGAATGTAAAACCCAGACCAAAGTTAAACGTTTCCATTTTGTAGGACTGTTTGGATGAGAAATGTACCAATGAATCAGGATTGATTGCCATTTGTAGCTGTCTGAAATGTGCATATTTTCTCACCATTATATATATATATATTAAAAGGGATAGTTGGTATTTTTTGACATGAAGTTGTGTGACAACGGTGTAGTGAATCAACAATGACTTGCTCGGATTAGGAAGGTAGTTCCAGTTAGTTGGTGGGGCCACTTAACAATATGCATTCATCATATTCATATCTATATCATATCTACAGTATATATTATATGTCTTAATACTTGATATTACCATTTTCATAGGAGTACATTTTGAAAGGGGTGGTAAATGCTGCGCTCGGGCAACAACTTGGAACGGTGAGTGTTTTTTAATGTAAAATAAAATATCAAAAATGGATGTTAACTGAGACCAGGGTTCAATTCCACCCTCGGCCATCTCTGTGTGGAGTTTGCATGTTCTCCCCGTGCATGCATGGGTTTTCGCCGGGTACTCCGGTTTCCTCCCACATTCCATAAACATGCTAGGTTAATTGGTGACTCCAAATTGTCCATAGGTATGAATGTGAGTGTGAATGGTTGTTTGTCTATATGTGCCCTGTGATTGGCTGGCGACCAGTCCAGGGTGTATCCCGCCTCTCGCCTGAAGACAGCTGGGATAGGCTCCAGCACCCCCGCGACCCTCGTGAGGAAAAAGCGGTAGAAAATGAATGAATGGATGTTAACTGTGCTTGATGTTTGTTTTTCTAGAGGGATTACTTAAAGGTTGCTCAGCAGTTCTTTCAGTTGGTCGGAGGCTCGGCCAGCGAGTGTGGTATGCATTTCACAATTAAAATATTTTGATTTTATAATTTATAATATTTTATCATATATTTTTTAATAATTAATATAATTGTATTTTTTGTGTAGAGTGGTGTGGGCAAGTGTGTGTTCATTTCTGTTTGCCTTTCAGATACTCTTCCAGGCAGACAGTGCATGGCTTCCTGCTTCTTCCTCTTGAGAGAGTTTAAAGATGTTCTCGTATATCTCAACTCAGTCAAGGTTTGCATTGCTCGCCATACAATATGTCATGCTGTATATACTGTATTTCCTCAAGTAGTGGCCTCCTGAGTTAATCATCCAGCGTGTCGTCCGCTTGGCTAAATAAACGCTGCACCTCAAATAGGCGGCTTCTCTTTTTCCATCAGAACAAAATAACAGGCGGCGCTACAAGGTGGCTGTAATTACCTATACCGTGACTGATACCGCCATGTGTCACGGTAGACAGCTTTACCCATATTACACTCCGCCTGCATGGCAGATGTGGCACTTGTATAGCTTCGTCAAATTTACTGTAGAGTTTAAGGAGAAAGAAAGAGAGCATTCCGGAGCAAAAATGGCCAAGCCAGGAGTGGCCCATTTGTATTGGCTCACAGCATATTGTAAAAACACATTGAATTTACCATTCACAAGATATATTATTGGATATTGACTTTGATGTTTTTTTTGTTCAGAAAGCTTACAGTAGCTTACAAGTATTGTATTCATTGTTTTTGGGTGTTTTAATGACATTAAAAAATAGAGGCCTCCACTCAAATAATCTCCTTACCCCTAATAAATCTGCAGTTGAGTAAACACCCATAACCACCATATGAGTAAAAAGCGTCAAAAATCAACAATGTGACTTAATTCAAACATTTCTAATGTATTTTTGCTGAATTCTCTCTTTTTTTTTTAGGGTTACTTCTATAATGATGATACATTTAATTTCAACTACGCTCAGGCAAAGGCAGCCCTTGGCAACTACAAAGAAGCAGAAGAGGTATCTTAACATCTCAAGAACTGCTTAGTACTGTATTCTTTCTTGGAGATATTTTATTTTATAATGTACTTTTACTTTTTGTTTTATCTTTTTCAGGGTTTTCTGCTGATTCAAAGTGACAAGATCAAGAGTGATTATGTGTACCTCAGCTGGTTGGCACGCTGCTGTATGTATTTTGATCAAAGAGGTCATGAGTGAAATAGAAAAGTGTATTCATTCACAATAAATAGGGTTTATACATCCAATATGACATGAAAATCTGGCTTCGGGCTAGAGGCGGGGTACGACCTGGACTGGTCGCCAGCCAATCGCAGGGCACATATAGGCAATTCACATTCATACCTATGGACAATTTAGAGTTGACAAAGCTTACAATGGTGATATAATAAACATTGAAACTCTGCATCCAAATATAATTGTTATGTAGTAGTAGTAGTAGTTTTTGCATAATCCTTTAAACGAATGTGGGAAAATATGTGTTTGCTCCAAATTCATTTTAGTAAGAAATCATTTACGAACAGCTAATATACGTTAATATTGTATATCCATATTGTAGACATTATACATTATACACTACCGAGTCTCCTGACCATGATATTGTGACAGCAGAAACATTAATTCTTATTAATAACAGCACATCACAAAACTGTGTTTTTTTTAACCCTTTAAAGCCGCCGTACTTCTTCGCAAGGCCATGAGTAAAACCAGTGTACATCTGTACTGAAGATGTCAATGGTCACACACCACCACACAGGGTGAAACAGCTTCTATTGCTATGACCACATTGAGTTTGGTTGTCACATTGCACCACTGCATGTCCGTTCACATACAAACTAATATGAGAGATAGCTAATGTAGATACATGGTAAAAGTGTGAGTGAGTGACAGCTTGTTGAATCATGTGTTTTTTCAGACATCATGAACCAGAAGGGTCGTCTTGCCTGGGAGCTCTATCTGAAGATGGGCACCTCCTCTGACTCCTTCAGTCTGCTTCAACTCATCGCCAATGACTGCTACAAGGTAGAAATGGAAATATGTGTTTTTGCATTGTTTTGATGGGTTTTTCTATGTCTGGCACCAGATTTTTGGTTATTCAAGGTTCAAAATATCACACATACATTCAAAATATCCTTGTTTATATGCATTTGACTTTGCCTTTTGATCAACCATAGACACACAAAGTGTTGTGCGAAAAACTGTTTGCCGCCTACCTGATTTTTAAATTTTTTTTTGCATGTTTGTCACATTTTTTTACAACACAACTCGACATAAAAGGCTGTTTTTAAATGAAACTTTTTATTATTGAGGATAAAAAATCTAAATTTAAATGGCCCTGTGTGAAAACGTGACGGCCCCCCCAGAAAGAAAGTAACCAAACTCTTATCAGTCTTGGAAATGGTTATAAAGCCATTTCTACAGCTTTGGGAATCCAGCAAACCACAGTGAGAGCCATTATCCACTAATGGCAATAACATGGAACAGTGGTGAAACTTCCCAGGAGTAGCCGGGAAAACAAACTAATACCAAGAGCCCAGCGACGACTCATCCAACAGGTCACAAAAGACCCCACAAGAACATCCAAAGAACTGAAGGCCTCAGTTAAGGTCAGTGTTCATGACTCTACCATGAGAAAGACACTGGGCAAAAAACGGCCTGTGTGGCAGTTCCAAGATCAAAACCACTGCTGAACACAAAGTACATTAAGGGTTGTCTACAAAAAAAACCCTCCAGTGTGTCTGACTTACAACAATCTGCAGAGATGTTGTCTATCTATTGCATATTTAGTAACAATTAGTCATAACTGCTTTTTTTGTATGATGTGTGTTTTAGATGGGCCAGTTCTATTATGCAGCCAAAGCATTTGATGCACTGGAGAAGCTGGACCCAGGATCCAACTACTGGGAGGGAAAGAGAGGCGCATGTGTTGGCATCTTTCAGCTCATTTTAGCCAACAAAGAGTCAAAGTATGGCTGCCTTTTTGTTCATAATACAGTGGAACCTCGGTTTTGTTATTTTTTTGCTCCAAAAGGTCATACAAAAACAGTAACAGATGTAAATTGAGTCCATTTCATTTCACACAGGAAATAATAATAATAATGTAAATCAAATAAATCAGATGTCGTCTGAAGTATTAACAAAAAAAAATTAATTCAACTTGATGATGACTGGCGATGGCGAGATTGAATTCAACAGTGTTTCTCACCTTCTTTATAAAATTGTTGCCACTTTCGCCCCATGGTGGGTTATTTAGCTGTCACAGTCCACATAAAATGCACAGACAGTGAGTCTGTGAGTATGACAGTATAACAGTAAGTCATACTGTGCTTTGTTTGGGGACTCCATATGGCTGAATGATACAGTACTATTTTGTTACGTGGAAAATTGAGGCAAAATTTTAGACAAAACCAAAAAGTATGGTGTTTGACTGTACATGCAGTATTTCAGGCAGCCAAAACACTCAGATGTGCGCTATACTTGGCTGCAACCAGCAGTGGCTTTGTTGATTCAGTCTCAACTAGTTTGCTGATGAGCAACATGATAACAGCTATGGGAAGTTCAACCCCAAAACCTTCTCTCTGTAGCATAGGACATTTACATGGAATTGATCATTACATCCGTAGCAATATTTCAACCCTTTTCATCTTGTTTTGTTAATGCATTATGTGGCAGCGTGCTGGAGTAGTGGTTTGCACATCTACCTCACAGCAGATCCGATGTTGAAATGTCCATTGGAGCATCACTGTTTTGCGTTTGCATGTTCTCCCCGTGCATATGTATGTTTATAGGGAGATAACTGAATAAATATGAATGACTAATCAATGGCACATGGCAGTGATCTAATGTCTTTTCCTCTTCCTGTTTTGTGTACCAGGGAGATACTTAAGGAGGTGGTGCTCCTGCTGCGAAATTCTGGAAACCCGCAGGTGGAATACATCATTAGAGCCATGAGGAAATGGGCCAAAGACAACAGAGTCTTTCTCTCATAACCAAGTGGATAAACATAAATACATACTGTACAGCAGATGTACATAATATTTACTTTACACCGGAAATACTATGTTTGTGTTCTATATGTTTTTATAAATATATTCATATACATTTGAAATACTGTCATTGATTGCATTCTTTTTAATGTAGTCTCAGACTGGCTTTACAAATATAAAAACTGAAACTAAATATTGTTTAAAGCAGCTCTTGTATCACAGTGCATGTTCTGTGATGTAGAATTTATGCCTATGATGGGAAATGATGCAAGTCAGAAATATTGTATGAAATAAAAAATTATTGTAGCCTTTTAAAACATGCCCGTAAAGGTTTAAATCTACTTGTAAGTTACACAATTTTGATAAGTCAACAGGTGGCAGCTGTTACATTCAGTCAAACAAGCTGTTCTGTGATGTTTATCTGTAACACCCAGTCATTAGGCTGTTGCTGTTTTTTTTTTATTGTGTCATCGCATGCACATAAAATTAACACCAGGAATTCAGAGGAAGCTGTCACAACTCCATTTTCCACTGCCTGCCCTTCAGTCAGCCTCTTTAAAAAGGTCATCAAAGTAGTGCTGGTGTTATTATCGACTGTTTTGACAGGGGCGGGTGTAAGGTCGGGGCACACGCTGATTGGACGTAATGACGCCCCTCTGTCACGGGGTTTCCGGTCTGACCGTACACGCATGCGCAGTGACCCTTTTCTCGTCTGATATTTTATTTACTCCCAAAACCAAGATGGCTCCTGTGACTGTGTCGGTCCCATAGCAAATCGAGGATGCGAGTGGCTGCCGGAAAAACAACTTTCCCCCGACCGTCGCATCCCCTGGAATCCATTTCGTATGGTTCGGAGGAGGCCTCTACCTCCGCGTAGCCGCTGAGCACCCGTAGGGGCTTCGCGGAACCTTCCTCAAGGCACCAATTTGGAGTAGTTTCGCGAAGTATCTCGTCTCCTTCACACCGTGTGTCCGGAGAGACGTGCGGGCAGGCAGCTCATCCAAATGGCCGAACCGAGAAAAGTGCAGTTTGTCACGCTGTCGGCCTTCACGGCTGGGGCCGCCTCGGAGTCTAGGAAACGCCGGCTGGAGGATGAGGCCGACTTTAACTTCAGCGGAGACGACGAGGTCGAAACGGCGGCGTTGGCGGAGCCCGGGGCAGGAGGTGCTGCCAGCCGCCTCGGCAAAGCCGGTGAGAGAGACAAGGCTGAAGCCGAGAAGAGGGCGACGGTGCGGCTCAACCTGCCCCTGAGCGAGCCTGACGACCGCGCCTCTGCCGAGTTTAATTACGGCGAACTCATCCACAACCTCCAGGTAGGTCCCCTCACTTTGGAAGTTGAGCGGGACTGGAGCTGGACGTCATTTTATTTTCACTTTGTCGTGTTTGAGTGGACTTGTCATGGCTAGATAAACTGAATGTGGGAGAGTGCACCTTGTCGTCCGTGGATGACCAACACAAAAAGACAGCTGCAGTGTTTTTTTGGAAGGGGGTGTTCCGGTTAAACTCCACTCTTGCTATCCAACTTCTGTTTAACAGTAAAGAAGGGACCCTCCGCCTTCTGTATGACACAACAAGATAATAATGACGCTTCTTATCATGTACCTGTGTGCTGCTGCCTCTTGCCCAGCAACAGTCACACAGCCATTAGTCCTCCACATGCCACATGCAGCCTCCTCCTGGCCCTCTGTTAGACAAGTACCAGGATGTAGCATGTCACTCGCTACCTGGCCAATATTTAGATCATGATTACATTTTGTACATCACTGGAAGTGGCAAAGTTTCCAATATTAGAATGAACACACGTGTTGTAACCTTTAAATCCACATGGTGACAATTTGTTATGTAGTACAACTATCAATTATTATAAAATGTTTACTAATCACTTTTTGCTTGTTGGAAATCAAAGCACAAAATGTGCACATTATGGATACCTATTAATTAGCTACAAATTTTCTCAATAGAACACCCCCACAAATTGCCACATAGAAGCAATTTTGTAGCAATGATGCAAGATCAGAGGACTCACTGAGCATCCAATCAAACATCTATACAGTAATGTCATCATTTATTTTGCTCACAGCCACAAGGGGGCATTTCATATGGTCTCTGAGGACTGCTATAATATGCAACTATGCATTAACAATCTTTTTTTTTTAACATGTTGCATTTCTTACTTTTGTTCCAGACAAAAAACAAACCTCCAGGTCTGACTCCTGCTCCCAACAACCCTTTCAACGATGATGAGAGGGAGCGGCGGCAAGTTGAGGCCCTGGCAAAGAAATTTGAGAATAAATACGTAAGTAGTTATTATTGTTGTCACTTACAATACGTGTAACTACATTGTTTGAAGTGCACATGTTTTTGTGGCATGTGTAATTTGAGAACTACTGCACATACACTCAAAAAAACATTTAACCTGTAATTGTATGGTGTTGAACAGCAAAATTATCATAATATAATTTTATAGGTAAATATATATATATATGAATGTATATGCACTATCTGCAATCAATACAGTGAAATTGAAGCACTTTGTCCAACTAGTAAAATAGCAACTTTTAGTACGTTTTGATTGTCAACATGATTTTAAAACTGTAATAGAATGATCAGTGTTATTTAGGAACAAAACGTATACGATGAAAATAAAAAAATCCAGACACGCGTTTCACACATAAAACTTTGACTCAGAAGCTCAACATTCATGAGTGGTTTCTTTATTTTATACTATAGGGCAACACGGCAAAGAAAAGGAAGGACAGAATGCAAGACTTAATTGATATTGGCTTTGGCTATGATGAGACGGACCCCTTCATAGACAACTCTGAGGCTGTGAGTACCATTCACTTATAGTTAATATTACTTTAGATTAAATCCCGTTACTTTATAACAATACTGGAATGCGTTTTTTCTTTACCGTATGAATCCTTCTGATTTACATCCTCATCATATTTCTGACCTGTTCTGGCTTTATTGGAGTGCTATGCCAGTGAATGTAACGCTATACTTGCTCCTCCTTGCAAAGAACCAGGCAGTTTAAATTGAATGTGACTCATAAACAAATAGTCGTCCCCCATGTGTTTACATGTGTCATTATAAAATGATACAACAGCTTGTTTTGTGTCCTCTTGGCATTTTATATAATTTTCTGTCGTCTGCAGTCTGTGTAGTCTGACCCCATTTTGATGTTTCCTTGAAGAAACACAGGGATTCTCTTTGTTTTTAGCTATTTTATTTAACTTGGCATGCATGCAGAGTTGATCACCAGCGATTTTCATATACTCACAAAAGAAATTGAATTGCATTGGTTTTACTCTTGTCTTTAATTTGTAAGATGTCACCCGATTTACAGTTAAAAATAACAAACACAGTCGTCACTTGTTCATTGCGGTTAATTGGCTACAGACTCGATTACAATAGGTGAATTTCTGTGATAAATCAATAAATGAAATGTGTTAAAAAAATGAAATGTTTATGTAGTTGTTCTACAGAATACCTGTTTCCGTTCTTCTAAATATGTTTATTATTAGAGCCCTTAAGACATGAAATAATATAGCCATATAGCACCTTTTACTTTTGCATTACCCAATATAGGAGATATAATTGGAGAAAATTAGACATAAATAAAATAACATAAAGTCACACTCACTCACGCATATCCTTGTTTTTTTTCCTGGATAGTGTATTTCCTGCAGTGGTTATTGTCTCATCAATGTATTGTAAAGGTGACTTTAAATGGCTTTACACTTGTATTTCCCATTACAGTGGACATACTAAGAGTAAGTGGTGGGTGCACAATTGTGCCTGTTGTGAGATAATTTAACTTGGGATAATTTAACTTGGGAGTAACTTGGGAGCATTTTCTGGCATCACATCTAGCCCTCGTCTCACCGAGCAGCGACACTTTTTTTTTTTCTATGCCGCTTATCCTCTTTAGGGTCACAGGTTTGGGTTCGAATTTCTGCTTGGGCATCTCTGTGTGGAGTTTGCATGTTCTCCCCGTGCATGCGTGGGTTTTTTCTGTATTATTGTAATAATACACAGTAATTATATTTGCAGGTGAAAGTTTCCCAGATTTTCTTCTTTTGGTGGGCCCTGGAGGCTGCAGTGTCCTCAGCATCTGCCTATACTGACAACATCTGCAAAACAGAAAAGAAATGCATTCCACTTTCTTTCAGAGGCAGATTGGGGTGTTTATTTTCACATGGGGTAGTCCACTTGCATTGGGGCCAAGTGGGGCTGTCACCCATACAATCATTAGAGCAGGGGTGGGCAAACTACGGCCCGGGGGCCACATGCGGCCCGCCAAGTGTTTGAATACGGCCTGCCCGTTCTTTCCAAAGTATTTCATTTAAACTCAACATACAACCTGGCATCATGGCTTGAGCCAACCTTTTCATGGTTTTTATCAATTTTGTTATTTGATGTGGTCTGTTGCTTACAAAGTGCTCCTGAAAAAAGGGACACAAGCACATAATAATAATAATAACAATAATAATAATATAAATAATAATATATAATATATAAAATATATTAAAATAATATATATATATAATATATAAAATATTTCTATATAAATCTACAATTATAAATAATAGCAGCAGATTGCATGACACTTTTACAGATAATAACAATAATACCAGGTGGACTGTTATGTGTAAAATATATAGTCTGGCCACCTGTCAATTTTGTTAAATCAATGCGGCCCACGAGTCAAAAAGTTTGCCCACCCCTGCATTAGAGGGAGCTTCTGGGAAAGAAAGGTTGTTATTCTGTTTGGCATTTACAATTGGCACACTAGTTGAGACTAGTTGCAGACAAGTAGTAGTAATAGAAGTAGACAGAATTGACAGAATTCTTATTGATGTGGTGCACTAATCAATTATTATGCTCATTTCTATTTGGCACCCATTCCATGGGGATTGGGACAGGCATGTCGAGAATCATTCAAACAAGTCAGTTTGTTTGGCCTTGATGGTTGAATGCTATTCCAGTTTTTGTGTTTTTTTTGTTTGTTTATTGTGGTTCTTCAGTCAGTGACAACAAACTGTTTTTCTGTTTGTCTTGCAGTATGATGAGCTGGTGCCTGCGTCTTTGACCACAAAGCTTGGAGGCTTTTACATCAACACTGGCACGTTGCAGTTCAGAGCTGCCTCCGACTCAGAGGGGGAGGAGGACAAGGTGAGCTTTGTACCCATTTGGACATCTTACCCTGGGGTCCTCGCATTATTTACTAAGTTTGTGTGTGTGTTTTATTCCAGAAAGCAAATGACGACAGTGAGCAGGTGAAGAAGAGGAAAGGGAAGGAAGTAGAAGAGAAGAAAATCAGAGAGCCTAAACCAGGGTAAGCACTCGAACAATAAATACTCGTTTTAGAAGATGTTGGTAAATGTTCTTCTCATGAATGTCTCAAGTGATAAACAGCTGCTTTAAAATGAATCACAACCTATTGAACATTCTCGCTACAGTTACCAAACGTTGGTCCGCTCTTTTAGCATGCTAGTAAACCATCATAATGCCGCCGGTCTGTGCTCCATCAGAGAGACCATCTCATGCATCTTGAGGCAGCAGAGATGCTGACTCGCTCTTAGCATCCAGTCACCACAGAGAAAAGAGCTCCATTATCCAAGCTCACACAGGCAAGACAGTCAAACATGAAAACAAGGGCTAAAAATAGCAGCCGCAGCTCCTGCCATTGTGTCTTCAAGGCGGAGGATGCTGGATGTTTGTGACAGCTCATTCAGAGCAGGTTAATCCACACACATGCACACACACACACACCATCTCTTTCAGTGGGTGTCAGTCCTTCATTTCAGGAGGTAAAACACCACTTGACTAGGGAAGAATTCTGTTGATTGTGTGAGACTGATTCATGATGGTGTTTGATTGTCTTGAAGCATCTGTGGAAAAACCGAGTGCAGTACTTGACTGAAACCACTAGAGGTGATCTTTATTCCGTTTTACCTCATTTGTTGTCTAAAAGATGCTATTTTAACAGTTGTTTTATTGTTTAATTTCTATAATTAATTTGATAAAAATACTATTCTTGAAGCTGTTGCTAAATTAAAATTAATTTTAAAGATGTCAGATTTTTTTTCTAAATAAATAATCAAATGCAGTTGTCAATGCAGTCTGCTGTGGCTAATCCTACAACTCAAATCACAACACAGTAAATATTTTCTTTGTAAAAATACAAAACAAAAACAAAGCAACAAATGCAAACAAGTGGCTCAGGAAGGAGAAAAAAAACAGGCAGAAGTTTTGCAGCTCTGGGGCGCATTATGGAATATAGTAAATTAATCTTCGGTTTATGAAGGATGATGAGAAGGAGTGAAATACAAGAGCGATATGTTTTAACAAGGATGCAAAAACACTACAGCTAAACAGCACCAGGACAAAGCACGGTCAGAAGAGTGAAATACTTGAGTCACTTAAAAATGGCTTGTTCATCATTAAAATTCCAACAAAACTTTGAACGAGTGTTTAAACAAGAGAGAAATGTGACAAAATGTTGCTGCCTGTCTGAGAGAAGTGTATAAAATGTATGGTAAGGGGATTTACAGCCTTAAAAAATATAATAATCGTAAAAAAGGCAATGCATCGAAGCCCATTGCAGACTGCGTGGAATAACGCATGCATAACAAATGTTTCCACATAATGGGCACACTGGACCTTCATTTTCCCTTATATTTTAGTGGTTTTTAAATCAAGACTTTTGCTGCATTCTGTCATCTCTTAAACTATTGACAGGAACATGGCAACATGTGCAGATGGTACAGTTGCTGCAACTATTACTGTAATTCAAAAAAAAATAGTTGTAACATAGACAACATGATGGCTGCGATTATTTAGCTTCCTTGTCAAGGGGATATGACGACAACCGGACAGACACTACTGATGGATGAGGGAATGATGACAAACTGACCAGCCAGCCTTAATGGTGATTGTATTTTTCATTTATTCATTTGTCTCAACAGAGTGGCTGTTCTTAACGTCAATCGGCCTGAGAAGAAGAAGAGGAAGAAGCTGATGAAGGATTCACTGTATTTAGCGGCCATGCTTCGCCGCTTCAACATGGAAAAGGAGCAGATGGGGAAAAACAACCCCAACATGGCTCCCGCAGGCCTGGCTGGAGGCGTGGCCAACAAACCATGTGCTGCTGACGCGGCGAAACACCTACTAGCCTCTGACTCCACCCACCTCCAGGGCAATGCTGCCTCTTCCATCAACAACGACCTCTTGCTGGCAGACCTGACCTCCGACCCCGCTGTGATGTCACTGCTGGGCTCGGCTAATGAGAAAGAACTTCAGGACCTCCTAGGCGACCTGGACTTCAGTTTATTAGACACGGACCAGCAGCATGCTGTCACGACGGCCAGGGAGAACGGCATTCTGGGTGTTGGCGCTCCAGGCCAAAAAGGAGGAGGGGGCAACCAAGGGCGAGGCCTTGGGTCTTCCAGCGGACTATTTTCTCCTCCGCCACTGCCTGGCGGGCTGCCGCCTCCTCTCATTAAACGCATTGAGGACCTGCGAGCGGTGAGTCAGATGCAGCCTGTGGGCAGGTGAAGCTGACCAGGAAGGCCAGGCTGATAAAGAAATTATACCTGCTACTGTTCACTGCCTTTTGGAAGTCGCTTGATGCGCTGCATGCTTGTTTGTAGAAGTAAGGAGAGGCACTGCAAAAGTGTGATAGCAGAAGAATTTTTGTCTTTTGGTTCCAGGAAGGCATATCCTTTACACAGAGAAATCAGGGAAATTAACATTAATTTTATAAATCTAATGGGAAGAAACATACAACAGCGGAACTGATTGGATTGGACGGCTCAGACCTAAACTAAACAATCCAAAGTAGAGTCTAACAATACTTGATTATGAAGCATACCAATTTAGTTCATTCATTCATTCATTTTCTACCGCTTTTTCCTCACGAGGGTCGTGGGGGTGCTGGAGCCTATCCCAGCTGTCTTCAGGCGAGAGGCGGGGTACACCCTGGACTGGTCGCCAGCCAATCACAGGGCACATATAGACAAACAACCATTCACACTCACATTCATACCTATTGACAATTTGGAGTCGCCAATTAACCTAGCATGTTTGTGAAATGTGTGAGCATACCTGGAGCAAACCCACGCATGCACGGGGAGAACGTGCAAACTCCACACAGAGATGGCCGTGGAATTGAACCCTAGTCTCCTAGCTGTGAGGTCTGCGCGCTAACCACTAGACCGCCGTGCCGCCCGACAGAAAAACATTTTTTAGCAAAATCTTTGCTGTATCTTTTGCTAGATAAAAGATGCAACAACAAAATAATAAGTCAGCTCTAATATTATTACCCATAATTCAACCATTTGATGAAATATTTCATGTACTTCAGAAAAATGTATTTTTACTTTTTGTCAGCTTGTTTTGCATCCAAACTAAGTTGGGCCTGAAATACTACACGTGTGATTGTTTCAAGTAGTTGATGCAAATACAGTAGTTTACAGTGTACATCGCTTACAGTGGGCTACTGAACACTGCCGCTGCTTTCTATGCTATTAGAAGTGTATTTTCAGCCGGGCATTCTCCTGCGGCTACTTCCATGTTGTTTTTTACATGGGGGAGTAACCACTGATCTAATACCTCATGACAAACAAAAAAGTAGAAATGGATTCATGGTATCATGTTATCCATAGATAAACCATAAAGTAAGCACAATATGTAATAACGGCTTAACAACCACTAAATTTACATTCAAGAAGGCGAAGCAAAGCATTGTGGATTGGTGCATTCTCTTGGGTGCTGTTCACTGACTTAGCTCTTTTTTCCCCCCCCCACCTGCAGGCTTCACGGCAGTTTGACCAGGAGGGCAGGAAGAAGTTTTTCACCTTGGACATGAATAACATTCTGCTGGAGTGAGTATGACAAGCTCAGCTCCTCTGCTGAACCGAGCGGCTTTTGTTTGGTGTCGCCCTTCCACACCCCCTGCCATCTCTCTATCCATCGTTACCTTAACATTCCCTTCATCCATCTCTCTTCAAGTTGTCCCGTGTTCCTCAAGGCTGACTTTGTTGTCTGTCCTCTCTCAGCATTGAGCTGCAGGTCCAGGAGCAACCTCCCGACGTGCGCTCGGGCATCTACTCACACATGGAGGCCTTTGTGCCGTGCAACAAGGAGGCGCTCCTCAAACGACTTAAGAAGCTCAGCCTCAACATCCAGGTGAGGGCGGCTCAGTGTGACAACGGGCTGCAGCAGGCGCCGCCTCTCAACACCAAGGTGCACATGACACTTAAAATGCTTGATTCCCTGCTTCTTGCCTTGCATGTGTATTTGTCTTTAGTCTTTAGCGGCTTCACTATTTGATGTAGCCGTGATCTGACACAGGACGCATAAAACGTAACCTATGACCCCTTTCCTTCCTCCTCTCCACTCGTGCTCTGCGGCCATCTTCTTCTTCTCTTCCTCTCTCAGGACGACAGGTTGAGGACGCCGCTCTTGGAACTGAAGCTAGCGGTATGCAGTGCGATGCCAGAGCAGATTGCCAAATACAACATGGACTGTATGGCCAAGGTTGCAAAGTAAGTGGAGAATACATTCTTCACTACAACAAACTGTTTTTACATGTTACTATGTGCTGTATATGTGCAGGCAGCAGTCAGAAGAGGGGGAGAAGAACGGATCAGAGGAGGAGGACGAGGAGAAACCTGGTAAAAGGGTGATGGGTCCACGGAAGAAGTTTGTCTGGGATGACAAACTCAGGTATGGATGTACAGTACCTATACACTATATCGTCCAGTGGAGTTTGACTCACAGTCTATGCTTTTGTGTGAAATACTTAGAATCCTGCTGTGCACACTGGTGCGAGTGAAACTGAGCTGCTACGACATGGAGAACCAGTGTTCTCTGTCTGTGGAGGACTACCTGAAGGCTTTCCTGGAGAACGAGGTCAAACCACTGTGGCCCAAAGGCTGGATGCAGTCCAGGTGGGTGTTTTTTTTATGTGTTAAAATTGTCAAAAGAAAAAAAATGTAAGTGCAAAACATTGCAGTCCACACTACAAACCTGACATTAACATCATGCCATTCAGGCTATATAATAATCTGTAAATATGTTTATTATACAGTAATTATGTGCCATGGCGCTATGGGGGGAAAATAAATCACATTAGGCCCTCCTGTGCAGCTGTTGTTACCACATGTACATTTTTACATATTTTTCGGGACCCTTAAAATTGTCTCCCATGCATATATACTGCAATAATTACAAAACTGTTTTTATTTGTTCTTGCTCGTGTTCTTTGGATTAAGATCAGGCTAATGTAGCTGCCTATAGATTTTCTCTGTGGGATTCTACAAGCACAGTGACAGTGTACAATACAGATAAGGCGCCCCCCGCTGGTCAAGTATTGCAACAACAACATTCCTAATGGCGACATCGATTAACAAATGGCCCATGAATTCACCTTACTCGAGTTCAGCCTGGTGTGTTTACTGCAATGATGCTTCCACAGCTTTTGTATCATTTCATTCATGTATTTTTATTCATACAAAAAATCTATATGAACCCCGATTTGTTTGTTCAGGATTCTGTTCAAGGAGAGTCTAGCAGTCCACAGTCACCTCACTGGAAGCCTGTAAGTATTCCTGTCCAGCAACTCAAACACAAGAGAGGTAATGACATTTTATGAACATATACTTGATTATTCTTCCATACAGAGCCAAGAGGAGAGTGGTGCCTGGGCCCAAGGCTAAAGCTAAGGTCTGTGACAATATGACATTCAATATTTCAACATGAACAATCAAAATCTCTGAATCAAAAAAACATTCAAAACATGAACTTAATGCATGCACTTCATATACAGATAAAGGTAAGACCACACTAGTTTGTTTAAAAACTACAAATAGGACAAACAAGTATTTGGAAACTTATATTAAAGAAATGAAATAAGGATATTTATTTATATAAAGAAATGAGGGCTGCACGGTGGACAAGTGGTTAGCGAGCAGACCTCGCAGCTACCACCCTCGGCCATCTCTGTATGGAGTTTGTATGTTCTCACCGTGCATTCTCCGGGTACTCCGGTTTCCTCCCACATTCCAAACACATGCTAGGTTAATTGGTGACTCCAAATTGTCCATAGGTATGAATGTGAGTGTGAATGGTTGTTTGTCTATATGTGCCCTGTGATTGGCTGGCAACCAGTCCAGGGTGTACCCCGCCTCTCGCTCAAAGACAGCTGGGATAGGCTCCAGCATACCCGTGACCCTCGAGAGGATAAGCGGTAGAAAATGAATGAATGTTTTATTGTTTGTGTCAAACCTTTCAAATATTTTTGTGTTTGTGTGTATGTGTGTCCTCAGGAGGGCGTTTGGGTCCGCAAGCCCCCTCTTACCATGACCTCCACTCCATCGCTCTCCGCCACATCCACTTTGACTTCGAGTCGCCTTCCCCCGCTCTTGTCATCTCCTTCGGAGCCCATCTGTCTGTCAGACTCTTTGGATGAGGACCTGAGTGCCCCCTCGCTGGACTCCATCTCACACGCGCTCGCCCTCCTCAGCAACGCCGCCAAGGGTCTGGGCTCCTCCGACAGCCCACTGTCCCCTCCGCCATTACAGATCCCCACCTCCTCTCCTCCCCCCATTACCTTGCAGTATCCTTCAGCCTCTCAGCTTCCCATGCAGGGCACACCTGCAGTCCTCTCCAAGGTGGTGACCAGCACAGGGAAGACGACCACGTCGACCACACTACCGACCTCTTCTACCTCCTCCTCCTCCTCCTCCATGGTTCGTGCGCAGACGTCGGGCCTGGCCGTGCCCTCCAGGCTCGCCGAATCCCCCTTCAGCTTGGTTAAAGGACCGTGCACACACAACCAGAGACATGTTACCATGGCAACAGCCAGCAACAGGCCAAGTGCTATAATGAGCAGTAAAATGCATCCACACCCTGTCCCCTCGCCCCCGAAACAGCGACCGCCACCCACTGCATCCCCTCTGATGCCCCCCCATCAGAAGGGCTTCGTGAGCCCTGCGGGGATGCTGGCAGGTTTGGGAACATCTCAAGGCTTAGCCAAGGGCGGGGCCAAATCCAGCGGCACCAGCAGCAACGGCAACATCACGCCGTCGTCGTCGTCGTCCCCCCAGTCCCGCCCCAACTCCACACCTCACCCTACCCTGCAGTCCTTCTGCCCCCCATCCCCAGCCGCCTCCACGCCGTTGCCCAGCTGCCAGAGCAGCCCCTCCCCTCAAGGTAAAGCCCACCCCCAAGCCAACTTCATCACACCCATGCAGGCCACACTCACCAAGTCCTCCCACAGCAGTAACTCCTCCCCCATCATCAAGCTGACTCCTCGGCCTCCCGTGCCCACCCCGCCTCCCCCCTCCTCACCCTCGCCTTCCTCCTCGCCCTCACAAGCACACTCTCATCAGGGAGTCCCCACACAGCAGCACCAGTACTCCCCCAAAACCTTCCGACCGCCCTTTAGCATGGTGGGTGGTGGTCAAGTGGGGCAGGTGAAGCAAACGCATGTCGCCTTCACAGGGGCTCCAAAAGCGCCACCTGCCACCGGCACCGGCACCCCACACAACTCCAACAATGGCACCAACAAGGGCACTTCGGTTGTTGGTCTCTCAGAAAAAACGCAGTCGACCTCGGCTTCAGCCTCGGCCAGTCACAGCCAGAGGCAGAGGCTGGTGGTGGCCGGTCAGAACTCCAAGGCAGGAAATGGGTGGGCGGCGTCAGGAAGTTTGGCCACACCTTCCACAACATCACACCTCTCACAGGTTAGTACTACTACTTAGTAGTACTACTAATCGATGAACAAGTGCAGTATCGGACAGTGAGCCTTCATGGTGTGTTTGCGCTCCGCAGGTATCAGCAGCGGGCAGCTCCCTCTTGGGCAGCCCCTCCACGCTGCCCCTGGGCTTCGGCATGCTGGGGGGCCTGGTGCCTGTCTCGCTGCCCTTCCAGTTCCCCCCGCTGCTCAATTTCAGTCCTCCCGGAGCACCGGGTGCCCCTGGCATGGGCTCGGCTCCAAGCTCCAACTCAGGATTCTCCTTAGCACAGAGCGACCTGATGGGTGAGCATGAAGCACCTCAACATTTTTAGCTACTCTTTGCAAACTTGGTGGACTAATAGTTAGACAAAGGATCAACCTTCACCTTAAGGAAGCTCAAGTTCACCTGTAGGAAGCTGATGTGCAGCAATGCATATAGAGCAGGGGTCTCAAACTCAATTTACCTGGGGGGCCACTGGAGCTCAGGTCTGGGCGAGGCTGGGCCGCATCAGGTTTTCCAAAAAAACGCATTTATTAAAAACAGAAAAATTAATAAACTTTGCTTTGGTTCCGATTTTCTACAAGAAAAGCTCTGATAAAACATTCCACTGTTGTCAAATATCTTCATTTTTATTTTTCTACACAAAATAAGATCAAGAATAAAGAAAATCAGTAATAAATAAATATAATAATAAAACGGCAAATAATAAAAAACTTAAGAAACCACATATAGTTGGTGGGTAGACAAATTATTTTTTTCAGATTAAAATGAACAAAGCATTATTAGAGCCCTGTAGACATGACAAAACACAACTATAGTCACATTTATACTTTTTTTATTTACAACATATTGCGCAACTGCAGGGTCTTGAGACACATGCTAACTCGCAAACTAGAGAGCTAGCGACCTAAACGGTAGCCTCCAAGTTATTTCCTTTAAACTTAAAAAGCCAAAAACTTACCACTTCCACACGGATAGGGAGGATAACTATTAACAGTTATTTAACCTTTAACATGAACATTAATCAAACGTAATAATTTTTTCTGGGTACATGATACCATACAGCATCCATATCAAACTTGCGCGGGCCACACTAACATTAAACTTTCATATCAAGGCGGGGGCTTCAAACTAGCGTCCTGCGGGCCGCGTGTTTGAGACCCCTCATATAGAGTCATAACTCATTTTACTCTATTTAGACATGATATGATGATGAAAAATAGCCAAAAATCGAAAAAAGCCAAAAATCAATTGTCTCCAGATAGCATTCAGGCCAAGATCAAGGTTTTATTTACTGTACACACAAACATTCCTAATCAAATCATTGTGTCTGTTGGGAGAGAATTCTAACCACAGTCTTGGCACAGATACATGTGTGCCTCATCGACCGAACTAGCGACCATCATCGCTAATATTTATCATTTAGCCATCTTTAGGCTTGAAAATGCTTAATTTAGACACAAAAATCTGTGATATTTGCTTAAAAATGCATATTTATGATACGCCGTATTCCATCACAAAACAATGCTAGACCCGGGCACACCACACATCTTAAGTCGGCTTTGTTTTGTTTTGATCGTTCAAACAGCCACAGATGCCGGTCAGTGTTAATATTGCATCATGGGAATAAATAGAATAATCCACAAAGTCAGTAAAGTTGTAGTATGCAGTATCGGCACATCCATCTGTGGAGCAGAGGGATATTTCCACATCATTTATATTTAATTAGAACAGTTCCTTCAAGGGTCACATACGCCTAAAATGATTATTACGGCGTCCTGTATATTATCTACATACTGTATTGTATATAACTCTGGGAAAAACTGTTGATTTTGTTAATAATTGGGTTGTTTATTTCTCTATATTGTGTATTTTGTACTGCTTAACTGATTCTGTACTCTTGGTGCTGTGCAATACAAATTTCCCCACTGAGGGACGAATAAAGGCATATCTTATCTTATCTTATCTCATCTGTCCTCCCAGAGCTGTACAAGAGTCTCCAGTCTGGGTCGCAGGCCGCTCTACCTCCTCACTTGCAGCTGGCGTTCTCAGGTAATTCCGCCTCGTCATCAACAACGGAATATCCGCCATCACGGTTTTGTGCTCAGCACGCTTGTCCTCTTCTTCAGACACCAACCAAAGCCAGAGTGGAGACAAGCGGAAGCCGCACTGACCCGCCACGCCCTCGCATCACCACATCAGACTTCTTATATAGATCATTGACTGAGACAGTGGGCGTGAGTGGGCGGGGCTTTACTGCCTCTTGGGTTTTTTTTTTTTTTTTTTTTTTTTTTAAATGGACCTGCAGACATTTGGCACAGAAGTGACATGTTTTTTTGTTTGTTTGTTTTTTTCAAATGAATCCAGAACAAGACGGAGCGAATGAAGAGTAAAGAAGACTTTTCATCTTTCTTTTGCTTTCTTTGTCAACATGTTTACATAAAACAGACCTTGATCACTGTGGAATGAGTGAGAGAGTGTGCTGCGTATATAATAATAATAATAATAATAATTTCTATTTAAGCCGGAGCTCAGTTCTCTCTTTTGGAGTACCACAAGAGGAAAAAGAAAAGCAAAATGTTATTTTTCTGTCGAGTCCCTTTTGAGACTTTTTGTCACTTCTTTCCTGCGCCCGCTGATGACTGTTAAATAGTAGCTGAAATTAATATTGATAAATTATTTGTCATTTACAAGTGTGTGAAAGACTTTGTGATGAATGTGTGTGTGTGTGTAGAGAAAAAGCAACCAATATACTGTTAAAAATCTCTTTCCACATTCTCCCTACAATAAGGAGTGAACGTTGCACAGGCTTTTATTGTTAAGTATTTAGTATTATTGGTGCTTTTTAATCACACTGGACCTTTTTATTGAGGGGAGGGCAGGCAGGGGGAGATGTAAAAAAAAAAAAACTTGAATTGTTAATGTTAAACCACCTGTCGGATAAGGTATGGAAAATTCGGATTGTTGCCTACTTGAACTGTTTTTTTTTTTGCCTTAGTTTGTGTAGGAGTGGAAAACCAGGATAAAAAGATCTATGCAGGAGAAAAGTGCAAGTCATGTGGCTTTTAGTTGGTCACTTTGGTTTATTTTGAAAGAGTGTGCAACCCTTTCCCCTTCCTATTCCTCCTCAATCTTCCCTCTACTGAAGTGGTGACCAAAGAGCAGACCGGGGGCCATTTGGTTTTTTTTTTTTTTTTAAACCGGCCCACAAAGAAAAAGTTCACATGTTGATGAACTCTAACCAGATATTACACTAGTACTGCTAATGGGGTCGCTAAAAGCTTTCATGTGATTGGCTCACCGTGGTAACTCCTGAAAAACAGACACAAAGTGTAAGAATATGAAAGTGGCCCGTTTGCATTCTTCCACTATTCCTGGCCCTCGGTAGGAAACGTTTGGACACCGCTGATTGCTTACCTCCGTTTGAAACCCAACCGTTCTTCCCGTCTCAACAACTATCTCACCCGCCTTCCTCCAAGTGTGTGTGAGACTGACTGAGAATGACGCCAAAGATTGTTTGTGTAGCTCTCCTCCGGATTATGTGTGTCAAGTCATGTGACTGCATGGATGGATGGATGGGGGGGAGGTGGAGTTAGACATTTTGATGTGAACTGGTGGCATCATTTGATTTTTTTTTTTTTCTTTCTCCTCCTGTGTGTCAAATACGGAATAAAAGGAAAGCAGGTGGTTCTTATGACAACTCGGATGGCTCAAGGCTGATCTGTCTCATGGAAGGGGAGGCCTTTTATGGGGTTTTCATCTGTTTGACATTTTTATTATTATTTTTTGGACACAAGTTCACTACCACAGCCCTTGGCTTCATGTTATTTATTTTTGTTGTGTCAAATATGGAATTAAAACTAAAGAGATGGTTACTGTGATGACTCTTACTAGATGCTACAGTTCGGTACAGGTAGGGTTATGTTCAGGTTAGTGTTTATACTATATATATATATATATATATATATATATATATATATATATATATATATATATATATATATATATATATATATATATATATATATATATATATATATATATATATATATATATATATATATATATATATATATGCGTACACATACTGTATATGTAAGGCCACAAACATACATCTGTATAGAGTATATACATGTATATATTTTGTGTTTATATATGCATAAATACACAAAATGTAAACACAACCCTTGTTTTTGCTCCCATTTTTCATAAACATAAGCAAAAATGTTAGGCTGGCTACAATAAAAGGCTAGTTGTAATGTGAAGTTAGCTTGTTTGGTATGCTCTGGATCGGTGTACAGTATACGATATTGATAGTATGACAATGGACACGGAACACAATTGATGGAGAACTGTAGCAGACAGCTTTATATCGGGGTTGGATGATCACATTACTACAGACTTTGGACTTGAATGCCTCATGAAGATTCTGACTATACAGCAATTATACAGTATATTCCTTGAAAGAGATGTACGTCAACTTGACTATTTGTGACATGGTTAAAAATACATGTACAAGACGCCAATCATATGCTGACTCATTGGGATATCATGGGAGACTTTATTTATTTACGCAATCCCATTCTAAAAGTTTGACAGACTATAGATCCAGGGCCCGCAGTTGAAACAATGGCAAGTACTTACAATATTTGTTTTTTACAACTCATAACTCACGCCTATCTTGCCAAGTAACTAAAATTATTATAATAAAGGCGCCAAATAATAAGGTAGCACACTGCAAAGAAATGAGCATAACGCATTCCTTCGATGCCCAAAGCCCGCTGATCAGGCCAATTAGTGCCAATTAAATGAACCACCGCGAGCCGCCGTGTGCACCTACGCGACACAGGCGATCGACGGTGTTCCACATCCCACTGTTCTAACCAATTGCACCGTGTTAATGCTTTTAATGTAATCACAATAACTAAAGTGAGGCTCGCGTCATCGGCGGCCGTCTCATCCAAAAAAAAAAGAGCCGTGCCTTAAGTGGCACCGGCGCGTCAAACCACAGCGCTAATATTAAAGGGAATTTCTTACCGGCTGCCTCTTCAGTGTTGTATAGCTCCAGCTTGCGCAAGGTTTGGAGTGCAGTTCTGACTACCTTTCGATCCCACCTGTCTGCAGCCTTACCTGCTAAAAAAGGAAGTGCCCTAATGCAGACGCCCAGGTACGCTTAAAGCTGATCCCCATTTCCGGTTCAGATTTTTACCCACCTGATCTCCCGTGTTTAATTTAGCAAAATAACATAATTGCAACGAAAATTATCTCCTTAATGAGGGCTATGAAAAGTATTTTTTATTTTTATTTTTTCTCATGTTTGTCTTATCTAAATTATTTTGGACAATGGTTTGACTTGACAATCACAATATGGTACTTTCAAAACGATCCGTCAATCTTCAATACTTGATTGGGAATCCCTTTGACTTAATCACTGCCTCCATATGCAATGGCATTGGCTGGGATTTATGGAAGTCCAGATTTCCTGCTGGATGCCAGCCTTTGTTTGTTTTTTGTCTGGCACCCCTCATTTTCCTTTTGATAATATTACATAAATTCTTAAAACGGGTTTGGATTTAAGAAAGCAGATTTTAATATCATTTTGAAAGTATTTTGATTGTGTTGATGTATTTCTTTCCTTTTTCTTGCAAAAAGTGAGAGAGTCATTGGGATTTCTTCACAGTTTTATAATTTTGTTGAAATTGTCTATAGGTATGAATGTGAGTGTGAATGGTTGTTTGTCTATATGTGCCCTGTGATTGGCTGGCGATCAGTCCAGGGTGTACCCCGCCTCTCGCCCGAAGACAGCTGGGATAGGCTCCAGCACCCCCCGCGACCCTCGTGAGGAAAAAAGCGGTAGAAAATGAATGAATGAATGAATGAAATCTTGTTTTTGTGGGTTTTATGAGCTGGAAGCCCAAATTATGTAAAAATAAAGAAATACCTTTAAATTGTGGGGCCTAAATCTCTTATCTATGTCTTATCTAAGTTCAACTTTTTGAATGGAATTACGGAAATAAATCAACTTTTCCATGATCTTCTCGTCTGCAGAGAGCATGTGTGCAGCTTCACTGATACACAGAAAGTGGTCAGATATTTGAGGCAAAAGGTGGTATCAGAGATCAGATACTGTCTGAGACCACTGTTACAGTTAAGCTGCACAACCTAAATTAAGAATTCATTCCTCATTAATTTTGGCTCTAAACATTTTCAAGCGCGTCATTTTTCTTGTCTGCAAACATTGAAAAGCAGCTTGGAAAATCTCCACAAATGACAGGACAAATGAAAAACCAACAAAGTTACAATGAATATGCTTTATTTTCCTTAAAAAACAAATCAAAAACAAAAAAAAAATATTACTGTCTCTAAATCCAGATACAAGAAATATGAGAGTATTTGTGTAGTGGAATGCCTGCTTTTGTCAACAGCCAGCTGGATAATAATAATAATAATAACAATAATAATAATAGGAAGTTAATGAATGAAACTATTCCAGGATGTTAAAGCTTCCAACCAAATGTCCAAATAATAATGATTTTTGGAGACTTACTGACATACCGACTCGGACCCGAAGAGCTTTTGAACAATGGAGGTACACGTCACAGATGATATGCAGCACAGCAAAAAAAATAAATACAAGTGTTGGATATCGTTTTGAAGTAACAAAATCGTTGCCCATTTCTGTTCTTGGTTAGTGTCTAAGGCACTTAAAAAAAAACCTAGGTGTTGAGAGAGTCTGCAGACAGCCATGGTGGTTCTGCACGGGTCCTTTTAAAGGTGCAGTGGGTAGATGATGTGAACTTTACAGGCATCAGAACGAAATATTGGTTGTCAAATGTGTTTTTGTATTATAGAGGAGCAACAAAGGGGGCAGTGATGCAGTCAGACGTCATGTTCCATTTCTTCTCCCGATGCGTGCATTGCATGTCAAGCAGCCATATGTTGAGATGAGCATTGTTTTCACAGTAATAATAATAGTATTATTAATAATAGTACACGTGACATTCAGTCCTTTGCACTAAGACATTAGTGTTGGTCAGAAGGTCACAGAGGAAGTGTCAGCTTTTTTTGTACCTACAGTAAGAATACATGAGGAAGGAGCCGAGTTGTCCGTTGGGCTCCAGAAGTGTCACATCCAAAGATGGGGGGGTAGAATAAAAAAAAAAAAAAAAAAACAGAGAGTAGTGGTAGTGGTGTGTTGCCACCCAGCTTCACTGCTTCCTGTCTTTAAAAAGAATGCGTTGGAGGAGTGACCGTGCGTAAAAGCCTTTTACTCCACGTTGGTGTCGTTGAAGTCGCTGGTGCGGCTGTCGGCGTCATCATCCGATCTGTCGATGGAGGTGCCGTCCACGTTGATGTTGTGATGGCCGGAGCGGCTGGAGAAGCTGCTGACTGGTCCGCCTCGCCTGCATCAAGTAGACAGGGACAAAACTTAGCGCTTGCTAATGCTGGATGTGCTTTGGCCAAAAGATGGCGGCATACAGTCATGGAAAAAAAGCATCTCATCTCATCTCATCTCATCTCATCTCATCTCATAGAATAGAATAGCATTATCGCAAAAAGATTAAAAAAGGCTTGTGTTTCAGTGCACATATAATGTAAATAATAATAAAAACAAACAATAAACAATGTAATGCACAAAAATATTGCACAGAAGTAGCGTTTCCCTGCATTCATGGATTGCACGGATGAGGAATAATCAGGTAGTTCGGAGGCAGCAACATGGAATGTCAGTGTTTTACATGAACTAATATGTTTGACATATTTGGTTGTACAAATATAACGATGTCAAGAAAAATAGCTCGTAAGAGTGTATGACAATAAGCAAAAAATGACGTTCATCCATCAATAACTTTATAACATTCGGCATTATAACCGATCACTTCAGTGCAGGGGTCTCAAACATGCGGCCCGCGGGCCAAATGTGGCCCGCAGGACACTAGTTTGAGGCCCCCCGCCTTGATATGAAAGTTTAATGTTAGCGCGGCCCGAGCAAGTTTGATATGGATGCTGTATGGTATCATGTACCCAGAAAAAATTATTATGTTTGATTAATGTTCATGTTAAAGGTTAAATAACTGTTAATAGTTATCCTCCCTATCCGTGTGGAAGTGGTAAGTTTTTGGTAATTTAAGTTTAAAGGAAATTACTTGGAGGCTACCGTTTAGGCCGCGAGATCTCTAGTTTGCGAGTTAGCATGTGTCTCAAGACCCTGCAGTTGCGCAATATGTTGTAAATAAAAACAGAAAATGTGACTATAGTCGTGTTTTGTCATGTCTACAGGGCTCTAATAATGCTTTGTTCATTTTAATCTGAAAAAAATAATTTGTCTACCCACCAACTATATGTGGTTTCTTAAGTTTTTATTATTTGCCGTTTTATTATTATTATTATATTTATTTATTTATTACTGATTGATTGATTTTCTTTATTCTTGATTTGTTTACTTATTTTTCATCTTATTTTGTGTAGAAAAATAAAAAGTAAGATATTTGAGAACAGTGGAATGTTTTATCAGAGCTTTTCTTGTAGAAAATTGGAACCAAAGCGAAGTTTTTTAAATTTTTTTGTTTTTAATAAATGTGGTTTTTTTTTGTATAATCTGATGTGGCCCCCAAGTAAATTGAGTTTGAGACCCCTGCTTTCGTGAGTGTGTTGTCTTCCTACCTGAGGCGGCTCTTGAGGCTGCTGACCTCACGGCTGAGTCCCTCGCTAGCTTCAGTGGCGTCATCCAGCTCTCTCTGCAGCTTCCTGCGGGAGGCGTTGGCCTTGGTGGCCTCTTCCTCCGCCTCCTCCAGTTGACGTTTCAGCTGCTTCATGCGAGAGTTGGCTTTGTCCACCTGGACAGGACAGACACCATCACCACCATCACCACCATCGCATGGAAAAAAGAAGTATCTTCAGTCCTGGTATCCCTCTCACCTGCTCCTTGTACTGGTCGGCATGACGACGTTCGTCTTCCACCTGCATCATCACTTCCTTCAGTTTCTTCTCCGTACGCCGAACAATCTTATTGGCCGCCCCTCTCTCTCTGAAGACAGAGAAGAACACACGGAGTTAAGAGGAGTACTTCATGATGTATCTCACTTGTTGTGTCAACATCAACGCGTACTTTGTTTCCTGCTCCAGCTGCTCCTCCAGCTGCAGGATCTTCGCTTCCAGGGCCGTGATGGAGGCCTTAAACTTGGACTTGACAGCCCCCTCCAGCTCCGCCAGCTTGGCTTTTAACTCCTGTGGTGGTGAAATGCAACTTTATGTATGAAGCGAGGCCACTGACACAACGTGAACTTGTTTGTTGGGCTGTGAGGACTCCAAGACCTTGTTCTGACGCTCCATCTGTTGCCGAGCGTTCTCGCTCTTCTGGGCGACGCCACGTTCGCCTGCCAGCTCAGTGTTCAGGGTGTCCACCTGAACAAACAGCCAGGAAGTCAAACAGGCATCATCTTAACACGCTTATGATTGTAATACTTTTTGACTTGTAGTACTACAACATACTTTAATACTGCAAATATATTCTTTTATTTGGAACATTTTGTTCAACATTTCTTCAAGTATTATGCCAAAAGGGTATGACTATGATATTATTATGATATTATTCCTGTCATTTTACAAGCACAAGTGAGTGACTCATCATTTAATATGAAAAAAAACACTTTTCCCATAATGCATTTCGTTTTGAAAAAAACATTTAATTGGAGCAGCATAGAAAGCATAGAATATGGCACTGCAATGCTGCTTCTTTCCACCAGAGGGAGCCAAGTACCCCAAGCTGACGTCATTGCAGTGCTCCAATGAATGCATTGCTCAGATGCAAAGCCTTATGGGAAAACTTTAAAATGTTGGGTCCTTTTTATTTCAAAGTCATATAGGAACGTGTTTGTATAATTGTATATCGACATTTTGAGTGTTAAGTTACTGTGTGATGAATGTAGTGATGTTAGTAAAGTGTTCTTTGAAAGAGGACACCATGAGCCAGACTGTTATGTTGTTAAACTATAATGACTTCCTGCGATTTCCAAAAAAGCTAGCATTTCCTCGCTAACTTGTAAGCGACACAATCTAATGAGTTCATCATAAATTTTAACATAAGTTTAACATAAATTGCTGTATGAGCAGTAGAATTCAAAGTTTAAGAAAAAAGTAGCAGCCTATACACCGGAATTTATAATAACTTATTGTTGGAATATTAGGACTTTAGTCCTGGAATAAAAAAAAATCATATTAGATCCACGGTTCCCAAACTTTACCAAATCAGGGCCGACTTGAAAATCTATAAAATGTCATATTCATATTTTTAATGACCTCTCATGGCCCACCTGCAGTACCACCACGGCCCACCAGAGGGCTATGGCCCACACTTTGGGAACCACTGTATTAGATTATAATGGCATTTTAAAAGCATAATTATGGTTTTATTTTTGCAATATTGCAACTACATTAGTAGTAGTAACTTTTGGACTTTATTCTCGTGAAATTACAGCTTTCTATTTACTTTTTATTGACCTTACTTGCAATATTTTTACTATTTTGTGTCATTCAACATATTCTTTTAATATTATTCTTTTTTTTTCTTGAATTAGAACCTAATTTTTGCATATAAATACTTTACTCATGAAATATTGTGTCAGCATATTCTTATAATTTTAGTAGTTTACTCTTACAATTACAACTTTCTTTGAGTTACATTTCATAAACACATGATTTTGTTCTTGCAATATTTCAACTAAATTAAATTAGTAATTTAATTGATTTATGTAATATTATCACTTCATTCTTTTAAATGTACAACTTTTTTTCTTGTATTACATTACTTTCATGAACACAATATTTCTATTATATTTGTGTGATTGAATCTTGTAATATTAGGACTTTATTGCTACAAGCTAACAGCACATGTTCTGTAGGTGAAGGTGAGCCAACCTGCAGTGTGCTCTTCCTGAGGCGGTCATTGAGTAGCTCCATGTTACCCTGCTCCTCCTCCAGCTCCTCCTCCAGCTGCGCAATGCGAGCTTCCAGCCTCCTCTTTTCCTCCAGCAGCATGGACCTGACAGAACAAAATGTGGATGTCAAACTCCCATCATGGCGGCTTGTAGAAGACATCAACAACCAGACAGGAGGCAGGAGCACTGACTTCCCAGAGGTGCTGTTGGAGATCTCATCAGCCAGCTCGTCTCGTTCCTGTTCAGCATGTCGACGGGCTCTCTCAGATGCTGCGTGATCCTGTGTCGGGTAGAAAAAAAACAGCATATTTTTGTTAGGCCATGCTGATTTGTTGATATAAAGTAAACAGAAGAATCCAAATAAAACTATGCACAGATGGATGTAAATAAACTACATTTATTATTATTATGCATTCTCCTTGTGTCTCTTGCCAAAGTCAAGTAAAGTGGTTGGTTTTGATATCGGTTATGTCGACATCATTCCACCATTTTAGCAAAATTTTAGCTCAGCGACTTGTGTTTTGGGAACAGCAGAGGCAAAAATGAAAAGTGTGATGATGAACATAGAATTGTTACAGCATCCAGTGGTCACATAGGAAGTGGTGCTGGCTGCTCAGTACAATATGGGCAAAGCAAAAATTAAAAAGGCCAACATTTTTGGCAGTAAAAAATGTTTACATTTTGCTTACCTTTACAGTTAAAGGAACAGATGATTTGTTATGGGAAATGAAATAATGCTAAATGTCAATCATCTACCTCTTGCAGCTGTAAGATTTCAGCTTCAAGGCTCTTGAGTTTCTTCTCGTTTTCTTTGGACTGTGTGAAGATCTCGTCCCTGGAGGCTCGGGCCTCCTCCAGCTCCCTCTGGTAGTCCTTCATCTGAGCCTGCAGTAGCACACAAGTAAAAGTGGATGAACACACCAAGCTATAAAAGATGGAGGACTTACTGTGCATGTGTGTGTGTGTGTGTACCTGTAGTTTTTTAAGCTGTTTGATGGCCTCGTCCCTGCCTTTGTTGGCTGTTTCTATTTGCCCTTCCAGCTCGTTGAGGTCCATCTCTAGCTTCTTCTTGGAGGCCACAGCCAGCGTTCTCTGCTTCCTCTCATCCTCCAACTCCACCTCCATCTCACGCACCTGATGATACATCAACATAGAACATGTCATGTTCAACCCACACCTACGTTTACTGTAAGACAGGACACATTTAAAAAATAAAATACCTGTTTGACCAATGCCCTCTTCTTCTCGTCGCCCTGCTCGTCTCTGGCCTGCAGGTCTCGGTCAAACTGAGCCTTCATGGCCTGCATGTTAACCTCCAGACGCAGTTTGGCATCTTCTGTGGCCTGCAGCTCGTCCTCTAGCTCCTCCAGTTGGGTTCGCATTTCCTCCACCTGTTGTTCTAGCGTACGCTTGGACTTCTCCAGTTCATGGACCTGTGAGCAGCAACAACATCACTCATAATGACAGGAACACAGCTGGATCTACTGCAAGATACATATATGTAAGATTTTTCTGTGTTTTATGGAAAAAAATGTTTGAACTGAACATGTGGGTCGACATGAAGCCTCTGAATTGAAGAGTTCCAAGGTCACTCACATTTTTCCCCACATCATCCTTTGAACTCATCAGGTCCTCCATTTCAGCACGGAGCTGCTTGTTGAACCTCTCAAGCTCCTCCTTGGCCTCAAGAGCCTCCTCCAAAGCTCTTGCCATGGACAGGGCCTTGGTATCCTTCTCTCTGGCTTCTGCCTCCGCACGGTCACGCTCCTCGGCATAACGGGCTGAGATGGTCTTCTCCTCAGCCAGCATCTGTTGGTGCACAAAGCAGAGATGACAGTCAGACAGGCGTAGATATCTAATGAAACATATTAGGTGATTGCAAAAACCTGGTCAAACTTTTTCTGCTTCTTCTCCAGGTTGGAGACGATCTGCCTCTGGTGGTCAAGGTCCACCATCAGGTCATCTAGCTCCTGCTGCAGTCTGTTTTTGGTTTTCTCCATTTTGTCCATGGTCATAGACTTCTCCTCCAGACGCTGGTTAGTCAGCTCCATGTCCTTCTGGAGTTTTCTCTTCGCCTCCTCCAGGCCCTCCATGGCTCCCACATCCTCCTCCAGCTTTTTCTTTGTCTCACTCAACTACAGGATGTAAGGAACACTCTGAATTCATGCTGCTGAGACCTTAAACCCTTTAACCTCATACCTGAGCATGAGCAGTCAGCAGCTGCTTCTCTAGATTTCGTCTCGCCTCTTCCTCCTCCTCCTGTTGCTCCAGCAAAGTGTTCTTCTCATCCTCCAGTTGACGCACTCTGCTGCCCAGGTTTAGCTTCTGCCGTGTCTCCTCCTGTAGTAACTCCTGCAGCAAAACAAACATAGTTGAAGATAAATTCCCTTTCATGAAACCCTAGCATGCTCAGCCAAGGGGGCGAAGAGTCCTGAAATACTTATTTCATGATACAAATACAACTATACTTGATTTTAGTAATGCTAACATAAAGCCACCCAGCAAATTGGCATTGCGGAAGTGAAGTACTGTAACAATATTTATAATGCAGCTGGAGTGCAGTTACTATACCTTCTGAATGCCGTTCGATATTTTTCCACTTCAAATCCACTTTGAAAGTTTTCAGCATGCTATAATCATTCAGTCCAGCTACAAGAGTGGGTCCTAGTACTTAGAGTGCACTCAAGTATGATGATAAATATATAAGGTGCTTCTGGAGGTGTAAAATTTAACCTCTGCAGGCCTATGCAGCGACGGAAGATATACAGCATGTAACATAACCAGAAAATCCCCATCAAACCAGACTTGACATGTAATAATATAGACATAATTCTGTCTAAACAGAAGGTGATATTTGATGATGCAGTGGTTCATACATGTGCATCCTGCAGCTGGCTTCCCAGGTTGTCAGCATCCTTGGTAAGTTTGATGCCCTTCTTCTCCGCATCCTCCAGTAGAGCCGTCACATTGTCTAGCTCCAACTAGGAGAGGATGTCAAATATGGTTAACAAGTGAATCAAATATATAATCCCATAAGAAAACAGTGGTATTGATGTTTAAGTAGTGATGTTTACCTGGAGTTTATGGGACCGATCAGCCAACTCCCCTTTGGCCCGCTCCATCTCCGTGGCTCTGGTCGTGAACTCCTGTAGCTGGCCCTCCAGCTTCTTCCTCTTGTGTTCAGACTCACTCTTGGTTTGCTGCAGCATTTTAACCTCACAGACCATTTCTTTGTTGTCATTCTCCAGGCTTTGCTTGTTCTTTTCCAAACTGGCTTTGAACTGCAGAAACACAGATGTAAAAGAGTTGAGTGTCTTTTTGACTGAGAAACACAACACAACCACATGAGCTGGAATCCTGTTTGTCTAATGCCCATCTCTCACTCTCTTAGACTGTTCCAGTTGTTCAGACAGTTCCTCTAGGGCCATGCTGTGCCTCTGCCTCATTTCCTGGATCTGAGCCTCGTGGTTTTTAGTCTCCTCATCAATCGCCTTCTTCAGCTCAGCCACTTCTTGCTCTCGTTTGGTCCTTGCGTTTGGGCAAAGAAAAGTCTAAATTAGACAGGAAGGACACCTTGTTACAATGATATATCTGCTTATTTACATACCTGAGTTCCTGCTGAGCAGCGGTGGTGTCCAACGTGTCCTCCAGTTCCGTCTTCAAAGCCTCAAGCTCCTCGCTTAGGTCCCTTTTCAGTTTTTCGGCTTTACTTCGACA